>NC_084540.1:18709424-19408424 GCF_024500275.1 Phycodurus eques
GAGAAGAGATGACGAGACACAGTGAAATGTCCATTGAAATTTCCACCAGTCTTTAAAAAGTCCCCAATTTCCATTGGGGAACCAGTCTTTAAAATCTAAACAAAACTGTAGTCAACTAACCCGTAAAACGGTCAGCTAGTCTGTCTCAGTTTCCAATTGTATTTACTTGCTTTTTTTTTGGCTTTTTTTGTTGTCTATGGGTACCCTTTCACAACGACAACAATAAAACTGAACAAGGAAGTTATCACTGAAGCGGTCTACGTCAAAGATTCGTTACGCGATCCATGAACAGTTTCTTGGAAAACTTCTTTTTGCACTTACGTGACGATTAACTACAAGAGATCATTGGTTTGCAACAGCGCCGTTCCTACGGCGGCCACCGGCGTACCCGAATTTGTGCGCATCCTAAGTCACTAACCTACACTATCACAGTATTCATGGATGAAATACACTTATAGCCCATACATAAAAACAAATATCAAATGAAAAATAGCAAGTACGGCGCGCTTTCTTGTGACAATTAATTCTTACGGAGCTGCGCAAACAAGTTTTTGTCCGCACCATTTGGAACCACAAAATCTCGTATGTCATGAGCCATGTGTGAAAACCAAGGGCGACCTCGATGCTAAAACGTTACTTAATACATTCCGTAAATTGAGTACTACATAATTCTCAGTCTTTACATGTTTTCGGCAAGTATCTTCAAACATGTGTCATGTATTTCGAAACACCTTTCTGAATTCACTCGACAGGGTCTTTAAAAGTTTTCTTGTGCAGAAGTTCCAAGTCGCTTGTTTTGTATGGTGAAAATGATGACAAACGCTAATCCGAAAGCCTATTGGAACGCATCTAGTTGGACTTGCAACTTGGGAATGTGTTAAGTTTCAAGACAAAAGAACAACAACAAAGGAAGAAGCTTAAATGAGTTCATTGTGTAGGTTGGCTACATGTAGGCCAGATGGGAGTTAACACGAGTCGAGGGTACATTTACTCCTGCTACAATTTGTATGAGCCCTCTTGTAATAATGATGGAAACAGTTTTTCCCAACTGTCTGCATTTTTCCAACTCGAGAGCTTCCTTTGGTGCTCGCCGAAGGCCTCGGCCGACGGTCGGTTAAAGGGGTCCGCGCGGACGAGGCCGCTGCCGGAGCGTTAATAATTAAAGGGCCTCGCTGTGGCGGCACGTGCATTGTTCCCCTCTCGCGATGGCCATAAGCGAGTTGATTATCCTTCCAGCAAGATTATCATCTGCTGCCTGCTGATACAGCCGCCGTGGCATAAAAGGCTGCTTTCCAGCAAACTGCACCGCTGCTCTCGGGCAACGGCGGCTTCATCAGAAGTCAGCCAGGCGAAAAGATGCCGAGTGATAATGTTTCAACAGAACAGAGGGGTGTCCCTCATCCGGGCCCCCCCCCCCCGCTCTCTCCCCAAACAATTCCACTTATTTGGCTTGAATATGAGAGCCATCATTAAGATTTACGTTTTGTTCATTATATATAAATGACTCGAAAGTTATTCACAATCGGAGCCTGGCACTTCCGAGGACAGTAGACTTGCAATGCTATACAGCGTGTGTCCCCCGCTATAGTGACGGTTTTTAAGCGATCTCACCATGTTTGTAAATAACAGGCACCAGTCTACTTCCAGGTAGCAGAACCCGGATGACTACGGGTGAACTGAACTGACATAAATGACAAAAACTTGTTGGGTTTGGGGTAGCACTGCCAGATATTCTCTAAAAAGGTTTTTTGTTTTTTTCCCCCATTTGCTTACATGAAAAAAAATGAAATAAAAATCTGAGGAAATCCAGCAGAACCTGTGGATGAGGACGATATAGTGAGTGGATGTCATAAATAGTTGTACAGAGAAGATCGCAAGACTGTCTGATGACGAAGTAGTCAGTCGTTTCAAAAGGGACAGACTGGGAACCAAATCTCCAGCTTTGCAGAAGGCATTTTGTCACAGGTTAAGTTTAAAATTGCATTCGGCTGTGTCGATCGGTTTGCAACTGGCTCAAAACAACCAGCAATGTGGCCAAATTGTATTTAAGCAACATAGGAAAATAAAAACAAGCTGGGCTACACTCTCGTCCCTGCTGTGACCCTGAACTGGATATGCGACATGGAAAATGGAGGAATGGAAGGATGGATTTACATTGGTAAAAAATAAAAGATCATGTGATCCTTAGCAAGTAAGTGTCAAATGAACAGACAATGAGTGGCACTGAAATGGACACGAGATCAACCAAGGGTCTCGGCGTCTACGTTCAAGAGTGCATTGGGACAAAGGTGAAGAGTATTGGTGCTTTTAAATGTCTTTTACTTTGTAAGCTAGTTTCCTCCACTGCAAAAACATTATATAATGACTGTGTATTCCATAATTCCAACAGTGCCTGCCATTTTTTTTTTTTTTTTTTTTTAATAGATGCCTATTAAATACACGGAAATGACCTCTGGCCCCTCCCTTGCTTGGAGATGTTCACAGGCGGAAACGGTCACGCTCGTGGAGGGTGGGGGGAGGGATGGGGGTGGAGGGGGGGGGTTGAGGCATGGATGGATGCGAATCATTTTGACATCTGTTTCGGGTGCTGTCCCATTCAGGCACGGACCAGTGTCTGCCAACACATCAATTTCACATGAGTTAGATCCAAAGGCGAACAGCGCCTGAGGGGCTGTGCAACCGCCGGATGTCATACGTAGTCCACAGAGCTGCGAAAGGACATATGCCTTAGCACCGAGCTCTCATCTCTGCATTTCCTCAACAGGTTTACACTGGTATGCGGAGTGGGATTTACTAGCAACGGCGGGCCTATGCCGGAATGTTCCGCTCCAACAGAAGCAATATTAACCCAATCCTCTGCGGTGCGTTCAGAGGGAAATGGACGATTAAGAGGCAGGACGTATACACGCCTGACCTTTATTTCCTCATATGTAATGCTGAAGAGCAATACAAAGAAAATTAATTGAATAAATCAAAGGTTCCCTTTTATGTATTTATAAGTACCTAATAACACCATCAGTCGTGTTGACATCACCTTTATTGGTGGCGTACATCTTAAGTAAAGGAAAATCATGTTAAAACGACAATAGCTTTGTTATTTAGAGCAGCTCCTCCGATGCACATTACCAGAGAGTCGCGCACCCGCTCGCAGGCCTGAGGTGTTTACTGCTCGGGCGGAATGCAGAGACGTTATTTGACACTCTGCTGGATGTCGACACATTAAAAAAACAAGCAGGCGGGCCTGACGCGAGGAAATGAGCAAACTGGCGCTCCTGCAGGAGGGAAGCTACTTCGCTGTCAGTGCACAAGTTTGGAGCCAATGAGTCATGACGACATTGGGGTCCATTTACACTTATTTCCTGAGTGAGTTTGCAAAGTTCTTTCAGAAAGCGTGAATGGGAATTAGACGACAAAATAATGGTGCTCTTTGGGAGATAGGAACATTTCTCAAAATTCTCCGCACTCCTGTTTACATGCCAGCATCATATTGAGCAGAATAATCCTGTTGCCAAAACATGGATGCTCAACCTAAAATCGCTGTGGTGATGTTCTTTAGACAGCAAAATAGCTCAAGTTGAATCAACAGCGCCTTTGCAGGTCACAGCCAAGTACTGCACTTAATTACTTCAAGATACTACTAATAAACAATCATCCATTTGTTTAATTTCATGCTTGTGCCGCAATGTGTGGAGCGGGGCAACTAGCTTTCATGTGTGGCCGACATTAGTCTGTGTGCAGTGGGTCTTACTTCCACTTAAATCTGACTTTTGTATCGGTTCAAGACATTTTGTAAAAGAAATTGACGATTGTATGTTTCCAACTTTTATTTTTCAGTTTGAGGAGGTCCCAGAAAAGAATTGATCAATTTATAATAACCAATTGCCAATGTCCCAATACCTTTGTCCATATTGCACATATACAAACATGGCGTGTGTTGCTATCATGTGCCTATTAAAATGCAACCGCTGCACTCAAGGCGTAGTAGTGCTTTTGCAACCCCATTAGCTCAAGAAAAGCACTCTAAAAGTCTTATCAATATCAACCATGTCACCTCTACAGTAAAGTTTTAATGCCCACATTAGGACACGCATGCTACATAGTTATATGTAGGCTATATAATGTGAAGGAGACATTTATTGAGGTGTAATAAAAGATGTACTTTTGCCTGACTGCAAGTCACGACACGTATGCAATCAGTGTTATGTAAGAGACACAAATGAATTAATTAAGCGCGTTAACATTTCATCAGAGCAGCCGAGGGTGAAACCACAATCAGTCACAAGCGTTGGGGAGGCGGCACAATCGCACAGAAAACGGACGCAAAGGGACTCATGCCTGCTTCTGCAAGTGAAAGTGACTTCTTCTCACTCCTTTTTGTTCACGGACAACTAATTTTAAAGCCCCCGGTAAAGTGAAAAGAAATGTGTCTTCTGAAGTTGACACACAACAGCGGTGAGTGTTGTAAATAACCCGGTCAAATTTGAATGATTTAAAAAAAATCCGCAAGTATATCAAATTAGGTTTCAAAATTGTGAAAAATCAGTCAGTCCATTCTCAGTGTTGTCAAATGCTGTGAGCACGTCCGCTGAATGAGCTGAAACCACGCCCCGTGCAAGTATTACTCAAATACTGTATCTCTACTACTACCCCGAATAAATGGATGCTACTTTGTCTAGCATTTTGCAAATGCCTGCACACAACTACGTTTGAGCCGTGAAAATATGCCCGCATAAAGCCTCTGATGGCTTTGCGCCGTGACGTGCACACACTTGTGGTCGACAACAAGGTGCTCTAAAGCGACGACGCCAGCCTGAACCCACGATCAGCACGTCGGCTGTCAAGTTGGACTTTTAATCAAATTTTCTCTCTTTGTCACGTGCCTGCACAAACTGTACGACCGACAACGAGGCGCTCTAAAGCGGCCACGTGAGCAGACTATCTGAAGAGTGTAGGAATAGCTAGCTAGCTAACTACACGTCACAATTGTGCCAGATAACCGCTGATGCAAATGAAGGCAGTCAAGTTCTTATGTAGTTGGGGAAGCGCAACTCATGCCGTTTTAGCCGTGCCCAAAAATGAAAAAAGTAAATGGGAAAAACACTTTATCTCCACAATTCAGGGAGATATCTTATCTTTAAATCTGAACTCACTCTACAGGGTCTTTAAGTGTTTCATTGTCTATTGCTGTGTCTGTTTTTGTTGTTTTTTTTGTTGTTTTTTTTAAAACAGGTTATCTATTGTTTTCATGCTTAAAACAAACATTCAAAACAAATCAAATGTGCATGAAGCGCCAAACTCCCACATCTGAAAGCTGCTCCATCAACCCCCCAATGGAAAATGCTTCCTCTGCCGTGAAGCCACTTCATCACAGCTCCACTTGTGATGTCACCAAGTCAGCCAAGAGCGGCAAGAGCGAGGGTGGCAAGGCGCAAGCAACACATCTCTCTCTCCCAGAACAATATTCCCCATGCCTGCTTTACACACTCGTGTGAGACAGGGCAGGATATTGGAATTTTAATGTGCGTGTATGGCAGACGCGTGAGCGAAATGATGAGTTGCGAGGCCGTCAGCTGAGAAGACAGAGCTGATGAGAAAGCGGGGGAGGAAAAGGGGGGGGGGAAAAAAAAAAAAAAAAAAAAAAAAACGCTGGGTTGAAGGCCAGGCCGCAGGTGCACGCTCCTGCCTGCTGTTAACTCAGTCGATGTGGAAAAACATTGATCAAAAGCATGGGTGGCGCTCACATCCCAGTCTGCCCCCCAGAGGAACACCAACTGTGGTATCAAAACGTTTGATCCTAAGATGACACAGCAATTACTTGTGTCACCGTGTAAGGAGTCATTTTGACACAGTAAAGCGGCATACACAATACAGATTTCTAATGTCTAAAGTGGGGTACGTACATACCAATAATCAGGCCAACTTTGAGCATTTTGCTCGCGTTGCGATCCAAGTCGGCAAACGTCCCATTCTCGGATGTCTCTGAAAGATTATCCTTAGCGATTCTCCTGTGGTGTGGGGTGTGTTAAGATTCATTTTTCCTCCCCGAGCTGCTTGATGACAATGTAAATGATAGTCATAAATGTTAAACTTGTTCCGTATTTATGATCGCAAATCAATCAATCAATTGCTTCTATTTTTGTTCCACGTATAAAAACGAACACACCCCAATCCACAGGATAATCACTCAGGATCATCTTTTAGGGACAGCCCATAATTGGGTTGCAGGTATAAAACATGAGTTTATGCTATTTGTCCAAAAGTGTTTTATGGATTTTTAGTGAGAAACAATCTTGTGTAGTATCCACTGAGGTTTCGATTCAGATCATTATAACTGCATGACTGCACCTCTGTGGTTAACACATCCAAAGCCTGGGTGCACTAATTAGGAATGTAGCAATAATCCAATGGTAGCATGAGGCTGCCCCTGAGAACCGGCTTTGGATAAGCATTGTTGAAGGTCATCCCCCCTCAGTCAGCTCAGCTGGTTATCATGTCAGCCTACAAATGTGACTCACACACATGCACGCGCACACACACACACACACACACACACACACACACTCACACATATTCTCCCTCGCTCTCTCAAAAGATCGTCTTCACCTGTGACACGCCTGCCCTTTTTAATTTGCAAAGAATGAACCGGTCACGGGGTGAACGAAAGCAAATTAGACTGATGCTCCCTCCCCTGGCAAATATCATCATGTAAAAGTTACTTTAAAATATATATATTTTATTTTATTTTCTTTTTATTTTTTTTAAAAGAAACTAAGATGAGAAACAGAGCTGAGAATAAAGTCAATTTAGCCTTCGTTTTCTGCAACCTGCATTTTCAATCCCAGACTTTTACAGTTCTGATATTTTGCTAATTTTCCAGTCGAGTCCCACTGCCAAGATAGTCTTACGCTCAATTAAATGTAGCTTTCATAATAATCTTTGCCACAGTTCAAAAGATGCACTATTTCATAGAACTTGGCTGGGAGATATTTGTTATATATACATATACATACACACGTATATATATACATACACACACACACACATATATTTATATACATACACACACACACTCATTTGATATTGACTTTCTTTACACTCATTTTATTTAAAATATAATATTCCACATACCTAACCCCTCCTTACAAGGTTAACCACTGTAGTTGTTAATTCAACGAACAGATATATGATTCATGCACATATTTATTTTTTGTTTGTTTACAATTCCGCCTTGGTGAAGGTTTTGACTCTGTTGAGTGTTCTTGTCGAAAATAAAGTTTGATTGAAAGGATGCTATTCGACAAGGCAAATTCTTAGAATGCTCCCGTGGAACAAGAAACAGTTTCCGGAGTAAATAAATTAGCAGTATAAATGGAGATGAGGGGAAACTTTGGATGTGGTTTTCTCCATTATTTCAAGCCCCTAACGCTGCCAGCGGCAAGGCCGAAGGAGCATCAGTGTGATGGGCTGTAAAGTGCCTACAAAAGTAGATGCATAAATATTTGATAGAAGTAATTATAGGGGCAGCGCTCGCTTTTGACTTGAGCGCAGCACACGGCAGACCCGATTCATCAAGCCATTGCAGCTCATTGTGAGCTC
This sequence comes from Phycodurus eques, assembly GCF_024500275.1. Taxonomy (NCBI): domain Eukaryota; kingdom Metazoa; phylum Chordata; class Actinopteri; order Syngnathiformes; family Syngnathidae; genus Phycodurus; species Phycodurus eques. Next base: position 18,717,021 of record NC_084540.1, read on the forward strand.
ACAGCAGAGGTACGTACGTACTCAGACTCTTTTAAGCAGAAGTACAGATATACTGTACTGTAAAAAAAAAATATATATATATATATATATATGTTAATAGCACAGTTCGGATTTAATTCCTGTACTTAAATATACTTAAGTAAAAAAAAAAAGGAGATTTATGAAATGTTACTGTCAATTACATACAATAACCATTTCGATAACTTGGCACAATGGGGAAAAAAATCCACACAACATAGTTTCCCTCTTTTATTAACTTACATAATGCTCTTACTAAGAAGAAGGACTAAACAAATCATGTTACATTTTGCATCTTGTTTAAGACTTAGCTACCTTTGGCTTGCCTTTTAAGCTATCAAAAAAAAAGTGTTCCCACAGTGGACATTAGTATGACAAAACCAAGTTTGTTTGTTTTTTTTAAAGAAATTGCCACTTTAGTAGTCCATGCCACACGCATGGACTACTAAGTCCATGCTAAAGAATCACTCTACGGAGATCTACACATCCAAAATATGGGACCTTTAAATGAGGCTTCAAAATCATGTAAATCGGTGTGTTCGCTAAATGTGCTGCAACCGCACCCCACTTAATTGTAATTAATACCACTCATCTTTCTTATGCCTACGCATCCCGACATGTTTGAACCACGAAATGATATCTGCTTAAAGGCTCCAGTGGCTAGAATATATCCCACTGAGTCGTAGCGGCCCTAGGTACCATCTAGTTTCCGTCCTAACCGAGGCTCGTCTCGGCCGACGGACGCTGCGTCACCTCCTACCTTGGTGTTTTGTCGGTGTGTTAAGTGTCTCATAACAGAGACACTTCAGGTAAAGTCACCTGTTTATTAAACACGGCGGCACGCGGCATTCGGCCTGTGGCTCAACATGACGGACATTTCAGCACATACTTCCTGCTAATTATATACCCACAGTGCTTTGCATTCCAACATATTATGGTAGCCTGAATAACACAAATACCTTCACACTTGGGAATTTCAATAACAACATCAAGGTTTTTTGTAAATTGCGTCATTGAGGGAAGATGCATTTTCAGGGTATAACTAGCTAACAGCATGGTGGTGTAGTAGAAAAAAAAAAAAAAAAGCCAAGCCCCCCCAAACAAATATATATATATATATATATATATATTTTTTTTTTTTTTTTTTTTTTTTAAAAAGACTCAGGGAAACGGCTAACACTATATTGTATCTCCACAAGTCTTCAAAAGTCAACATCTTAAATGCTCCCTTGTTCACGTCACTCCTGTCCCTTTTTTTTCCATCTTATAAGACGTCAACATATCAGTCACTCAAAATATCAACCGTGGATGACTTTACCTCTCCATTTACTGTCTTTTTAACATTGTTTCATCATCCACGGCAGTTGTAAAAAGTAACAAGCCTATTTTGACAACGTAAGGAGGAGAAAGTGGACTAAAGTTTCAGTTTAGATACCTCAACAACCTATTTGAGCAAAGAAGTATTTGTAGTTTGTTACGTCCCACCACAGCGATGCCACCAAAGGCCTACTGTATTGACGGCGCAACCAATCTTTTGTCACGCTTGTCGTGACGTGTCAAAATTAAACGGGGGATGATGAATGGGCTCTTTTGGCGTCAAAGTGAGTGGATGGATGAGGAAGCGAGCCCCTCGTGAGCGGACGGGGTCCTGACAAAATGATGGAGCCTTTAAGTCAGCGCTGGATGAATAAATGGCGCTATGTTTGTGTTTCGGACCAGCGGCCCACTAACAAGCAAGCAGAATGAGATGAGGATTTATGCCTTCGGGCATTATGACGCCTTGTCCCTTTGGTAGACAATGGACAGCAGTCAAATTGTGTTGCACTTAGCACTGTGTCTTACAGCGGCAACTTAACTTGCGGATCATCCATTCCATAAGAAAGGAAACAACAACTATGATTTGATCTAAACCGGGGGTGAGCAAACTCTTGTTCTTAAGGGCAACATTTGATTCTTAAAATCGACAAATGAGGCAGGTGATTTAAAAATGTAATATCGTTATTTGTAATAATGAAATAATCCTTTGGCTGCGAGGTGGTTGAGTGGTTGGCACATCATCTTAAATTCGCCAGCTAATGTGTGCTCCCTCAGGTTGGAGAACACTTCACGCTTGCTCTGTGAACCATCTGAAAGATGTTTTCCTCCTCTGGCGTCCTCCTTTTGTTACATCATCTTCAGTGGAGATCACGCTTTTAAGCTGCATCTCCGTTGCGTCCGCGCGTCAACCTCTAATCGCGAGATAACAACGGTGAAGAATCTACTCTAATACCTCGGGCGTGTTTAATTGGCAGAGCCATAAAAGAAGCAATTATCAATGTCATGTTGCTCATTGAGCTTTATTGTTGCCTCTTAGCGAGCGTGTCCGTCGTGGATATCTCCACGCAACTTTGTCCTCATTACGCTCAGAATAATATTGCGGCCTTTTCGGAGGGTGGCTACTAAAACATGATCATCTTCAACCTTTCTGTCCCCATCTTCACACATCGTATGATTGGAAGCCATTATTTGTAACACCAGGCTCACTTGCCATACACATAATAATCATAATAATAATACAATAATAACACAGAGGAACTACTCAATCTGATTTAGGCCAGATGTTCTCAAAAGGTTTTACACCAAGTACCACCTCAAAAAATACGTAGTTCTCCAAGTACCACTATCATGACCCACATTAAAATAAAGAAGTAGGCCTAAGTGTGATTAAAAAAAATGAGGCAGAGGCTTAATTCCTATAATTTATTTAATATTATTATAAGCCACTGTAACATTGAGCAATGTTTGACTATTAACACTGTGCTTAAATATAGGAAAACACATCAAAAAATAAATAAATAAGAAATGAATAATTGTACCTAAATAAATGTTTGAAAACAAACAGCTCTAAAAGAAATAAACATCACGGTATTCTTATTAAGTTAAATACAACTGAACTGTATTTAACAAATGGACCCTAGTGAGGATAAGCGGTATGGAAAATGGATGGATGGATTTTTTTTTTGTTTTTTTTTAAGTTGAAGGCACTCATACATTATGCAGTTTGAACGTCTAATTCAATGACTTTTGTTTTGCATTCCACTAGAGGCAGCCGACAAATCACTGGAGCGATGTGTACCACACTTTGAAAATCACAGTCAGAGGTGAATCGATTCGGACCAGAGTATGTCTCCAGATAAAGCTCAACTCTATCAGGTTTTGCTTTTTCTTTTGCTTTTTTCACCCCATCTTTATTCCAGAAGATGAAGCAGAATCAACAAAGGATTTTAAGAACAAAAGAAGAACAAAAGAATATACACAGGATTAAACAGCCACCAGAATCACCATACGCATCATTATTTGTTATCAAAGTAAATGTTAATGCTTTTACAATGTACGTAGGAATTTAAATTAAAATTTTAAATTGTTTAATTTAAGCTACAATTCATTGACGGGCTGAGCATTTTGCCTCAGCATTCTCACGCAATTCTAATTTCCTGTTTGGCGTCTTGTCTCCCCAAAACCAATTAGTCTTCTTAAATCTGTTTGAAAAGAATTCCCATATCTCGATGGAAATGCGCACGCTCGAACCTCCGAGTCCAACCGTTATTCCCCGGCAATCACACGTGTGATGAAATAGGAGGTGAATGCTGCTCCTCCCAGGACATTAACCATTATCAGCGTTGTTCTTATTAATTCTGAAAAGTGCTTATCAGATTGCGCTCGGTTTGGAGTCAAGTGTTGCTCTTGGGCAAACACGGGAGAATGTATGATTGTGAGCCCAAGCAATAAAACTGCGAGCCATTGAGCTCTATTCCTGCGGGGGGTTACAAGGAGAAAAGTGAAACCATCTTTAAACGTCACTCAAGTTTGAAATTGAACCTCAACGTTTATTTCCCTCTGCTAAGATCTGAAACAACAGATTCATGTCAAAATCTTACTAAGAGGTGTTTCCTCTCATGTGGCTAAACAGGATGACCCAAATATTCGAATATATTTATGATTAAAATCAAACGTCACATAAATATCAAGAATTGGAGGATACTTCGTACAACCTTACTTTTTATCTTGCTCAAATCAGGATGTTATGTGGGGCGGCCATTTCTCATGCAAGCAGTGTACGTTTCTGGTATGTGCAATATTGCCTTTTTCCGGGAGGGCGGCAACACCCCCTTCAAAAAAAAAATGGTACATGAATTGGTTTTCTAGTGGCATCATGCACTGTAAATCATTGTCATTTGTAGGGGGAGTTTGCGCGCCCTTGTGGAGACATGAAGGCTTTTCAAAGATTTTGCTAATAAACGAAGAGGTTATCGATGTCAAGGACGTATGACATCATGGATCACAGAGGTCTGTATTTGGAGGGGAAAGGTCGCTGGTTGGTAAGAAGTGACTGGGAGTGTCATCACGTATTGCGGCGACGTTGACTCGTACAAGGAAGAGCCAGAGCACATTTAACTAGCTGAGGAAGAGGAGCTATCATTGAGTCAAAAGTGTGCTATTAATTGGAAAACGGGCAGTGTGTCACCACATCCACTCAAGGTACAACAATTTTGCATTATCTATGTATTATCTTAGCATTACAAAAAAAAGCACAGAAATATGCAGAGAACCAAGAATTTGTGACTTTTTCAGCAAATAGCTGAAGATAAGTTCTGTAGGAAAGAAGGGAAAAAAAAAAAAAAAAGGATATTTGGGTTTTCACTGTTCACATCCATGAATGAATGCGGTTGGACATTTGGTGGTGGTCGGAGGGGCCGTAGGCGCAGAATGGCAGCCACGCTTCCGTCAGACTGCTCCAGTGCTTCTGTGGCTACAGAAGTACCTTACCGCCAGCAGCTATGACTGTGGAGGGAATTAATAATGTATGCAAGTGTAAAGTGACGGCTCAAGGAGGGGATATTATTATTATTATTATTATATCGTTGCCATCGGGAGGAATCCTCGCATCTCTAAAACGACTACATTTCAGGAAATCAAAAAAAACATGCGGTGTTGGGTTTGAGTTACCCAACACCGCATTGTTCGAGCTGGTATTACACCTTTATTGCTATCATATACTGTTGAGCACCAACATCAACATACTCCTAAAACCATGTTCAATCACTAAATGAACACTCTAAAATATCCTTCATTCATTACACAGTCACAGTCTTTATTAACAACTGTTCTTTAAGTTAAACAGTTAGTAATGGAATCGCCTTTAGACAGCTAAAAGTTATCTGGATTGCAGCAGGCCTCCAGCAAAGAGGCATTTACTTTCACATTTGTCAGAAGTATCGACGCTTGTGTTATGAGCCTTGACGAGCGTGAAGTGACTTCAGAGGCCAAAGCCTTTGAGTACATTGCAAGCGCATCTGTCATAAATCAACTGAATTATTCAATATTCCACATTAAGGGGAGGAAGCAGACCACAATGCGTGACACAACAGCCACCACCACCACCACCCCTCCCCCCTCATTCCCCATGCCACCTAATGAAAAGTGATTAACACATGATGGCGTCTGAGCCTTAAAATAGACCCAGGCAGGATTGTGACATTGTTATCATCCGTCTCTTGTTGTGTGAGAGGTGTTCTCCTTATGTGATTGCCTTAGCATTAAGCTTGCAGAACAAAGGCTAAGCTATGTGCTTGTTTTAAATACACAGTGTAAGTGTAATTCTCCAAGTTTTTGTTTCATTTGACAGGAAACTTCAACAACCAATGTACCTTTCTACAGCACTTCATGTTTGAGGCTGAGTGTACCCTGTTCCCATCTGACTCCGTCGCTGACAAACGAGCAAAGATGAACTATTACACTGTGTGCCAATTCTCAAACTTAAAGTAAACAAACAACTTTTCTACACCCCCACCCACCGGCGTTTTACAAATACATTACTTTTGGTACTGCTGTTCAACACGGACAAGTCTCTCCCCCAGAGCTTTGCTACTACTACCAACAAAAGACATGAAACAATTAACGCCGCTTTGAAAAACGAGGCAGAGGAAAAGTATGTTCAGTCAAGGGGCAAAAACTGTCATAAGAATATATCCAGTAATAAGCTGGTTTTAGTACTGCTTCCCACAGCGGTTGGTGTGTAATTAGTTTTTAATGGATACACAGCAGTATAAACTGTTTTTTTTTGTTTTTTTTCAGTCATGAAAATGTGTACTTGGTTTGAAAACAGGTTGTACAACAAATCCGCCTGCAGAAACTGCTTTGGGAAGATCAGGCTTCAGTAAATCTTCGTAGGGGATTGAACCAACGCTTGCGTAGCCACATTTTGTGTCAAAAGCAGCCTTTTCCTCTGTAAGATGTACCGACACAGAAACTAGAGACAAAGGCAACTAGCAAATTTTCTGACCTCTGAGGTAGAATCAGACAGCTTTGTAGAAAGGGATAAGGAAAAGCCAGGCTGAGGCTGGGATGTTGAACACTTCAGACTTTCTTCTCCCGCCTTGTTGCGTCGAAAGCAATTGTCACTGTCCACCTCTGAATGTGAGACCTTGGGTGAAAGAGCACATTCCGCTTTGCTGGGTTCTGTGCGAAAGGTAGTATAACAGTAGCCGCCGCTAGCTTTATGCTAACATAATGGGAAAGGCCATAGACATGGCGCTAACGAATAGCATCTAAGTGGCACTGTTAGTTGGCGGTGAAGCAACACGTGTAGACAGATAATATAACAATACTCACAGGCATATATTCTGTAGCCTCAGTGAATAAATAATATTAGTATGGCTTACTGAGGAATGAGGAGTCTATGTAGTGTATATCACTATGTCTGTATTATACTGCCCCAGGTGGACAAGGATCAGTAACACTGCCCATTGAAGAGAAACAAAAGGTGTGATGAAAACTGTGCAATTGTTAACACTCTCTTTAATTATGTCACAACTGTATGCTTTTAGAAAGTACAATATAACGGAGTGCTATTTTTCAGAACCACATTGCAAAAATAGTTTTTTGTTGCGGCAGGAACTGATTAATGGCGTCTCCAGATGTACAGATACATCAGTAGTTTCTACAAGGAAAAGCAGGCACGCTGAATTAGTAAGAATATTAAAGATATGAAAAAATAAACATAGTATCTATTAAATTATTTTTCTTTAATACAGAAACTGCAGTGTGGTCTGAAGGTCCGATGCGTGGTGAAGGTCTTTTTGCGCTGGCTGCTTTGAAAGCAGAAGGTTATTGGATCCTTGAGGAACATCTCAATCACTGTGCCCTACTTTTGATGACACACACGCACACACACACAAACACACACCAAATCCAATAATGTTCTATTTTCAAATGTAACCTGCGAGTGGTTCATTCGACCAGGGTCACATTAGCGAATCGCACGTCACATTACGCTATTGGATTGACGCGGCCTTGACAGTAGCCGAGACTCTCCTTGTGCAAAAATAAATATGAGCTTTTCACACATTCATCTCAACAATGCCCAAAGAGGATCCTACCCGCATAAAAGCGACTACTTCATCATCGCAGAAGGTCATCTGGCAGTTCAGGTGAACCGCCACACTCTTTGAGTGCACTTTTCAGGCAGCCAAAACAGTATCTATTCTCCTGTTCACCTTCAAAGTGTCAATTTTGTGTGTGACTTTCACTGAGTTTTACCGCGCGCACTCTCTCTGGAACTTTTTTTTTTATCCAAGCCTCAACACTCAGGGATCTATTACACAAACTTGGCTGGCGAGATTTTTATTTCATGTGCTACCTGTAGCCTTACGCCCACACCGCCACAGCCCTTGCATTTATTCAGAGCTATTTTTAAGCTCCGACGCCCACGAGAAGAAGGGTTGTGGGTACAGCACCTTTTGCCTGAACCGTGATTGAAATACTTGTAGCTAAAGGGTGAAGAGTTCACCACCAAACTTTGGCAGAGAGCTTCATCTGACAGCTCAGGCCCCCGCAAGCTGACTGGGCCTCCCTGGGGGGCCGCCACTCTCCGCCCGCTGTCAGCGTCGGGGCTCGCTCCCAAGGGACCGGGATTTGTGAGCGATCCGTCACAAGCGACGAGTACCAACAACACTAGAAAATCCAAAAGCAAGTGAATCCATCAGTTTGTGTTTCATTATCATTTAGAAGTCTTTCATTAGATTTCTCCATAATAGCGTGACGGTCTTCCTTGAGCTTATGTAAAATTACTACAGGTCCTTTTATTTTATTGTCGTGAAAAGAATTAAACCCTAGTGGATTTGCAACCTGAAAAATAAAAGCAGCCGCTGCCTAAAGCCCCCCGTCTTCACCTCGGGGCCAATTAGTAGCGCTGCAGTGACAAGTCAAGCATTACCGGCCGACTGCTGGCCGCCCAGAGCGGCATTCTTATTTATCTCCTATTTCAATTGCAGAAACCGCATTAGAATTCTCCATTAATAAAGGCCAAAGACTGTAAGCTGCATGGCCAATATACAATATGTTCAATTAGGATTAACCACAAACACCATTTGTTGGCTGTACAAAGTTCAAATCGTCTTGAAGCTTGGCGGACGTTGGCCAAAGTCGGCTTGAAAGAGTTTCGATTTTGCAATTAACTAAACAGCAACAGTGAGGAGGAACAATGCACCTCCCCACTCTTCTCACTCACACACACACGCACACACACAGAGAGCCCTTTCCATTATTTTAACAAGCTCGAGCACAACATATTGCATGTGAATAGAAATCCTGCTGCCAGTCTTGATGATTAACAGGGACACAATTTGAATTTTAGCACTTCCCTTTAGTATTCCGGATACATTGGTGCCACAAGTTGGCGGTGGAACAGAACTTCAGTGAAAAGTATGCCCAACAAATTTTGGAGTTCTTCATCAGCCATGTGGATGACTGAGCAGATGGTGCTGTTAAGGCATATTTAGTTAATGGTTTGTACTTCCTGTTCTTGTTCGATGACCGTTTGCTTGACAGGAGCCTCAGCCGGTGGCATCAAACAGCAACAGATGCCTGATCTGGATCTTATGTGATTGGATTGCGGTCCATTTAGAGTGAACAAATGGACGACTACGCAGTTTCCAGACATTTACATCACGGTCTGATCCACAACTTAGAGGATTTTTATGAGATAAAGTAATCATTTGACATAAAATAAACAAACTTACTGGGTTACTCCATTCAGGCTCCTAAGGTAAAATGCATGCTCTATAGGGTTTACGTAAGAGGAACTCCTTTGTAAACATTCAGCGCTATTTAAATAATAGAATCAGCTTCACTATAACAATACTGTTGGAACGTACCATATATGATAATAAAACAAAGGGGGTTTATAATAGTAGGTTGCGGTTCCATTACCGTTGACTTGATAAGACTCTCAGGCCCTATTGGTGAACAAATTACTTTTATTTGGATCAATAAAAAGATTGTATGACAGTTTCTACTGGGGAATCATTTACAGTGGACGCTGTTTATCGCAGGGGATACGTTCTTACAACTTTGTTGTTTTATAGTACATAGACAGAAGCCCCTGTGTGTGTGTGTATTTTACAGTTTTAGTTAGCAAGGAATCCATAAATAAGAATTGGAAAAAGCAAACACGATATAGCGGGGGGCGTGAACAATGAACCGCAATATAGCGGGGGGGAAACCGTATTCCAAATATAACAAATCTCAAAGGGAAATTTAGTTTTTGAAAGTTGGCCAAATCCAAGATGTGCCAGTTTCACAGAACGGATTGGGTGCCGAACCTTGACGTAATGGTGTGGAAGATTATACCGACTATTGTTGGTGTGAACACCTCTACCTGACCCAGCGATAAGCATCATTGTTGTGTTGATTTGAGACGTGAGTGGTGTTCAAATCACAGCGAGCCTCTTCTGAATAGTAATGAGCAGCAGCTTATTAGTATTTCCAAAGCACGGGTCGGAGGAGAAAATGTTCCTTTTATTTTAACAGGCAGCATTCCCGCTCTTTAAATGCTAATCCGAGACATTTTCATTGCATGAAAGGAGATTTGTCTCGTATTTGTGGGATGGATTTGTTTTTTTTTTCTTTTTTCTTCCGACTGAGCCACCATCGATTCAGACCCCTTGAAAAGGCGAGGAGAGCAAAATAAGGGCTTCTTTTATTTCACTTTTCTCTCGGCGACCAAGCGTCGGCCACCTCAAGCAGCCACTTCGACGCGGGGCTGCCGAGGTGATGAAGACAGCTGCTGGTCGCCCCCGCCGCTTCTTTGCGCTCTCCCACGCGCGTCCTCCACAATTATCTGAAGCTATGAATAATCTATTCGCCACACACTCCTGTCTGATGAGCTGCTGGATGGAGCCGGCAGTTAATGATACACTTGGAATTCTGCGTGTGTCTTCTCAGAGAACGCGTATTATCGTGACACCAGGACAGGCAGCAAATTTCCACAAAAAAGGTACTTCAGTGTGCTATACATGAAACGTAACGCAATCAAAACAACAACAGATGACACTGTTAAAAATTAAAATAAATAAATAACTCAGCTCAGTTGTTTTTACTCCCCTTTCAGATTGTTCCCACAAACATACATTGTTTTAAGCTTCTTTTACTGCAGAAGGTTTTTAACTAAAATCAGTTTTTGTCGTAGTATACAATATCAATTTATTTAACCGTTCAAATTTCAGTTTGTTTGTACAACCTCAAAAATGTGTATTTGTTTTCTCAGTATCACCTTTTTTTCTTGAATTGCCAATAATACAGTCAGCCAGCAGAGGGAGCTTCTTAAATCAAAATGTTATTGTTCTCCAAGGTAAGCAGAGAGTATCTGCAAATATTGGTTAAATGTCATCATTAATTTGCTCTGTTGGAGTGCAGTAAGCCATTATATTGTGTCCCTACGTTTTCATACCAAGCATTTTGCGTTATTTGTATTTTTGTGGAACAGTGCAGTTTTTCAATTTAGCCTTCAGAAAACAGTCTTCAGCCATAAATTAAAGGGAGCATATTAGGGAGAACTGATTTGTTAACTGTACTATAGAAAATGTATGGAAGGCCAAATTGTTGGGGCTCGGGAGAGCCTGCCCACCAATCAAGTGTCAAATTACCTACTGTTTTTCTTTAAAACTGATCTGATTGGTTGTCATGCTACCCAACTGTTGTCATGTTGGCACAAGTTGCAGTAGAGGGTGGCAGTGTTTCGTTTGCCTGAGATAAAACGTCTTCCAAACTTGCTTGATTTCAACAGGACTGTTAAAAGAAAGTCATAATTCTGCTTCTTGGGATATTTTTACCGAAGCATGTGAGATTTTACATTTCTGATCTATTCTTGATTGCTCAAATTGTATGTTCGGGTCATTGCTGTTCCAAGTCCTGTAGTTGTCGGTAATGCACATTTCAAACTGCAGCAGACTAGACCAATCAATCTCCTGATACGTGATGTTAATGATGATTTAAAAAAAACAAAAAACAAACAACCCCTGCTTTCCTTCTCATTTGTGTTTTCATCAATAAGTAAAACTGAATGAAGGTGCGAAATATTCCAGAGCCATACATAACTATTCAGCATGGTGCTCAGCCACTTTTCGCGGCGTCATGACTGAAAAAGGCTCAAAGTTTGGGGAATCTACTCCTAAATCTGCGTCAATTGTGCTACGGCAGAAAGAAAAAAAACAATTAAGGCTCAGAATTGGACTTGATTGGCACAGTTTATGAGCATCTTAACAACTGTGGTCGACATCCACCATTCGTACATTATTGTAGCCGATAATGGCAGCGTTAACCAGGAAGCCCCGCAGTTCCATTCACTTTTCATTGCTTTTTGCTGCACCTGCAGCTTCCATCATCTTCAAATTTCTCTCAGCGCACAGTAAGTGCAGCAATTAGTCCGACCCATTTGCATCTGTGGGCTTCAAGCCAAAACTTCGCTCTGGATCACCCCTTTTCAGGTGTCCACGCTGACGAATAGTCGCTTCACTTGCAATTGCTATTCTTTCGCCTTATAGCCACAACATCTCCAGGCCATTTCTCAAAGAGGAGAGACGAGACAAACCCTAATACGAGCCTCCTTTATGGATCGTAGCCTAAGCAACCAAATACTGAGCTTTGATGTGAGCAATCCCATCCAGAGTTACGGCGAGGCGACGGCAAACAGCCTCGTGAGATTACTGGGGATTGTTGGTCCGTTCGAGTACGCCCGGGAGATGTTTTTTCCCCGCCGCCTACACCTTGGCTTGCGTAAACAGCTGCGCTCTAAATTCCAGCAACCTCCGAAAGAAACAAAAATTTATTTAAAAAAAACACTAAACCTGGAAGTGGAAATGAATTGTTAAATGTCACCCAACAGGTGATTTGTGTCTCCATCCACCTCCACCTGTGTTTGTCATTGATCCACAGGGCAACAATGATCTTGCATAATGGTTTTTTTGTTTTGTTTTTTTAAAACACAATGACTCAGACGCTGATAGTTTTTAAAGGCCTTTTGCAATGGACCTGACATGTAAGAAAGCCACACTGCCAAAGTGCATAAAAGAACACTGTACCCCATTATACTGCATTGACAGTGATGCCTGTCCTCCATGCTTCTACCTTCAGTTCGAGCGGGTTTCAAGCAGGCTCCTTGGCCATGCATAAGCTTCAACAAGACAGCCATAGGATATTAACACAAAACTGTGCTCCAGCTGTACGTTCTCTAAGTGCCATACAGAGCCAATTAGTGGTAAGTTGAAGAGGGCTATCAAACCCTCCAAGGCGGATGGATCTACACGGACGCCTGGGAGAGCCCTCAATGAAATAATTATAAATGTAAACTATTGTATTTCTGCAAATAGGGAAAGTGGAGTTTCAAACTGCATTAAAAGGGCAGATTATGGAGAAATCATAAAGAACAAAGGAAGACTGGACAGGAGAAAATAAGGAACTTAAACATCGATGCACACAACATTTTGGAGCCACTGGGCGTCAGGGTGTACAGAAATGCTTTTAGTTGCTAAAGACACCATCTACCATGTAAAATCATCTTAAGACACCACGTTTCATTCGAGAGAACTGCAAAAAGGGAAGGGTCTACATTTGTTGGTAGGGGGGTAATTCATTTGTGAGCCCGTAATCATACTGTAGAGAAAAAGCTTTATTAAAGCTAACAACTGTGGTTATGTCACCGTCCCAAACTTTATTTAAAAAAAACTAATCTAAGAGCCAGGAGTGATGTTATAAAATATGAAAAAAAAAATAAAAAGTACTGTGAGCTGGAGGGGAATTAATCCGCCCGCAAACTTACCTTTGTGGCTGCCCAGTTCCATCTGCAACGAGGCATTACATTATTTTCAACACTTTAGATAGCTTACTATTGTCGAAATAACAGACCAAGTGGTGACTAGTCATTGCAATCAATTTGTTGGAAAGATATGAAATTGACCATATATGGACATACGAGGTTTCCGCCCAATAACGAGGCTGTGCTAACTGGCGCCGAGCTGATGTTACAGCATCATATTTCTTAAATGTAACTGAAATTTTTTCACCTTAGTGTGCAGCTCGTTGCAGACACAAAACCCAACACAGAAGGCTGGTCCTGGCTGGTCCACCGATAGGAAAGTATTACGGGCTGCCGTGGTTAACGTCCTTCTGAGAAGATACAGTACAAGCAAAGTGATTTCAAAGCTGTTGGTGTAAACTACATTCATCATACATCGTTGCGTTTACAGCCGAGGCTACTACTGCTAAGGCCGATAGTGAGCCACTGTCACACCCTGTGGAATACGGACGCTAGCTTTTACCTGTGCAATAATTTCAAAGTTAGTGAACGTTTTTTGTCATTTGGTTCTTTGATTAAAGACATCTGGGGGAAAAAAGAAAAAAAAAAAAAATAGAATGAAAATAATTATACATATTTGAGTAGAAATACTTGGAGGGTCTTGTCAAAACAAGAAATGTGTTTGTCCACCAAAAAAAAAAAGACACAATTTGTCTTATGAATACATGCGCCACTAATTTTGACTTTAGCTGGTGGACAAATCAAGAGGCCAGAGCCGCCGCGAGACGCACGTTTTTAGTGGGCTCGTTCATTATGCGGCAGTTACCCCCTCCAAAAATCCCCCCCAAAATCCCTCAAGCGTCCCTGCGCTTGCCTACCTTACAAATTGCTCTTTGTTTCATTGGCCGTCGTCTCTTTAGTCCAGTTCAGATAAATGACAAGAGTGGGCCGTTTATTAGGCCTGATTAGGTCTCTCCATAGACTTGCAACTGTTCTTTTTTTGGAGGGGCCGAAATGTTCGCTCATTAAAACTAAAGGGACATATTTGGAACGGGGAGCTCATTTTCTTTATGGGAGACAACATTGACATGACCCGGCGTGTGCACAAGGCACTTATTCAAATCGTTGTGTGTAATATGACTCCAGCACTCATCATTTCTTTCCTGAATTCCATCAGGAAGAAAGAAATGTAAGGTAATGTACTGTGGGCCTGTGGCACTGCGGATGAGTTTCATTCTATTATCGGACAAATGTTTGCCGGAATAACCTGATGAATTTTGTAAGACGCCGCTAATGAATGAAGTCGGAGAGTCGGTGACTTTATGAACCTCAGAATTCGAGGAATAAAGTCATGCTAATCAGGCAAGGTGACCCGCTCTCTTTTTCAGCTCCTAAATATGCAGCGAAGACCATCATTAGTTCTTCCTCGCTGGATAATTTAGTTTTGGATCCCAATTAGATAACAAAAAAAAATACACAGAGATCTTATATCACCACATGAAATGCATTTTTAACGTATAAACCTTTCATTGTGATGGTATTAATGAGCCACCAAGGCCAAGCAGATGCACACCGACAAAGCAAATTTGCACTAATTGGCAACTTAGTGAGACTCAGTGATTCATAAATTCTTGGTTTATGATGCGATGCTCCATTCATCATTAGAACTTTTCAATTCAGGGTTTATACAAAAAAAAACAACAACAAGGCCATCTTGTGTGTGTGCACGGAAATTATTGAGTAAATCCATAACTATTTGCCTAAATTCATTAGATTTTACGTATTCATAATGTCTTCTGAAATAAATATATGAAGTGGGAGTTTTGGGGTACACACGTACTGATTTTTAACATCATAAAGAACCTGTAAAGTGAATTCAGAGATTTGTTTCCAAATACATGTCTGAAGACAATTGCAGAAAACATACAAATACAGAACCATGTACTACTTAATTGTGGAAATTAAATTAACTATTTTTCGCCACTTCATTTTTATGGATTTATTGGGTTGTGACTAAAACGGGGCCCCCCTGACTATATAGGAACCTGAGCGCCTTCGTTCACACCAGTGATTAAACGCAACACTTGCGACATGCAGCTAGCTAGCTATGCCTACGCGCCGAAAAGGAATCTTGCCTGCGGACAGTCCGCCGGCGTGGCCGCTTCAGAGAGGCGGACGAGCGAGAAGGGAAAAAGGAAATTCGAGAAAGATGCGAGTTGAAGTAGCATTCATTTTTCCAGGTCATAGTACAGGTATATTCTGTATTATAATGCCCCCGGGTGGCCTGAGGTTTGCACGCCAGAGGGAGCAGCACAATCTCCATTGAATTGAAGCAAAAAAACAAAAAACAAATCAAAAACAGTTTCATTTTTTACATTAGATTTGGTTATGTCATTGTTGTATGTTCTTATAAAGAGCGATTTTAAATAGAGCTATTTTAAAAACACTTGGAGTTGCACCCCAATTTTGTTGTATCTTCACCATATAATGAAAATGAAGGCATTCTATTCCGTTGCTTTTCTTTTTACTGCCTTAAAGTGGCCAAAACAAAATAAAATGTATCCACCATACATGGAGTTGTTTTTGTCATGCGACGTGCCGCTGCACAGACAAAGCTCCCGATGGTTTGTTCCCGCTGCCAAAGCAACATGGCCGAGCGCCCGGCCGCTGACCTGAATAAAACCGTTTGATGCCCATGCTCGAGACCTGAGAGAAGTACAATCAGTGGACTGTTTTCACACCGGCTTTCTGTCAAAGTACATGGAAAAGGCTGGAAATGATTGAACACGGATACAGAGATGTAATGTGGCGGCTCTGAATGAGTGTTACTGTTCAAGTTGAGAGAGAAACAAAAAACAAAAAGGGGCTTAAAAGTATCACAAGGACGGCTCCAATGAAATATTCCCTCATCGTCTTGCAAGTTTTGGAAACGAAACGAAAGTGACTTTTGCGGCAGCTCCGCCAGAGTCGATTTCCTTTTGTCTCTGCCACACTTGCGACCTCTTGCTACCCTGAAACTATTTTGAAGAAATAAGTCACACAAATCATCTATGGCTGTGCCTTTTTGGAATGAAATATATAAACAGTGTATACAGTACAAGGTGTCCCAAAAATATTTCAACATCATTTCATAATCCAATAAGGAGTAGACCACAGTGGCTTCGACTTCCTTTCATTTTCACTCGTGGAGGCAGAACTTCATACACTCCACTGTGTGTATGTGGCACATGGATACCTCACCAAACACAAAAACTCGGAATTAACGTTAACCGCCATATCACAGGCTGTGTACATACAGTATTAAACATTTGCAAAGCTTTGTAAAATCAATGTATGTTTGAATACGTTGTTGGAATTTGAATAAATACAACTTTTAGTATTTAATTTTGTTTGCCTAGCCAGGTCCATACTTTACTCAGATATTCATATATCAAATTACGGTACAGTATGTCAAATTGTTTGAGACACTGTATACTGTATTATAACTGCCGTATGCCGAGTCAATCTGGGCCCACGCGCATCTTTCTCTTCTGCCTCTATCGGTCCCCGCATTTGGACTAATTAATGATATTTCATTCCATTTTTGTTTTCTTTACATAAACTTCACTTGCGTGCAGTCGTGTGTTTGAATAATGTAGTGATGGGACGCAACTACCAGCTGCATGACTCACAAATTTGGAGACGCGCACACACGCACGCACACACACACAAAGTGAGCTTTTCATTGAACACTGATGCAATCGGCTATGGAGGAAGATTTTGTAAACGCATTTGGAATAATGATCCAGTGTTTATTTTCTAAATGATTCTGTGTATAAACAGTCTCGTATTCTATTTCCTGGTCACGGCACAAGTTTGTACAGTCACTCGTTGCTAGGTAGATTTTACACATGCAAGTCACGTATGACGATCTTGGGGCCGATTACACTGCGATATCAATTTTGACATATTGTATACATGTTAGAAAGAAAATAAACAAGAGCACCATCTGCTCAATCCTGTGGGGCGCCGCCTCCCCTGCCCCAAGTGCCAGTGGCCAGTTTCCACGAAAACAAAAAAAACTCATATATTGAGACATAAAAGGACTGTCTGGGACTAATTAATATTGACATTAGAAACATTCCACAAATTACTGACACAGAATGCCTAACACATTTAGAGAAACTGTCTTAAAGACCATCCGACATCATAAAGTGCTTTAATGTGGACTCTTACGATTCCCGTGAGCTCTCGGCGTTTTACCCTTTTGAACAGGAATGAGGAATTTCCCATCTGAATTTGCCTTTTTTATACCCCAAATAAATCAAGCATAGTAGTCAACAAACATAATACATACGTAAACATTACTGTTCAGGAGTGCAAGTAAATAACTATAAATAGACACCTTCATCAAGAATTAATACTACAGGTTTGTTATTTTTATTTTTAGATGTAAATTAGAAATTTCATGGTTCAATGCCAATTATATTTTATCATGAAAAATATCATTTAGCTTAAAGAGCTTCTACATAGTGTTGTATTAACCATTAGAGAAACATTTCAAGAATTATTTTGGTCATTACCAATGCCGTTAATTTTGGGCAGACATGACATCAACCTCAAATTGACTGGTGGTCATTGACGGCTGGCCAAAAGTTTAATGAGAGTGTTCAAGCAGACCGAATGCACGAGAGAGTGAAAAAATAAAAATGAATAAAATGTTGACTCGCCTGTTGTCACTGGCCATGGACAAACATTGTTCTTCCTCTGCTGAATGTGAAGCCAAGGCGGCCTCATTCATAGCTCGGTCCCATTTCCACGCATGCTGCAGAGAAGACAAAAAAAAAAAAAAAAAATGAAACTCTGGAGTTTGATAAGCTTCAAATTAAGCAGGCTGTTGTGTTTGTTGTGCCACAAATATGCGTGACTCTCCCTACAAAAGGCAAAAGCCGCCATTCGGGAGCGGCTTTTCATGTCCTCAGTGAAGGATTGAATGGAGCTTTGTCAGCAGCAGCATAATGCAGATTCACAGCATTGTTGCCTGCACATTCAAAATTCTAATGGACTTTTTACTCTACGTGTATTTGCACTTCCTTTCCTAAGTACCACAAATAATGTACATGTAATATCAAAATCCCTAAATGTATCGACCTTTGCAACCTTCTAATGCACATGTGGCGAAGACGTTCTGTAACTTCCATTAACAACCCAGGCTAAACTTAGCTTCTTAGATCAAGATGTACAGTATGTCCTCAACAATACTTCCTTGACACCAATTACTCCTTGCCCATCAGCCAGGGCTTTGTTTCCATCTGGTGGACTCTTAGGGCATTATGTCCTTAGTGTGAGTCATCCAAGTATGACATTGAGAAATAAAAAAATAAAAACACATTAAGTAAATAGTCGTCAGTAATTATTTAAAAAAAAAAAAAAATGAAAATAAAATTATTTTTAAATAAATAAATAAAATTTAATTTAAAAACAAATGACGAAAATAGAAATAACATTGCAAATCCAAATAATGACAAATCAGAAAATAAAGTTATAATAATAAATAATCCAAATAAAAATATTTTTAAAAAAAACAGATTATATCAGCGTGGCAAGCTTTGTTCAAAATGTGTAGTTTGTTTTCTTACAGAGAGACAACTAATAATCCCCTCTGAGACGGCTGGATCGGACCATTGTTTGGATGTGCACGCGTTGCTGTTGCGGTTTAAAGGATTACAGGACTTTCTTCTTTCTTTGCAAACATTCTAGCAGGTCTTAGCAGCAGCAGACGTTATTTGAATGATCACTTTTATTCAAAAGCATTTGCCCTGACCTCGACTGAGTTTCAAAGCATCACACATTTGGCGCCCAGGTTCCTTGAAATGTACGGCGTACTCAACTACAGTTTAAAGAAGCACCGGCAGACTTGTGGTATATTTTGCCTGAATGCTGAAGTCTAACGGTAACTAGGAAGCAGCGGCACGGGTAAAATACACCCCTCATATTTACGGGAGGTCAATAATATTGACGCACTGTCTGCAACTTGCTCCGTTGATTAACTGACTTCATTCAGATCCACTACTCTCAAGGGCTTGTTTCCATCCCGACTGCAATCGATGGCCTTTCTGTTTGTTAAGCAGTCACGTGACCTCCACTTCCTCCCAAGCAGCAAAACCATCGCATGCTGCATCGCCACACTTAAGCTACATTAGGGCATAATAATATCAAATCATGTAAGAAAAATAAATAATAATTACACACATTACTACATAGAAAAGTGTCTGGCTTTGAATACCAAGCATTTAAAACTTTGATTATAAAGCAAATGTACAAACCGCAATTCCAATGACGTTGGGATGCTGTGTAAAACGTAAATGCTTTTCAACCTATATTCAATTTAGTGTTCAAACTGATAAAAAAGCTATTTTGTATTTTGTGTTGTAAGTATCTGGAGTGGCAGTGGGTCTTCTAGCCCCTTATTCGCCCATGCTACAAAACAGGACTATTACTTTGAAAAGTGAGACATGCAATTCCCATGACTTTTATAATGATGCTGTTCTGTTCTGGTGACTGGCCGGCTCCCACGGGGACCGTCGAGAAGCTGTATCGACAGTGATTGTCAGATACAGTTAACTTGAAAGAGGGATGCCTGAGAGGCGGGCCGGCCATCGCTCGGCTCCCCTCCAGCAGTTGCCGTCATTTGATTAGGACCCCAGATAATAAACACAGTCTTAACTTGGTCCCAAAATGCGAGCCTGGATGGCTTGGGCGCCGTGGGAATACAGAGAAAAGAAGGATAGAGACAAATTGGACAGCGCATGTCAGCAAAGACGGATCTGCCAGTTCCTGCAATTGGATTAAACTTTTCAACGGTCTGAGGAGACATTGACGCCGCTGCCTTCAGCGGCGCAACATGGAGTGTATTTGCTGTGGCCGGCCAGAGTGCAGCATTGATCTCTCCGAGCTTCTCTCGGCGGAGGTCCGACTCCTTGCCTTGCCTCTTTTCGTATTTACTCTAAAGCAAGACATAAATATAGACGTGCCTCCTTGTTGAGGGTCATTATTAACAATTACAGTGCAGCCTCTAAAGCTGAAGGCCCGGGATCGATGAATTGTTTAGCTTTTTCTTTGCCTCATTGTCACGGCGTGGAAAAGCCCCGTGATGATCCGGTGGCATAAGAAAGATGCTTGATGAAGATTGTTTTTTTTTGTTTTTGTTTTTTTTTTACAAACCTAGTAGTGGTAATTGACTGATAGTTGAAAGTTAAATGGGGCGTGGTTTAAGTGCATTCAGCGGACACGCATTTGAGAGCGAAGAGAACGGCTTTATTTTTCCACAATTATGAAGCCTTATTTAATATACTTGGCAATTTTTTTAATCATTCGAATTTGGCCGGGTTGTTAACAACACTCTTCTCTATGGTGTGTCAAATTTACAAGACACTTCCACTCTACAGCGCATCATACCTACAGCAAAGCATGCTGGTGGGGCATCAAGCTTTGAGGCTTTTTTTCCTTCAGCTAGCACTAGGGCCAACGTGGAGGGAATTATGAACAGTTCGAAGTTTGCAGTTTTTGCAGTCTTACATCATAAGCAAACTTTGTTCAGCTGGACCTAAAGTCCTAGCAGTTGATTTATGCGTTTTATTTATTTATTTTTCTTTTTTTTTCTTTTTTTTATTGGATCATTGCTATGGAAGAAGAG
This sequence comes from Phycodurus eques, assembly GCF_024500275.1. NCBI lineage: Eukaryota > Metazoa > Chordata > Actinopteri > Syngnathiformes > Syngnathidae > Phycodurus > Phycodurus eques. Next base: position 18,737,825 of record NC_084540.1, read on the forward strand.
AACTAATTACAAACATAATGCAGGTAATCCCATGTATGGCATGCAGAGAGTACCTGAGTTGATAAACTCAGCGCAGCCTACTAAGAGCACGTCCACTAAAGCTTGGAGGGCAAACCGAGCCTCTCCTTTCCGATGCGTGCCCCGCATTGCAGAGCTTTATTAAAAGGAGAGAAATTACACCAATAAGTTTGGTGTTTCAGTCGTGTATGGAGGTCACATTCGATTTATTATTTTTTTTTTTCTTCTTCACCCGAAGGATCTGGCGCTTGTGTTCGTCAACTCCTTTTTCAAATTACTGTCGAAGTGGCGGTGGTAATTTGCAGTCACACAACAACAAACGATTAATCAGGGTGGGAGGAAGCACGGCGGGCATACCGTCAGATGCAAACAAACTTTATTTTAGGAGTGAGGAACCTTTTCCAAAGAAATATACAATATGCAATGATCAAACAAATGTTTATTTCGACTGGTACTCCAGCTTTTTCACACATTCCAAAAATATGACACGTTAGGATGATTGGACACTAAATTGTCGATTGGTGTAAATGTGAGTGTGAATGCTTTTTTGTCTATACGTACCCTGCGATTGGCTCGCAACCAGTCCAGGTTGTACCCTGCCTCTCGCTAAAAGTCAGCTGGGATAGGCTCCAGCTCAACAGGGACACAAATGAGGACAGGCGATATAGAAAATGGTTGGACAATTTTATTTTTATAACAGTTCCCCAGCGATTGTATTTGTTTTAAGACTTGCGTGGTGGGCTCTCATTTTGAAATCTGAGGGACATGTTTGCTGCAGTACAACAAGTAAAACATGCATCTGTAATGTCCAGTTTAAACAGAACTTTTAGTGCACGACATCGACAGTCCGTGGGTCATTTGGAACTGGGGGGTACACGGGAGACAAAGAAAATATGTATTTTATTGATCATCATCAGTCTGAAAGAAGTTTTGTTTAGAAAATCGGGGGTGCATTCGCTTCTGCCTCTATAAACATGTCATACCGGACATCTCGTTCATGTGATATAGTAGTAAAAAAAATAAGCCCACGAGCTAGCAAAATTAAGTAACAAGCAAGCATCTTTGAAGACCAAAAGACGGAAAAAGAAGATCCTAAAGCTTCCAAGAAAAAAGTAAGCAGAATTTAAGAGACAAATATCACTAGTCCTACATAAAACAGTTAAGAATGTGTAATACACGGCCACAGGCTCGCAAATGAGGCAATGAAGCCTTTAAAATTGCTCTGGTATATACAGCACCCAGCATTAAAAGACAATTCTTTGGAGTATTTGGAAAGAAAAAACAGTGACGAAGGACAGAAGTAATTATTAATGGCCTCCACATCAACAAATGTAAGTGCACTAAGAGCACATCATCCATCCATCCATCCATTTTCTGAGCCACTTCTCCTCAAACAACCATTCGAACTCACATTCACACCTATGGGCAATTTAGAGTTGTCAATTAACCTACCGTGCAAGTTTTGGGGATGTGGGAGGAAACCGGAGTGCCTGGAGAAAAAGAGCACATCATAATTAGTGGAAAAACTAAATTATGGCTAGATGATGGGAGTTATTCAAATTGGATTGGAATATTTTAGTTCGAGGAACTTTCAGTTCCTGGAAGCAAAACCTGTAACACTAAGTAGAAATGTATTAGAAATCAGTAAGGAGAAGTAAGTAGAAATGCAGAAAAGTAGTATTTGAACTTAGCACATCGCTGCGTGGTACTAAGACTGACCTGTGAGAGGCACAGTTATTGGTATGTGTGTACAAAGTTTCGAGGGCTAAAAGAGAACATGTACCTACTAATCTTTTAAAATGTTACAGCTTTGAAGTGAGATGCTTGAGAGCTGAAAAGGGAACCTTACCCTCCTCCATTTGTGTCGGACATCCTTCAAAATCAATAGTGTGCAGAAAGAGCCCTTGCTTTGGCATGTGTTGGCATCATCACTCAGCCCTTTTTGCTCTGAGCATACAATGACAAATGCATTTTTGCTTTCCCCCAAACCGCACAAGTGTGACGAGAAAAATGTTCAATCATCCCCAAGCAGGCTGCAGGAGGGAAATACAAGATTCTGAGACAAGATGGCGATTTCAACACTGGGAAGAAAGCGGAGCGAGGCGCGACAGCTCATTAAAAAAAAGGAAGCCGTGGCTCTTGCAGCGACTTGACTCGAGGAAACGTGAAGGGCGCGGCTGCAGCAATACATTATCCATCCATCCATTTTCTGAGCCGCTTCTCCTCACTAGGGTCGCGGGCGTGCTGGAGCCTATCCCAGCTGTCATCGGGCAGTAGGCGGGGTACACCCTGAACTGGTTGCCAGCCAATCGCAGGGCACATAGAAACTAACAACCATTCGCACTCACAGTCATGCCTACGGGCAATTTAGAGTCTCCAATTATGTCGGTTTTTGGGATGTGGGAGGAAACCGGAGTGCCCTGAGAAAACCCACGCAGGCACGGGGAGAACATGCAAACTCCACACAGGCGGGGCCGGGGATTGAACCCAGGTCCTCAGAACTGTGAGGCTGACGCTCTAACCAGTCGGCCACCGTGCCGCCGCAATAGATTATATTTCATCAAATGAAACACACCCGCCGAAAGATGAGAACACGTTGGCGGATGGCGAACCGCCCGTGACCAGAAATACAAGCAAGTTGAAACATTCTGTGGCGCTCATTTTTCACTTTTAGGTTGCTCTAGTTTTGAAACAAATTTCCCCCATAGTGGAAATCATGCAATATAAGAATGAGCAAACACTGAATATGTTGTTAAAATAAATAGTAAGAAATAAATATAGCACAGCAAAGAGGCTTTTGTAATTAATAACATTCATGGAATTAGTGTTTGCAGTGAAAGAAAATGTATGAGCCATATATGCTAACCAGAGTACGTCACAATTCAACCACGGCAGCGGCGGTGTGTGTGCGCGTGGGTGTGTGAATAGATTAATTTACATCACATTTGTACATGCAGAATCACAGAAAAATATATAAATCAGATTATCGTAGGGATTAGAAAGGATACTGAAGCCTTGGAAAAAAACAGGAACCGCTTGCACTTCTGCTCGACAACAGCAGTGGGGACACACACAAATAAATGCACATACTCTACAAGCACTTGAACCAATCGAGGGTAAAAGTGATGACAAGTGCCCCTTTTTTGTTGTTATTTAGGACAGTTAACCAGTTGGCAAATTCCTGGTTTGCCAAAGTTATGATTGTTGTTTTTATAAATGACTTTAGTTCCAATACTTTGTGAATCTTGGGTAAAAGATGTGTTTGGCATATTTTTCAAATGCTGCACGCATGGTGTGGGAATGTTCTGGATTTGTTTGCAGAGTACGAACAAAAACAAGTACTGTAAGAACAGATTTGCGCGTCTAAAGATTTAAGCACAAATGGACCAACTGTTTTTCTATAATCACATTTCCTCTTTTCCATCGCGGGTATCCTCATGCAACATCACTCAAGATTAATTTGACTGTAAAGGCGGATTTTTCCATAGAAATCTGGTTGAACACCAAATCATTCCACTTCAGCAGCGTTCCGCTGTAGACTGGTTTTATAATTCCAACGAGCGTCTCCTACAGAGATTTTTAGCTCCATCCAAAGACTGTTTCGGAAGCTCCTGCGGCAATTACAGCAAACAAGAAACATCACCAGGCAATTACTCTATACAGAGCAAATCATTTTATGAAGCCCCCCCCCCCCCCCCCCCCCCCAAGAGACAAGATCCTGGATTGATTTTAATATTGAGAGAAGAGAGCAGCACAGCAGTTCCAGTGTATTTGCTTGTGTTTGCATGACACTTGAAATTCCAAAGCATACTGGGTGTGAGAAATTAAAATTATGTTAATGATTTTTAAATATAGACAGTCGCAGCTTGAGTCCCACCATTATCACCCTCGATCGATGATGAGTACTATTCCAGCATGGAGGACAGACTGCCCCTCCTGGTGCATCAGTCTCCTGTGGAGATCTACTCCGAGACAATGTCGGACGCCTAGCCAAACACGCCCGGCAGAATGACCATTTCCTCCCGCTCGGCCGACTTGAGCACCTTCCAGGAACAAGACGTGTCGAGCCGACACGCTCGGTGTTGTTCCAGAAGGCGGCGGGGTCCCCCAGGGTGCCGGAGGGAGACAGAGCCCCAGCGCAACTTGGCCATCAAACAAACGGCCACTCTGCACCCAGACGCCCCGGGGGCTCCCTGCTGCTGTACGAGCATGTCAAGCCTTGCCTTCAGCCTCTTTAAAAAGATGAATGACTCTCCTGCCTTTTCATGTTTTCACAAGATTTTCACAATCAACATGTATATCATACAATTTACAAACTTGGTTGAATGATGCAAGGAGCAGAAACAGATGACCGTTTCCTTTGACCTTTCAACATTATAATAGGCGGGCCAAATTAACTGATGGATGCAAGGAGCGGAGCTGGATCCACTTTGGCATGTCAACGTCAGAATGTGGCTAATGGTACGTTTCTTTGTTACATGGATCCAAGACGGCAATTAGGCCACAGCTTCGTCGTGTTCCCTGTCTGGAACACGCAATCCTTCCACCCAACAGGCAACTGGACCAGAGAGCATAACCGCAGCACCCAACTTAATCAAATGAGCAAAAGAAAGTGCTCCAATGAAAAGCAGGCTTTCATTTCAATATCTGCACACTTAAGTAAGGACTGCTTTTCGCAGACAGGCTCCCACAATGACCGCAAAACTCCATTTTGTCACTGCTTTCAAACAACAAAATAATGGTTTATGGTTAAGTTCAATGCATGTATAGTGTCACTTTGACTTACTGATTTAATGCATTCCATAACCAAGCTCGCAACTCTATTTACTCATTCATCAAATCAATATTTTCCATTGAAATTAATTTAAATGGCATTAATACATTCCAGCCCCGCCAAAAAAAATATGTATCAAATATATATCTTATTTTGGCTATCGGTCGATTGTTGCCATATTTTTTTTTAATTGTACATTTGGAACTGGGCCGAACAGAGAGACTCAACAAAAAATATTTTATTGATCATCATCAGTCTGAAAGACGTTTTGTTTAGAAAATCAGGGGTGCCCTCGCTTTTGCCTCTGGAAACATGTCAAACTGTTCATCTGGTTCATGTGAGTAAAAAAAAGAAGCAAGCCCACAAACTAGCAAAAGTAAGTAAAAAGTAAGGATCTTTGAAGACCTTCTTCGGAAAGGGGAAAAGGCCAAAAGACAAAAGAGTAGGTTCTTACACCTTCCAAGAAAAAAGTTAAGCTGCATTAAAGAGACAATATCAGTAGTCCTACTTGGTACATAGAAAAAAGCACCCAGCATTAAAAGCCAACACTTTGGAGTTTTTTGAAAGAAAACACAGTGAAGAAGGATGCCATTTTGCTTCTATTCAAAATCATTGCAACTCTTTATGCTTTTGTTACAGAGAAATAATTATCTAACCTCTAACCAGGTCACATCAGTTCTTTGGGTGAGGACAAATTTGAGATAATGATCAAATTAAAAACTGACGATGCGCCACAGTGTGACGCTAATAAATGTCTAACTGGAATCCTCCAAGATATTACAATTGTACAAAAGGGCTCACATATGGACAGATAGAGGTGAGCACCACATCAACATGATGTACTAAAACATGGCAACTCCTGCTTCATACCTATTCATGAGACAATCCATGGAGGGACGCGATGTTCTGTTATAAACACTTGAGATGTGCACAAAGGTTGCAGAAGTCTTTTCGGGTTTCAAAGGCTACCCCATGACATGAAAGAAGTATTATTACTATTATTATTCATTGACTCGTCAGCCTTTGGATGTGGATTTGGAGCGAACAGGAATTGTCACCTTTGGCTATGTTGCTTTCATTTAGACCTTTTGCGATCAACTCCTTCACTGCTAGTCTTACCAGTTAACATGGATATTTGACTTCTAAAGCCGTCAATGGCAGTGAATGTGTTACGCATAGAATAGAGTAGAATATTTATTTTCATTGTAACGTGAACAACAAAATTAGTGCCAGCCTGTCTTTGCAAAATAAGTTCTAAAAAGGTTCAACTAAACAATAATAAACAAACATTCATGCATGAAGAAGACAAAAGACACAAAACTATATATTCATCTGTTGTGAAATCAAGGAAAGTTGCACAAAGCCTGAAGATATTATGTTGCAGAAGCAACAGCTTTAGTCAGTTTATGGCTGTGTTCAGGGTTTATTGCAGTTGCATCAAAACTGAACATGGCATTTTTGAGAGTGTGTGCAAATACATATGTAAATATCTTCATGTTTATCTCCTACTTCTGGGCTTGATAGTGGGATGAATGGATTTCGGCTCGACAATATGAACACACACGTCATTATCGCCACTCAGCTCGTGCAGTCACATCCAAATAAATGTCAGGCTTTTAGAAGCAACACAAGCTTTGCATGATTTTATTGTTTTTTTGTTTGTTTGTTTGTTTGTTTTTCCTCTGCTGTGTATCTTTAACCCTCCTCTCAAAAGCGTGCATCAGAAGCTGCCCTTTTTATTCCCCCCTGAAGATTGAGAGGTGATAGCTCAATTTATTCACTGACACGAGTCCTTTTTAATGTTTTCCTGGAATAAGACACGCAGATCAGTCACGCAAGTAAAGGCCAACTCGGGAGCATGAGAACCATGACTGCAATATTGTGGCTGGAGCAGGCGTGAATACTTTAATTTGACGCTTTGCTCCGAACACCGACGGTCCGGAGAGCGGCAAAGGCTTACAGGAAAGTATACATTTGCCATCATGTCAAGCGTCCAATATATATTATATATATATATATATATATATATATATATATATGCTGTAAATTGGTGTTTGATATGAGATGGTTTCACGCATTCATTGCTAAGAACTTCGCCACATACCACACACTGAGTACCAATAGAGGGAGCCATACCACACATACAGTAGTGATTAATGGTAACTTACACATCTGTGAAGTCACCATTAAGGCTGAAAGGTACATGCAGGTTTTGGAGAAACATATGCTGCCTTCCAAGCAACATCTTTTTCATGGACGACCCTTCTTAGTTCAGCAAGATAATGCCAAACCACATTCTGTACATGTTACAACAACATGGCTTCGTAGCAAAAGAGTGTGGGTATTAGACCTGTCTCCCATTGAAAATGTGTGGTGCATTGTGAAGCGTAAAATACGACAACGGAGACCGCAGGGCTGTTGGACAGCTGAAGCTGTACATCGAGCAAGAATGGGAAAGAATTCTACCTACAAAGCTTCAACAATTAGTGTCCTCAGTTCCCAAACGTTTATTGAATGTGGTTAGAAGAAAAGGTGATGTAACACAATGGTAAACATGACCCTGTCCCAGCTTTTTTGGAACGTGTTGCAGCCATAAAATTCTAAGTTAGTGATTATTCGCTTTTGAACATTAAATATATTGTCTTTGTACTGTAGTCAATTAAATATAGGTTGAACATGACTTGCAAATCATTGTATTCTGTTTTTATTTATGTTTAACACAACGCCCCAACTTCATTGGAATTGGGGTTGTAAATGACTCCACACGTGAAGCTACAGCTGGCCACAGAAGAATGAATTAACCTGCGGATGAATCATCATCATCATCATCCATCCTGAGCTAGCCGGGCCAAATTAACATAAAACCCCACAGTCATTTCCCAATCATTTCAATCTGAATGGCAAAAAAAAAGAGCTGTGGGAGTGAATAATTGACAAATAATGAAAAGTAAAATTGGTCATCTCTTCACATCTTTTCACTATCACCTCCTTCAACAGGCAGGACGGCGGCCATTCATTGCAAACAATCATCTTTAGAGGTCGTGTGCCCTTCAATTTTGTTCATTCACTGTATTATTCGTCACTCCCGACACACACACACACACACACACACACACACAGACAGACACACACGGCAGCAGCTCTTTCTTGGCGGCCTGTAAATGCAAATGCCATCTTAATTAGCCTCACTGTTGATTTAGTTGGAATGATCAGATTTTCAAAAATCAATTCAGGAATAATCTAATTTCCATATGATTGGCCATTTTGCATTCATTTGAAGGACTTTCCAATTAGACCGGAAGGAATGGTTCAGTGAGTCAAATGCATCAGGAGTGCGCTGCCACACGTTAGATGCCATGGATGGAAATTAAAGCCTGTTAAGTTGCATTTTAATTGACTTACCTTGGTCAAATTAACTGTATATCCAACCTCTGATGGAAAATACTTAAACACGGTGACTATCCAGCATGCCTAATGCACAGCAACCACGACGTGAAAAGCTATTTTGAGCCAAATAAGCCATATTTACCTATGTAAAGATTGTGTGCAAAAAGGTTTTGTATGTTACATAGCTTACAAAAGAAGCAACTCACTGGACACTTCATTAGGTACTCTTACACAATCTAATGAGATCCAAATTCTGCCTTTACAAAGATAATAATGCTTGATTTGTATTGAGTGTCTGTCAGAGAGGTATGAGTTTAACAATGTTTCTTATCATGGGTGTGGTGTACAACTGTACGAATACTGTGGTACCTTGACAGAGTTTTTCAAGTTACGAGCCGTCGCTTAGTAACTTTTTTTTATTTTGTGTTGCGAGCCAGAATTTGAGCCATTTATTGAATGGGTCAAGCAACCAAACACACAACTACAAAATGAAAACACTCGCAAGGAGCAAACGTAATGTAACTGCATGGAAAACGGCCAACCTGAGCTCCTGACATCACATACTAGGCCACGCCCCACTTAAAGGCACACATCAATACCGTTCGCAGACTCTCTTTCTATGCTTCGGGTTGCTGATAGGATAGTTTGAACATTATATCAAGTTCAGGCTCAAACTATCATGTCAGCAACCGTAACGTACACAGGGAGTCTGCTAACACCAGGTTCACAGATACCCAGTGTACGCTTTGCTTCTGCGTTTGGTCACGTGGAGCTGGGTGTGACGGTAATTTCCCAGCAATGATTCCGTATGTCGCGCGACCAACCCTGGAAGCATTTGCATTTGTTTAAGAGTGGTGAACTTCTTAACTTTTTAAACTTGTATGACACAGTCAAATTAAGAGTCCAGTAGCATCCCAATATTTTGGAACGTGGAACACACACACTTTAACTGAATCATACCCACATTATGTAAGGTATATAATACCTTATGCACCATTTGTGTTTTATGGGTTTTCATTTTACAGTGGTTGCTGACTTTTTACAGTTCTATGACACAGTCCCAGTATGGCCCCAATGGCGGCCAAATACTTTGGTACAGCGTCACCTTACTTGCTGGTAATGTTTGTTTTAGTTAACTTATTTTTACACTTGTATGACAGCTAGAAGTTTGAAATTGTGACAGTTTTGACCCTGGAACAGATCATTTCCATTTTTTTTTTTCCCCCAATGGGAAAAATCTGTTTTCCAAAAAGAATGCAAAAATGAGAGCGACTGCACGAGAATGACTTCCAAGTAGTTGTGCACTGTCTAAAGGCAACGTGTGCGCTGGACTGCTAATATTTGCCCTTTTTGGCTGAGAGCAGCGACACTCTCTGTGTGCCGAGCTCCTCCACTGCGCTCCTTCCTTCCTATTAGTCATGCAATATGTGAGGGTTCCTCATCATTCGTTCTCAATGACAGAGTGGGATATTTCTACATGGCCGCCGGTGCTAATTATTAGCATGAGCGGTGCCGGTAAATGTCTTTCCCCTTGCACCCTCCCCGTCGGCACGCAAACAGCAAAACTGAGTGTGTAGGACAAACACTGTGGGCTAACTATGAGGGCTCCGTGGAGCTCTCCAGGCATATAGTTCTTGTAAAGCTTTACATATTACTAAGTCAGTGGTGCAACACTGTTTGGTTTCCAGGGATGCACTACAACAGGGTGGAACACAGCCTCACTGTTGCCTCAACAGTGCCACCTACTGAATACAGTGGCAAAGTGCACCTACATGTTCCTCAAAAGCAACACGTTTAAATAAGCCTTTCCCAAAAAATTAGGAGTGGTTTATTATTATTATTTTTAATTTCATTAATTATTACTGTATTTTTATTTATTTTTCTAATAGGTGGCAAACTCTCAAATGTGTCAAGCTATTGAACTATCAAGCAGGGTCTGTTTGTTTTACAAAATTCAGACACCTACCAAGCCTTAAACGCACCATATCAATAACTTAAAGAAGGCTATTGTACTCTTCTCCAAGGGGGGGAAAAAATACTAAATGAAACGAAAATGTTAACCCATAAAATGAATTGTAATAAATATATAATAAATATACTGTGTGTATATATATATATATATATATATATATATATATATATATGGCTTACAGACAGTAGCTTTAACCTGATTCATGGGGTAAAATACACTGATTACAAAAGAGTTTTTACTTCAGTAACCATTTCACAATATGTTATGTCATTATATTTCTAAAAATTACAACAACAAAAAAACTCACGACACATTCTTTTCTTTTATATTAATTAGAAGAGATTCATTTCTCACTATTTGCTGATCGACCAGGAGGAATTTCACGGTTCTACTAACTTTGTTTACCAACAAAAACCCTTACAAAAAAACACAAATGACAAGCTGATTTGACAGACAGAGTACAAAAGTCAAAAACATGTTCAATTTAATTTTTGCTGGACGACTTCAATTATGGTCAAATCTGGACCAGATCTGGATGACATGGAGTTTGTGATTGTAAAAACAAAGCACACTTGAATTCCCTCAGATTTGGATACATGGATACAAAAATTCAGGTTGTAGCCATTAAGTTGCACACAAGAAAATATATGCAGAAACTCACAAAGAAAATATATTGTCCTTGGTGGAGGTAATAAAGTCTACCCCTTGACAGGTTTCCTGTAATTTCTAGCAAGGAAATACCTCTCAGCAGAGTCTTTCCGGCTCGCGTTCGGCTTTAAACTCTGAACGCTCCCAAACACGAGACAGAGTTTGTCCTGGAGCTGACAGGCCAGAGCGCCGTCCCAATATTTGCACAGCAGAGACCCTCCGGGGCGCAAAATCTTCTCGGCCAAGTCCAGCAGAAACGAGCACAAGCCGACCAGCCTCTCGTGGTCCAGCTCCCGGAAGCCGCTGGCGTTGGGCGCCATGTCGCTCAGGAGGACGTGAGCCCGGCCGCCGGGAAGGAGGTCGGGCAGCTTGGCGTGTGTGGCGGGGTCGGCGACATCGTGGCTGGACAGGAAGTGGGCGCCGTCCAGAGGCGGTATGTTTAGCAGGTCAATACCGACGACAGTACCCCGGCGTAATGTTGACTCTTCAGTTAAAACACACTTCTTTTAATTAATCAACCTTTATTCGCACCAGTAATGGACATGCCAACAAGTAAAAATGTTGCTAAACTATCAGTCCATCAATTTTCTCTAGTAGTGATTTTCAAAGTTCAGTACACCAACCACTAGTGGTGAGCAAAACAATCAGTGCCTCAGTAAACTTCAGTTGTATTTAACTTTTAAGTACATACATCTTTAGGATTACTGTAAGACTTTAAAGATTTAAAAAAAAAAGTGAGAATGAATAGATAGATAGATATTTTTTGTGCACTTGGAACAGTTTTCTAGGTCATTTTCTCCCCCAGTAATCATTGGATTGTTTTGATGTACATTGTATAGGATTAAACTGGACAATGGCTTTGTTTTCTAAAACTGTGCTTGACTTAACAAGCCCCTTCAATGCACTCACCGGTCCCCGCTGAGTTGACCCGGTGCACGGCCACCTGGCTCCAGGCTCCGGGCGCCGCACCGCAGTCCACAACGCCGCATCCCGGCTGCAGGAGGCGGAACTTGTCGTCGATTTCCAGCAGCTTGAAGGCGCTCCGGCAACGAAAGTTTAGGGCGTGCGAAGCTTTGACGTAAGGATCGTTTGACTGTCGGGCGAGCCATCTCTGCTCCGCGATGCGTTTCTTCTTCGGTAGACGACTCGACGAATGGAAAAATCTCCGGTGTAGAAGACTAAACATGATTTGAAGGGAAGGGAGAGTAACAGGAAGCATGATTCACTGCGCGTGCGTCAATATAGCGTCCATCGTCGAAATATGTCCCTTAAAACGACTCAACGACAGAGTTGTTCCCAAGACAACAGTTTTATTTATTTGATTGAAAATGACAATTTGCCTGCTTTATAGGCGTTTGCGTTTTCAGTCAATATAAAACAGAAGCCTCGTGGAGGTTCCTTTTCCACGTGCGTCTGGTGAAATTCAGGTTTCGAATCGTTTGTATGCAGGAATCTAAGGACATTTGTTTTTAGTGGATTGTATTTCAGAGTGACACATTCCGAGCGGGAATGGTTCTTCCACTATTTGTTGACTGACTTCATGAAATTACTTAAAATTCGTTTTAAAATATTGACTGAGCAGAAACAGAAAAGGTGATGATTCTCGGGCCGACACGTGGTTTAAGTGTCATTTCCTGACTTGATTAAATTACAATTACAAGTATACACATAGTTTGTGTCATTGCGGTCGATTCCTCTCGCTCTTGAGACAGGTGGGATGCTGCGTTCCAAGTTGCTGACTCTGGTTCTGGTGCTCCAGCCTGGCAGGGTGCTACTGGGCATGAAGAAGCGAGGATTTGGGGTTGGGAGGTGGAACGGTTTCGGCGGCAAGGTCCAAGTTGGAGAAACTGTCGAGGAAGGAGCAAGAAGGTATGTTTCTTTCTTTCTTTTCTTTTCTTTTCTTTTTTGATAGGGAGAGGCTTTTGTTGCCTCTATGAGCAGCCAAAAAGGCCTTTAAGTTTAAACTTTGATTTTTGCCTTCCTGTGTGTTTTCCCCATGTTTGCATGGGTTTTCTGCAAGTACTCTGCCTTCCTCCAACATTCCAAAAACATACATGTTAGCTTCAGGAAAACTCTAAATGGTCCATAGGTGCGAATGTGAGTGTAATTGCTTGTTAGTCAATATGTGCCATGCAACCAACTGGCGGCCAATCAAGGACGTACCCTGCCTTCCGCCCAAAGTTAGCTGGTCAGCTTGGCAGATTCTTAAAAAAGAAAAAAAAAAGAGGCTTCAAGCTATTTATTGCCACTCCCAGTGGGGAAAGACTGTACTTATTTTTGTTTTCAGGGAACTCCTCGAAGAAAGTGGCCTCACAGTGGACATGCTGGAAAAGGTCGGGAACATACAATTTGAATTTGTCGGCGAGGCGCAGTTGCTCGACGTCCATATTTTTCGGGCCGATTCGTACAATGGAGAGCCAATGGAAACAGAAGGTACATTTTCCACAATACCGCAGTGTACCGTGAAGCATTTAATTGTTAACAGGATTCAAACTCGGACTCTTTTCACTTTCTGGTGCTGTAGAAATGAGACCGCAGTGGTTTGACTTTGACAAAATCCCTTTTGACCAAATGTGGCCCGACGACGAGATGTGGTTCCCGCTGCTACTGCAGAAGAGGAAATTTGTGGGCTACTTTCACTTCCAGGGCCACGACGTCATCCTGAGCCACAAGCTGAACGAGGTGGAGCAGTTGTGAGAAGATGACGGCAAACTGTGTGGGAGGTGTCACATTCCTCAGTGCCTGCTGTTCAGAGACACAACTCAGAAGTATTGATGTGGAAATTATACTGTGTGAGAAATTGCCACTACTAAAGAAATTGAATTTGAATACTGGTAAAATGCCCAAAAATAGAGGATCAAAACATTAGAGCAGAGCAATTAGGGATGGGCATAATAATCGATTAATTCATCAGTCAACTGTATGTAATTTTCATTTACCGTGAACCCTCTTGTTATTTGCAGTTCGAGATTGGTAAATTTGTCAATTTTATTTTTGGGGAACTTTTCCTCTGTCGTTTGCTGAAAATGTCACCTATTCGCTAGTTTTGCACTTAGGCCAAAACATCTCGCATTTTAAAATATTGCCTTAGCGCCATCTGGTGCTATCTTGGGACCACGCGCCTATGTTGAACTGAGGGAAATAGTTTCATTTAGTCAGACCATAGCTTTGTCTAATAGGGAAAAAAAACTGCTTTGACGCCATCTTGTGGCATATATAGACAATAAGAAACCTTTTTGTGTGGGTGTCACTAGTGGTTTTTCTTATACTCAATACAACACTGACAGGGGTACATATTTTCACAACATTCAATGCACATAAGTGTAGCAAATTGCCCATTACTAAAAGCACTCCCTAGACAGCATGAAAATATGTGCCCTCATGAATGCTAGTGGCATCATGTTGTCTAATTAATAACAAAAGTTCATTACTGGTTGGTTAGTAATTGTGATTGTGCGCAATATGATATGTATTATTAATTAATAATAAGAGTGATAAAAACTACAAAACAATTATTTTCATTTTTCATATCAGCAGATTTATCAGTCAACTTTAATTTGTTATACAGTTCCAGCAAATATAGGTTTGTGCACTGTTGGTAAGCTGTGTAACGGTAAACAAGTGGTCCTTTTTTTTTTTTTTTTTCCCCAGGTGTAAAATTTGTTTCACAATAACAAGTGTTCCAAAACGGCTTCAAAACTGGAGTTGCCTGGTTTGTCTGATTCCTACGATACATATTGCACATCTGGAGTGTTTCGTGTGGTGCCATTCAATAGCTCAGCTAGTGTTGTCAGTATTGTGCAGGTATGAGTTTAGGCACTTTGAAATTACCTTATGGACTAACAGCACGTGGGAGCCATGCCAACAATAAACAATTGCTTAAAACAGAAGACAGAAAAATATGAAGTACACATTTTTATGTGTACTTCTGGGTGTATCATCTGTATCAAAAATCCGAGCTCTGGGAGTAAAAATAAACAGTATTCTCAGGATTTAAATTAAGTAAAATACAACATCCCTACCCCCACTTCTGACACAATAACTTAGGAACATAAAGGGCTGGAATGTCCACTGTGCTAACTGGTCCCTTACAGCCTGGAGAATTTCCCTCCGAGTTGGCAGTAAAAGTTGATTTGGACGTTCACGCGTTAGCCGACAGCCAAAATGTCAAAAGGCCAAACCTACTAAATCCAAACAGTGAGGGGTAGCAAACACCACTTGTATTAAATGTGATGCGCGCTGTGCAGCAGGAAAGCTCCTTTTTCCAGTTTGTGATTGTTTCCTTCTTGCGTCTCAATTCCATTTATTAGAGTTTCAAGCTGTTGTTTTCACCAAAGAGACAGCCCAGCTTTGGCTGGAGTTCATTCCACACTGCACCCATCTGGAAAGAAGGTAACACATTATTTCACCATTATTTGTTAAGAAGCTTTACAATTTAAAATTAGAAACATCCGAAAAACTACATCGTGGGGCAGGGAATGGGGATTTCCTAGTGGTTTAGTTCAGTGGTTCATTGACTCCAAAAGGTTTTGCAGTGAACTCTGTAGTCATGGTTTCGCATTTGCAAACTCACTGCAAAACTCACCTATTCAGTTTTATATATATATGTATGTATATATATATATATATATATAATGCGTGTGTGTGTGTATATATATATTTTTTTTTCGCTCAGGCCAAAGCTTTAAGTTTCAATAACAGTGTTTCTTTGACACCATCTGGTGGAATCTTGAGTCAAGGAAGTATGTTAAAGTTAGTTGAGGAGTTTCATTTAGACATAAGTAATGCTTTGACAGCATCTATAGGCAATTACAAACATTTCCTTGGACCAATTAACTGTCCTAGTTTTCTGTTAAGACAGCGCTTTAGCGCCATCTTTTTAGAGTGTTTCAGAAGGACCACCGAAAAATGCAAAAGGGGGAGTTTTTTAACGAATAGCTCGGTATAGCTTTCAAAGAAAAAAACAAATATGTGAATAGTGAACCAAGAATACGTAAGGGATTATTGCATATGAGGAAATGGAAATAATATGTATAGAATGAACAGTATCACCTCTCGGTGTCCTTGCACCTGGGAGTTGACAAAGGCTCCCAGGATGTGGGATGTGATGGGCAGGTAGGTAAAGATGAGCTGCGTCTCTTGGTGTAGGCAGAACAGCGAAAAGTAGTTGCGCAACTCCATGATCTGTATGGTGTTCTCTTGCTAGGAATAGAATCAAAGGACGAGAACAGAAAAAAAGATGAGCATTGTTTGTAAACATTTTCCTTCGGCGTGTTGAGTCTTACCTGAACAATCCGCGATTGGAGCTGCTCCACGGAGGCTTGCTCTTTGGGCTGAGCAGAGGCGCTCATCATCTGCTTCTTCATCACGCCATACTTGAGGAGCGCCCGGTGATGCTCGTGGAGCATGCCCTTCTCGTGGCGCTCGCACAGGTCCTGGAGAGGGAGGATTCCATTTATTTATTCATTTTAACACCTTGAAGAAGCCTGAACAGCAACACGAGAGAGACACTCACTCTGTAAGACTGCAGCAAATCCAGGAAAAGATTCAGTCTTTCCACAACGTCATCCTCTTCCCGTCTACCCTGAGGTCGTGAAGCAAAACGACACGTTTACTTCCCAAATGCCACTTTGGGGTCGGGGGCAAATGTAGCCTAATTGACGTGCGCGTTGTACCTGCTGAGCCGCTTTGTCCGAGAGCACGGCAAACTCCACCGATAGGCTTTTGAGAGACCGACACAGGCGCTCCCATGTGCTCTGTGACGTGGCCAACGACGGAATAGATGATGTGGCTGAGCTCAACTTGCTGTGGATAAAAGAATTGAAATGAATGGAAATGCTATTAATCCATTCCAGCCGCCACCACCCCCCACAGACCCCCCATTACCTTTAAAACCGTGACTATCAATGCAAACCGTTAGCATGTGAATGGCGTTTTGCATTGTATGTTAGCATTAAGCTATGCGGCCTTTCCTGAGGCAAAGCTATGTGACTGTTTTAAATACACAATGTGTAATTTTCTTTGTTTTATGTTATTTTGACAAACTGCAACATTAAATAGCTTGCAGCTTCTTGTTTGATTATTTGTTCAACATTTGTCAAACTGCTGCTTATTGTAAAGTGATTTGAATTGTGTTCACTGCCACCATTCAGCACTTGCAAGGCAAAGCAAAAAAACTGGCCAAATGAAAAACTCTTAAGTCAGGTCACTCGCATTTGTTTTTCCAGGCCTCGGGCATTACGCTCATGCAATAACAAAATACCTGAGCTCCCTGCCAAACATGAGGAGGTCACTTGCATTCCCGTTGGAACGCTCGGCGATCTTCTCGGCTCGCTCGCGCAGCTTGTAAACGCTGTTGTGGATGTTCTTGATCAGCTCTCTGCTCACAGAGAACTGCACCTGGATGTCGGCGGGGAGATATTCCTGGGGAAAGGCCAAAGATCCCATGAGCCATTCTCAGTTTTGACCGGAAGTTGCAAAGTTGTTGAGTCAATTAACAAACCTTTGCTAGAGCTGCATTTCTGTTGGTCATGAACTCGTCACCCGTTCTCTTGTAAGCATCACGCAGCCTAATCTGGACATCCTGTTTGGGGGGACGGGTTAAGGGACAATGAACAACTGGAAGTTGCCATGGTGATATCACTACTTGGGTTGCAGAGCCAGCAAGTTCGGAGAAAAGAAAACACATACAGAACCGCTGAAGGTGAAGAAGGTCTTGACCAGCTCATCCTCTGAGAAAAAAGGGTGCTGCGCCACCAGGTTGAGGAATCTGCCTAGCGCGCGCCTCCTCCCCTCGATGAACTCCCGCTCGGAAACCGAGGTCAGGACTGTGGACCGCGGTAAAAGTCTTTATATTACATTACAAGTATCTGCAAGTATTAAGTGCTTGGGCTGTGTGGCCAAAACAGTTGAGGATATGAAAAGGAAATGGGTTAGAGAGCAATCAAAGTGTCAAGCTCTACATCCTGTTTTGTTAACAAAGCAATGTGAAGAGTTGACACATTACCTCCTTTTAACATTCTTTTGGGCGGAAGCGAAGGCACAACTCTGTAGGCGAATCGCTGAAGCAGGATTTCATGGAAGACGTCGAAGTCACTGTAACGTCGATAAACTGACATTTTGTAACGCTGAAGGGGGAAAAAACAAAACAAAAAAGAAACAAAAATTGGATTGAATGCAATCAGATTGTCTGAGGCCAAATTGATTTCAGCAATGATAAATGATTCACCTATTTGCAGATTTTTCTTTTTTTTTTTCCATGGAAAATACTTATTGGCGGTATAGCCCTGCTTATTCAAGAATGTTTGGGTTATTCTTTTTTTTTTCCAATCCAATTACAATGGGTGTAAATTTTTTGTTGATTTTTACTATTCACAGTTGGGCTCTGTCCCTATTTTGGGGGTCCTCTGTATGACCAAGGCCAAAAGGTTAAAACAAAATTTTTAAACCAATTATTGTACAATATTTGGTTTCATTTGTCTGTTTTTTGACAATCAGACATGCAGTGCCATTACGACTCTGGGGGTGTCAATGATGCGAGAAGAACAAAACGTTTATTTTACAAAAACATATATATTAATTATATATATATATTTTTTTTTTTCTTTAATTTATAAACCTTAAAACAGATCATTTTCACTCACAATATATACACAACAAAGCTAGCGGTGGCCCCTGACCTTAGCACAGAATGTGCATTGTCATGTTAAAACACACAATTCATTATCCAGCCAAAAAGCTGCAGCAATTCATTTCAATCGCGTCCTTACCAGGCTGGTGACCTGGTACTCCACATGCTTGAGGAACAGGCCTTTCTTCTCCGGTATGAGCTCCACCTTGACAGCATCCCTGTCCAGCAGCCGGTCCAAGTTCAGCGACAGCGTCAGCGCGTCCTCCTGAGCTGGCTGCATCCTCAGCGTGCGCAAGTCCTTCGGCTCCCCCAGCTGAGGCTTCGGAAGCTCTGGAACACACACAGCCGCCCCCCCGCCCCAACTTGGAATATTTACTCACGAGCGCTACTACTCTTGGTTGCAGTGAAGCAATGCCTCACATGTGAGGAATGGCGGTTTTAAAGGCCCCTATCTCATATTTTTTCACAGAATACGTGCCGATGGACTGTGATCTTTCATTCACCCCATCCCTGTGCATTCCTAAAAGCCTATTGTATTGAATGTAATCTGCGACAAATGCAGAAAACTTGTTCTTGCGCACGGAGGACGTTTTATGCAGTTGGCGGCGGTACTGGTCACACCTGAAATACCAGAGAGGGCCTTAAATAATTCCTCAAAGATCTGACGCAAGCCTGTCTAATGGCTACCAAGACTACATAAAAACCATACACTTCCCTTCGTATCATCTTGCCACCATGTGTGTAGAGGAAAAATGCATCCCTTTACAGCTATGGTTAGAATGTTTGAACATTATACAGGAGACATAGTAAGCGGAGTAACTGGGTCCTTGTTGAAATAACAGGCTTTTCTAATAGGAAAATATAGGACTTCAAAATATTAAATAGCCCAATCCAATCCAACCCAAATGAATGCTATAATTTAAGCAAAAGGTGGTGCAACAAAGTACAGTATTCGTTTAATGGGGAGCACTGACGCAACCAGATTTTCATGTTTTTATTCATATTGTTAATAACACATCAATACCAGTCACTACATTAATTGTCATACAAGTATAAAAAGATGTTTAAATGAAACTAAAGTAAAGTAACACTCCTCCTCCTTTGACGATGCCTTTTAGGGATACTAGCGGCACTTTATAGGTATTGCTGGACTAGCGGTGTTGTGGCTGAGCTATCGAGAAAAAGAAAAAACACACGGAGGTAATTGTTTAGAACGGGGTTTCTCAAAGTATGGTACTCAGGCAGGCTTCCTCCAATAGTGTGCAAAACAATCCCTCCCTAAGTACAGTTTGTTGTATCTTTGTAACTTTTTAGGACAATACATTTGCATTTCATCTTTAAGAACTGCTTGTTCTAAAGCTTTTTGGGAGGTACATTTTTATTTAACTTAAGTAAGTTTTTTTTTTCTCTTCCTATATTTAAGCGCAGTGTTGATGTTTAAACTGTGCATAATGTTACAGTGCATTGCAATAACATTAAATACACACTACCAGTCAAAGGTTTTGAAATACTTTCTCATACTATTGAATGGAGAAATGTGAGTGTTAGTGTAGTTCTTAGGAATAAAACCACTCATGTTTTGATGAACACATAGGCCTACCACACTACTGCATTTTAATATTGGCCAAATTAGTTGAACATGGAGATATGAGAATTTTTTTTTTTTTTTTTTAAGTGGTGCTTTGTGTAGAAAAGTTTGAAAACTACTGCTTTAGAAGCTCACCGCTGATTCTCAATGGTTTGAGCGTCAGGCATATTTTTCCAGAATCAAAATGACACCACTTTTGGCATGCTTGACATAGTATTTTCAACATTTTCTCCATAAAAAGCTGGTACTGTAACAGGGGCGCGTTCCCTTTTGTATATCCACTGTATGTGTTTGAAAAATGAGCAGCCGCCAAAGACCTTACAGTAACGGCTCAGACGGACCTTTGATACGCAGAAGCATGACCATACTACTCATTAAGCAAAGCATTTACTGTTCGCTTGCTTATCCACCTTGTATGTAGTTCTCCAGGACTTTGGGACTCGGTTGCTTGCCTTGCTGGGCGACGGCGATTAAAGCGAGCGCTTTGTAGAGCGACAGCTTGCTCAGGAATCCGTCGGCGGCCGCGTCAACGTGCTCGGCGATCTGAGGGGGGACAAACAAAGACGGTCGGCGACGTCACACACCCACGAGTTCTCCAATCTAAATGCAACTGTGGTTTGCATTCCTTTCATGGATATATATACACAGTGGCTATAAAAAGTCAACACCCCCCGTTCAAATGACAGGGTTTTGTGATATAAAAAAAAAAAACAGACAGAGATAAATTATTTCAAAACCTTTTCCACCGTTAATGTGACCTCTGACCCGTATGACTCAAATGAATTGAATAAAGACAATGTGATTGCACAAGTATGCACACCCTCATAACTGCGATGTGACTGAAGAGAACTAACCAATCACATTCAAAGTTATGTTAAATGGGAGTCAGCACACACCTTTCCATGTAAAGTGCCTCTAATTAACCCCATATCATTTTCAGATGTTCTAGGAGGCTTTTTCTGACCTGACTACTATTTAAACTGTTCATAATTCCTTCCACCTTGTCTAAAGCCCCTAGTGCCAGCTGAAGAAAAACAGCCCCAAAGTATGGTGTTCTTTTGGTGATGAACAGTGTTGTGTTTGGGCCAAACATACCTTTTGAACAACAACACTAAATATTCTCGAATTTCTGTAGTCCTCCGTGAAAGCAGACTGATAATCTTTGAGTTGAGTCGAAATAAAACATCTGCTTTTACTTTGGATAACAATGATCAACATTGTTTGCCTATTTTCTGACATGTTGTGGAACAAAGCAGTAACTGAATCATAATCAATTTATGTTTGTGCAATTTGTTGCAGCCCGACAGGTAGACCGAGGAAAACAGCAGCAGTTGATGACGGTAACATTATGAGAGCGGTAAAGGACGACTCTAAAACAACCCTTATTGACAGCAGCAACAAACATGAACAAAAGTACGGATGCTACAGTGCCTAGAGGATGCAAGCGACTCATTAGCAAGAAGAACATGACCGATAATAATAAGTATTGAGTAGTAAATCACCTGGGTTTGAACCGCCTTGGAGAGTTTGGTGCTTTCAAGCAACCTTTGAAATACTTCAACCTGAACCTTCTCATCGTTCTGGCAGCAGACGGCCTCGTACACCTCTCTGTAATAGGCAGGAACTGAGCCTGGAAAGAAAAAAATACATATGAGAAAAGTGTGGGGGGTTTGGGGAGGGGGGACATCCCGTTCTCCGCTCCATTCATCCATTTTCTCTACCGAATGTCTGCGTTAGGGGTCACAGGTGAACTGGAGCCTACCTCAGCTGATTTGGAGCTAGACGAGGGGTACAAACAACTATTCACAATCACACCCAAAGGATAATTTAGTCTTCAATGACTCTAACATGGTGAGTTGTGGAATGTTGGAGGAAGCCGGAGCCACGCAAACTGGAGAACATGCAAATTCCACACAGGAAGGCCGCAGCCCAGATTCAAACCCAGACCTCAGAACTGAAAGACGGACGTGTTAAAACGCTCGATCACCATCTTGCCGCAATCTGACCGATCATCAGAAATCATATCAGTAATTGCACCTCAACATGTGACACTTGTGCCTTAGTTTATGATCAACCCGCACAGGTTTGCTCACCTAACTTTATTTAAAATACATTTACACTTTTTCCTATATGCCGGTATAAACTGAACCATTTATTTATTTTTGTTTGCCAATAAACTAAGTGCAAAATAGCCTTCAACATCAATTGGTGTTCTTGTGCATATTGTTCAATTAATTTTTGTATTGACTAGTACACTAAATGCTCAGCAACCTTTGAGAAAAGTCCATCAAAACTTTACCGGTTTACACAGCTTTGTAAGAAACATGCAGGTGGAACAACTTAAAAAAAAAAAAAAAAAAAAAAAAAAAATTCTAAATGTTCAAAACACCGAGTTCTCATCGGTACTTTAGCAGTGACCACACGCCCAGCTGAATCGTTTTAGCTCACTTTAAGCTCCATCGACACACGCAGCAAACGAAAGAATACGTTTATGTCTTGCAAAATAGCGCAGAAGAGGACGATGTGAGTTCGAAATGCACGCACTGTACCTTCATTGATCTCCGCAGCCATGGCTCGGACTTGTCATGTGAGCGCAAGAGCACCTCCATGTGATTTCCTGCAGAAGAGGGGGAGAAAAAAAAAAAAAAAAAAAAAAAACAAGTCACTTGTTTCTTAAAGTTATAGTAAGACTGCTTCGGGTTTAAAGTCCAGGCGACCAATGGCCACAATAAAGTGACAGCTATAACGTGACAATTGTGGCTTGAACTTTGTTGAAGATTTTAATGGCGTTTTATGTCTACTTCTGGTGTATGAATTTTTCATTTCACTACATTTCGACCAGTGTTTCCCGACTTTTATCGCCCCAAATTTCAAATTGCCTTGTATGTAATAAACAATAAAGTTGAGCTATTGCAAGCATTTAGTTGATTTCGAAACTAGCTATCCATCAATTTGTTGTGTATGTGTGACAAAAATGAGCAGCGACAACTGAAATCAAGCATTTTGGCAAAGAGTCTTTCACATCTCTGGAGACTCCACTCTTCCTTGCCGAATTGTTTTAATTTAGCAACAATGAACAGCCTTTTTATGCTTTAAGGATTAAAGTTTGGACTTTAACTAGACCACTCCAAAACCTTCATTTGTTGTGGATGTTTTTGTTTTAAGTCATTTAGAAGTTGACTTGCTGGTGTGTTTTGGAGTGTTGTCCAGCTGCAGAAAACCAAGTGCGCTTCAGCTTGAAGTCACACACCAATGGCCGAAGATTCTCCTTCAGGATTTTCTGGTAAAGAGAAGAATTCATGGCTGCATCAATCACAGCAAGTTGTCCAGGTCCTGAAGGAGAAAAGCAGCCCCAGACGCAGAGAGGTACAAGCAAGTGCCAGATATTCTGCTGCCTGAGTGAAGTGAAAGAACTGGAGCAATTAATGTACTGTAATACCCTTGCATGTGGGCAAGGAGTCGTATAAGATGTCACAAAAGATATTTAAAATCCAAACTACAAATGATCATTTTTGAAGTAATCCCCCTAGATTCTTCTAATACACTACCACGAAGGAAAGATTCTTCCGGGGTCCTCCTTAGCTCTGTCGTCACAACCATCATGATTTCGTCCACGTCTTCAAAAAGCGTCCCCTTGATGACCCCTTTCAGTTTGGAAAAGAGGAAGAAAATCACACATAGCCAACTTAGCTTAGCTTAGCAATTTAGCGTGCTTCCTGTGTATGCCCAAATAACTTGCAAAACAACGGGATGATGCCATGATGGTTTAAACCAAAACTAAAATCTTGTTTTATTCATGGCTGACTTCCTCAGACAAAAGTTAAATAAGATATATATCGTTTATTTTTTAAAATATGACATGAAGACATCTTGCGTAAGACAACATTTTATAGACGTTTAAAGTTCCTATTCGGGTGCTTTGTCCCGGGAAGGACAAATGCCGAAGTTGGTTGCACGTATCCCCTATTATCCTGAAAACTTTCTGGAAATTTACCGGAAATGTTGCACCCATTCGCAACTGTACTGACAGCAAGTTAGGAGCCACCGATTTTCTCCGACGGTTCCTGAATCTATCATCACCCCGCAGTTCGATAGATTGCCTCTAGGTGTCGCTACGGCGTCGTTTGGGCTTGATTGGCTTGGGGAAGGCGGACGAAGGAAGGCGGATGTGAGCCAGCCGAGCTCGTGAAGATTTGCCAGCTGGCCGAGTGTCGTCAACACCACAACCGCCGCGTTCGTCCACGACTCCAGTCCGAATGTATGGAGGCTCCGCTCGCTTATTTGTCGATTCGAGCCCGTCGCGATGGAATTGAAACCGCGGAGGCAGCTCACGTCGACTCGGCGAAGCGGGATGTAAACAAAACAGCGCGGCGGCAATGGCGAGAGGAACAAAAGAGACTGGTCTTCAACTAACCAGCAGTTAAACCGGTTAACGTTAGCCGACTTAACTGGGACTTCATTACAGGGGTACGGCCACGTCAAACATTCACTTATTATGTCGACGAGAAGCTAAACAATGGTGTAAAGTGAACGGGTCAACTCTTGTCACTAGTAGTGACATGACTTTCTCGGGGATGCTAACAAGTACTAGCAATCAATACTAGTCGTCTTAGGCTCTATTACCCAACCGTGAGAGAACAATAGCATATCAGCAGCTTTTCAATGATGCATCATCTGTTGAGGATGCCATTTTGAGTGAGTTGTCGAAATATAACTCGCATGACTCGGTCGTAGCCGGCTAATTAATTTCCCTTTTTGAAACGTCAGCTCGCTTTGTTGCAAGTGATTTCTTTTAATACCTCATTTTCTCGAACAGACTTTTTTTTTTTCTCCCGCCCCCTCCCCCCTCCAGGAGGACCCAGTTGCATCCTCGTCTAACGAAAGCCGAACTGAAGTGAATGCCTGTTGGCCATGGCGGCTGTGGTTAGTTACACGCCACCGTGGTGGGTCAACCTGCTGCACCGACTTCCACATTTCAACTTCAGGTTCGAGCGAACGAGCGGCGACTTCCAGCCAGAGGACTGGACCTATCAACAGGTAAAAAGCTCAGACTTGCTCAACCATGCTTTGGTAGACTATGGACTTTTAGTGCTAATTGTCAGGATGAAAGGGATTCCTTGGGGACAATTGACATGTTAGCACCTGTTCTTCCTCCTCACCTTTGGATCCAGTCACCATCTGTTGACCTGCTATATCCGGAGCTGGCCTATTCCAGCCTAGAGAACAGCTGGTATTGTCTAATCCAGGCCAAAGCCAATTTTGACTTGAGTGGGGGTCTCCTTGGCATATGGTAATATAAACGTGAAAGGTCCAGAATGTACAAATTCGTCCATTTTCAGGTGCTCAAAAGCAGTTGGACACAATGATGTAGTTGTAACTAAAAGCCACAAATTGTGAGGTTCCTCTCTCTCGAGAGAGACTTTGGCAGGGGTGCGTGTGCTCGTGTCGCCTTTGTTTTTGTTTGGGTTAAGATCAGGCCACAGATGTTGGAAAATGTTCCATTAACCGTTAATCTTTGTATGACACTATCCATCTACCTGTGATTCCCAATCAGGGTACCTCAGCACACTACTGTGACCTGAGAGATCATTGGGAAATTATCCAATCGTACTTAATTTGTCTGAAAATGATTTCATAATTACTGTCCGTCTGTCTATGCCATCGACATATATTAAAAGATATACTGTATATAAACAATATACTGTTATGTGGTACGATAGACGTTTTATATCGTAGCTACGATATGTATCGTTACATCGCACAACTCTAGGCAGAACAATAAAATAGTCAACCATTAGATGGAAAAAAAGGTACCATAACCTGTATCCACTTGTAGCCATTCATACAACAGAGTAAGTAAATAGAATAATCATGGCTTCCTGCGAGAATATCAGCTTCATGCTCAATCAGGGAGGTCTAGATTTCACATGAAGTCAATTTATGAGTAAACTGAGATCATCATTATTTCAGTATTCCTTCTTTTTGCGACATTTTTGATTGGTGGTGTGCCGTAAGAGTTTTCCTTGGGTCTGTAAAGGTTGGGGGGGGGGGGAAATGGATTAGCTGTATAGAATTTGGACGAATGTGAGCAGAAAGTATAGCTGCCTCGAAATTCATCAGCAGTGAGCATATTCTACATCCGCAGCTACATTTCACATTTGTGGTGTTGTATGCTTTGGATCATGGGCTGTTTCTTTTCCTACTCCACATTTTTTCTCCTGTCGTTCTGATTTACAAGTTGACCTTGCTCTTGATTTTGTCCAATTTCCACAATACTCAACAGTTTTTAAACATTATGGGAAATGTGGTCACTTTTTGTCATTTCTCAGGGAATAATGCTTAAATCGTGACTACATTTGGGGATAAAAAGGAGGAGGTCGCCGTTTCCTAACTTAACATTTAGTCGTTAGTTGTCCATAATGATACTTTGTTTTTTATACACAAAAAAAAAGTGTGATTCAGATCTCGGTTCCAGTGTGATTGCAACAGGAAGACACTTCCCATATATGCGTCATCATTTTATTGTCTTTGCACTAGCAATCATGAAATAAGTAATCTCAGAGGCCCACTGTGGAATACACTGCAATCTTTTGGTTGTTTCCACACATCTGCGGAAATAGCGTTTGAAGTCATTTTCCTGACCTGGCACCTTTTCCATTGTTTAACTGCCTATGGTGTCATTAAAATCATTATCAGTTTAGCATCCTGTGAGAGTAGTAATGGCTACATTGACTGTTTTATTTTTACTGAAGTAACTTTTTGTATCAATTCTACTTGTCAGTGTAGTTTTAATGGAAGATATGGTTTACATTTCTTGAGTACTTTTGTTAAGAAGAAATACTAATTTAACTACATTCCGCTTACTATAGTGTTTTATTTGTGTCTATTTATCATTGCTTGCTCGATATTTGTTTTGACTTGTCAAAGAGAATTCTCCCTCGAGCGCTGTCACGTCTCAGTTTGGACCAGTCCAAAGTAACCGCTAGTGACATTTGACTCCATTTCACCAATCCAAAAGAAAACGAAGGGAGTCACATGACCACACACAGTCTCCACAGCCTCACACGGAAGCAAAGTTAGTAAAGTGAGTCATTCACATGAAGGTTAGCAGAAAGAAGTAACAGACAGCTATATAATTTCTAATCTCTGCCTGGTGAACAAATTGTGCTGGCTCACGAGTATAAACAAAGAAAGTTGATGGAAGACCATTTCTTGTGGCTGAATTTGCCTTAATATTTTATTTTTGTATTGTTTTAGTCATGTCACAAGTGATGTTATTGTGCAATATCAGAATATGCATATTCCTGTTTTATAGTTTTGCCTATTTTGACATTCTTGCACTGAAAAAAAATCAAAGGCTACTCACCAGGTCCAAAGTACTTGTAGTTTTTTCGCTGAATACGTACTCTTGAGTAATTATTTGGAGGACTACTTTTTTTACTTGAGTGATATTGTAAATAATAGTACTCTTACTTGAGTACAATATTTGGTTAACCTACCCACCTCTGTTGATAAAATTGACAGTATTTTCTTATATAGTCGCCATTAACTTAACTCAGGCGTCTGTTTGAACAACTAAGTGACCAACCGCAAAAATATTTTTAGCATGTGCCCATAAGAGCACAACATTTTTGGTGCTCAGGGCAATTCAAACACGCTGAGTGGCATTTCTCTCTTGAACACTTAAGTTAGGTTGTCCATTATCCTCGCATTGTCGATCAATGGTATCCATTATAGCTCCATTACACTTTTCACTACAGTCCATCCTGTTACTCGGAGGTGTGGCGCTGGCCTGTCTGGCTCTGGACCTGCTGTTCCTGCTCTTCTACTCCATTTGGTTGTGCTGCCGGCGCAACAAAAACCAGGATCAACCCTCGGCCGACTGCTGCTGCACCGCTTGGTGTGTCATCATCGCAACGCTCGTGTGCAGGTGAGCGCAAGGCAGGAAAACAGTGAAGCACAACTTGTATTTTGTCACGATGCGCACACTGACGTCAATATTTTGCTGGTGCGTTTCATTTTGGCAAAAGTGTGAGGCCTGACCATCTGGACTTGTGTTGTTGAGCATTTGTTTCCTGTTTTCTTCCATATGTTGATGGGCCACTAGAGAGCCATCACAGTTAATTCAGCGCCACACGCGCGCGCACACACAAAAACAGAGCTTCAGGACCTTGATGAGGACACCAACTGCATCACAATCATTTTGTCTCTGCATCTGGTTGCTACGAAAGGCGCATGTTTTTCCGTTAATAGCGAACAAGATGCACAAAAGAAGGATTTGTGCTTGCAGAGACATCACTTGTCAAAACGGACAATTGGGAAGATGGCTATTTTGGAACGACAGCGTCCTCCAATGTTAGAAAAGCTTTGCATAGTTTCCATCCTTTCACCCCATTTATTTTATTTTATTGTTTTGCTTTGACGCGGCTCTTGTCCACCCCTCTCACACCGCAGAGCGTGACAGGAAGAGATTAGTGGCCCAGGAAGAGGGAAAAACACAATGATGCACTGTTGGCTGAACACCACTAGACTGTTCTGACTGCAGCTTGAAGTGGTGCTCATGTCATCACCCCACTTGATTAGAAAACCTACTCTGCTCTGGCTGGATGTCACTAAAATGTCTGAATTTAGATGTAATTGCAGGCTCTTGAAACTGCTTCTCCACGGTCAGAAATATATCTATTTTTTTATCCACCTTCGATTTGTTCTGATTTTGAAACATTACTCATAGGAAATAAGAAAAGGTGGTAATAGAAGTTTACTGTTTAGTCTAACTTGTCCTGATAAAGCCTTTTCTATGATCTACAAGCATTTTAATAATAATATTTTAGCATTCTTAATGGTTTGAAAACACACTAACCACAATGTCCATCCATTTTCTATTGCTCTTGTCCTCAATAGTGTCACAGGTGAGTTGGATTCTATACCTAACCTGGATGACTGAGAATCTACACAGACATATAAAAAACAAAAAAGTTTTAACAAGCACCTTGGATTATTATTCTTTTATTATTGATATTGTGACAGTATGTTAAAAATGACTTAGGCAATTTTGTGATAAGTCTAATGATATTATAGCACAAAATTAGTGTAGACCTGCACACTCCTCATTGAGGCTGCTCGTTGTAGCCTGAATACAACTTTAGAGCTTATAACCATTGCCACCCCTCTGCAGCGCCAATAAATCAACCTGTAAATGAGTTGCAGAATAAAAGACAGAAACCAACATCCCAGTCCATACACCAGAGCTGCTTTTCTGCAACCTGAGGCCTTTCATTCCAAATACGATCTGATAACCCAGCCAGAGTGCCGCCTTTGTCAGGACTGAAGCCTTCGGGACATACGTACATTTGGTCAGTTCTGCCGCGTTTCCATGGTTCCATGTGGGCTGTTTCAGGCGTGTGAACTGACAGGGTTAATGTGTGGTTCACACGCCACCTCCTCACTGGCTTGCCACCTCCCTCGCCTGCTCTTGTCTCCTCCGTTTGTCTTTTTAAGCAAATTCCCCACACCGAGCCCTTCTCCTCCTCACCGCCCCATCTCTCCTCCCTTTCCTTATTCTCTTTGTCTCCCGGCAGCGCTGGCATTGCTGTAGGTTTCTATGGGAACGGCGAGACTTGCGACGGAGTGAATCGGCTGACTTATTCCCTGCGCCATGCAAATCGCACAATCAGTGGTGTGCAGAAGCTGGTGAGACTAAGTATTAAATAATTCATCCATCCTAATGGTCCCCCTTCCACCACGAGACATGTTGTGCATTCCCTATCCCCCGTAATTGTCCCCTGGTCGGGTGCAGGTTTCCGATGGAACGTCTTCGCTGAACCGGACGGTAGATGACAACCTGCAGCAGCTTGAGGGCCAGTACGCCCAGCACGCGGACTACCTGTCCATCATCCAAAAGCTGCAGGGAGAGCTGGACGAGCTGGTCAAGCAGATGGCGGAGATCCCTTTCTGGGACAACAGCAACATCTCCCTGGAGGAGCTGGCTGTCCGAATCGAGCTGTATGACTGGTACAGGTGAGGCGCTCAACAACAAAGAAGACTTAGTACACGACATGAAAACACTCTAGTTCTGTACTACGGACATTGTGTATAGTCTCACTGGACCCTTGCATCCAATGAGAGTCAATAAACAAATGTGTATTTTCAAAGATACTAATTGAGAGGTCTGTATGTTGCACCGCGTTATATTTAGGTTTTAAATTTTTTACATGTATTGGGCATTTAAATAAGGTCAACAAAATGTTAGAAACATCTGAGTCACTATCACTAAACAGTGCTTTTGAGACATCCCCATTTCACTCCAAAATGTTGTGGTTTTCCTTTTTCCATATTCATTGCCTTTAGTAGATATTATCAGAATCATCTTTAGTTGCCAATTATGTCCAAAATACACAACAAATTTGTCTCCGGTAGTTGTAGCCGCTCTAGTATGACAACAGACAGTCAATTGACAGAGAACACTTTTGAGACTTAACAACATGGACAAAAACAGTCACTGAGCAATAAAGGGTTGCTATTTCTCTGGTATAATGCCGGTACAAATTATAATTTTTTTATTTGTTGTAATTTGTATTTATTTTTTTCAATTTTATTTATTTTTTACAGTTGTGCAAAAAGATGCAGAATCCTCTAGCACATAGAGCAGTTTGAATGACTAATGTAGCAATAGTCCGGTGCAATGACCATTATGCTGTTAGAAATGCATATTGGTCAAGTGCCACCACTTTTTTACAATTTCTAAAGTAACTGCAAGCAGACAATGTAGATGCAAGCGTCGAAGTATGTGAACCTGCTGACAGGGTGGACATTTTTGTCTGTTTCCATTTAATGAGCACATGGTGGACCTTCACTTAGTAAGATGATTCGGTGAGCGAGCTGACTTTGTAATGTTTAACAAATATCTTGAATTTCTGAAAATGCTGGTAGAACTGTCACTGTAAACATCGGAGTGTTTCTCAAAGGGGCAGTTACCCCACAATGACAGGGTGGACAACAATATCAGGGACCAATGCAGAATGTTCGGTATGGTTACAGAGATATAATTTACATGATCAAAAAAATACTTGTATACAAAATTGTAAGAAATGTAAAAAAAAATATAAAAAAAAAAGTTGTCATTTAACCGCTTATTACACACATTGCAGTTAGTAAAGCTATTGTGTGTGGTACGTGCCGCAATCACGTACATACAATGGAGAATAAATGGTATGAAATGAAGGAAACATGTTTCCAGAGACATATCATTGTATTTGTATGTTTGCAAATGCTTGGCCACTTATAATAACACCTCAGAGTTTCAATATTCTGCTACGTTTTCATGAGGACTGATCGATTCTGATGAGGACAGTTCATAGCGATATTGATCCATCTCAGTTTGAAGCAAGGCAGTTCAACAACACTGGTGAGGCTTCCCTTGTATTGGATCTCATTCGCTTGAGTCGGGCAGGCATAATGGTTTCATGGCGCTTGAGGTAATGAGCACAGATGCTATCTGGGTCTCATTCTCTTCTGGCTTTTGACCCAGATGGTCATTTACTAAACCATCATTCACATCTGTTCGTCTCACTTCCTCATTTGCTTAAGTATTCTCTCTCCTTTGACACGGATGAAGGAAAGGGGAACAAAAGCAGACTAAGATCAAGCCAAATTAGAATGTCATGACTCGTAATGCAGTTAACTTGACTGCCTGTGTTCCTTTTATTAACAACAGTTTTTGAGCAAAACAAAGTGTGTGTGAATACAAACTGAATGTTTACAAGATCAATTATATGCTTAGAACACTTGTTCTGGTTATTAAGATGAATAGTAGTCACACCCCCTCTTTTGTTTTGTCCTCAAAGGTGGCTGGGCTATCTCGGTCTGCTGCTTTTCGATGTCCTCATTTGTCTGCTGGTGCTGTTTGGCCTCATTCGCAAGTCCAAGGGGACGCTGATCGGGTGAGTCGCACCGCGAGACGACGTGCACGAGCGACACAATGTGTGTGTCACAAGAAGTGATTTATAACCACTGAACACAGAATGACCTGTAATGGCGAGACATAAATGTCCCTGACTAACTTTGTCAATTTAGTAAAGTCAAGATGATTTAATGCACTATAAGCTACATGCTACTTGCGGCAGGTAAACTGAAGACACTTTGTGGCACACACGCATCTGCCACATTTGTCTTTTGAACAAGCTGCTTGTAGAGAGTAGAGCTTTGTTGTTATTGCCACAGGTACAACTAAATTAAGTGCTTAAAGTCACTGCAACATTAATTTAAAATAAAAAAACAAATTGCAGTCAGACAACACATAATCATACACACCCAATCATTGCATCAAAACAATGTAAAAATACATCTGCTGACATGCATACATCCTGTCTCATTCAAAACTGTGAATGTATTTGTCCTTGCATTTATTGATCTGTGCTTTAAGGCGGTAGTTAGTAAAAGAGTATGACCGGGGTGATGAGTGTTCTTTATAATGCAATGGGATTTCTTGGGACAGTTCCTGATTAACTAATTGTTTTTTTCAAACATAGAAGGTATGATTATTTACACTGTCCATTACACTAATTGGCCACAATTTTATATATTAATGCAAGGCAGAAACCCTGCCTTTATTAAGATAATAATGCACATTGACACTGGCACTGGTAATAATTCAACAAAAGGTTTATTATTGTGGTTCTTGTTTGCAGCATTTATGAACTGCACAGCAGTATACAGTTAAGGTGTTTGCAATTTTTTGATATATCTACACCACTGCAAACTACAACTATAATAATGAGCATATTGTTAATAGATCCTTTTTTTCTAACAGCTTAAATCAAATGCAAACCAAAAATGTACTTTTCCCCACTTTGGTTAATTACCATTGTCGTGATTGATTGATTTTTTTAAATTTATTTTTTGTCATTTTTCTCAGTTTTCTACTATATAACACATAAATATTAATGGTAACATTTATACGGATGTGTACAGGCAATTACACTTTTAAAACTCATTCAATGCCAGTCCTTCATTACAACATGGATATTTGAAATCAACAGCCGTCAATGGCAGTGAATGACTTTTAATAGTTTGGTTCTCCTCCTCACACTCCTTAGGGTGTGCTTGTTTGGTGTCGTGGCTCTGGTGGTCAGTTGGGCCTTGCTTGGGCTGGAGTTTGCTGTCTCTGTGGTAAGTGTCCCCTTCCGAATTCAACATCGCAGGCTGTTGTTGTGTTTTCATTGTTCTGACCATTTCCCCCATTCTCTCCCTAGACCTCCAGCGACTTCTGCGTGGCTCCTGACACGTACGTCACCCAAGTGGCTGACCAGTATGGAGTCATTAATCAAGGTAATTCACTCTATGATGTTCTCTTTTTTTTCCCCACTGTGATCTCTAAACATGCCCTCTCCCGATTTGTAAAGGGGAACACTCACGCGAGTGAATAGCAAAGTCTCGGCTCCCTATACTGCTTTCAATGCTGTGATTATCGTGCAGCAGTGAAGACTGCATTGTTCTAAAGAGCAGGCCTTGTCCCGCGCTTATAAAAAGCCTCTAAAAGTGGCTGCCAGCAGTGTCACAGGGCAATGGGCTGCCATTTTAGGCTGAATAGGAGCTTCTATACTACAGCTCGTTTTAGTAATTGGCTAAATGATGTCATGGTTGTAAAAAGGCGATTTTTGTCGAGAGCTCTGTGCAGAGTGGATGAGGCAAATAAGATGAATGGAGTTGAGGAAGGGACTGTCAAAGTAGATTGTGAGGGCAACAACACCAAGCACGGCTTTTAAATTATTTAGTTTTTTGTTTTTTTTTCTCCTTTGCCTCCAAAGACTATGCTGAATGACAAATGCAATCGTTTTCTGTGCTCTGACTGACAGGAAAGTACGTTGTTGTTATTATTTTGCA
The DNA here is from genome assembly GCF_024500275.1 of Phycodurus eques. Taxonomy (NCBI): domain Eukaryota; kingdom Metazoa; phylum Chordata; class Actinopteri; order Syngnathiformes; family Syngnathidae; genus Phycodurus; species Phycodurus eques. Next base: position 18,771,723 of record NC_084540.1, read on the forward strand.
TCGAACCAAGCATGACTGAGATGTTTTTCCAGAACATCGCTCCCATCATCTCTACTTTCCTCCCACCATGCAAAACAAGCTCAGGAGATTCTTGTTTATAAAAAAAAAATAAAAATTAAAAAAAAGCCTCAAAGACAAAACGCACACGTTTAACAAACGCTGCAGGGAATGAGCGATAATTATTATTTTTTTTTTTAATTGACTGCATCGCTCAGTTAGTGTCATAGCTGGAGGGCAGTCATGTGATGCCCTGTTCATTTTCTCATCAATCACAAAAGCTTTCTTCTAAGGTTGATATGTGAAGCAAAACACCGGAGGACACTTTTTGCTATGTTTGGTTTGGTGGCATTCTGGCAGAGAAATGTTGTTTTAATGACTACAGTAAACCGATTCAGGAAATGTGCTGTTCTTGATATTCTTGCGTGTGATTGACGGACATGATCGACATCGTCTCAAACTTGTCACGCACGAGTCGACCTCGGTGACGCCACAGTTTAAATGCACATGAAACCATTCAGTGACCTCAATTGTTGTGCCTATGGAAGAATCTGAAGTACTAGCATAAACATGTTTTTCCACTTACCTACCCCCCCCACTTTGTCGCCTGTTTCCATGAGTTTTAAAGTATGCTAATCTGATTCATCTGTGTTTTATCCACAGAAATCCTCAAGTACTACCTTAGTTGCAGTTTGGAGCAAACCAACCCCTTCCAGCAGGTTTGTTGCTTCTAACAAATGACCTTTACTTTTCAGCTTCTGGAGCTCTTTTACCATATTTTGCTGATGTTATTGTCATCCCGCAGACACAGCATCAAAAACGCAGTTTTCTGCACAATGTGGGAATTTGGTGCAAGTGGGCGCAATGAGTCACTCCCAGTCCCTCAGACATGATGCACGAACGAGTACAATAATCCCATTCTGTAGCATTTCCTGTGTCTTGGTTCACTGAGTTTATGTTGGAAGCCAAAGATAAATACACTAAAATAGAACCTCTCTTCTGCAAGAAATATATAGTTTGACTGTATGAATACATGAAAGCCTTGTGAGTGCTCATGGACATCTATTGTTAACAACGCTAACTGTAAAGAAAAAGATGCCATCGTGCCTACAATGTGCATCTTGCATCTCCAAACTGTCAGCATGCTTTCACAAGACTACAAATGGAGGCAGCACGTGAGAGAGTAATACTATAAATATGAAAGTAGAACTAATGTTCTATTTCAGAAGCTGTCTGGGAGCCACAAAGCACTTGTTGAGATGCAGGGCGATGTGCTGGAGCTTCTGCGCTCGTCCACCGGGGAATACAAACAAACTCAGGTACGTCTCGAGCGGCTATGTTGTGGCTCATTGTTGTAATTTGTGATGACGGGCGGTGAAGTGCAGTGTACTTGCTGACTGCCAACCTGGGGGCCTCATATTATGTCCATTTAGCTGCATTAGCCTTTCGCTCAATACAATACTGCGTTATTGTCCTCACTGCGTGTTGACGGGCAAAAAGTGGAGCTCATTTCACTCTACATTCCCACGCACAGAAATGTGCTGAGCTGGTAGAAGCGTTTGTGAGAGACAAATGAATATATTTTACACTAGGACAGTTGCGAGTACAGCAACATGTTTAAATTAAATTGTGGCCTAAGTTTTTTTTTTTTTTTGACTTTCCAACAGGTTTATTACCACTGAGTTGTAGTTTACTGTCAAGCTAAATCTAAAACACATTGTTGAAAACAACCACATAACTTCACCTTTAGTCTGCTAGATTAATGCTAATATATAATGGGAAACAGCGTAGGCAACAATAAGCAACATCTATGTGACGAAGTTAACGGCGTTAAAAAGAAATTGATATTTGAACAGACACGGTGTAGCAGCACAAATTCTATTTAATTGTCATTACTGTATGCAGTGCGTAAATACAGTATTTTAGAAGGTACCACTGTATAGAACTGAAGCGTTACCACTCATCTATTTTGTTTACGAGCCTTTCTTTGTTGTAAGTCACGTTTGAGCCCCCAGTTAAGCCCGTTTCTGCATATTTAGAGTTCCCCCTCCCCTTCATTAATTTCCAGGGAAGCTTGGAGCAGATCCAGGGGATACTGAACACCACAGAGATCAGCCTTCATCAGCTCACAGCCTTGGTGGACTGCCGCAGCCTGCACATGGTGAGTGAGCCGCGATACGGAGACTTACAGACTTGTGTGTGCGAGGGGGGGGGGTTCTGGCTTGTGGGAAGGTGGCCCGGCGCTGGCGCTGATGTGTTGCGACATCAGCGCAGCGCAGCTAAGGTTACATAAAGCCACCTTTCTTCCGTGCTTGCGCAGCTCACTCGGCTTGTCTTGGCAAATAACACTCCTCACACTGGACTTCCTGTCCAGCTGAAAGTGGCCCGATGATGAGTCGCCGCTCAGTTGCGTCCAAATTCCAAGTGCGCACGTGCAGCCTCGCCTTCTCCTTTAAACATTCCACCCTCCTCCCGCATTACCAAGCCATGCGTGCAGGATGGAGCTCCTCGTGTAATGTGGGGGGAGTGTTGTGGTGCTTTTTGGAGGTCGGTGAGAAAATGTGCTGCTTCCTGTGTCTGCGTGCACGCCAACTGTGAGCTCAGTGCTTTGACCTAGTTTGAGTGTGACGTCTGTGAAAACAGAAACACCAACATCCATAATGTTAGGTGGTTGTTTTGGTGACTGTTTCAGTCTTTGTTAGGCCTCGGTGTGACCAGTGTCGCGCCATCTTTGCAGGACTACGTGCAGGCCGTGACGGGGGTGTGCTACGACGGGCTGGAGGGCCTCATCTACCTGGTGCTCTTCTCCTTCGTGACGGCCCTTATGTTCAGCTCCATTGTTTGCAGCGTGCCTCACACCTGGCACAAAAAGCGGTAAAGCTCCTCCAAATAACACCTCTAAAACCGTCGCTGTCAAAACAGCATAAAAGCTTTTGGGCCGAGGTTTTATGGCCACACGCTCCCGTGTACAGTTAGGAATGATTTATGAGGGCGAGCTCATCAATTAATGATGGCTTGGCAACATTTATTTTGGCGTGGCCACAGGAGGGAGTCCGATACTGTAAACAGAACCATGAATATTTTGTGTATAATTTATGCTTCAAACATCCAGTATACGCCAGCTGCATCCTCAAGTAGTCCACTTTCCCCTCCTCTAAAATTGTGACGAGTCGGCCTCAATCTGTAGCAGCCACTGCCAGAGTTGACGTCGTCTTCCACAACTGCGGGAAAGTGGAATGACTCTGATGTCTTAGTCCTCGCAGCCATGGTCACGTTTCACCGGAAAGTGTTCACACAAGCGCAGCTGTCCGCCATGTAATTACCGGACGGACCCCTCCGAAGCGATGGAGGGGGGCGTTCATCTTTTTTGATCGCAGCTGGAGCGTCCTGTTAGAGCAGAGGCAGCCTGTTCCCCCCATTAGTCCCTCTTAAGCTTGTTTACTATGAAGTGGAAGGTTAGTCTATATTGAAGCACCCCAATTAAGCTTTAGATAAAGTTAGAAAGTCCTCAATGAGCAGATGAAAACACAAGTGGTACAAGCCTTTATGGGTTTTGACTTCAATACACTATTGTGCTTCAGCTACAAATACAATTAGTTTGCTAGTAAGTGCCAATCCTGTGCTTTTAAACTTGAAATGCTCTCTCCTGCAGCCAGTGAAGACAAAGTACGGTATCGCAAGTGACTGAGGAGAAATGTGACCATGTGGCACCTCCCTGGTTTCCCTTGTCATTTTTAAAAGGGCTGCAGCGGCTCCCTCTGGTGGCGCCTCACAGTGTCTTCTGCCGTGTCTTGCCAGGGCGGAGGAGGACAGCGATGACGGCTCGCTGGGTCGCAGCGGGAGGCAGAACCATGACAACCTGTACCGTGTCCACATGCCCAGCTTATACAGCTGTGGCAGCAGCTACGGCAGCGAGACATCCATCCCTGCCGCCGCGCACACCGTCACCAACGCGCCAGTCACCGAGTACATGTATGTAGCACTTTGGGTTCCAAGTGGGCCGGGGGCCACTTGCAGGAAAACAAAAAATGAAGGCTGCCAGGGCCACTTAACAGTCTTAAATTTTGACTTATTAGACACGAAAACTAACCCATGAGCGTAGTTGAAGATATGCTAAGCAATTAAATATGTATTTTATATACATTATATTTAATATTTATTTAGATTCTCCATGATTCTCAGTGTGGTACGAGTACCACTGGTAATACGCGGGCTCCTTCAAGCGGAATCGCTGAATGAACTGTTCAAACGGTTCATAAAGTTAATGTAATATAATTTATATATATATATATATATATATTTTTTTTTTTTTTTTAAATACAGCAAAGTTCATTTGTATTTAACTCTTACCACCAAGTAAAATTACATTTTAGGACTGTTTGCTTTGAAACATTTAATTAAAAAAATAATAATTTATCTAGACAGTAGTGCGTCCTTCCTGACTTGTGACCTCACTGCGCTTTTCCTCCCGCAGGACTCAGAACGCCAACTTCCCAAACTCCCGCTGTGAAAACACGCCCCTGATCGGCCGAGAGTCTCCTCCGCCCTCGGTGAGTTCCAACCTGCAAACAGCCTCTGATGGCGAGACACCCTCTGCCACGTTTCCACCAAGTGTAAAAAAAAAAAAAAAAAACAACAACAAAAAACCCTGATCTGACTACCACAATAGAAAAGTGGCAAACAGGCAGACGGGTCAATTATTTCGGTAGCTTTCACTTTGAATGAAAAATACTGATCCGAGCAGTGTTGTTTGGTCTTAACGTTGCAATTTAGAAGCCTCGTCCTAAAATATCCGTCCTGCATCTTAGCATAATTCCATATGATTTACAGAAGCTGCAAGATGACAGTTTGCAGGTTCCCTTTCTAACACCTCCTATCCAAAACCTCTAAAAGCCTCCCCAAGGCCTCCCTTGGATGCCTCTGTGTCTGAGCTGGACACTGCTTCACATTTCTTCTCTACACTCTTGTGGTCTTTTCTCCCCCGTCCCCCTCGCCAATCCGTCCAGTTGTATTTGACTCCCGCCCACACTAACAGCGGCCACAGCTGGCAGCTAAAGCCTTCGGACAGCTCCAGATCGTTTTGGTAACCTCGCCTGCCATGCTAACAGGTACACAATACCCTACCCCACCCCACAGTGGCACCCCCCACCTTGTCCCCAACCCAGCTCTACTCCAAAGTGTCCCACCTGATGTTTGTTGCCTGTGGCCCTCAACCCTCAGGCTGCATGTTTCCCTCCCGAATGCGAGGAACATCCCTGTAGATGATCTCTTTAGCCACACTCGAAGGATGTACTCAATAGTTATGTCAAATAGATACGTTTTCAACGTGAGACAACAGGATATCAACAACTTGGGAGTATTTGAGGAGGAGTGGCGTGACAAAATGGAGTCATCAATACTAAACATACTCAGGTGATACAGTAGGAGACGACAGTTCTGTAACATCTTCTGAACACCTCTGAAGATAAGTATTAAAAGCATGGTTGCATCCTAAATGTTCTTGTACGACAGATTCTGTACCAAAATGTCCAAGAAAAACAACGACATGACCTTTTAAAGGAGACGTATTATGCATTTTTTTTTCCACAATCAAAGCAGTTTGCAGATATTTTAATAACATATATGACATGTTTTCGTCAAAATACGCCAAGAATCTCAGCACACCCTATTCTTTCTTGTCTTGCTGAATTGGAATTCCTGAATCAAAATGAATTATCCCGTTTTTAGGAGCGGGCCAGTGGTGCACAGTCCAGATTGGACACATCACCAAACAGGATATTAATGTGGTTATTTAATATCACAGTTGCTGGGTGGGCAGGCACACCAGAGGCCAGATATACAAGCAAGCCATAATATGTCCCCATTAAAATGAATATACTGTTGTTTGCACTTCTATTTTCTTTGTGGTGCTGCTTCTGTGTTTTGATCAGCTTTCTACCGCAGTGTTTCCCAACTTTTGAGCCATATGAATACTTAAATAATGATGTTGTTGTCTCAGCTTAGTCACAGTTGTACTTACTGTGATATCTGGGCCTGTTTGTTTGAACACTTAGCGCATACGCTCACTCTGTTGTAGGAATGGCAGGTTTATTTTTTATTTCTTCCATCTAGTGGAAGCACATAACATTTTTCTGACTGTCAATACACATCACTGACATAGATAAATGAACAATGATATTTTGTAATAAGTAAATAAGTTTCCAAACAGACCAATTAAGTGAAATTCTCTCATATCACCTTGGTTGGGAATCACTGGTTTACTCTACTCCCTGGTGTTTAGCTTAAGAAGTGACCTGTTTGCAGCCATGATGGGTGGTGCATGTTTAACCTTTGTGTCCTCACCCTTACCCCGTCATGAAGAATTTTTCTACTCTATTTTAAAGTGCTCGGGAAAATCTTTAAGACTTTATGTCAGTTTTTTTTATCTTATTTTTTGTTGTTACTATTTTGTTCTATTGGTCATATTTTTCCTTCTGCTTTTTGCACACAGTACACCTCCAGCATGCGGGCAAAGTACCTTGCTAACAGCCAACCAGAGTCCAACACCCCCGCATCAAACTAGCCGGAACCGGACACCCCCAAATGGCCGCCACATCTTAAAAAAAAAAAAAAAAAAAGTCACTCCGCCTGTGTTTTAGTTGCTTTCAGTCATCGTCTCACGGGAAGCTCTTTGGATCACTCTTACTTAGCGCTCACCTGTTAATCCCGATTCTTCCAGTCAAATAAGGAGACATCTTACTGGAATTGATGAGGCCTGGACTCAGGTACACAAATCCACGTTGAGACTGGAGACATGACGGAAGGAGTATTTTTTTTTTTTATTTCTTACCTGAAGTGAAGACCTTTTACAGGGCACCGCGTCAGTCTTACATTTGACCCCAGGCGACGTTGACTACATTATACAATGTCTTTGATACTTTTGTCTTAACTCTGGTGTTTGGGACCAGTCATCCTGCACAACTGCATGTCTTACGAGCTTACAACGGAGCATTTTTTGCTGTTGTTGGAAATAGTCCGACGGCAGCCGTGAGCTACAAAGCTGTGAATTTGGAGGATTCGATTAGCTGGTGACACGGCGTCTGACAAAGAAGCCGTCACAGGAAGCTAGACGGAGAATCAACGGAGTGAGCGAACCGTTAAAACTTGAGACGTTTACGTACTACTGGAAAACTCTTCTCAAGGACATGCCTGCTCGTCACAAAACACAACTGTGATTTTCCCGAATCTGCCCAGCAACAGCTACGCCACCTATCACAATGCAGCCGTTTACAGTTCATGTGAAATCTGCATTTTGTTGTTGTTTTGCTTTTTGTAGAGTTTAAAACGTTTTTGCATTGGCAATGCAGCATCTCACAAATGTGTTTTAGCATTTCTAACAAATAGGTGAAGGCAATGAGTTTACACCAGTTGTGCGTCGGATTTTGTTTGCGGGAGAACTTCTGGCGGTGCCAATTGAACTTTTTGTCTTAAATGAGCCTGATTTTTAATATTTTTTTTTCCCGTCAATCACGCTTTATGCTCTGTACACTCATCTGTTTTAGGTTGGCCGTCATATTCTCGCTGTTATTGTTGGATGTTGAAGATTTCTTGTAACAGGGAAAAACATACTTTGAAAAATTCCTTACTTTTACATTTTTGGTTTGATTTCCTTTTAATTTTTAGAATCTTAAAGCAAACACAACAGTGATGCGTCATGTGAATATGGTAGCCAGTTTAATTTTTAATCAGGTTTATCCTCGTAGGTTATTTTCTATATATATAAAAAAAATCTTCAACATGTACATGGGAGCAAAAAAAAAAACTGTGGCTATATTGAGTTTGACTGCTGTGTTTCAAAAAATTAAAAGATGTTTAACTCTGAAGTTCTCCTCTGTGTGTTTCCTAAAGTTTGAATTCCATTATCAGACACGAGATAGCAGCAGAACACAGCTGGTTGGTGTCGACGGGTTGTCCAATTCGATTTGGAATTTCTCACAGAGTCCAGTTTAATGGATCATCCATCCATCCATCCATTTTCTGAGCCGCTTCTCCGCACTAGGGTCGCGGGCGCGCTGGAGCCAATCCCAGCTGTCATCGGGCAGGAGGCGGGGTACACCCTGAACTGGTTGCCAGCCAATCGCAGGGCACATAGAAACAAACAACCATTCGCACTCACAGTCACACCTACGGGCAATTTTAGAGTCTCCAATTCATGCATGTTTTTGGGATGTGGGAGGAAACCCACGCAGGCACGGGGAGAACATGCAAACTCCACACAGGCGGGGCTAGGGATTGAACCCGGGTCCTCAGAACTGTGAGGCTGACGCTCGAACCCGTCGGCCAGCGTGCCGCCTTAATGTATCATATGTTGTATTAAAAGAAATAATAATAATCCATAGAACCACGGGATTATGCCAGGTTCGAATTGTTGAATAGGCCCAAACTAACAAATTAGATTGACTTGAAATTTCTCAGTCCATCCTAATGTGCTCCAGAAAAATGAGAGAATACTATTCTGCCAGATGAGGGGCTGTTATCAAGCCTCAATTATTTATAGGCACCTCATAAAACAAATTCAATTTGACTAGAAACTTTTCACTGTCCAGTTTATTGCGCACCACTCAACTATGGCGTGGTCCATAGAATTTTGCCAAGATGTTGCGCTTTTATTAACTTCCTTATTTGTTGCAGGAGTCCCACGGTTTTGAAATTTCTCACACAACGCCAGCATAATTTACTTTACCAAAAAAAAAAAAAATAAGTGTGTGTGGGGGGGGGGGGGGGAGACATTCTGCCAGAGGAGGGCGCTGTCATTAAGCGACAAAGTTTCAAAGGCCTCAGCAAATAAATCCAATTTGACTTGAATTGCTCACACAGTCTACATGAAAATGTCCCATGGGCCCTAGAAAATACCAGATGATGAAGGCCCTGTTTCTTCAACGCCAAAGTTCAACATCTAACGTCCGACGAACTTTCTCACGCAATCCCTATTTAATGTGCTCCGCAAAAAAAATTATTTATTATGCTACACAACGTTGGAACGGGACCGTCCACTCACCAAACAAGTTTGATTGGCTTAAAATTTCTGACACGAGTCCCGCTCAATGTGCGCATTTCATTTGTTCTTGCAACCCTCTTCCCAAGTGAAACTCTGCTTTTGAGACAGCGGCATCATTTTAATGGCTTCCTCTCTTAGCACGTCTATGTTGGGGGGGGGGCTAGAAATGGAGCAGCGATGACATCATCTCCCCTGCTGCTGATTGTTCTGCTTGTTCCAAACAAGGCTGTAAACAAACAAAGCATGGCGCCGGAGGAGGAGGAGGCCCGGTCGGGGGGGTTATTATCGGCGAGTCGAGATGCAAATGTAATTTCGCACGGTTTCGCCATCGAGGAAATTAAATTAGCTTGCTACTTGCTGGACTGGAGGAATGCGTCACTAAAGCTTTGAGGCGAGGAGCTGAATGGCTTGAAATGGGGGCGGGGGGGGGGGCATTGCAGACACCAGCAACCCCCTCGGCCCCCAACCCCCATGGACACTTCCTGGGCCTGTTCGGGCGCCTTGCCAGCTGCTTGGCGCACAGAGCTCCTTGTAACGCCACACCGGGCAGCTGCACCGTGAAAAGTATTGAGAGGCCCACAAGGCCAAGTCTATTTCTATTCAACATAGCCTTCGTCATTCTGGCTCTGGAGCGTTACAACACCCCTCTTCCATCCTAATTCAGCTTTCTGGTCATGACCCCCTTTGCTTCAGTGCAGCGTCACCATTCAAAGCGGAATAAAACAAAGCCCAACAAGACAAGGCTTGTTTTATTGGAAAAGTCACGACACACCATGCCGGTACGTGAGCAGTAATGCACTTTTGCCCCACACAGGTGTTAAATCTGCTGTACCACGTGGGTCACTGCCTTACCGGTCCACAACGCGAGCGGACTGTAACGGTGAAATGTTCAAACAAATATATTAGTGTTTGATTTGCAAATTCCTCCTGAAATGCGCAAAATGATGTTTTCTTTTATGTGTTGCTGTTTCTTTGTGTGCATAAGCCACCTACCTAAACTAATTTGTTTCCATGACACGCAGAGTGATGATGTTCCACTTCAGCCCTGTAGGTGGGGGTAACAAACATTATGTAGTTGGGTACCAACTGCTCCAGCTACACAGCTAGCATATTTTCACTACAACTCCATCGATCGGATCTGGTGGGTCACTGCCTCACCGCTCCCCAATGCGATCGGAACGACAAAAAAAGTGTACAAATTAGTTCTCGATCCACAAATGTTTTAAAAACTGCTCCAAAATGTTGTTATTTCTTCCATCAACCCCATGTTGTTGTTGTTTTCTGATGTGTAATCTTACTCATTTATTTAGTTCGCGACCACAGCAGCTCTATCTGCTGCGGACTGATTGTTTTCACGACCGCCATGAGAGCAGACTGTAATTGCAAAAAGTTTAGAAAGGAGTCCTTTGTCGGCAAAATTTGATGGTTTATTCCTTGGGCCATAAGTTTTTATTTATTGATTATTATTTTTTTAAAATCATAATCCTAGTGACCTCCTTTATTTATGTGACAAGCAAAGTGATGCTGTTCCGCTCCAATCCTGTGGGTGTTGGTAATGAACATCACAAAGCTACACACAGACAGCTATTTTCTTTTTCTTTTGTCACCACAGCTGCTGGACCTGGCGGGTCACTGCACCACTTGACCCATATGCGAGTGGACAGTAAAGGACAAAAGTGTGGGGGAAAAAATGGGTCCTCGATTTATTGCACTTGTACACCAAAATAATTTCCTCCTTAGACTGTAACAGTAAAAAGTTACAAGAAAAAAGTCCTCTGTCGTCAAAATGTAATGGTTTCTCCCATGGCCCGTGTTCTTTATGTGTGCATAATTCTACTCAACTAATATACTCTAAGTTCCGAGTCAAACAATGCTTTTCCACTCCAGTCCTGTAGGTGGTGGTAATACACACTCAAAAATTTGGCCGCCAACACACAGCAAGTTTGAATTTTTTTTTTTCCTTCACACCGGTGGGTCGCTGCCCCACTTGGCCCCAACGCAAGAAGACCGCAACACTGCTTCAAATTTCTCGATCTGGAAAGTTTTGTGGAAACTGTTTTCTAGTAGCTTTTTCAGTTCAATTGTTTTCATTAACTTAAAAGATGACCCGGGTGCTCGTGTGTATGGAAATTTTGCACTCTTCAGCTAATTATCGTAGACGATTGTCACTTCTTTTAGTCTTTGACGTTATAGACAGGATACAATTAATTAGGTAAATGTAGATGACTATCAGTTGAAAGCAAACATTTAAGGCCTGTTGCTTTGTAGCTTCCGTGAGTACCAGAGAGAGTTGTGTGCATTCTCAAGGAGGCAGCTGTGTCCTGGATGGCTTTTTGGAAAGGCGGTTGGGGAGTGGGTAGTCGTTGGCGGTGGGTGGGTGTCACGATTTTCCACAGCCCAACTTCTCCTTCGTGCGCTTCGGCCACACCAATGGGAGGGAGCAAGCGTCCAACGAAGGATTTACGGCACTGTCCGCTTATCCCAGAAAGAGAAAGTGAGATGCTTCACGGCTCTCCAAAGCATTTTTGCCCTTTTCTTTCCCGACAACGAGTTTTAATCACATCGTTGTCTGCGCCCACACAGTTGGCATTACAATAGTAAAAAAAAAAAAGAAGAACATAAAGGCAAAAGACCCACCAATGAAAATTGAGTGAAGTATTCAATTTTAAATGAAGTTGTTAAAAATGAGTATATTGTGATCGTCAAAAAATTGTAACATATGAATTGATGATGATTTTGAAATATAACGTCATATAACGTCAAAACTGACGCCTCGCAATATGAGTAGGTATCGCTTGAATGTTTTTTTTGCTTTGACTTGCGAGCTAAATTTTGAGCCCGAGCGCTGTATCATCCATTCATTCTCTCAACCACTTATGCTCACCAGGGCCGCGGGTTAGTTCGTTTGAATTCTGTTGAAATATGTCATTGCTGTATGTTTTTATAAAGTATAATAATATAAAGAGCATTTTTTTTTTATTTTGCAATTGTTGTTTGGTGTCCTGTAGCGCATTAATGGCATTTCCATTCATTTCAATGATGAAAGATGATTTCAGATACGATAAGTGTTTTTAGCTATGAATGCGGTCAAGGAACAAATGAAATCCGCACCACTGTAAGTCATTTTTAAAAAATTACATTTTTGTAGGATTCTTAGAATTTTGTTGAAATTATTACTTACGTATTCATAACTGTATTTTATAAAATTTTATTTTGTGAATACATATATGAGACCAACATGTGACACTAGCCACCTTAAAATCATTGGACAAAAATAGCTCATTTGTGGCAAAATATTACATTTTGGGCATAAGGTGTGGGCATTTTTGTATTCTATATCATTAGTTTTTCATTTTTCTCTGCTAAATTCTTATGAGTGAAGCCACACCCCTTAGTTTTAAGCCTCTCAAGTCATGATTATAATAAGTAGTGCATTTCTTAAAAAAATACATAAAGAAGTAGTTTCTTTAAGAGCTTATCATGTGATTCTGTGGTCTACTGTCTAGAATATATCATAACAAACAAACAAAACCAAAAGGAAGTAAACCTTGATGTCCATCGCACAACGTCCACCAGGAGTTCATTTGAACTTCAAGTAAAGCTCTTCTTTCAAGCACTCTTCGAGCTGCTGCTGGAGCGTGTCCTCTACAAAGTTCAAGTTCCAAGGGTGACATGTGATACCGGGATTAGGCTCTCGTGTGTTTGAGTGTGTGTTGTGTGTGTGTGTGCGTGTCCGCACGTTGAGAGGGCTCAAGAACTCTTCCAGTTGCTGTGCGATGTCTGCCGAGGGCCGCTCCCATGGACAATGGCGTCGCTTTCATTGGACGCAATGGAAGGAAGCCATAAAGACAACGTCCAAACCGCCGTCATCCGTGTAATCCCCTGCGATCCCAGGAATGCCCCTCACTGGCTGCCATCAAATCACTACCCCCCACCCCCAAATTGGACCATTATACCTGCTGTGCCCTCCACCGTTTTTTCTCTTCGATTCAGTCGTCAATGCGACTTTAAGGAGCTGACAAACTTTGCAGGCTTCTTGTGGTTGTTCAACGGGAGGTGCGAGAAAGCGCGCCTATGTGATTGTGTCGCCATCAACCGGTTGCAAAGTGCTCACGACCTTGTCACGGTGTTCACTGACCTTCCATCTTTGCAGCTTTTTAAGGCGACAATTAGGAATTGGACCTTCAAAATAACCTGTGTGCTACAATTTGCATGTAATACGGCAGTGGTGTCCAACCAATCTTTTTTCGCGGGCCACATTGTAGTTCTGTTTTTTGTCCGAGGGCCGTTATGACTGAAACTATAACGTGTCCAATTGCCTCATCATATTACGTAAACTATATGTATATTACTTATACATATACAAAAAATTGATGGATAGTTCATTTTAAATAAGAAGGAAAATAGTCTGTTCAACTATTGTTCAATTTATGATTAAAAAGTGGTGGTGTCAAAACAAATATATATATATATATAAATTGTAATTTTGGTACAGAGTGTAGCGAAAGCCCAACATTTGCTTTAGCGGGCCACACGAAATGACGTGGGGGGGCCAAATCTGCTCCCCCCCCCCCCTCCCCCGATCCTTGAGTTTGACTCCTGTTGTAGAATGGTGTACTTCCCAACGAACTCGTTTCTTGGTATCTTTCCCTGCCTCACCGTTCTGCCTTTAAATCCTACCTTTTTGCGTCGAGTTTGAATATTCTCCCTGGACTTGTGCGGGTTTCCTCCATGGACTCGCACTTCCTCCCACATTTCAAAAGACTAAACAATAGCTCACCTGTCTTAAATGAGATGCACATGTCGCGCTTGGAATAAACTTAGTCCGTTGAGAAATGAAGATGCTGTTGCACGCCATTTAGCATTTAGAGTCCCAGCATTTTTTGTGGAAAAAATGTGCAGTTTGTCGGAACTGGTAAGACTTTGGGCTGAGAAGAACAGCCGCGCACCTGTCTTGATTGAAATGCACGCTTGGCTTTTTGAATGAGCTTAATCAATCGAGAAACAGACGAGTATTTCGGTTAGGGTTAGGAGGATGTGATAGTGTGGAAAAATTCTGTCAAAATACACTTTTCCCAGTCGCAGAAAGAGGATTGACTCATGCCTGGGAGACAATTAGAGTCGTGCAAACATTCCCACCGCAGATCATAATCATAGTTTACAGGGAATGCGGAATGGGGATAATGCGGGAGTCTCTTTGTCTTGTCTAACAGACATCCATCATCTCGGACACATTTGCCACAAATCTTCCGAGATGACACGGAATTCTCCAGGCTGCTTGACGGGTGGTGCATTTATGTCCGTTTAATGCGGTGACTAAATGTCCCCTCTCTCGACTTTGTCGCCCGGAGGACACGAGGTAGTGAGTGCCTTTTCCCTCGTGGGAACGCCGACCACATGCTCGAGACTTTGACGCTTGTGGATTATTAGATTGGCAAGTGTTAAATGTGCAACTACTGTCGATGCAGTTTGGTCTTTTCCAGTCATGGAAAGAGGTTATACCCACCCCCCAGCCCACCCGCCGACTATTTGCACCAGACTGCAGTTCATGAACTGAAGGATATTTGTACAATAATCCTTCCAACACACCCGCCTTTCACATCTGTGGAACAGGCCGTTATTAAACGTAATTACTAGTCTTTGGTGATAGACCAAAGTTTGCTGTTGCAACAGTGCGCGTTCCCATGCTCGCCGCCGTGGAACAAGGGTACGGGTGCGCGCCACACGAGGAGGCAGTTTGGAGGGCGCAGGGCAAAATCAGACCTCCCACATCAGAGCCCTGCGTTCAAATTCCCGCTTGAGTTCAAAAGTTGAATCTACAAAATAGACAGTCAGTGGCGCTCTTAAACTGGATGGAAAACGATGGCAGGGCCACGGCGATACCAGGAGAACGGTCGCTTAAAGTCTTCCCAGAGAAAGGACAGGGAGATTCGGCAGCAACAGGACATCAGACACGCGCTACGGTTGCACAGTGTACTGTTCTAAACAAGTACTGCGATATTTCACCGTCAACAATGGTAATACAGTATACCACGTCTTTTTAGTATCGGTGGAGAGAGACTGTGAGCGGTTTGAAAGATAGCGAACAATTCTCCAAAACAAAGTGAAATGAATAAACGAACGTCCGCTACCTTAAATGCTTACATACAGTAATGGGAAATGCTGTCCACAGGCTGACAGATATTAATTAGCATATAAAAATGCATGTCCAGAAATATTACATTTCTTATCATTTTATATGGATGCAAAGTTTGCCTCGAATGCGCAGCCCCATGAAAATGTTTTTGTACAAAATCCAACTAAATGCCCAGAATGGATATTTTTCTGGTCATATTGGACAAGACCTCAAGAGTTGTCCCAGGCATTGTGACGGAGGAAAATAAAAACACTAGCAAATCCAGATGTTTCTCAGTGGTTATGCACTTTTATTTCTGATGTTTTGGGGCCCGTGTTAGTTAAATAGCAGGAATCAGATCATAATCCCTGAGACGTCTTTATTGGGAATGAGCGGTTCCAATCCCCCAGATGCTGGAGAATAAAAAGCAGTAAGACACCATTTTTTTTTTTTAAATACAACCGACGTAAACCACGTTACATTCCAAAACATGCCTGTACATAACCAAAGGCACAGTATACAATACTGTGGTCATCGTCATGTACAGTACAGCATAACCCAATATGGGTCGACTCCATGCAGAGACGCTGACGTTGCTCTGGTTAAAGTTCTCACCTCACAGAACTCAGCAAGCATGATATTACTGTATGTAAATGTGCAACTATCATGTTTTGGGTGTGCAAAATTACACCATTTTCTCTGCTTCCAGTCTTGTGTGGCGAGCGTCTTTCCGAGAGCAAGCGTCAGCTCATTTGAAATTCAGCTGTGCAATTTTTAAACAATTCAAAATCTAAACAATCCAAAAACTCTCCCAGTCATTATTTCCCTCCAGATTGTAATACATGCAGGGAGCATATTTATAAGTTATATACAAATGAATTGAGGAGATTTTGCAGGTTTTTTGTTAGTTTTGACACAAATCTGAAGTCATTCCAGGACATTGTTTTAGATTTGTTTTTTTTTGTTTGTTTCTTTTTGAAGGGGTCAAAGTGCTTCGTCCTGAGGAACTTCAGATGAGGTCAGTACAGTGGCCTGGAAGTGCAAAACAATATAACAAATTGTGAAACATTAACATTTCAGAAAACAAATTAACAAAACACGAAACACTAACATTTCAGAAAACAAAAAGACGAAGCAAGCGCGGGTCTTGCCGAGAAAGGCAGTGGGATTTCCAAGAATGTCTATGAAATTGGCCCCTCCCTTTCCGGGTGTCCGTAATTGTAATTTGGTACGCCATTTTGTAAAAGGGTTTCTGCTTTTGTTTTGGTGTTTCCTGAAAAGTTTAAGTGTTTCGTGTTTTGTTTTGGTGTTTTCTGAAATGTTAAAGTGTTTCGTGTTTTGCTTTTGTGGTTCCTGAAATGTTAGTGTTTCACAATTTGTTAACTTGTTTTGCACTTCCAGGCCACCGTAGGGTCAGTCATAACTCTGTTCACGTAAAAGCACAACAAAATCTTCACATGGGAGCGTTTGTCCGGAGTCATCCAAATGCTCAGTTGACTTTCCATTTTTTAAAAAGCTAACATATGGGGAAAAAAAAAAAAGGAAAAAAAAGATGGCGTAAAGCTGGCAAGAAAGTGGCATGAAAATATGAAACACATTCTATAAGAATTGCAAGATACATTTACAAGCAATATTTACAAAAAGCTTAAGTTGATTGCCTGCAAAGCTTTAATAACAAAAAAAAATAAAAATAAAAAATAGCCGCCGATAGTCGCACTAGTCCCGTAAGCGGCGGGCCGCACAGCAGCCCACTTACACAAAAACGGCCACGTAGCGCTCGCTGGAAGAACCCAGCGGCGACGCGGTCTTGACACTGACCAAAAAAAAAAAAAAAAAAAAAAAAAAAAAAAAAACACACTGGTCCTCGCCCGCCTTTCAGATACCGAGGCGAGACGGAGGACGAGGATGAGAGAGGAGCGGTCGCCCTAGAAGGCAACCTGGGGTGGACACCACAGGGTGTCGGGGTACAGGAGGCAGTGCACTGACTTGAACCTGCCGGAGGGAGGGACGAGAAAACGGGGTTCGATGTCAAACAAGGACTTCAAAATGATGTTATCACATATACCGTAGGTATGCCTGCAAGAGCTGTCGCCCTTACAAATAGAATACATTTTGATTAACGCTGTTGGAAATTTGATTGGTTTATTAGTGGGGTAGTTAGGAGGGGTTGACCATCCCGTATTGATGAGTATCTGGATAATGATGCTGATACAGAAATTTATATTCAAACATGCTTTCGTTTGGACGGCCATGTCATGTAATGTGCCATTATAATTTTGAATTTAAAAGGTTTAATGAGTGCCACAGTAAAGGCTTAGTGCCTGGGAAAAACCTACCCGGGTCTGCTACCTTTTGTAGTGAGGTGTGTGTGTGTGTGTGTGTGTATAATAAATATTAGGTTACCAAATACAGTTTTTTGCCCTAAAGGCCTACAATGGTACAGTCAGATCCATTATATACCCTGATTTGACATCACAAAGCTTCCTCC
This sequence comes from Phycodurus eques, assembly GCF_024500275.1. Classification (NCBI taxonomy): domain Eukaryota; kingdom Metazoa; phylum Chordata; class Actinopteri; order Syngnathiformes; family Syngnathidae; genus Phycodurus; species Phycodurus eques. The sequence continues at coordinate 18,789,360 of NC_084540.1, forward strand.
CTGCCCTAGAAGTTTTTTTTTTTTTTTTTTTTTTTTAAAAAGATACAATCCCGTTGTCTTTGTAAAAGCAGAACGGTCGCTGTCGGATGTCGCATTCAAGATCAGGTGCAGGTGTACGTAATGTTTTGGTCTCTTACCTGGATGGATCCTCCTCTACGGTGAAAGCTCCTTTCAAGTTGATGATATTGCTCTTGTTTTCAAACATCCCGTAGCTGAGAGTGATCTGAGGAAAAGAATGGAGGGCGACCGTTTGAATATAATGGATTATAACTAGGTGTGCACCAACACCACACTTTTTTTTTTTTAGACCGAGTATGAGTACAGTACTTAGATTTGAGTATTCACCGATAAGTACCCATACTGTAATGTCATTACATCTTATCAAAATGTGTTTAATTTTAACCAAGTACCATAAAAAAAAAAAAAAAGAAACGTGTCTTGAAGATGTCATGCATAAATTTTACTCAAATATAACAACGCTGTGTGTTAACTCCAGATTAAAGTGATTAACATGGTTGACATGGCTCCTACACAGATGTGTTAGGCCGGTGAAGTGGGATCGCTGCGTAGTGTCGGTGTATTTTTTAAGAGTACTGAACAGATGTACGGTGTTGCCACCGGTTGGTATCCCCAAATACACTGTAACTTAAAACACATTTTTTTACTGTTTGGTCTAGTCCTCACCTGTTTGTGGATCTCAGATCTGGACACTTGCTGCAGGTTCTCCAGGTGCGAGTGGAACAGGTTGCTGCGGATGAGAGAGACGCCCAGCACAGACTCGATGATGTAGCCCACGGTGCAGTCGTCAGGCAGGCGGATCTTCTCCGCCGTGTTCATGAAATGGCCGCCGCTGGAGTGACACCACACGAAGGTAAGAATGCTTTTTTTTTAAAAAAAGCAACAACAAAAAAAATAAAGCTAAAAGGCGCTTTTGCTGGCGACGTAGAAGTGCAACGAGGATTAAATAAAATCCACCGAGATTCGAACTCTAAACCTCAGAACTGTGAGGCAGACAGGCTAACCACTAGTTCACCATGCTGCCGTTGTAAATATAGACAGTATTCATCTTACCTGGCCCACGGGCTCATCTTGAGTGCCAGACCACGACTCACACAGAAGCCTGCCCCTCCAGTGGCAAACCAGAAGTTGACTGGTTTCTGTAAAGAGAAGACAGAGAAATGTCTTGTTAGTCCATAGCGTGGGATAAAAACTCGACAATCTTAAAAAAGGAGTCGTCGACGCACCATCTTATTGTCGCCCAGCCTCTCGGTGGCCTCTATGGGCCGGTCCAGGCTGGGTTTCCCGATGTACACGTCCTGGGTGTGCTGGTACTGCGAGAGCTGCTTGAGCAGAGCGCGAACGTTCACGAAGTTGTCGTCGTCCACGTGACAGAACCACCTGAGTGTCAAATGCATCGTGAGACCCCTGACTGAGCATGTGCGTGCGTCTCTCTGTGTCAGACACTCACTTCTTGCCCAACTCGATGAACTTGTCGTACTCCACGGCCATCTTGCATGACAGGGCCTGTCGGCTGTGAGCGGCCGAACAGTTCGTGTTGATGGCGTGACTCCCTGCGGCCACACATGTACAAAAGAGTTATGTCACGAGGCCATCTTTTTCCCCCCCTTGTGTACCACAATGCGTATCTTTGTGGGGAGGTAAGAAAAAAAATACTCACAGTATAACTCACCGATTTTCCTTTTGAGCTCTTCGTCCTCGCCGTCTGTGAAGATGTACGTCTGCGGACAAACAAAGGGAATTTTGTTAGCGTTAGTCAATGATTCGACAAATTCAAAGGCCACAACATTAGGTACATTTGCACAGTATAATGTGACCAATTTAAAAAATTGCCATTTTAAAGAAACTATGCTCTGTTTTGATTGACGCTAATTTAACAATGTTTGTTATTGTGGTTGTAGTTCTCACCTCCGCTTACTAAAAGATACATTTAGTTAACTAGCCAGTTAAATGTAGCCCCAGCTAGTTAAGATAGTCAAGTTAACCATGGTGAATTTCCCCTGAAGGGATTATAATTTGTATAATTAATAAAATAAAAATTAACCTCAGATATCAAGCAACAGCTAGCTGGATAGAGAACTTTTTTTTTTTTTTTTAAAGAAAATAAATTGAGTTAACTAGCTAGAATAACAAGATATATAGGTAGTTAGCTCCATTTATTTCTGCTACCACTAGCAACAGCTAGTGGGATAGATGGACACCTGTTGTTGTTGTTGTTGTTTTAAAGAAAATATATGACGTTAACTAGCCAGGCTAACACGTTACAAAGCTAGACCTCAGCGAGCATTATCAAAAGCTAGCATGATTGTTTACATAATGTTTTGAACAAGAAACTTTATGAAGTCACTTACCTAGTAAAAAGTTTTATTTCGCTAACAAGATTCATAGCTAGATTGCGAAATGTAGGTCACCTTCCTGTAATTACATCAAATAAATTAACTATTGTCTATTAACTAGATAGCATTAGCATTTGCTCATAGGTAGATCAATATCCATGTGGGTCTTTTGTAATCTTTTATATCGTTGTAAACGTGATGCAGCTCTAGAGGTACGCGTGTACCTAATGTTAGGTGAAGTCCGGTACTCTCCACCCCCCCATGCTAGCTCTTGCTTCGTTTACTTTATGAAAAGCACAGCGATTAGCATCATTCAGCGGTGCTTTTATGCCAGAGGAAAACACATTGCGGCGTTAAACAGCCTCCTGCTCCCATAAAGGCTTTTTGTGCAACTTTTCACTCTCTCTATGGCAACCGCACACCCGCCCCCGAAGCATCCCAGACGACGGAATACTAAAGGGGGGAGGCAGACCATCCGAACCGCCCCCCCCCCCCCCCATCCAATCCATCCATCCATATTCACACCCATTCGTGCAGCCCCCAAACACAAGCCAAGTGTTAGCTCATATGTGACTGCGGACGTCAAAGAACTGTTGTATGGCGGCAGGTGCCGGCTAACAGTCGAGCTGTTTACCCTTCAGGTGAGCCGGCACCTGCCGAGCAGCACGCCACCTTTGTCTGGCGCCACGTGCCTGTACACGCCTTTTTCAGGGTGTGCGAGTTGTACATTGTGGCGGAGGGGAGTGGAACGTTTTGCTGGAGAGCCGGGAAAAGTTGGGCTTGCTACGTTTTGTGACATTTGTGCACATTCCCTTCATGTACACAGTTCTTGAAAATTAAATGCAAACATATTGTACTAAAAAGCTAAATACAACTGAACTGTACTTGCGCAATGATTCTATTGTGTACCACAAATGGTACTACTAGTACCACACTGTGACACGAAACCATCATAAAAATACTTGTAAATTCCAATGTTCAACCCTAAAACTAGACTTAGGTGTTCTTATTTGGGGACTTAAATTCAAAATTATATTAAATGATTCAGCTTTTGATTTAAAAGAAATTAACTCAGCATGTCTGCCTCCCAATTCTGAGGTTCCGGGTCCAATTCTCAGTGTAGTTTGAATGTTCTCCACATGCTGGGCCTCACCTCTTTCTGCACGCTTCATCCCCGCACAATGACTGACATTTGGCGCTGTTTGTGCGGCAAACTCACTCAGCGCGCCGCCATGAGACTTTATTTGTTCAGTCACACAGGGCAGACTGCAGGATGACGGCGCCGCGAAGGGCGAGCTAATGGCAGGTGGCGGGGCCGGGAAGCAGGGGGGGTTGGGATCCGAGTGTTGATTAGTAAATCAAAAACTATGCGTCCATTCACTCCCTGACTACGTCACCCCCTCCTCTGCTGTGAAGAGAACAATGCCGTGAGTTTTCATGCTGGGTAAAATTCTCTGCTGGGTAAATCCTCAACATGTTTGCCAGCATTTGCATACAGCTGCAGGAGTTAACCCCGCACAGCAGCCCCCCTGGCCCACCGTCTTTGTTTCCAAACTGACACGGAGACGCGCAGTTACTTTCACTACATGCAAATCAAGTGTGTGTGCAGCAGAGATAAGAGAGGGGAGGGAGGAGGGGGGTGTATTTGAAACCACAGGAAGGCTCGGCATGGCCCCTGTCTGAGCTGGACGCGCGTGGTGCCTGCATGGCTGCCTCCAGCGCCACAGGAAGGAAATGCACCAGCGGGCACCCTTCCCTCTATTCACCACCACCCTCTCCCATGTAGCCCTGACCCGATTGTAAAACCTTACACAAGTGTTCTTTGAAAGAAAAAAAACAAAACAATAATCACACTCTCCCTTTTATTGAAGTCCACCCATTTCCACTTTAAGCACCCATTGTTAGATCGCTGCCTTATTATTATTGTACATTGTTATAATGTTCTCTTATCAGACTGGGTACCATATTTAGCAACCACATTTGGGTTATGATAAATCATTTTTTTTAAAATGACAATGTTCAATATTTTGTCGTAAATAGTGTTTAAAAATCACAAAAATTTATATTGTACTATATAATGAAATTGAAACAAATGATAAAAAATGTGCACTATGTACTTCAGGTTGGAAACATTTAAAAATATTAATATTTTTCAACAAAACATTTTACAATGAAAAATATATTTTTGAAGATTTCAAAATTAAAAAAGGAAGCCAAATTTCACATTTTGAAATAGAAAAAAAAAAAACAATTAAAAAATATAAATACTTTAACGATTTTAAAATAAATATTTTTTGAGATTTTAAATTTTTGAAAAGAAAAGCCTGATAAAGTTTGTTTTAAAATAAGAAAAACGCTAATACTTTTCAATGAAACAAACCTTTCAAATATTTTAAAATAAAAATTATATTTAAAATGAAGAGTTTAAAAGAAAAACAGGGTGACAGAAAAGGTTTGAGGCCCCAAATTGAATTGCCGCATTATGGGATGAATTATAATATTGATGAACACATTTGGGCCAATAAAAGCTAATGAGGGCTTGTTGCGCATGATTCTAACCAGATGCACTTTGCCCTGTCTCAAAGATTAGAAGAACAGGTGCTATTGTGTCAGATGGAAAATAAGCTACACGCAAGTAAAAGGTGAAGACGTCCCACTCGGAGTAAAAACAGAAATAAATACCCGCATTAGAGAGGCACAGATGCCATCGCGACGCCACAGATGTTCATCAGCTGAGCGTGAGAATGAGCGGCGGCCATATGTACGCGGTGGGAACCGGGAGCATCATATGGCCGCCATTAGGGGGGGACATCCTTTGTTCTGTGTCTCCTGACCACCTGGCGCCCTCCCCGCTGGAAACTCCCTCTCGCATTGTGGCCTCGCTCCGTCCCTTATTGTCGCCGCAGCCATTCGCCAGCTGTCTTCCAGGACATGTTTGACTCTTGTCACTAGAGAAGATTCTGCTCTTGCAGTCATTACCAGCAATTAGGCCACTTACCCAAAATACTGTATGCACAAATGCTGCCGATGCCTCATTTGAGCATCTAAACTAAAGGCCAGACCTAAATCCAAATGGAAATCTGTGGGATTATCCAAAGGGGGGCAGTAAGTGCTTACACTAGAGAGAATGAGCAAATCCAGTGCAACGTCCCAAAAGGTATTACCAAGGAGCCAGAAACGAAAACAATATAGGGAAGCATCTGGCTTCTCAGTACAATATGACCAATACAACTAAATAGCCACTAAATATGGTAATTCATTTAACTAGCAGATGCTAACGTACATAGCATGGCTAGTGACTTGCATGAAAATAACACCGCACCTATCAAATATTTTTAGAATTGACTATTCTACTTACTATCCTATCAATTAGTCCTATAATCATATTTTATAAAAATGATATTGCTTTATTAAACCACAAAATGTGCATGTGAAGTGCAGGTATGATTGTTGTCCACTTGGGGTCGCAATATCGTACTACGATATCTGTGACTTTTGAGTGCGTGTGGCTTCAAAAAGGTGTGACCTGGGAGTCAGCGAATTAAAGTGTACAGTTGACTGTTGTGAGCTCAGGTTAGAAGCTGTCTGGTAACCAGCTAACAGTTAGCCAGTCTGCATACTGTCGAGTGCCCGGGCATCAGTTGTAGCAGCTCGTGTATTTTATTTTATTTTTTTCCCCAAATTCGAATTTTGGCGGCTCAGTCGGGCATATTATAAGACCAATGTGACGCGCCTCTGTCTGCAGGATGAAATCACTTTAACCGGCCACATTTTCACACACTCGCCGACAAGATGCAGCCCCTTTTGTCCCACGGGCATCCACTTGAAGACGAAGCCCCCCGTCCCTCCGTTGAAGCTTGACCCAGACTCAGGCTCTCTCGCGTTCCCATGGAAAGGGAGAGGGTAGCCGAGGTTCTGGGAAAGCTTTTCTTCAGTGCACCCCCCCCCCCCCCCACCCACTCCGTCCCCAAAAAAGACCGGCTTTGTTCCTGTAAGGACTGCGAAAGTGGGGGGACCGGGCGCTCAGAGAGTCTGCGCTTGCCGCGGAGGCATCCATTGCCCCCGGCGGGTGTATTCACAAGGGGACGCTCCGAAAAGAGAGGATGCACAATAGGGTGGCGGTGGGGGGGCTGCATTGAGGGAGTCCCCTTACTTGAAAGTTCTTCGGTCGTTCTCAGGCACATCACTTAGAGGAGGATAAAAAGTGACAATGCAGGGGTGGGAGGCTTGAGAGCCTATTTCATTGTCACCTCTGGGGGGGGGATTAAAAAAAAATGTAAGCAGCCACCTTTCATGGTGTAGCTCAATACTTGCCAACACTGTGCCAGTGTAATTTCACTGTATGCATCATGCTGCTGCCTTTCATGCAGACAGCTTCGCTTCCTGACCAGCGCCCAGCTACGATATGCCAAACTCAGATTAAAAAAAAGAAAAAGAAAGGAGTGGGTTGCATCTGGAAGGGCATTCGATGTAACAACCGTGCCAAACAAATAATGCAAGTGACTCACTGTGGCAACCCTGATGGGACAAGCCGAACGTTTCAGCAACAACAAATGATGTATTGTTGTTTGTCAGTCTATGCAAGTGACAGGCAGAACAATGTAATGCTCCTCAACTAGGTGGCAGAAGGTACAAATCACCTGTATAGCCAATTGTTACCATTCATACAGCAGGAGAATAGATTTGTGTTCAACGGGCCCAAAGGTGAGACGAGATCAATTTACTTTTTGTTTGTTTGTTTGTTTTTTGTGCGTGAGCTGTACAGTTTGTCTCTTTCTTAATTATATAAAGGTTTGTGAACATTCCCAAATTTGCAGAAAATCATTCCCAAAACATAGAAATGAGATACATTATCATAAAAGTTCATGTTTACCTGTTGCATGCTCCTGGAGATCCAAGTGTCCAAGAGCAGATTGAGTCTGGGCTGGTGGAACTTCTTGGTGGTCTTCACCGCGATGAACAGGTCATCGGGCCCGATGTCCTCGGCCGGGAGCGTCGCGAGGTCGCCGGCGGAGCCAGAGGAGCGTGCGGCGGGCTTTTCCGCCTCCCTGCGCCCGCGGCTCAGCTTGCCGAAGTATGCCGAGAATCCCTTGTGACCGGCGCCCTCCACCGCCGCCGCCTCATCCTCATCCCCGGGGAGCGAGCGAGTCTCCTCCCGGCCGGTGTTCTCCGCGGCCACACGAGCTCCGTGATGCCGCACGGCGACCACCAACATGAGCAGGCAGAGAGCCGCCGCGGTGCCCGCGGAGACGGCCGTCTTCTTCGCGTTGTTCTTCAACATGACTGAACTAAAAAAATACGAGGAAAGCAGCGAATTTCCAACGCAAAGTCCATACGGGAACTTCTTAAGTGCGCAGAGATCCCACGCGGTGCATTGCAAACGAGCGACTGGCTGCGAGGTCACGACAGCGAATTTATAGGATATCAATTATGGCCACGCCCCGTGGGAGGTCCTTGAAGGTAGCGTGGGTGTCCGCCGTCGATGTCCACAGGTCCTTGAAGGCAGCACGTTCACGCTCAAGTGGAAGCGTTAATTATAGCACGATCTCAAACTATTTGGGCCCAGGAACCCTGGTGGCAAAAGTTCTCACACTCTGTACTTAAGTAGAGGAGTCAAGATGTTTGTTTGTCAAAAACACAACAGTAGCACTGACAAATGGCATTTTTTGCTCGTCTCCCTCCACTTATACAAAAGTAAAAGATATATTTTTTGAAAAATTATACCATTGCTGTACATAAGTTAAAGCCAAAAAGTACAGAATCTAAAATGCACTTTAGCACAAAAGTAAAAATGAAAAAAAAAAACAACAGCTAGCAAGCATTCACTCAACAGAAAATGCTGACCATCGAAAATATACATCTTGTATGTGTGTGTGTGTGTGTATTTGTTTTTTTTTTCAGATTACACAAATTACATTTTTGGGAATTTTATAAATTGTCATCTTCAATGGGTCCAACATGCATGTTTTTGGAAAGGGCAGAAGCTGTCGTACCTGGGGGGGGAAAACCCTCATCCGCACTGAGAGAACATGCAAACGCTGCACAGGAAGACCATAACCGTGAGATTCAAAACCAGTACCTCAGAACTGCGAGGCTTACATGCTAACCACTCGTCCACCATCCCTGACAGTTTTACTGTGTAATCTAAATCCCAAATCAGGCTTGTTGTTTTTGTGTTTTCCGTTCCATTTAGGCTCATTTGACCGAGAGCTGCGTCCGGGCTGTAGAAATGGCCTCTATTGTTCTTCGCTGACCACGGGAGGAACCGGGAGCAGTCGGCCATTCCTGCACACTTGTTATCATTCAAATGGTGGCTTTCACCAGCGAGCGCCGTCCGGTGCCGGGATGCTAACCAAAGGCCCGTTTGGAGCGACGGGCAGCCGCTCGGCGCCTCGGCAACGTCACAGCGACGCTACGTGATGAAGGTCACTTTTGGAATTACATCTTTTCCGTTGCAGGTGTTGGATGGCGGGACGTGCGGGACATAACTTAGAAATGGTCTTTGTGCTCCTGACAAGCTCTTTTGTCCTCGTTTGTGCATGCGAAGGCGTCCAAAAGGGACCACAAGAAAATAAGCGGAGGGGGTCGTCTGTGTGGCCTTCATTTTCCTCGCGTCCAAAGGCCTCTTTGTGTGTGTGTCCCACCTCGCGGGCTCGTTTGGACTTTTTTTGCACCCGGTCGCTCGTTAAAGCAAACCGTCGTCTCGGCTTCCTCCGTCGTGATGTTAAAAACAAAACCGCAACTTCTCTCACAAGAAACCGTCACTGGGGGGTTGGGGTGGGGGGTGGGGGGGTCGGGGGGGTATCGGAGGGGCTCCGTCGGATGTTTAAATTGAAGCCCTGCTATTTCTAGTTCTTGTTTTCACAGAGCTGATTGCATCTGATGTACATTGACAAGGCAAATAATCACTGCAGCCTCTCTACTCTGTGATCATCTCAACGCTTTTGGAATGGCGATATTGTTTCTTACACCCTTTAATACACGTGCAAGCTTTTGAAAGCTTTTTGAAGTATCCAAATAAAGCCCTGTTTTCGCATATTTTATAATACAGCGGTGCCTTTAGAGTTTCATTTGTACTGTGACCACGCTCCGTAACTCAAAACACTTGTATCTCAAATCATCTTTTACCATGGGATGAAAAGCTCCCATTCATCTTAATGATTATTCTTCTGAGTCGTGTGCACACAACCAGCAAATATCTGTATTCACGTAAGTGTTTGAAGTCGGTGATTTTGGGCGAAAGCTGGGGTACACCCTGGACTATATAGACGATTTAGAGCAAGGGCGTCGGACTAATTCTCGTCACGGGACACATGGTTATATTATCGCTTCCTTCAGAGGTCTGATCATATCAATGTACAGTCACAAATCACAATCAAAAGCGTGAATTTTAAAAGAGCTCTCTGGCCAGAATGAAGAAAGAAAGAGATATTTTTAGCAAGAAACATTTGCTTCAGCCGGCCACATAAAATGATGTGGCGGTCTGCATCAGGCCCCTGAACGGAGACTTGAACCCAGAACTTCAGAACTGTACGGCACACATGTTAACCAATAACCACTATCCCATGCGTGGTGTTCCTGTCTTTGGAATGAGTTGTTTTCCTATTCATACTCTTTGTGGTCAGGTGAGCATGTATTAAGGGGGACTCCCTTGGGTGTCAGGATTAGGAGCCTCTGGGATTTGTGGGGTATCAATTATTCACCTATACTGTCAGGAGGTGCATGATGGGAATTTTGCCTCTGATGTCGGGCCCCCCCCACCCCCCCCCACCCCCTCCACTTGACGACTGTGTCACAATATTCCCCTATGATGCCACTGTATATCCCACAGAGCTCAATGACAGATGGCGCCACCATTTCAAGGTCATCCATCTGCGATATATAGCGCATCTGTTGCTATTTAGCGCCATGACCAACTCGCAAGGATGAATTGCACGCTGCTTCAATTTCACAGTCTACCAGATTTCCACTGGCTATTTTTTTTGTTTTTGTTTATTTATTTTTTATTTTTTTTTAAATGACTCCGGCAGATCTGAGTTCATGTTTTGGGAAAGGTCCGTGTTGTTTAGCGAGCGCGTGCACGGCGGGGGGCCAATGGTGATATACGGCAACATGAGAGGCCAGACAAAAAGAGGGAGCCGCGGCAATGAAAAGCAGATGTGCCTGCAGGGCCACTTCAATTACTTTATTACCACACGAAAACAGTGAGGAGCAATCATGTAAACGCCGCTTAATGGCAGAGGGCACACTGCTTAATCTGTTCAACATGCAGGCCTTATTGTGTACTGTAAACTAAACTTTCCTTTGAGGTTCTGTCATTTGCCTGCTTCAACGCTCATGTTACGATGGAGGTCAAATTGCAAAGTTACTTGTAGCTTTTCAACGTGAGGTGTGTAGTAAAATATAGTCAACATAATCAATGGAAATGCTTCATTAAAGAAGATCGACCAAACGTAGGGCGGGCTTTGGGAAGGAAGAGGTTAATACAACTTTGGGAAAGGAGAGTGCTGGTGGTGGTATGCATGGTGAGCAGACAGCGAAGATCGTTGGGGTCTTGCCAGTGAGTGTTTTAGAGACAAACATGAACCAGTGAATTTGTCTGCGTGAATGAAAATGTTTTTTTTATCAAAATATTTTGAGAATGTAATTTTGATTCTACGCCATGTGGTTCAATATCGTAACTAAAATTTGAATAAACATATCAACATATTGTTAAATGAATACCTCTCTGACAGTGTATGTACTGTATCTCATGGTGTGCAGGGGTAATGACAATTTTCCCACCGAGCATTCCCTCCTTCTTCCCATACAGTCCAACCTGGTCCGTTCAGGGAATCCCCCGTACTTGCGTCACCAAGATGAATTCCCGCCGCTGGCTTTGGATCAGCTCCCTACGAAGCTCCGGCAGAGAAGCAGTTTAGCCCATGTGGTAAGCCCAGCTGGGCTGATCCTCTCATATTAAATGGATTAGCCAAAGCCATTGTTCGAACAGCACACAGAATATGGATTTAGAATGTTATGTATGTTTTTTGTTTTTGTTTTTTTTTAAGTGTAACTGCAAAAGCTGATGATGAATGCTTTAATTGTCCCCGGTGTAATTGTACGTTAGTAGCCGTGGGAAAGCGTAGCAGTGACACGGCTTACGAGCTTTCCTGATTTCTCGTGGGAGACGTCAACGACAGGATTTAGCCACGCTACACGGACAAAAGTAACAGGACACCTACAGGAAGTGAAAATAGACAAAATATGCAGTTATAGTCCTCCAGCTTCCACTCTTCTGGGAAGACTTTGTTGCATCGATTCAAGTTCATCCCAAAATATGTTTGATGGACTTGTTGCTCTACACCAAACCCATCCAAACATTCCTTTCAGGGAACACTTTAAAAACCGTACCGTACTTCTTGTCTTGATGAAACCAGCCCGTTTTTCGAGACCAGCCTTGTCTAATGCAAGTTTTGACCAACTTTCTGCCACCAAATTGTCACTCTGCTGGGCGTTTTTCCAAGGTCACACCCTCGCCGCGCCGGAATTCCCAATTTGGCCCAAATTGGCAAACACGCGCAGCACGAAAATGAGAATCTGCAGGCATCTCCACCTTGCCGCAGATGAGCTGTCTATAAAAATAAAGCCTTGAGTCTGTGTGTTATAGTAAGACACAACAGAGTGCTGGCATTTGGTCACATGACCAAGCAGAGCTCTACAGTTAATTCCTGAACATCGAGCGTCGCCCTCCCACGATGGAGGCCACACTCACTCGTGGACTCTTTTCCCACAACCTCCAGGCACCTCGGAGGAAGTCGCCCAAGCGTGACGGCGCTCTTTGATTGAAAGGCTGAATGTCTGAGGTTGTCCCGGAGAGTGCGGCATTAGCAAAAGCACATGCTCTCCTTTCAGGCCAGAACAATGGCGGCCATTGTGAGCGGCCCCGCGAGTGTCTGTTTGGATTTAAACGGGGGATCTCGGCGGCGGCGTGTAGACACTAACCAGGGTGGGGCGTGCGTGAGCTCGAGGATAGCGGCGTGCACACGGCCGGGACATTTTACGAGATAAGAGGAGGGTCAGGACAGGACAGTATGTTGCTTGGATAACAAAAAGGGGGAAATATATCATGAGGTGCATCTCAGGTTTAATTGATGTAACAGCTTCTATTTGCTTCCGTGCAGATGTCATAATCAGCGCTTAAATGGATGATAACCGCGGATCCTCGGATTTATGCACATAATAGCATTATAGTCCATATAGATATCGTGGAATCCCACATTTTCCACATTCCCAGTGTGATACTATTAGACGGCATGCCTGCTTTGCCTTTTGTACGTCATTCTATCTGTCGGTCGAATAGCCCCCAACCTAACCCTCTAAACCTAACCATAAGTTATAAGTGTGTTTTAATGAATTTAAATGTTCTTAAAGTGTGTGTGAGGGGTAAAACAATTTTTTTTAAAGTTTATGGTCACTAAATAGATATTTTTATATATATTATATTCTCCACAGTAAAAGGGTAGAATGCATTGAAAAAATGTGACTATTCATGTATCACCGAGTCAAATATGTAATAAAATGGCGAATAAGAAAGTAGTACTATATGGTATTTTTACGGATTGTGAAGCAGCGACAAACCTTTTTTTTTTTTGCGTTTTTTCAGAATCAAATAATCTATAAACTATTTATTTGTAAGGGTAATGTTGCAAGATGAGCTCGAAATCGCGAACTTTCTTGGGATGATAGTTTGGTAATATAGTTAGGGGTGCCTATTATTTGCAAGTTTCTTGCTGTTTGTGTCAGGGCTTGGTCCTTAATCTCAGCAAATAACGAGGGTTCACTGTGGATGTGCAGTGCGGAGGGTGAGGTGACATGTTGCCTCGAGGCCGCTCTATAAGCAGCAGTGAGACATCTTTAAATAGGGCATTGTTTTGTCTTTTGTCTTTCCATCCCGGTGTTGTCCTCCGTTCCTCCTGCTGTTGCGCCCCGAGTGCCGCGGTAAACATCCTCCCACCCATCCACGCCCACTGACCCACCACTCCAGCGGATGAAACTGGCCTGCCTGCTCCGAATCCCAAATGACAAACGACTCTCAAATGATCTTTATACGGGTGGGTAAACGTTTGTGCTCAAAGGCCGTGTTTGATTTTAAAAACAGACAGAAGAGCCAGGTCATTTACAGTTTTGAAGATGTAAATGTTTGTTAAAATATGTCAAATACTTTATTTTAAAAATGAAATACTTTCTTCTCATGTTTTTATTTTATTATTTATGATTAATTATAATTAATAACCAATTGTTTAATAAAATACATAAAAAGGATCAAATGTATATTTAAAATGTTTATTTGTATTATTACAAATAAATATACTAACCAAATATTTAATGAGATAAATGAACAAAAAGAATACATGAATTTGGATTAACCAATACGGTGTAAAAATGGGTAAATTCTTGCTAATGTAAATGCTTGGTGGGCCAGATTTTAGAACAGAGCGCGCTCTATGTGGCCTGCGGGTCTCTCTTTGCCCACCTTCTATATCTGCTAAGAAAACTATATAAAAAAAATAAACAATTCTGTATTTAGAATTTTTAGAAATCTAATTATTATGTCCAAATTGGAGAGTAGTACAGGCATTGGTGTCAAGGAAGTATGGTGACATGATACATCTTGAGTGAGAGACAAGCTTTGTATGTCGTGGGGGAGCTAAGTTTAGCCCGGGTTGTTAAGTGGATGTTACGGAGAGTCTTTGCCACATGTGCATGTACACTCGCACTTGTTGCATCCGTCAGCAATTTATTTTTAAGGGTAATGTAAAATGAGTTTGAAATGATATCAAAGTGTTTTGGGATCGATATAATAAGTATCACACAAAAAAGCCGAAGGAACACAGCGAGGAACATACTACAGATAATTCTGTCCTTGTGCATCACGAGACATCGTAAAGAATCAGCACCCTCACAGGTGGGAAACGTGCTGAAGCCGATTAGGCTGCGACTGAGGTTGTTTAAACCTTTCAAACGGATGTTTAGGGTTTATGAAGAAAGAGGTGTGCTGGACTGATGGCTTCCCCCATTCTTCCCATTATCGCCCTCGCCCTTCCCCATTGGAATGAAGAGCTATCTATCAGGGGGGCCCCCCTTAGTGCTCTTTTCTGGGCTCAATGAAAGCATCTCTGTGAGCAGACGTGCCTCACACGGAGACAACAGATGTGTTAAACGCGCCCCCCAATCCCAACCTGACCGCCACACCACAAGCAGCGAGACAAGCAACAGAAAGAGCTGAAGTTGCGTGAAGCTAATGGTAAGAAAGCTTGATGTTACTAAACATAAAGCAGATGCTAATGCTAGCTGAGGCAAATTCTTGCTTGTTTGCGAAACAAATAAATGGCACTGACGAGTTAACTACATACATATATAATATCTATCTATATACTGGCTAGCTAATAGCCTATGCTAGGTCACCATCTGGCTAGTCTAAAACAACTTCCTAACTCACTCACTCGTTAACTATATAAATGTTTCTTTCAAAAATCATTACTCTCTATAACGTAACACTAGCAGATATGTTTAGCTATCAAGCTATCTATTTTGTTTCTAAATATCATCCCTCTGTATTGCTAATGCTAATGCTAGTTGAGGTAGATTCAGCTTGCTGTGTAGCTTCCTAGAGTACCAAATGGCTCGAACTAGTTAACAACAACCAGTATATTTACTTTTCAAGAATATCATCTATTACCTATATATCATCCATCATTATTAGCTACCTACTTACGTAGCTAGCCGATGGCAATGCTGGCTGACGTGAATTCCGCTGGCTATTTATCTACCTAGTGAAACAAGTATTTTGAACTACTAAAAAACATCTATTTTCTTTTTAAAGTGATCCGTATTTTCTTTTACCAACGATCTAGTGTCACTCTCTACCAATCTATCGATCTAGCTACCTAGATAAAGATAGCGAAAGAATAAAAGGTGGCTACCCCGACTTGTGTCGAGAATAGCCATCAGATATCCCCCTCATCTATCCCACATGATTTAATTTGGTGCCCCCCCGACCTCACTCCTCTCACTCCTTTTTTTCTTTTTCTTTTTTTTTTTTATGGACTATTGATATTGAGACAACTTTATAGCTGGGAAATAAGAGCATTTTCTATGTACTTTGCTATATATTATTTGTTTCACAATGAAGGATAGAGGTGAAATGCAACTTCTGCTCCCCTGAAAGAGGAGCAGCAAAGGTCCTTTGCCTTGATCCCTGGAGCACAAACAATTCATTGGGGCTTGGCGTGAATAGCCCTGAGGCAAAGCCATCTGCCACAAAAAAAGAGAGAGGGAGGCCCAGAAAAAGAGAGAACGTCCCATTGTAGATGAGCTATTTGGGAATGCCATTGCAGATTGATGAAGGCCCGGTTGAGTCCTTCAGAATGGACACAGCAGGGGAACTCCCACTCATGCTGATTGCGCATGACCACAAGACAAGCTGGGAAAAGGCTGGTATAAAACCTTGCACTACATTAAGAACAAAATAACAAATAAAGCATCCTGACAGTAAAGGCTTTGTTTGACTTGGGGGTGGGGGGGTGAACATGAGTAAAAATCATATAAAACATACATTTAACAAACAAACATATAAAACATACATTAAAAAAAACAGTTCAGGGTGTACACCGCCTCCTGCCCGATGATAGCTGGGGTAGGCTCCAGCACTCCAGCGACCCATGTGAGGATGAGCGGCTCAGAAAATGGATGGACGGATGGATGGTTTTATAGGATGTCTGTCTTCATGTTTTAAAATTATGTTTTAATATTGTTTTTCCTTTAAATGTGAGTACAGTAAATCTACAGTCAAAAGTGAAAGTGTAGTAAACTACTGTATTTTTATGCCCATAATACACAAAATATATACAGTATAGCCCTATTACTGTCTGTATAAGTTATATAATACTGGCAGTTGTGTCGCTGCAAGAAGCACCTTTCCAGAGCGTGGCATTATAAAAAGAGGTCAAGTCGACTAATTCATCAACATTTTTGTACTACTTTATACTATATTTAGTGAATAAGCCTGTACGATGTTATGAAAGAGTTAATGAAAGTTACAATTACAAGCTAAGTCTTTAACGCTGACCTCTGAATCACTCAGCAGGTGTTTTCTGGATGCCCACAAAGCTCTTCATCTGTCCTTCGGAGGGCTTGAGAGGGGCGAGGGGGTGTCAGACAGGGCAGATGTTGCGTGCAAAAAATCCCGGGGGGGGAAAGTGTGCCGCCACCGTGGGAAGGGGTCAGGGCAAAAGGGAACGTCTCTGACAACACCCAGCGCTGGTTGCCACGGCGACAGGCGGCATCACCAAGCCGCCCGCTGAGCCATGCTAAGAGATTGTTCAGTCACGTGAATCGTCTCCGATGGCCGTGATGACGTTTTCATTGTTTTGGTGAACTTTTATTGTACAGAGCATTTTGACCCCAGAACAAGGATCTTTTGGAGGACCATTGGGGTACCCTGCGGTACTTTTGAGTGGTCCAGGAACATTTTGGGTGCGGTCGACAGCTCATGCACACAGTAACAAAAGTAACAAAATAATTTTTTGGGGTTAAGTTTTTAATCAAAAGAAGCACTGTATTTTAAAATTATATCAAGAGAATGTGAAGACAAACAAATGGTTTTATAAAGTGTAATGTAGCCATGTCACACACACACAAACACGCTGTACTACTTTCCAGTCAAGTGAGTAACGTCGAAGTGGAGCGTTAGCATTCGCTCCATGTTCCTTGCAAGTGTTTTCATTTTGCATTTGCGTTTGACTGTTTGTCCTGTTCAATATAGGACAGAAATTCACTGGTGGCGGCACGGTGGGGACTGATTAGTACATCTGCCTCACAGTTCTGAGGACCGGGGTTCAAATCCCGGCCCTGCCTGTGTGGAGTTTGCATGTTCTCCCCGTGTCTGTGTGGGTTTTCTACGGGTACTCCGCTTTCCTCCCACATCCCAAAAACATGCACGGTAGGTTAATTGAAGACCCTAAATTGTCCGTAGGTACGAATGCTTGTTTGTTTATATGTGCCCTGCGATTGGCTGGCAACCAGTTCAGGGTGTAGCCTGCCTCCTGCCTGCAGATAGCTGGGATAGGCTCCAGCATACCCGTGACCCTAGTGAGGAGAAGCGGTGTAGACAATGGATGGGTGAATTTAATGGATGAATGTAACTGAAGCTCGTTAGTAACTAACATTTTGGCTGGCAACACGAAGCAAAAAATCAACCAAGTGATGGCTCGTAACTTGGAAAAGCTCATATGTCAAGTTACCACTGTGCAGTGCCATAATTAATTGGTGGGATACTTTGTGGTTGTTTATGGCTGTGCAGTGGACAGACAGTGAATATCAGAAGTCTACACACCCCTGTTCAAATGCCAGATTTTTGTGAAATCAAAAAATGAGACCAAGCAAATCATTTCAAAACCTTTTCCACTATTAATGTAGCCTATAACCTATACAACTCAATTCATCATTTTGAGAGAGGAAGTAAAAATAAAAACCTGAGATAATGTGGTTGCACCAATGTGCACACCCTCATATAAGAGGTATGTGGGTGTGTTCAGAATAAATCACATTAAAATGAATATGAAATGGAAGTCAGCCTTCCACCATTTCAAGTGTCCCCTCCAAAGAACTTTCTAATGTTCTAGTAGGCTTTCTTTTTAATCTTTTTTTTTTATTTTGCTTTAGTGTAATTCTTGATCCTTGGGGTATTTTAACAAAAGCATTTCACAGACACGTTATGACACTTGAGAAGTGTTTTAGATTAGGTTAAAATAATTAGCAAAAAATTTTCCCCCTTTAAAGATTTTTTTTTTTTATCATATCACCAAGAATTAGACTGTGTTTTTACTGCATTCATCTACTCAGAAGACAATCACATTATGACATTTATCCAGGATGGCCTGGGGACACTTGTTTACAGAGATTCCAAACACAATCTTCCCAGTCTTCTTTTGTTGTGAAAACTCCATTGTCCATTCCGCTGAGGGTTCTTGGATCAACCACAACGAACCGTTGCGACAATGCTTGCAGGTCAGAGGCTCACCTCTTGGCCTGTGATGGATGCTTTGTATAACATTAGACGGGTCGGAACCCTGCGTCAAGATGTAAGGGCTTTTGTTGGAGTGGCAGAACGTGGAAAACCTCTTGAACTTCAATCGGGTCGTGATTAGATATGCATCTTGAGGACGATCATTTCTCCGCTGAGCTATTGTGGGGGAAGATGAAGGACAAGCACACAGAGCATGAATAAACACATTCCACATGCAGTCGATGGGGAACATTCCTTGTAAACCTTCTGGGAATAACCAAATATTTGGACCGAATAGAAGAAATGCATTCAACAATATAGACTGTTAGAATTGTTATAATTTATAAATGGTAATACACTTCTTGTGTCTCTTTAGTACAGGTGAACCTAATGTTGTGTCCAATGTGTGCAAAAGTCACGTTGGAGAGAAATGACCAAAGAAGCTGCTGAGACTACTGTTGCCTACAAGAAAAAAAATTTAAATGGAGGTACGCTCATGGGCCAATACAAACATGGAAGCCTCATCAGTGCGTGAGCAGAAAACAAAACAGGTAGGCCTACATATCAAAATAACATAAGCAGGAAAAAGGTTCACCATCCTCCCTGACTCCTCTTTGTCTCCGCAGTATTGACGGAAAAGCTCCCGACTTCCCGGGTCACTGTCTCTGACCCGGCCTGGACATCACCAGGAAGCCTCCTTGACAGTCTGTGAGGATGAGAGTCAGGTTGGCGGGTGGCGGGTGGTCTTGATCATGAGAATGCGGGTGATTATTCCCATCCAGTCCCAGGGAGTTCAACTTAGCTGCTCCCTTTCATAGACACGTATTGAATAGATCAGATGCAAGGGCGCTTTCGCTATTGCCTGCCAAAGGTCGCCTCGCCTGCAGTGGAAATAGGATCACTAAACTACACTCCCAGGCCACATTATTAGGTACACCTACACAATCCAATGAGATGACATAAAAAAAAAAAAAAACACCAGCACATTTACGTTATTAGTAACTTTATACATTTTAATATGAACAGTCATATTGTTTTTATGACATAGTGATGCCTTGAGATACTAGTTTAATTTGATCCGTGACCAGGTTCGTCTCAGACTCAAAACACTCAAATCATCATTCCCCATCGAAATGCATAGAAATATTATTAATCCGTTCCAGACACAATTTTTAATCAGGAAAATACCGATCGATAACATTGTACAATTGTACATTGTAATTTCATCTGTGGCGTGTAGCACCACCACTCCCACTCGCCACTTTGGCGGGTTGTATTGCAATCAGGAAAAATGTACATCAGCGTCATCAGCTTGTCGAGGTGCACCTAATAAAGTAACCGCTGATTACAAATTGTTGGTGGGTCTTCATGCCACGCATTGAAATGCACAGTATCGTTAAAGCTATTCTTGCACAAGCTTTGTACCGGTCAGCATCTCCTTAAGGGGACAAAAAAGAAGAGTGCTTGGACTTGATCCAAGGTCAAGCTCTTTTCAGTGTGTTGGCGTCGAGTGGAATAATACGAAGACAAACAGTGACGATGAAGTGAGCCAGGCAACTTTGACCTCCAGCTGCACTGCTTCCTCTCTGGCCTCCCTGGGTGGGACTCGCCGCTGGCTTCGAAAACTCTCACGTATCTGCTGTACCCCCCCACCCTACGCTCCCCTCTCCTCTCCAATCACATCTTCAATTAGAGCCTTAAGAGCCATATTTTTCCCCTAGCTACACGGTCACTGAGAGTACAGATGCTGGAGGCCGGCAGGGTTGTGGCCATTGGGGTCCGGCCACAGGAGATATGAATCTGCTGCCGTCGAGTACGCAAATCAAAAATAAACTGGAGAACAAACTGAATTAGTGCGGATGGCTAATGTGAGACGATTGATCCTCGATAATAACGTTGGTTTGTAAGACAATCCTGGAACTGTGAGAGTGTGTGCGAGTCCAGCCAAAGCTGCCTTTCATTTGCCCTTGCAGCTCAGCCTCCCTGATGGAGTACACTCAAATCTACATTCCAAAAGCGGTGCCTTGAGATACAAGTTTAATTTGTTCTGTGTCCGTCCTCTTAATTAAAAAAACTCTAATCTCAAATCATCTTTCCCCATTGAAATGAATGAAAATGCCATTAATCTGTTTCAGCCCCCGAAAGGAAAAAACAATGTTTTTAATAAGGAAGATAGCACTCTATAATATAGTAGTTTGTACCCTGTTTAAGAAACTGTTTTTTTAAACAGTTTCTTAAACAGGGTACAAAAACTGTGACTGTTGATGCTAACTGTTAGCATGTCAACGGCGTTTTCCATTCATTTGGTCGTTGTTTATTAGCATTAAGCTAGCGGACTTTCCAAAGGCAAAAAGCTGTGGTTGTTTTACATATACAATGTGTAATTCTCTATTTTATGCTTTGTTTGACCATAAACTTAAACTGGAAGTGGCATTAAACAGCTTAATACGTTCTTTTTTGATGAAATGTTAACCATTTGTGAAAGTGGTGCTTATTGAGAAGTGAGTTGAATTGAGTTTGCCAAAATAAAGCGCTCGTATCTCAAGTTTGTGCGCTCCTAAGCCAAAGCAAAAAATCTCTTGATCAAGAAAAACTCGTCAATCGGGTCACTCGTATCTCAAAGTATCACTGTACCGGTAGATTCAAGTTGTAGCTACAAGTTACTACAAATCCGCAGATTTGTGCAGAACCGTGAGTATGCAGTGGTCCAGTATACAGTATTGTTTACTACCACTACTCACTACCTACTAAGTGAAGACGTGTCAGTGCGTCTGTGACCAAAATAGAAGAGCGACAGTAATACGAGGACATTGCAGATGACGGGCGCTTTCGCAGAGGACGGCCTGCAATGTGATGCCGTACGTATCTGGATCCCCTCAGGAAGTGTGTGCAGCAATGCGAGCAGAGGAAGTTGACTCTGCTGTGATGTTTATGCTGGACGAGGATGTGGCCGAGCAGCTTTGATTTCTCCCCCCCCCCCTCCTCCTTTTTCCTTTATTCCATGCGTGTCTCATTAAATCACCCCACACACACACACACCCCACACCCCCTTTTTTCCACTGTGAATGAAAAGAAAACAAGTGGATGCCTCGATAAGAGATGTGATTGACCGGTGCTTAAAACCGAGTTGACTTATTCCCCCAGCGCTGTCGTACAAATTAAAGCAGCCAGTGATAACATAAGCTCTGAACATCTGCTCATGGTATGCTTTAAAACTAATACACGTTCAACTCGATTGATACGCTGATAGCTGCAAGGGTAATGAAACTAAACTAAAATTCCCTTTCCCTTTAAAAGAAACATTTAAAAACAGTCATGTTTTTTATTTTGCATTTCTAGAACCAAAATTCAAAGCTGTAAACCCAGCAACCTGCTAGCTCGCACATTAGCATGTCCAGCTAACAGCATAAAAAGCTTTAAAACAAGTAGCCGGATTTAAGAAAACTATATTTTGAATACAGTGGTGTCTTGAGATACAAGTTTAATTCGTTCTGTGACAGCGCTCATACGCTCATAACTCAAAACATCTCAAATCACCTTGTCCCATTGAGATGAATGAAAATTTGTATCTGGATCTGTATTTATATGTATGATATATATGTATATGTATATATGTATGATGACGTATATTTTGTATGTTAAATGTTTTTCCAGATAGGTGTTTTTTTTTTTAAATATATATTTAGATATACAATTTTAGGTGCATGTCAATTGAAGAAAATTTCAAATAGAAAAAAAATATTCTCAAACCGGAAAAAAAGGCTTGGATTGTTTCCTTGCATCCAATAATACAGTAATTGTCGTCGAGAAAAACTAAGCTTTATTTTTTTTTTAAAGGCATCACAATTCCCTGGCTTTGAATTGTGTGGGCTTTAAATGATGCTATCTCTCCTGAAGATAAGATGTGCTTGTATGACTTCCTATGGGAATTTATGATTTGTTTTTTCTACTTTTGGGAATGTTTGGGAATGGCTGTTATCTCCATCATGTTTGACACAAACAGGACTGTTCTGGTTGCCAGGCGCACAATGGCACACACGGGGTTATCAGTGAGGATCACCCGGGGCTATGACCACCATGGAGTGCTCTCGGGGTCACACTCGGGGTCGTTTTTGGTGGCTTTTCGAGACGCCATTTGGGAAGACAGCGGGGATACTGTGAGAAGGGAATTCCTCCCTCCGAAGTCTGAGGAAATTCTGATGGCGGATTTGTGCTATTTGTTCAATAGCTGATCATCTTTCTGGAGCAGCCACCCAGCAATGTCTCCGCACTGACACAGAACACAGGTTTCCACAACGACTACAAAGGCAACCATGTGACAGTGATGAGGTGTGTTCCTTTCCATTTCATCTCTTTGTTCTCTCTTTGTGGCCAAACAGGAAGATTGTCCCTTTTTGCTATCTTTCCATCATTGTGAATGTCTCGATTCGCTTCCTCCCCTTTGTTACCCAATAACAATGGCACACGAAACATAAACTAGACAGCAATGAGGATAAAGTGCAAGCAATTGTGGTTCAGGAACTATGTAAGCAGGACCGACTACAGTGGCCTTCAAGGCTCAAGAAGCATTTGGTTCTATTGTAAAAGTAAACTTACCAGACATGGACCTCCCGTTTATCAAATTTCATAGCAAATTCTTGTCCTCGTTTTTGCGTACAGAGTAGCCCCAACAATATGGCGTCACATCATTCTTTCCATATCTTTTTTTCCCCTCATTTTTAAAATGATCTTTTTGTGG
The DNA here is from genome assembly GCF_024500275.1 of Phycodurus eques. Lineage (NCBI taxonomy): Eukaryota > Metazoa > Chordata > Actinopteri > Syngnathiformes > Syngnathidae > Phycodurus > Phycodurus eques. Next base: position 18,812,500 of record NC_084540.1, read on the forward strand.
GTGCTTACTGTATCTTACTTACGGTGATGCCCTCGCTTGTGGAAAAGGAGAGCCATTGTTGCCAATGCACATTTCAATTGAACGCAGGGAGAACACTCATGCAGGAGCTGCTGTCAGCCACAGCTCACGCCCGGACACGCACACGCCACACCATCAGGCCCCGCCTCCGAAAGGCACATGATCAAATGCATTTACGATGTGTTTGGCAAATGTGTTTTGATTAGTGTGTTCTGTAACATATCCCACATGATAAATGAGGGTTCACTGTAATACTTTATATGAGGCAACCATCAAACCGTGATTTAAAAAAAAAAACGACTTGTTTGACAGGTTGTTTTGCGGAATTTTTTCGATTTCGACTCGAAGGCACAAATCAAACGTCGATTGTCATCGCCCATCTCAAAGCATCAATGTTTACATGGAAAAACAACCATAAGCGGCCTCCAAATCAAAGCCCGCAGAAGCTCTTCGCACGAGAAACACGATCACGGAGAGGAAGCGAAAGACGCGGGGATGGATTACCACGAGGTTTCCCATGATCCCGCCTCTCTCCGGGGAGAGCCAGTTAGCGGCTCCCCGCGCTTGTCATTATCACCGACGGGAGCCCACAATAAGTCAGGGAGATGAAATAACATTGTGAGCGGCCCGAGCAGCAGGTGAGTGACTCAATGGGTCTGATTAGGTATCCGGGTCCCAGGGTGTAGCGTTGCCTCAGGGCCCTCGGGGGGCCTCGGCCCCACCATCTGCCGGGGTGAATTCCCGCTTGGTGCGGCGACACAAACTGTTGCTGTGCTGCTGCGGGGGCGTTTCCTTGGGGTTTCTCCTGTTACCTTTCATACGCTGAAGTGTTACACTTTGCAGCGCCTTTGTCACACTTTCAAGCACAAGCGTGAAGAAGAAAAGACGTCAACAAAGAAGCGCAACCTTGCGCGATTTGGCGGCTCAGCACGAAGCCTTTCATTTGCTGGAATCTGCGTGGAAGAATCTCAAGCTTTGGTTGAGTAATTTCAATTCCAAGAGTTGGGTTGAGGGTTAAAGGGAGGGTAATGGTTTGAATAGTTGTGGTTAAAGTTTAGGTTAGAGTAAGGCCAGCCGCACCCTGAGTGATTCAGCCGAACTGGACAATCGCAAAAGAAATTGCAGTTGGCAACTCACACCCGCACACCTGGCAACTGACCCTCACTCACAACGGAAGAAACCAGTGACCCCTTGGTGTTCGCATTTTGACGCTTAACATGCACTATACAGTGGACCCCGCATGCTTGCGGCTCGGCACCCGCAGATTTTCCAATTTTTTTCCATTTTTTTCTTTTGTGTCTGTATGGGGGGACAACCCACAAAACACTTATTGGTGGATTATCCCTGCTTATTCAAAAATTCTTTGGCTTTAAAACATTTTTTTTCCCAGTGCAATTATAATGGCTGTCCATTCTGCGGATTTCCGCTATTGGCGGTCTGGCCCGGTCCCTATCCCTCGTAAATAGTATGGGCCCCTTCCCGACGTGCTTGGTCGGGACAAAAACAACCCGATTTCCTTATGTGTGTACCGAAGGGTTTAAGTTGAGGTTAGGTTAGGGTTTGGTGTTTGGGGTACATATGTTTACCATACATAAATGTATTTCATCTGTCCACTCCAGCCTTGCGCCATCAGTCATGAGGTTCTGAAAATACTTGTTAGATACGCTCTCCAGACCTGCTTCTTGTGGAAAGTTGTGAGGCTCCAGTGTGAGGCCATCCATCAGCGAGCGGCCACCCCGGGGAGGCATCGCATGCCGGCCATGTTTAGAAGCTGAAGAACCCCGCTTTGATGTCGTCAACTCGTGGCACCTAAAATGGAGACGCCTTTATTGAATTTGGAGCGTGTGCAAGTGGAGCGCGATTGTATATTTAATGCAGAGCATACGAAATCGGAGGTGGAACACAAACTTCACATCGGAAATGATGAAAATAAAACACGCGTCTGGAGTTGATACGCACGATGCTGAATCCTGCCCATTAGATTCTTTTGCTCACTTGTCAGCATGCTTTCACAAGTCAGAAATCCGAGCTTATGGGGTAATGGAGACATCTGGAGAAGCGCTTTAAATCAGTTAGTTCACCGATAACTGTGACCGGCACGTTTTGACCGTTAACGCATAGATCTCGACACGCTCGTTCGGCGTACCTCACGTATGTAGGCGTGTGCGTTTGTATCGCCGAGAACCTTGGCAGCCTTTCTCTCGTCGGGTAGGAAAGGAGAGACGATGATGACAAGTCCAGATGGGGAGTTTTGACCCCACCGTGACACCGTAGTGCAGTCCACAGCGGTCCTGTTGTGCATCCCAGTAATGAGCGTAACTCTATGGCTTGGCAATTAATGGTTATGGCAATTCCCAATATGTGTTAGCATCAAGCTCGCGGACTCAGGTTATATGGCTGTTTTAAATGCACAAGGCGTAGTTCTCTTTGTTCTGCTTCGTTTGGCATTAAACTTCAACTGGGAGCGGCAGTAGACAGCTTGGAGCCACTATCTTTACGAATTGTTTCTATCTGCCAAACTTCTGATTGTTGTGAAGTGAGTTGAGTTCACTGCCACCATCCAAAGCGTTCGCATCTTACGTTTTTGCTTTGTGTTGCTTACATTTCATTAGCGTAAAAGCATAACTGCCTATCATTTTTTAACGTTTTCGGAAAATTTGAAAAAAAATAAATAAATCAAAACACAAGAATCCAGTTGCTTTGATTCAACCTTTGCGGGATGACCATGACCTGATGGCTGACAAACAACGCAGACAGAAAGAGAAAAATGAAAACATTGCAAGCGCATTGGTATTTTTTATTGCTATTTTGACATTGAGTTAAAAACGACTTAGGCACATATACGATTAGGCTGACGATTTGAAAATGTTAACACCGGTATGTGTGTTCTTTCAAGTCATTAAATTTTCCCATGTAGGATTACAATGAGTATATTGAATAGATGAAATCCAAAATAAGCACTGACTTAATTCAATTAAAGCTCCATGATTTCCCATCACCTTAGATAGCCTTTTGCCACACATTCATGACAAATCAAGACTCAATCACAAGATTATCAAAAGATCCCTGAAGCAATGCACACTGACGTCAAACACAATCGTTGCTTTTATGTGAAAATTGGTAAAGTCAGCAACGGGTCACATTGAGCAGCCGACTGAACGCCAGGGGGCTTCGTGTCACGACCTCCATCTGTTCAGCTGCTGCCGCGGCTGCCCTGACGGTGGGGATGACGAGCAGAGGTTACGACCCCACTCACCACCTCGATGCCCCTAGCCCCGACCCCTGCTACCCCGACAGAAGGCCTGTGTTTTGATAGTGCTCGCGCGTGGGCTCGCCGCTTTGCATTGCTCCAGTTAGCGGGACTGCTAACATGCCGCATGACACTGATTGACTGACAGCACGTCGGCTACCTAATGGAATGTTGGTCTGTTAAAATAGCCGCAACATTAGGTACACCTGCACAATCTCAGGACATCCGAATTGCGCCTTTTCCAGGATTATTATGATCAATTTTGATTGACACTGTCAGGGAGGTATCTATTTAATATTGTGAATGGGACCACCATTGGATTGTGCTCCGGTAAATGAGAATATAGGGATGTGTCTTTATTTTTCAAATTTTTGTTTGTTCATGTTTTTACGTTTTTTGTTTTGTTTGTTTTGTTTCTTTTGTGACCCTAAACAGGATAATCAGTACGTAGAACATGGCTGAATGGATGGATTTTTTTCCATCTTCACTTTTTTATTTGTATTTTTTATTTTACTTTTATTCTTATTTTTATTTTTGTCATGACTCATTTTTTCAAGAATAAATTATTTTGATTGTTTTAATTATTATTTTTTATAATTTTTTTGTGACCTTGAGCATGATAAGGAGTAGACGCGTCATGGAATATTTATTTTTATGTCTTTATTTTTGTTTTGCATTTATATACTTTCATGATTTATTTCTGTATGTATTATGTATTTATTTATTCAGTTATTTGTTTATTTATTATGTGACAAGCGGTAGAAAATGGAGGATGCATTTTTTAATGGATTTTAATGTTTATATAAATATATATTTTTATATATATATTTTTTTTTATTATATATTTTTTTTTTCTTGTCTTTTTTATTATTGTGACATTGAACAGAATGAGCAGTGGAAAATGAATGGATTGATTTCTATAATTATTATTACAACATTGTTATTCATAATACTACAAATAATTGTCATGCCTGTTTTGCACCATGAACAATGAAAACCCAATACTTGCATTTTGTCCATTATATTCAGTAAATATGATTTTTTTTCAATACTGTGTAATGTAATGCTACAAAGGCGGCGAGCTTGTGTTGACTTTCTGAGAAATGCGTTCAAGAAAACATGCAGCTAAGCTGCAGCTGTGCAAACAAACAGAGTTTAAACAATGCTGGCTTGCATTTATTAAAACATTTTTAGGGGGGCAATCAGACCTTTGCCACCCACCAAACACTCAGTGGGAGGATGTGTTCATGCGGGCTGCTGAGTGGACTGTTGGTTAGAGACCTGCCAACCTCCAGCGCTGCCTAACAGCGCCAGGCAAACCCCCGAGTGCAAAAGTATGTCGCCAAAACATGACACTTTAAGTCAATATTGTCTTGTAAGACGGGGAAACGGCCATTACAAGCGTTCACATAGCTGAGCTTAACAACTTTTTCGAGGAATCATTAGCATAAACAGTGAACTTCCGCATATTGGCAAATTTGTCTATTTGTGGATTCCCCCCAACTATCTTCAATTATTTGCTAAAAACCTGCCTATTTGTTGTTTATGTGTTCAGGTCAAAGTAAAAAAAAATAATTATTAATTTGGCGTATTCTTGTGCAATTGTGATGTTGTTTGCAACGTCCTGTTTTGTGGGCGGTCCTTTAATGCACCTTGTGTGAGGGAATAGTTGAAGTGAAAGTGAAAGTTTGTTATTTTCAGCTGTGTTAAAGCATTTTGACTTATCTGTCAAGACCCAAAGAGTATGGTGTTCTGTGACAACACAAGCAGCAAATCTACCAAATGAAAGCGTAGACTCTTCTTTCACCCCCAAAAAAAAAGGTTTCTAGCTTTTTCCATTCTTTAGTAATCAGCATTAGAGCATGGGTTAGTGTCACCAAAACCAGCAGTTTCTGACCAGAAAGCGTTTTTGTAAAAAAGGAAAAAAAATGTCAAGCAGAACAGTGACTGTGACACTAATATTTTTTTGCTTTTGTGACTCATAATAATAATAATCAAATTGATGAGCCGAGATTCACCGCCTAATCTTTATCTCCTACTCAAAAGCTGTGCTGATCTCAAATTCAAAGTTTTGCAATGCTCCCATCTACAGGGATCCGTTAGTCCTTACAGAAGCTTACAAACCTGAGTTTCACAAACAAGCTAGGCAAGACCCTCTTGCTGAAAAACGTACTTCACATATATGAATACGTCAGTGGCAGTATATGTTTAGATTCTAATTGACGAATATAAATGTGCATGGCAGTGAATGAGCTAATTCAGTAGTCTTCTTAGCCATTACAATTGGCCTGTATTGCCTCACATTATTATTTATTACAATCTGTAAATGCCACAGGGTGAGTTAAGAACTGTATACTGTACTTGTAATGCTAGTGCGCATATTTGTTTCCTCACGTATGATATCACATCAGTTTGTGCTTGTGTGCTAGGTAGACTTGTATGCTAACTAACACTATTGATGAGCCTCAAGCGAAAGTGGTTTGTTTGTGTTGCATAATTAAACTACTGAATACTGTTGTTTATGTAACACCGGTTCATGAGTGTGTACGTGCTAGATGTCTTGATGCTTTGCTGATTCTTCTTTGTGTTGTTATTCTACAGACCAGTAAATAAAACAATCCAAACGGAATATTAATGTGTTTTCTACAATGCTCTATCACTTGCCAGGGCTCGATCTTCAGTGTAGTCCACTAAGCGGCATTAAACCCTGAGTGGAGAGAAGGCCCGAGGCTTGCTATTTGAATTCTCGCCCGATTCCCATACAGCAAATGAGTCATGGTGTCCAGCACATGCAAATGACATGTTTTGCCTATTGATGCATTTGCATGTGCTTATCTTCAGCACACACTATTGAGCCCCAGCACGCTTTTCAGTCAGCGTGTACAATCGGAAGGAGGTCACGCCGTCACAGGCAGTGTGCCGTCACCACAACACAACACACACTCATTAAAAAGACAACAAAAGCGCACAAGTGACGCATTAACAATGCTGACCTGCATCTTGAAGATCTCGTGAAAGCTGAACTGATGGTTTAATTCTTATATTTTTACATGTAGCGTTATATGAATAAAGTTGAGTTTAGATGTATTTGCGGAAAACTGAAAATGGTCAAAAATACAAAAAAAGTTCTGTCTTTTTCTCTTTTTTTTCCAGAGCTGTATGTTTATTACTGTAGTTTAAGTTTTCAGTGGTGTGCATTGAAATTGAGATGTTTCTATTATTATAACCCTCTCATGTATCTAAATAAAGCAACCAACCTATTAACATACTTCTGAACAGAAATGAGCGTTATAATCTTCTTAAACGCAGTCACCCCTACATCTTATCTAAATTGAGCAAGAAAAGACAAAACCTATTGGCAAAAAAAAAAAAAAAAAAAAAAAAAACTTGAGCAGAGTTTAAAACTGTGATCTACTACCCTCATGTGGCGATCCCGTGTGGCTGAGATAGATTATTGTAAACAAATATCAATACACAATTGTTCAATATCCCTGATGGTCTAGTGGTTAGGATTCGGCGCTCTCACCGCCGCGGCCCGGGTTCGATTCCCGGTCAGGGAACTCGCGTTTTAATGTTGAAACATTTAACCCTATAAATATGATTTTGCCAACGACCTGTGTATTATACCCTCAAGACAAGAAACACGAACACAATGTTACACACAGCAGCTTGAGACCACTAAGACATCAACAATACAGTACAGTACCAGTACTACTGGTAACCTCACTTCCTCCATCTCCCTTATGTGTGCGATACCTAACCAGAGGAAATATCTGCTATTCCAACATTGACACCTCGGTTTTCATTATTAAAGCATTATTTGCTTTATTCACTTAAATGACTTCATGAAGCAGCTGAGAGAGAGAGAGAGAGAATCTGCAATATACCAGGTGTTTTCTCAAGTTAGAAGTGGGCTGAAAAATCCACATTTGGGCAATCACAATAGAAGAAAGGCATGACAAAACTGTTGTTTTTCAGTCAGTAAAGTAAGCACTCTGGAGGCTGTTTTTTCTTCCATAAATGAGCCACTTTGATTAGCCCACAGGGGTTCATGTGACTACCATCTACCAGCTGATTAGTGTTTGTACCGAGCGGTACGTAGAGCATTGTAACAGAGTAAAAGTATTGATTCTTCACATTCATACTCAAGTGAAAAGTATGGTTCATTCAAACTACTCTCACAAGTACAATTTATCCAAAATGTTGAGTAAATGCAGCAGGTTACTACCCACCTCTTAATATCCCAAACGTTCGAGTTGTATGATATACAGTACTGTACATCTCAAGAGCAAATAGTTTAAATTTATGCCTCAGATGTCCAAAATATTTAACAACTTTCAGTAAGCTCGTCACCACTACAAACTAGCAGAACATTAAATGAACATTAACCTTTGATATAGCTTTTGAAACATCTTTCATTACATTGTGTTGTAACCAAGTGTATTATTGTAGTGCCACTTATCTTGGCACAGTGGTAGGGTGATACAAGTCGCGCAACTCAATCAAAAACAGAAAAACAAAGTTGATTTAAACAACAGTTTGTTTATTTGAGGGTGACTTGTTTCTCCTGGCGTTCCTAAAACTTCTGAAACTGCTTCTTGGCTCCAGCCGCCTTTGTCACCTTGAGGACGTTGAACCTCACCGTCTTGCTGAGCGGTCGGCACTCTCCAACCGTCACGATGTCTCCGACCGACACGTCCCTGCGTGGGGTGTGGGAGGAGAACCCAAACATTTAGCAAAAAAAAAAAAAAAAAAAAAAAACATACATTCTTTTCATTGTGCTACAGACGTAAGGCTGCATCAGCATTGCCATAAGGCGATGTCGTCAGAGTTTAACTTGGAAGACCATCGTGAGAAAAACATCACTTGCAGTCAGGGGTAAATGTTGGCCTAATGCAAGCGTTTCAGTTAATAACGGTGGGCGCTACCTGAAGCATGGCGACAGATGTACAGACAGGTTCTTGTGCCTCTTCTCAAAGCGGTTGTACTTGCGGATGTAATGCAGGTAGTCTCGTCTGATGACGATGGTCCTCTGCATCTTCATTTTGGTCACCACGCCTGCACAACACGCACGCAAAGTTAAGACAGCGGCTCAAAGTGCAGGAAACCAAACGCCGTCACACCACCACATCAGCTTTGCCGTCTGGCATCGTCGTCAGGGCCCGACAGGCTTGGAAGACCATCGTGAGATAAACATCATTTGAAGGGTAGCGACACCTCAAAACTTGTAATACAGTGCTGCCTTGACTTCTGAGTTTTGTGTTGCGAGTAAAAATTTGACATACAAGTCAACAGCATCAGCAAACTGTGACAGCACACGCAACTGATGTGTTGAAGAAAGGAAAAAAAAAAAAAAAGCACAAGTGTGCTTGCTCCAAGCTGTTTATTGCTATTCCCATTTGAACTGTAAAACTTGACAAAGAATTCCACATCGTATTTAACTAAGCCACAACTTTTTTTTTTTTTTTACAAGTCTACTAGCTTAATGCCAACAATGTGAAACAGCAGACAGGCTAACTAGCATCAATAGAGGCAGTTGCAAACGTTCAAACTGATATTTTACCAAACTGCACTTACCACAGAGAGTATATGAAAAAATGTATAGACATATTACTTCTATTACTGCAGTTTAGTTGCGACAGTCATTATGTTTCATCAAACCAGTATTTTACTGCCCCCTGGTGGGCAAGGGAAGCAAATCGAACACCAAAATGTCAACTGAATTAAAAAAAATTTCATTTAAATCACGACGCAACAGTTTAACGAGAATCTACATAATTGTTATAAGTATAATCCTCATGTATGCATGTATTTATGTATTACTGTTCACTGGTGACCAAGGAAGACACCAGAAGGAGAAGCACAACGTTCGTTGAATTTAAGCATTAAATCAGGACGCTAAAACAAATCCTTTACATTCAATTTAATTCTGTTATTAATGTAGGAGCAGGACATTGTGTTTGAATTAAACCACAAAATCAGGACGCAAAAACTTTCACTCTTTCTACTACTAAGTCTTAGCACAACCAGCTAGAGTGCATTTAAAACACGTTGCAATTTTTTGGAGTGGCTGGAACAGATTAATGGAAATGGATACATTAACGTTGATTTGAAATACGTAGTAAGTAATTTACATTACAAGCTTGGTCACGGAACAAATTAAACTCGCAAGTCAAGGCATCACTGAACAAGCTTAAATGTCTTCCATTCAACTGACCAGAGAGGATGCGGCCACGGATGGAGACGTTTCCAGTGAATGGGCATTTCTTGTCAATGTAAGTGCCTTCAATAGCCTACAGAGAGGAAAACAATCATTTTAATAACAGTTTGTCAGTGGAATACATCGTTTATGTATCGGTTAGCTGCATCAGCTTTGCCAAAAAAGGCGTTGTCGTCAGAACCCTGCAGGCTTGGAAGACCATCGTGAGAAAAACATCACGCACAGCTTCAATATTGGGGGGAAACAAAAATCCCTATATGTACTTCTCTTGGGGTTTTGAAGCCCAGCCCGACACTTTTGTGGTAACGGGGTAGCTTTTCTTTGCTCTCCTTGCCGCCTTCTGGGACCAGAACACGCTTCTTGTTCTGGAAGATGGTAGGCTGCTTCTGATAAGCCCTCTCGGTCTGCACAAAGGAAATGGAATAAAACGTGAATACAGAACACTTGCATTCATACTCGGCAACGTGACTGCACTGTAATCTGCGCACACGGCTTCGCTAAATTGCCTTATAAAAGGTTCATCAATATCATTAACGCCAAACGACATCAACTTTAATGTTTGGTGGTAAAAGTGACCGCAGATAATAGCTAAATAAAATATGAAGATGAGCTAGGAAAAGATGAAGAGACAAGCTGGCGGCGAAGCTAACCGCGCTAGCATTCCGTCGGCTACTTTAGAGTCACACGAGGGTGCGCGGAGTTACAACAAATTCCTCATCTTAAACACCTACAACCCCTTCAAAAAACAACCTAAGAGGACTATAAGAAGCTCTTGAGGACTTATATGACGTAAAATGTGGCCTGTGTTGTTGTTAAATCGTAAATATGTCGTTTAAAACGTCCAGACCGTTTACTTGTACGTACTTGTGCATCCGCCATCTTGGCTAGCCGAGTTGTAAAGAGATCGGAGCTTGCACGCCGCGAACGGAAGTCACAAATATACTGGAAATGACGCACGGCCCAGCATAATTTTTCTTTAAATGGTTGTTTTTGTATTTTTTTATTTAAGACATCGTAAATAGATAGTGATCGGTCTATTTTCTATCATTTTATTGTACTGTTACAGCTCACTTGTAATGTGTGTAACTAGTGTTCACGTAATATGTAATATGCTTTTCAAATAAAGTTTATTTTAAAGTGAATAGAACTAAGAATACGTTAAAACAATCTTAAATAAATATATACTACTACCACTAATAATGTAAGGAATACAACAATGCATTTTAGTGTTGCTGAATACAATTTTGTGGATTTATTTTTAGCTGTCAGCTTGAGTGAAATGCTTTTTCAAATGGTTCCGAACTCTTGTTTCTGAGCGGCCTCTAAAAAGAGCAACGCCTTGTCACGTTACATGTTTTGATTCTGGAATACAGTAACCGAAGCTGGCGTGTTTTGTTTGTATTTTGGGGCATGATATTACTCCCATATCGCGTTTTTCTCTTTGACATTTTTTGTTTAGCTGTTAGTAGCGCGTAGTCTTCGCTAGTATGCTTCTTTTTTGTCCGACCTGCGGGAATGTTTTGATCGTCGAAGAGGGACAGAAGTGCTTGAGGTTTGCGTGTAATACTTGTCCCTATGTTCATAACGTCACGAGAAAGGTGGGTCGAACACGCTTAGTATATACGATACGTTCAACTATGATTGTTTTTGAATGAATTCTGACACGTTTTACGGTTTGCAGGTAAACTATAGAAAGTACCCCAAGTTAAAGGAAGTGGATGATGTTTTGGGTGGAGCTGCTGCTTGGGAAAATGTGGATTCCACTGCTGGTGAGTTGACATGACAAATACGTACTTCAATAATAATCCCATGTGGTCAGAATCCACTTTGTACCTTCACAATACAAATACTGTATAAATTAGAGAAGCTAGAGAGCACTAACGGACAACATTCAACAAATACAAGAAAATTACAGGAACTGCAATGACAATGTTATGAATCCCTTTTGTTTGGTTTTTGTATAGAAACCTGTCCAAAGTGTGAGCATCCTCGGGCATATTTCATGCAGATTCAGACCCGATCCGCCGACGAACCCATGACCACTTTCTACAAATGCTGCAATGCCCAATGTGGACACAGATGGAGAGATTAACGGATTTCATTCACACACATTGTGAAAATAATCTTTTGTTTTGTCTTCAAATGTGATCCCAGCTGCTCAGTACTTGATAAGCATATGTATATGTAAATAATTTCTCCAAATGACACATTTTCAGTGATGTACTTAATTTTTATTGATAAAATAGTACCTATATACAACCTTCAAACAAGTCTGATTTACGTCGTTATACATATTAAAAACATGGAGAGAGCAATGCAGACTGGCAAATTTACCACCATAATGGCATACAGTACTTTGTAATAAAACATTTTTTTTTTTTTTAAATTAGTTGCACAGTTTTGCAAGCCTGGGAACAAAAATGCAACTTAAATGCACATTTAGTCATGGCGTTATTTCACATTTTTTTATTTAAATGCGCATTATCTGCAAAGTAGTGAGCTACTCATGGGGGCATGCTGTCGATGAAGAATTGTTTCAAATCTGAATACATCATTACTATGCAACTCTGTGGCTAGGATATAATCACATTATGGCAGCCTTTTTCCTATTTTTAACATGCTTTTTCATATTCGAATGAGCGTGACGGTAACGTAACTTGTTCTCCAACATTCTCTCGTCTGTCAAAAACGACCCGTTCGCTGAGGCGGCGGCGGCGGCGGCAAAACATTCGGCCGACAGTACAGGTGACGATACAATCTTGGTGAGATCAGATTTTCACACCGGTAACAGTTAACTTCAACTTAAGTGCACCTACGGAGGGATTCATTGAGATCAAAGCCGGAAGAAGCCTCAACTTTAATGACTAGGTTTTTCCAAGGAGGGTAATTTATCTCTAAAGTGCAAATGTCTTTTTTCTTAAAGTACATCATGAACAGGGAAACAGCTCAACTGTCATTGTGCATACTGCAAGAAGCCCGGCAGATTAAAAATTAAAATGACTCTTAAAAAGCAAAAAAAGCAAATGCACACATCAAGATGGGAATATTCACATTCAAGAAGGGATCGGAAAAGAAGTCAAAGTGACAGACACAAATGTTCACAATCTTCAAGATGGACATGTTAAAACAAACCTTAAAATACTCTAGATAAATAGGACAGGAAATAAAGACTAAACCCAGCTTGCTTCATGCCATATTTACAGATCAGTTCAAATAAAGTGACCAGTTTCACAGCCTTTCCCTACAAAAAACTTCTTCACTTACACATGTAACATCGTGACAAGCCTTCACTTTCCCGACAAAATAGGAGAGGAGAAAAAATGCAGCCTGTTGAACTTCTGCAAGAACTTATGCGGTGAAGGATATCTATGACATACTTAACTGGTTTCAAAAAGACAAATTAAGAGGTCAAAAAGTTGCAAACGTAATGGCTGAGACGGGGGAGAAAGGAAAAAAAGCGTGGCACTGCGAGCGGGCGTCAGTGGTGGTTAGCATATACGTTTGTATGTGTAGATGTAGCCCTTGCAGTAAGGGCAGCTGTGCGTCACATCCTTCAGGTCGTCGATCAGACAAGGAATCAAGCAGCAGCCCAGATCGCACCTGAAATGAAGAGCATGCCATCTTTTTTCAAATTTTCAAACAAACAAGAAACAGAATGAGCACTTCAAACGCCTCTAAAATCCATAAAAATCACATAAAAACAATTGATTACAAAAGTACAGGACCTATTCTACTGCCCATATTGCCAAGTGGACATTGCAACCACTATGCATTTTGACACACTGTCATTTTTGGAAAATATTGTCACGTTGCTAAATCATTTGAATGTCAAGTCATAACTCAGGTGTATCAATCAATTAGAACTAGAAAACGTAATGTATTTCTGTAGTTCAATTCAAAAATTCACATATAGATAGTAAACTATATTATAATTGTGTTTTTATTTTGATGATTTTAGCTGACATCTCACAAAAACCCATTTTACCATCGCCAAGAAATTAGAATGTTACAAAAGAAACCGTCAAAAAGATTTTAATATGGAAATGAGGTTGAAATTGGCCTTTTGAAAAGCATTTTCTCGTGCTGAACGAATTGACATGACTTTCACTTTTGGAATCGCAATTCTAAAATACAATGAAATCTACAGTATTCTAATTTATTGAGCGGCACCTGTTATATTGAGTTTCACTTTATGTATTGAACTACTGAACTAAATGAACTTTTCCACGATATTTCAATTAAGTGAGATGCACCTGTAAAGTGAAAAGAGCTTACCCCACGAAGAAGCAGAAGAGACAGAAGAGGGTGTTCATGAGGCCCACGTCATGGGAGATGCGTGTGACGATTGCCTGCTGGCAGTGCGGACAAACAGTCTGCACCGGCGACATCTGGAACATCTCGCCTTGCAGCACCGTCACCGTAGTGGCGCCGCCCGGCGGGGCCATGACGGTGGTCGCCGTGTGGCCCCCCATGTGCACGAAGGGGCCGGGACCGCCGGGGCCTATGTGGCCGGGCATGGGGTGCGGGAAGTGGCCGTGTGGCGGGTAAGCGCCAACTTCAGCAAAAATAAGCAAAAAAAAAAACAAAATGCATGACGAACTGAACTAGTTTACAATAAATTAAAAGCTTCAGATATGGCGCTGCTCGAGTAAACTGAAAGAAAAAGGAGTCGATGAACTTTCAGTCCTTTATTGAACAGGACAAACACGTTGAGTATAATTCTAATAATTATTCTGTATTTTTAAATTTAAGATTATTATTAAAAAAGCATTTCACCTATAATAAGTGAAATTTAGGCCATGCCCCAATTACTCGTTAATAAATAACTTCCGCACCTCAAATGGACACCAACTATTTGAAGTTGTAATCAACTTCAAATAGCTGGCCACTTACAGAGAGAAATGGCAGAATAACAGAGCAGAATTTGCAAAACGTTTCGACACTGAGCCCACCAAAAAAAAAACATACAAGGTGTCCCACAAGTCACTGTACGCTTCCTGTTTTTCTATTTTGTTGCAGGTATTTTCCGGACAGATGGGAGGCCATCTGCATTTGCCAGTTTAGCGCATTGCAGTTTTGTATAAGCCTATCGTGCCGATTGACATTTGAGGAGCATTGCAAAATTGACGCCCTGGAAAAAAACTTTTTCTCTCCCCAGCTGCAGTCCAGTGCCAGTTTGACAAGATTTATGGCCGTCACGCTGCTCCAATGTGTGGTACAATTCACGCTAAATTGAGCTTCTGTGGACGCTGTGTTGTAGTGTAGCCCTCCTCATCTCCCTGATATTACGCAAACGCCATTTTTTTTCATCAGTGGTGAATGTAGCAGGCCTTCTTTCTGCTCCTTGGTTTGTCAAAACACATCCTGCTTTGAGAAACCTGCCATGGATAGTGTAATTATGTTAAGTAGGCGTTGGAACAATGTGACGGCCATAACTCTTCTCAAACTGGAGCCGAACTGCAGTCGGTGGCAGTAAGATTTCTTGCCAGGCAGCAGTTTTGAAACGCTGGTCCAATATCAATTGATGGGCCACAGAGAAGGGAATGGCGTGCTTACAAAAACTGCAAAGCCCAAACTGTCAAATGCTGATGGCCTCACATCTGTACGAATGAGACCTGAAACAAAAAGGTAAAAGAGGGAGTATACAGTCTCTTTTGGGATCCCCTACAATAGCCACTATATGAGGAAACAGGATGTACTTCAGACATTGTGTGTCACCTTGGGGTGGCGGGGGCATATGCATTGGCATGGGCATGGGCATGGGCCCATCTCCGGGGACGTGTGGAGGGAGGAAGCCCGGGTGTGGGCCTTCATACGGGGGTGGGCCGTAGTCTGGAGGTAGAGGTTGACCCTGCGGGGGCCCTGTCCTTGCAGAACCTGTTTCACAGAAGCCAGTGGAAAAATAAAGCAACATTCTGCGCTGAAGACACACAGTTAACCCTGGGCGAACACTTTTTTTTTTTTTTTTTTTTTTTTTTTTTACCTGCTTGTCCATTTTTCTCCTCGATGAGGGGAGCACTAGGACCGCCGGGGTATGGCGGAGGAGGATCGCTGGACATACTGGCCTGCGAGACTGGACACCGGTGGGAGGAGGGAATGTGTCGGGATGCAGAGCTCTTCTGAGAACTCTTTGGTATTCTTTCACGCTGCCGCAACACAAAGCACACACAGTTTGAGTTGTAAACTTGCTCAAAGAGGTGAAGGAAGTGTTTGCTGTTATTGAAATAGGGACAGTTGAGTTCATTACATTGACTGAAAAGATTTGTTCTTTTGAACGAAATGTTCGCGAACGAACAGGAGTCCTACTTAAAATACGGGTTTATCGCAGCAGTTAACTCTCACACACCAAGTCCGCTCTGACACAGATACAGTCGTAGGTTTCTGCTCGACAAAGGCAAAACTACTTTTACGAAGTTCAAAGTCTACTCTCATTGAGGAGCTACGGAACTGGTCTGTCTGGTCTGGCTGCCAACAACAACTCCGACCCCCACTCCTGCATCGTGCCCAGAGTGAACGCATCATGTAGAGAGTATATATGTGTGTGTGTGTATATATATATATATATATATATATATATATATATGCATATATACACACACACACACATATGTATATGTGTGTATATATATATATATATATATATATATATATATACATATACATATATAAAAAAACATATGTATATATATATATATTCGTATATACATATATATATATACACACTTATACGTATATATACACATATATATATATATATATATATATATATACATATATATTTTACATTTTACGTACACGGCTAGCAGGTAAGCAAGATGATGTTTTATTTAAATCCTCGAGATTATCCTGCTCAAAGCTTCCAAGCACAAGCATCCCCTGAATACTTCCTTGACGTAATCCACACAAGAGGGGAAATTGTTTAACAAAACAACAACAATAATAATAATAAATCGAAAACAGTGCACGTTATGGGCTCCAAATGTTGACTCCGATATTATTAGTGACGTATTATACTACGGCTAGTTATGCTAAGCTAGTTGACAGCTGACAAAAGAGAATCGCTTCAGATTCGACTCAAGACTATCTGACAGCGAGAGGCCATTGTTTTTACATATTTACTTCAGTGTAGCTGCCAACCATTAACTTAACATTCCCTTAATGGCCTCACAATTGTGTTTTGCTCAGCCGTGTGTAGCTTGTTGTGCTAACGATAGCCGCGTCGCCATTCGAGCTGCTCACCAAAAGAGAAACATCGGAGATATCAGCGCAACAAACACAGTCAACAATATCTTACAGTAATTAAAATATAATATTGTCATGGAGAGCCTGACAGCTATTACCTCTTGCGGAAAGGCAGCTTTGCGTTTGACGTTATGACGACATCCGACGTCCGCTAAACCGGATATTTACACAAGAAGTCGTAAAATCGCAAGAAGGGCCAAATTTGTTTAATTATTATTATTATTATTATTATTATTATTTTGTTTCTGCTACATTCAACGATCAAATTAAACAGTTTCATCCCCAGACACATTTAAAAATATATATATAAGTATGAAACCAACGAAAACAATCGCTTTAGGGGGTCATCAACAGTAAACAATAAACAAAAATAAAATAAATACAAAATTGACGTTTGGTTTCACAGTAAATGCGAGATTGGCGTTAATTACACTGGAGCCAACAGCACACAATACTAGTAGCACTGTTATTACTGTCATACTGCACTACTGATTAATTTAGTGCTTTTATTATTGCAGTTTCTGAATGTGTCCGTTCGGGAGCAGCATGCTCAACCCCATACAAAAATATTTCTAATAATCGGACCATATCATGGATGAATTTGAATATAAATATGCTCTCATAATACATGCAGTGTACACAACGTATGTGGTTCATTTTCATGCAATTTGATTTGAAAGACATACCCCACTGAATTTCATTATAAAATAAATTCATTTTACTGATATGTGCAGTTTGAATTATTGGCAGTTACTTCAAAATGCAAAAAAAAATGAGGAGGGTCATAGGTCGTGATGCGCTGGCACACCTGGTGAAAAATAAAAGTGACATTTTGATGCCAAAAAGTCTCTACCGTTATGCGTCCCAGATGAAATTTCATAATTTGCATTTTGGGATATACACTATTGGATTTTACTCCTATTGCTTAATATGCCTTTGAAAAAATACAAGCGTCCTTGCCGTTATTATCGAATTATATGAATATGTTTAAAAAAACAATCAACAGACACTTCCCCGCCTGACCTCCCACTGACTTTCCTCCGCACCGCCCCCCAACGGGCACCGCCCTGCTACAAAGCGAACGCTCGCGACATCAGGAAGTGCCCCGGAGGAGGCGTCACTGCGCTAACGTTAGCAATTAGCATCCCCCCCTGGCAAAACAACAGCTCGCCCACTTTTCTTTCTGGACTCGGCGCGTGGCTGTCCGCAAATCAATGGCGATGTCAAATGAAATCGAATTGTATTACGTGACCGTTTAATTTGTCGTTCGTGTTGTCCGAGCGCGGTCGCCACCAGTCTCAGTTGCTGACGCTCCGTTAGCCGTCTTGGCTGCCTGCTAGCTAACGTCGTGCTCGGTGGCGGAGAAAGACGAATATGGGCTCCATCCTGAGTCGCAGAATCGCCGGGGTTGAAGACATCGACATCCAAGCTAACTCGGCCTATCGTTTCCCACCGAAATCTGGTAAATCGTCGGTAGTTTTTTGCCATTAGGGCTCCTTTTATGGCTCCAAATGATGACTTCGAATTGTTGGAGATGTAGTCGCCGCTATTTACGTAAATGTATGGGCTGTGCCTTATGTATAGCAGTTAAACTGGATGCTTTGTTTGCATGAATTTAAAATCGAAGCTCTGCAAACTGGGACTTAAATATGTCAACACGCTAAATGAGACGACACTGAAATTAGACAGTCGACTAAATGTTTTGATGTCAGGTTGAGTTTGTAAGTAATATACCGTTTCACATGTATTCCTATGGCTGCTAGTTTAATGGCAATTGATTTTGTTAGTATATGTTATGTGATTATTGAAAAATATATATAATTACAGTATCTTCATTGTTTTTCTCTTCCACAGGCAATTATTTCGCCAGTCACTTCTTCATGGGAGGGGAGAAGTTTGACACTCCACATCCCGAGGGATACCTTTTTGGGGAGAACATGGATTTAAATTTCCTGGGAAACAGGCCAGTGCAGGTGAACCCACCTTATCGTCCCTCACGCTTCAGAATTACATTTTACAATGATACCGCACTAGAAAGTTATCGAAATGAAGCAGGGCATATCAAGCACAATGATGATAACGTGTCTCTCTCCAGTTCCCCTACATCACGCCCGCACCCCACGAGCCTGTAAAAACGCTCCGGAGTCTAGTGAACATTCGGAAGGACTCGTTGCGTTTGGTCAGGTGCGGATGATCGGGCTAACTTGACGTGAGCGTCATTTTAAGCAGCATGTTTGACTCCTGCAGTCCTGATGGCCGTCTACCATTCTGGTCGGCAGGTATAAAGACGACTCCGACACGCCGGTGGAGGAGGGCGGCAAACCAAAGGTCCAGTACGGCGTGGAGTTCACCTTTGACGCAGATGCTCGGGTGGCCATCACTCTCTACTGCCAGGCCTTTGAGGAATTCTCCAATGGGATGGCCGTGTAAGAATCCCTTTTTGTACGACGCTGATTTAAATTAAACCTAAAACCTCCACTCCTGGGTCCCAGCTGGTTTAGTGTAAATCTAAAAATAAGTCAAAGAATGAATGACATGCTGTGTTTTTATCACAACCACATCACTTTGAAAGTCCGGTAGCTTAATAATAACACAAAGTTGCAAAATGCCATAGACGGGATAAGGAATTGTATCTATGTATGTATCGGCGTTATGATGCTTTAGGTAATGGATATTTGAACACAAATGGTGCAACAGCACATCTAGACAGACAATATAAGAGTGCTCACAGGCATATATTCTTCTCTGCCAGTCTGCAGTCATCTTACTTAGTCACTTAATTTTGAAACTCTTCTTTGTTTGCCCCCCCCCCCCCCCACCCCCACCCCCCCATCCCGGTGGCAAAGGCGCTCACACCAGGAGCACAAGAGCTGGAGCGGGTTATTAGCTTTTTACATTCTTTTCAGATACGAGTGTTTTCAGTTATGAGCACAGTCACGCCATGAATTAAACTAAGTCAAGGCACCACTGTATTTGGAAAGAATCCGGATATGACGACCTACAGTTTTACACCACCGATACAACCACAATATTACACATGGGATTGAGTTTATGGGGATCTCGATTTTATGACAATGACCCAATGAAACGCAGTTCCTGTTATAGTATAACTAATACAAGCGTCTCCAGCGGGATTTCACTGAGCTCAAATACTACAATGGACTTGGTGGGTCCTTAGCAACTGCCAGTTGCCATGGAGACTGCGCATGTGACTCAAATGAAGAAGACAGTGGAGTTTGTGTAAGGTTGTTGTGTAATGAGAGGTGCAATGATGAGGGAAAGCCCCCCAAAATAGATAGATTCTGTGATGATGATGATGATGACGACGGCGCACTACTAAGCCTCGTTTCCCACCAATGTTCCGTGAAGGTACAGCCCGAAGGATGCAACCATGGCCTCGGAGACGGTCCACTACAAGAGGGGCGTCAGCCAGCAGTTCTCCATGCCCTCTTTCAAGATAGACTTCAGCGAGTGGAGGGAGGAAGACGTCAGTATCTGCACCCACAACATTGTTCATCCATCCGCAATACAATTTGATATTTATATGTATTTTCTTCTTCTTACAAAGCTCAACTTTGACCTCGACCGAGGGGTGTTTCCCATGGTGATCCAAGCCGTGGTCGACGAAGGGGATGGTAGGCTGATGTTGAGTGGTCGACTGCGAGTTACAACACACTCACAAACCACTGTGTGTTAACTACTAATCTGTGCCTTTTTTCCAAGACTGCCTCGGACATGCTCATGTTCTTTTGGCAGCCTTTGAACGAGTACGTATACATTTAAGTCATTAATTATTCTACATTTGTCATTTAAAGACCCCAACACATATTTGTTCTATGCTCCCCCCCCCGCAGCACGTTGATGGCAGTTTCTCCGTCAAGCCACTGAAGCAAAAGCAAATTGTAGGTTTCATGTGTATTGCATGTCCGTGACGGACACTTTTTATCCCAACGGAACATTAACCGAGCTCTTCTCTATGTATCCGCAACATGAATTTTCAAACTGTTGCCTGTAGGTGGACCGTGTGAGCTACCTCTTACAGGAGATCTACGGCATCGAGAACAAGAACAACCAAGAGACAAAGGTAGACGCATGAAAGCAAGACGGGAATGAAGATGATTTCAAAAGCGCCGTTTTGAACGTGTCCTCTCTCTCTCTCTCTCTCCCTCTCTCCCTGCGCAGCCGTCAGACGACGAGAACAGCGACAACAGCAACGAGTGCGTGGTGTGTTTGTCGGACCTGCGGGACACGCTCATCCTGCCCTGCAGACATCTCTGCCTCTGCAACTCGTGCGCCGACACCTTGCGCTACCAAGCCAACAACTGTCCCATCTGCAGACTGCGTAGGTGGAGTAATGTTTGTTTTCAGTGGGAGACGGAGCAGTCTTAACTGGATCCGTGTTTCCTCCGACGCAGCCTTCAGAGCCTTGTTGCAGATCCGAGCTGTGCGGAAAAAGCCCGGCGCGCTCTCCCCCGTCTCCTTCAGTCCTGTTCTGGCGCAGACGATGGACCACGACGAGCACTCTGTACGTTTCCAGAACATTATTCTGCTGCTGTGTATTTAGTAGGGATGCACCGATACCACTTATTTTTCAGACCGAGTATGTGTACAAGTATTTATTAGTGATGAAAATTCTTGGCTGAAACGCCAAGAACACAGAAGCCGAAACACAGAAAGAAATGACTATGTCAGCTATTAGTAAAATTGCATTTATGGGTATGAGTGCTGAGCTGCCAACCTATAGAAATTTCCTTCCAGAACAATTTGTCTGAATTTAGTTTTTTTTTTTTTTTTAATTATGTGAATAACATTACCTGCCGTGAAAGTATATATCAGGCTTGTAAAGTGGTATCAATGTAGTTAGTAGTAGCGGTGGATTTTATTTTATTTTTCTCAACTACGCATACAAACGTACAGTATCGGCATTCCTAATATTTAGCATGGCTCTTACTTAGTTTTGCACTTATCTTGCAGGGCACTGACTCAGTGCCGCCTGGCTTTGAGCCCGTCTCTCTGTTGGAGGCCCTGAACGGGTTGCGGTCCGTGTCGCCCGCCGTCCCCTCGGCGCCCCTCTACGAGGACGTCAACTCTTCGAGCGGCGACGGGGGCCGGCAGCTGAGCTCCCCCGAGCATCTGAGCGACGGCGGTCTGCAGAAAGGCAAAGTCAGCAAATCACCTGATAGGTAAAAAAAGAAATAAAAATCCCACAATTAGTAATGTAATGGGCATTGCTCACACATGGATATTAAAGTTAATTTACCAACCGAAGCAAAGTCATCCACGGCCACTATATGGAGAAAAACGGTAAAACAGTTTGTAGCGTGTCAGGACTAACTTGTTTCTTCATATCTCCCCCAGCACGCTGAGGTCCCCATCTTCTCCCATCCAGGAGGAGGATGAGGAGAAGCTGTCGGAGATGTCGGACGCTCAGCCGCACACGCTCCTGTCCAGCAGTCCCGCTCCCACAGACGTAAGTCGACATGCCCTCCCCCCGGGTCCTCGCCTTTTAAAACCGCCAGACGCAAGTAATTGCGAGGTCTCCTTCGCTCTAGGCCACAGCAACCGAGGACGTAGCAGACTCGCTGTCCCCGGATGAGGGTGAGTCGCCCGAATCGGAACTTGTATGGTGCGTTTGAGTGACGCTTTTGTTTGACGCTCCAGAGGACAGGATGCACGCCGGCGACATCCTCCAGGACTGCGGCAGCGAACGCAGCAGCTTGACCAAAACAGAGAGCGACCCTCCGGGCGAACTGTCGTTGCCAGGTGAGAGATACGGCAAATAACTAACATCACGTGAGCGTATATGTCCTGTGAATTCCCGAGGGTAAATAGTACACTCGCTGGACACTTTAGTAGGTACACATACGCGTTCGGATAAGATCCAATGCGAGAGCTGGATCAAATGCCTTTACAATGATAATAATGCTCATTTTGATAGACACTGTCAGAGGTACGGAGGTTTTTTTATTTTTGCAGTGGTAAAGAACTGTGTTACTTTTGTATTATAATGTTGCTTTTTCAAGGTTTAAAAAGTACATTCATTTTCGCTTTAAAGTGGCAGAAATGTACACATTTTCCCACTGAGTGAAGGGTTACTTCCTAAATTGTACAAATGAATACAATTCAAATATATTTCTCTCGAAAACAGAATTTTTCAAAACTTTTCAGCCAAAATACAATTTTAGGATACAAGCAAAAAAACATCTAAAAGACATCCAGTGGATAAAAAAAATAGTCTACACACCCCTGTTCAAATGCTCGAGTTTTGTGATATAAAATAACGAGAACAAGATTTAGAATTTCTAAACTTTTTCCACCATTAATGTGGCCTCCAACCTGTTCAATTCAATTGAAAATATTTTTTTAATTCTTTCAAGGGGGGGGGGGGGGGGGGGGGGGTAAAAACGACTGACAGAAATAATGTGGTTGCAGTAGTGTGCACACCCTCTTATGACTGGGATGTGGTGGCCATGTTCAGAATTGGTGCGGTCTTCCAAAACATACCTTTTGGAATTTGGCCATAAAGTTCAACTTTGGTTTCACCTGACCATAACAAAATCTCCCAAACAAACAAAAAAAAAAAATGTTTTGAAATTATTTATCTTGCTCTCACTTTATTTATGCCACAAAAAAAGGGCATTTGAACAGGGGTGTGCAGACTTTTTATGCCCTGTGTATGGCTTTTAGATTTTTTTTTTTTTTTTTTTTGCTTGTATCCAAAAATTGTTTGAGAGGTTTGTGGTAGAGTTAAAAAAATATATATATATATTTATATTATTATTGCATGCTTACATCGCTCTTGGACAGTGTCAATCAAAAGTGAGCATTATTATAATTATGATTTTTTTTTGGTACCGCTCTTGCGTTGGATTGTGCAGGTGTACCTAATGTTGTGACCGATGAGTGTCGGCTCCCAGCGTATCGGCTTTTCTGGTGTTAAGTGTCCACTCTGGTATGTTTTGTCTGTCGCCTTGAATTCACTCCGGACGCTTTGCATGTCGGCGGTGTGCTCCTCTTTGTTTCCTAACATTTCCTCTCCTTGCGCTCCTCCACCTCCTCGCCGTCCTCACTCCTCACCAGCCCTAGGTCCCGACTCCTGCTCTATTGGTATGGAGGAGTAAGCGCGGTATGTAAGGCTTTCCTGTCCCGCTCTCGCCGCTTGGTATTTTCGGATCCTTGACGCGCTTCCGCCGTCTCATATCCCCCCGCCCCGCATCTCCCTCCAGGGTCGTCCGAGTCCACGGAGAGCCTGAAGAGTCAGAGCACAAACTGCTCCAGCCAGCCTCTCCTGTGCCCCGCCGACAGCTTCCACAGAGAAGACGAGCACCTCCTCCCTTGACGTCCGCGCTTTTTGCCTCCCCGACTCTTCGTTCCGCCTCTCATCAGGGCCGACGTGTAGGAAACAGTTTTCTATATAAATGCTCTCGTAATGTGGATTCTTCAGACTCAAAGCACACTTAGTCTATTTGAACTCCACTGCTCAATCCCACATTCAGACGTATATATATATATATATATATATATATACATATATATTTTTAACATCTGTCTGTGTTTGAATATGCTACTCACCATTCATGAATTTTTCAAGAAGTTATATTCTTAGTGTGGTTTCTGAAGTGATTTTTGCACTCTGACCAAATGGTTTATAATCCAATCCAGACTTTACCATGAGATTATGTGAAAAGGTGTATTAGGGCAACAATGAAAAGAAAAATATTTATTAGGAGGATTTAGTCAAATTGTGTAAAGAAATCGGAGTTTAAAATCTGAAAAATGTTTTGGTTTTTTTTCCTCCTGACAGTTGCAATTAATTTTTGCAACTTTTTCTCACCATGAACTAGGGGTTGAATGCCAATTTTTTTTTTGCAGTGGACCATATTGTTTTTAAAGGTGAGGCTAAGTCGATTAATCGATGAGGTTAATTAATATTTTATCAGCACAGTACAGCGGTCTTCAATCTTTTTTTGCGCTACGGACCGGTTTCACTTAAAGACATATTGTGTCGGACAGGCACAGAAACAAACAAAAGCAAAGGACAGAAAAATACAACTCACCATTACGCTCACAGTAGTCGTCGTAATTAGCGGGAGTTCCGCGCATATATTATTTCGACAAAGCGATCCGTTTCAGCTTATGTTCAATAGCATAGCGTGTTGTAAGACGTTCGTCGCCACCAGTCCCGGGGTGTCGCCGGTATGTTTTCAAACTAGCGGCAATATTTTTGTAGCTCAAATACAACATTTGTCTCAATGTACAAATTCAAATGTTCTTCATTCTTGCAATATTTTGACTTTATTCTTGCATTTTACAAAAAAACGTTTGGAGTAATATTGCAACTTTATTTTTACACTGCACCATTTTTTACCATGAAAATAACTTTAGTCTCGCAACATAAATTACTTTTTCTTGTTTCATGACAAAATATTTAATCATGAAATAATTTTTTCCCCTCACAATGTACCAACATTGTAGTCATAAAAGTTAAGACTTTATTTTTTCAATGTTTTTACTTTGTCATAAAAGTAGGATATTTATTCTCTGACTTTTTTACGACTTTATTCTCAACATACTGTACCACCTTTTTGACAGTAAAACCGAAATTCTCACAGTATTACCTTTTCTCTTAAAACGTTTTTTTTCTTTCGATTTGACTTTTATTACTTTTCTACTTGGCCCTAATAGACCTTGATCATTTCAAACATCAACATGCTGTGTTTAATTCTTTAAATCATGCAAAATTGATTCTCATACATGTACTGGAATTCCGTGCTACCTTTCACATTGTATACTCATCCAATGTAAATGATATTTAGGGGGGAGAAATAAGATACTGATATTGACATAATGAACTAGATGCAGTTACAGTAATACGGTGAACTCTCGCTATTTGCGAGGGCGCGAGTAGTGAAAATCGTAATTGACATCCACATCAAAAGTTTTGTAATTGCCTCTCGATGCCAGCAGATCAAAGCATTGTTTTTAATAACCGACAAGGCTGCGGCCTGACTAAATGAAGCTTCTTTCCTTCGACGTAGTCGCTTTGCACCAAGACGCCACCAAAACGTAGGATAGGTCCCCCCCGCAAAAAAATGTCTGAATACGCATGTTCACTGTATTATGGAAAACAACGGCTACAACTTGAACCCGTAGACCCCGCAACCTGTAAAGATGCTTCAGCTGCACGTGTGCCGCCGTTTGCTTATGTGAAGTCGTTGCAAGAAAAACAAAAGGAGCATTCTGTACATCTTTGTGCCTTGAGTTGATTGGTTTGCCTGCTCGTTCTTTCCCGAGAGGCCCACAGCACGCGACAGCTGCACCCAAACTGGAGATTTCATGTACAGTTATTGTAATTAAGAAATATTAAAATTAGCTGTCAGTTGACTACGTAGTGTATCAATTATGCATTTAATCAATACGCAGATTTTCCAACCATGCAAACATTGTACATGTGATTATTTTTTATTTTATTTTTTTTTCATAAATATTTGTGGCTTCTCTGTCCCATTTCAAGTCGACGCCATGCCTTCCTGCCCTCGTTCCGACCGCATATGGACCTGGTATCCAGGACAACGCCACACTAAATCGTTTGTTTGTGTGTGTGTGTGTGTGTGTGTGTCAAGCCCCGCCCACCCTGTAAGATGCTGTCTTTAAGCCTCGTGTGTGTGTGTATAGCAGCATGCGCGTAGAACAACAATAAAAAGCAAACAGTCATTATGTCAAAGGTGTCTGGAGGGGTGCTATCTTATTTGGATTGGAGTTTTTTTTTTTTTTTTATGTCATCAAATTAGCGCTTAATTTATATGAGGAACCATAGAGTGGAACCTCCAAAGTAAAACTCACCAGAAGTTGCACAGTTTGGAGTGCCATCCAAAAAGGTCTTTGGAAGGTTATGCGTCACAGAAGTGTAATAATGGACGCGAAGAGCAAAAGTGTGATGAAAACTGTAGAACAGCAAATGGATGACATGGAAACTGGGAAAAGTGTCTGGCTGATAACTACAAGAGAAGCAATACGGTTATTTAAAAAAAAAAAAAAAAAAAAATCAATAATGTCCACAAAATTTCCCAAGCATATGCTAATTTACATAGCATTTACCCGTACATAATTTTACTACTGCAAACTTCCCTGTTAATAAAGGTTTTATGACGGGAACTTGATTGAATTTGTTCACTTTAGCATCCTATGGGAGAAAATAACATAACCGCGTGTTACCTTTGCTTCTTTAGTCATCTTTTTTTCGAAGCGGCCTTGTTCCATTTGTTGCACTTTCCAATCTGAGCCCACCTTTTACACGGCTGAAAGTTACCATTTGACTTACAGGACTCAAAGTAACAAGAGTGAGTTTTTAGTACCGAGTTAGAAAATGCATGACTAACAGCCTCATGGCATTTATACTCGGAGCATGTTGAAACTCAGCACATGACAATTAGTCAACAAAAAATGTATTTAAAACAAATGATTAAGGTATACGAGGACTGAGCTGATATTTTAACCCCCCCACGGTCATAAATGAAATTTCATCAAATATACAGAAAAATAAATAAGCGAACTTACTTTTGGCCTTCCCGTGGCCTGCAGAGGATCTGAACAATGAAACTTCCGGTGAACCACGTGACTTTTGGGATATTCCCAATTTTTCAGCGGGGGGGAAATGAAAACTATTGGGTTTTTTTGTAAATGAAACTATAGTTGCGATAAAGATGATTAAGATAACACGTAAAAAAAAAAAAAACATTTGTAAAGGATTTAAATATACATTTTGTGGTCAAGTCTAAGGCAAAACATGTTTTCCAGTGTTCAAGGTAGTGTAAATGTATCTTTCAAATTTTATTTATTAAAGATGTAATCATATCAATGTGCAGGACACTTTGTTTAATAAAACAACAACAATGTTCTTTACAGTTGATTTAATCATGCATTTATACATTTTCACTGATTTGGTGGAATGTCCCAAAAAAAAAAAATCAACATTTCTTAATTATGAGATCTTGTGCCCCGTTTTCAATAAATAACTACAATACTATGATCATTCACTAACTTGGCAATTAATTTATCATAAATTGATATTAGGTTTAACATATAAAGATGATTCCTCTTAGTTATATTCAATCTCTATATATCATTATCAGTAAATACATATCAACATCATAAATATATTTAACAGTAATCTACTGTGCAGTAGTATATAAACCATATATTCCTGTTAAACATGTATTCATTCTGTTATACTTTTTTTTACTTTTTTAAGTTTGCCTAATTAAGTTTTCCCAATTATGAATTATTATAATAATGCAATGTTTTTTTTTTTACTTACTTATTTGTACTCATTATCGTGAATAATAATTTAATAAAATAAAGCTCCATCTATCCACCCGCTTAAGAAGTTTTATTTCATTTTACTTCAAAAGAGAAAAAGAAAATCATTTCATGCCATTATATTTGGTGGACATGCGGATTCATTTTATTTCGCATTTTTTGCAGCCTCGAGCCTATCACGTAATGTGTTCCCAATATTTTGACCGCCCTTCATCAGGGCATTTGCCGTTGGCACGTGCGAGCTCCCCTTTGCAGCCGTGACGGGGTCGTCTGTAAACATGCTTACCTTCATTTCATGAGTGCGCCTTAAACCTCTTTAAGGTGGTCAAATCACCCAGACGCCAACTCGAGCAAATCTCCCAGTGTGCGACTCCATGAGCCCCCCGTGCCCTCGATCTCCAAAACCGTGTACACCCGTTAAAAAAAAAAAAAAAAAAAAAATGCAAGACTTCTTGGGCACGAGCAGAGTATAATTTGAAATGGGCTAAAAGTCTTGTCACCTGTGTTTACTTTAAAGTGTCCTCCACATGGGTGACATGGATCCTAAAACAGTATATGTCAGGCTGGTGGTACCGGTGTGTAGTATCAGTGCATTTTTACGAGTATGAGTACTGTGCAGGCCTACAAAATCGACAGTGATACCGATACCGTTATCGCCGCAATGAACTTTTCATAGAATTACAAAAAAAAGTGTTGATTCTCAATTGTCAAAGTGGTACCGCAAATGTGTTTCGGCTGAAGATGCGCAAAGCAGGCACTTGTCACGGGTGGGGGTGTGGGGGCTGGGGATTAAGAGACAAAATGGATCCACGTCACGTTTTCGCCAGCTACTTGTGCCAACACACTCGACTCCCCGAGCTCACACAACCCACGCACACACACACAAACACACACGACGGCATCGGCGAGGGGAGCGGCACCACCTTCACCTTGTGAGAGGACAAGTCTGCACGATGACCCAGTACCTGAGCGGCTCCTCGCCCTTCCTCAAGCCGTTCTTCCTCAAGACGCCCGTCCAGGTGGTCGGGCCTCTGCGGAAGAGGCGACACACGCTGCCCGCCAGCGAGTTCAGGAACCTGACGCCTCAGGACGCCATCAGCGTCTTCGAGATCGAGAGGGAAGGTCTGGATTGTCAATTACTACTACCATTATTATGTCCACTGCTCGTACATATTGTGCCATTTCAAGTACAGTGGATTACTACTATTCTCTTATGTCCATTTCTGTCATTATGTACATTTTTAAGTCAATTACTAAAAAAATTTACGAAATGTATTACCATTATTCCCATTACCACCCTTCTTAATCACTGTCAGCCTTCCCAGTTAACATGGACATTTGACTGCTAAAGCCGTCAATGGCAGTGAATGTGTTCAGTCAATTTCTACCTTTATTATGTCCATTACTACCACTAAGTACATGTTCTACCCTTTAAGGTACAGTACATTACTACTACTTTTATGTTCATTACTTCCATTGTTAAGAACATTTTTACCATAATTAAGTCCATTACTGGCACTCAGTCAATTTTCTAATATTTTAAGTAACTAATACCACAATTATGTCTATAAGTACTATTATCAAGTACATTTTGTAGGTACAAAACATTTCTGCCTTTGTCATGTCCATTCCTAGTACATTTTCTAGCCTTTTAAGTACAGTGCATTACTACTACTGTTACTACCGTTATTTAGTACATTATCACTAAGTGAATTTTTTCTACCATCTTAAGTAGTACATTATTATCAGCGTATGTCCGTTACGACTATTATCAAGTACATTATACCATTATGAAGGCCAGTACGACCTTTATTATGTCCATCATCACCTTTATTAAGTCCACTACTGCTATTCGTAAGTCCCTGATGACAAGTGTGGTGTTATCTTTATGCCAATTACTACCATCATCCATATCCATTTCCACTCTTATTAAGTCCATGACTTTGACTGAACACATTAGGCTCTACCAACAATTTAAAGTCGATGCGCCACGACATATATTTCACTAGCAGTATTTACAAGTAAATTGTTTCAAATTTCTCGTTATGACGTGTGCTTGCCCTCTCTGACCTGCGGCTCCAGCTTTCATCTCGGTGTCCGGCGAGTGCCCTCTGACCCTGGAAGAGGTGCTGCGCTTCGTGGGTCAGTGCCCTGAGCTCTCGCTGGGCTGGTTCGAGGAGGGCCAGCTGGTCGCCTTCATCATCGGCTCCGGCTGGGACAAAGAGAGGCTTTCGCAGGTCAGAATGCGCTACCGAGCGCACTACGTGATGGATAAGATGTCACGATAAATTATAATATTCTGTCTTCCAGAGTGTGGGAAATCTATAATAAAAACATTCTCCAAGTTGTCATGTTGTCAGTTTTAATTTTCACATTCCTTGCAAATATATGTTTTTCGGTCCAAATCGATCAAAATAATTCAAAAGATTAATTCAATGGTTCAAATTGGAATTATGTGGAGAACAATTTAACATTTTATATAAAATTATAACTGATAGGTAATAATTCTATTTTCAATTGTCATGATCAGAAAATTAACTTTTCAAGTAATTCCAAATGACTGCACGCGTGGTGCATTTGATGTATATTCAGAGTGTGGTATTTTTGTGTTGTGTCCCAAAGGAGGCCATGACCCTGCACGTGGCCAACACGTCGACGGTGCACATCCACGTGCTGTCGGTGCACCGCCGCTGCCGTCAGCAGGGCAAGGGCTCCATCCTGCTGTGGCGCTACCTGCAGTACCTGCGCTGCATTCCGCGCCCCCGCCGGGCCCTGCTGGTCTGCGAGGGCTTCCTGGTGCCATTCTACCTCAAGGCCGGCTTCAAGGAGAAAGGCCCGTCGGCCATCAGCGTGTCCAACATGCGCTTCCAGGAGATGGAGTACCTCCTCGGCGGGCAGGCGTACGCCAGGCGGAACAGCGGCTGCTAGCACTGCCCGTCCAACCGCCGCTGCCGCGCCGCCTTCGATCGACGACGGATTTTTTTTAAATAAAAATTGGGGGTTTGTTCTGTATAAATCGGCACACACACGGAACAGAATCGCACAGCAATTTTCCGCGGGATGTTGTGTCCGTTCTGAAACCTCCTCGTCGTCTCTGTGTAAAATGTCATAGGTCGGAAAATGTCCTTCCTTCGCTGGGTTCTGTGCAAAAGGCTAAGCCGCGTTAAAGCTGGGTCTTCTGCTATGACTCTTGATGCAGTCTCTGTGTGAAATTGCTTAGTCATTGCAATTTCCATCCTTAAAAGGCAAGGCTGTGTTAATGGCCGGTCTTCGGTCACAACTGTGACGGGGTATCTGTGTGAAATTGCACAAAGTCGCAAGAATATCCGTCCTTTCCTGAGTTGTGTGTGAAAGGCAAGGCCGCATTAATGCCGGCTTTTTTCGGAACAAGTCTGATGCAGTCTCTTAAGTCGCCGTATGAAATCGCATTGTCGTGGGAATTTCTCACCGTCGCTGGGTTCCGCGTAAAAGGCAGAGCCAGATAAATGCGTTCTAATACTTGTGTTGGCGATTTTGCAGTGTCTCTGTATGAACAAATAATAAAGAGCAAGAGACACACCATGTGATCATTTTATCATTTGTTTTTTTTCTCTCTTTTTACTGTTGTTTTCAGTTACATGTGAGTTGACAGGCAGCTAAAACGCTACCGTGTTCAAGACGAACATCACTTCTGGAGAAGCAATAACACAAAATACGAGGAAAAGAAAAACATTTGAGTGCTCAGCATAATGTAACAAACAATATGGCAGTAGTAGTTGGTACATTTCTCTTTCAACAAGGCACCAAAGGTTTTAATATTGGATTTCTATTTTTTGTCGTCGTCCCTGCTGTCAGTTTGAGGTTGCCTGAAAGAGTTCTGTGGAAGAGGATGAGAACCAAGTGTGGAAATTGGATCATTAACATTCAAATTGTGTTGGTTTCAAAAAGGTTGCAATTATTTTGCTGTTGTAGTAAAAGTACGACATGCAAATTGAGTGTGAAGTCATGAAATAGATTTTAAAATGTCACAATTCGGCATTTTACAAGAGGGGTTATAACACCATAGTGTAAAGTATAATGTCCAAACACGTGAAGACATTTTTTTAAATGAAGAAATATTGTTGTTTTTTGTAAAATATGATGAGTAAATTTTTCATTTGTGAGTGCTCTAGTAGGAGTTTCAGGTGCAAACATGAACAAACTATTAAGAGTGTATTTCACTGAGTCATAGTGATGTGTTTTCGGTTGGAATGATGAGAATTAAGAATGTAAAGGCCATTTTTAAGTGCTGAAGAACAAATATCAATTGATAAAAATGTGAAAATGCAGTGTTTCAGGTAAATGTGGGGTGGGGGGAACACATTTGAAGTTAATTGTACAACTATATTTTCCAAAAATATGAACAAGTTACAAATAATAATTATCAAGTTTTTTTCTTTAATGCTCTCAAAGAAGTATAAGGTTTAAATTGATGAAAAAGTCCCCAAATACTGTTTTAGGTAGACTCTAATGTGGAAATAGTAAATTTGAAGTTATTGTATAAATATTGTCCCAAAAAATTAGTATTTCAAAAAGCTGTAAAAGGTAAGCATTAAGTTCCAGTTGAAGTATAAGGTCCAAATTGATGAAAATGTTTTAGGTAGGAACTGGGATGTGGAAAAAGAAAATGTGTGTTTTTTTTTTTTTTAGTGCTCTAGTAGAAAATAAAGAATTCTACTATTAGAATTAGTATTAAGAGACAGAATTCTGCGTTCAGTGGCATTGTGTATTTTGTTAAGTGCTGTCGTGGAAGTACAAGGAATCAAATCATAATTATATGGAAAGAATTCTGATTGATTGGCTGGCGACCAGTTCAGGGTGTACCCCGCCTCCTGCCCGATGACAGCTGGGATAGGCTCCAGCACGCCCGCGACACTAGTGAGGAGGAGCGGCTCAGAAAATGGATGGAAGAATTCTGATTTAAGTAGCAATTACGGAGGTTGACCATTGTTAATGACAATGTCCTGTTTGATGTTTGAATTTTAACCTAAATGTGTTTAAAAAGCAGTAAGTTGAATGTTAAATCAGATTATACCCCCCCCCCCCCCCCCCCACCCCCCGCATTTGGCACTGATCCTCCTCCTGTTTAAAAACTCCACATTAAGAGTGAAACACAAATGACAATGATTAGCTCGTTCTCTCCTGTGTACCAGCAGTGGCTTTCAGTACTTCCGACACCTGGTGAAGTGCTGAACCTCATAAGGAGTGCACAGTGGTGGGTGAGCAGGGGGCTGATTAAAAAAGGTGACGTGGGTTTTACACTGACGAGAGTAGAATATCTTGAGTTCAAGTGGTTTTTAAACGTCCCGTTCTGACCTGATTCGTGTGTGTGTGTGTGGGAGAGGGGGAGGGTGCCCTCAATGGAGGTGCGCGTTGAGGTCGTACTTCTCGCAAAATTTGTCCGTGAAGGGGATGCAGGTGAGCAGTTCGCACCACTCGCACTTGATGGGGTAGACGTAGAAGAGCACGGCCAGGCCCGAGAAGAGGCCCACAAACACAAGCAGGAAAACGATGATCTGGCAACGCTTGCGGTACAGGTCCATGCGGCCGAAGCTGATGTAGGGCAGGAAGGCGAAGGACAGGAAGAAGCCCGACACGAAGCCGCTGAAGTGCGCAAAGTTGTCGATCCACGGCAGCAGGCCGAAGGCGAACAGGAAGAGCACCACGCACAGCAGCTTGGTAAAGGCGTGCCAAGGCTGCGCCAGGATCTGCCAGCTCTGGAACAACTCCACGAACAAGCAGGCCAGGATGCCGAACTGAGAGCCCGCTGGTCCCACCTGCACATCACAAACGTAAGGAAGTCTTCATATTGTTGCTGTCGGGTGGAATTCTTTCATGTACAAAAAGGGTCAGTACATTTTTTGTTTTTTCTTTTACAAATCAATAAAACAATTTTTTTACACATTAACCAATTTAAAGTGTTGAAAATAGTTTGAAAACAAATCTATTAACTCTCTTGAACACTTGAACTGTCCAAAAAGTCTTGTAAAACTCCGCCTCTTCCCTCATTCTGCGGGAGCCGTGCGGCATTATGTCCCCTCAAGATTGTAAGTCTGGATGTTTTTCAGACAATAATGAATGAAAACAGTGGGAAGTAAACACGTGTTTTCATGTGGACGTGGGCTCTTGTGTGTCCATCACCTCGGCTCTGTATGGCAGGAAGATGGCCGACGCCAGGTTGCCGGTGATGCCGCTGACGATGTAAATGATGGAGATGCGCAGCCATCCCGCCAGCTTCTCCAGGTCCCTCAGGATGGTCATCTGAAATGCCACCGACACCATGCAGTGAAGGATCCTGCAAAGACGGCACGGAAGGTGGCAACGTGACTTACAGTACGTTGTACGATGCAGCCTCGGCACGTGCGGGGGGGGGGGGGGCGGGGGGGAATGATCCTATTAGTCGAATGATTCAGCGCGAGTAAAGCTCGTTCATGGAGGTACTTTCTTTAATTAGCCAGGACGCCAAAAACATCGAGACTAATCAAAGCGCCTCTTAACTGATGTCAGCTCTTTGCGTGGGCTGTGATTGGCCCGCTGGAAGTATTTTACATTCACCAGTCACAATATTAGGGACATTTGTACGCCACAAAATGCATCAACAGTTTAAAAAAACCCTCAAAACTGAGCACTAATAATCTTGGTGCCAAGGAACTATGTTGAAGTGAGTTGAGGAGGATATACAGTATAGATTTACAGGATAGATTCTCAAAGTGTGGTACTGCTAGTGTTACACGGGCTCCCTCTAGTGGTATGCAAAAGAATCCCTGAATTAAATGCTCCAACTGTGCATGATGTTACAGTGGCTTAAACTTCTTTTATTTTTATGAAATGCAGTGCATTTGTCAGGTAGAGTTCAGTTGTATTTAGCTTTTACGTAAATAACATTTGCATCTAATCGTTCAGAACTGTTTGTTTTCACACATTTATTTGGGTTACATTTTTATTGAACTTTTACGTGCAATACATTTTATTGAATAATTCATGAATTAAAATGTTTTGTTTTACTACTTTAAAGCATATTGTTAATGGTCAAACTGTGCCTAATGTTAAGTAATATGCTTTTTGGGAATAAAACATTGCTGCATTTATGTTTAACACTGTATTTTACTTTGCTACTGTATTTTAATGGTGGTCATTATGGTCGTACTCGGACAGGCAAGCATTTTTTGATGCGGTACTTAGTGAATATTTTTTTAAAACCACTGGTATATAGAACAAGTAGAGAATTATCATTTTAAGTCACTTTAATGGCTTAAAAAGGTAAGAAAGAACATAACTACGACTTATTATGACTTAATTATAGCTTATTTTAGTCTTAGTGGCGGGAACTTCCAATTAGAGTACTGGAAAAAAGTAACCTACTGTAGATTCCCCCACAAATAATTACGTTCATCCCTTCATTAATGGATGGGACACTTATTTAAGACCGCCCACTACGGGAAGCTAAGTGGTGGAAAAGCCATCGTAAAACCAACAGAGAGCATTTATCTTCCCCGTCGACTCACCCCGCGTGCAGAAAGAGTGAGAGCCAGAGTCTGTAAAACTGATCCGGGATCTCAGGGTTGAGGAAAGGCAGCAGTCCACATACGTCATCCATGCAATGCACCTACAAGATGGAACAGTGATATTAGAATCCCGCCTTTGAAAAAAACCCCAAAACAAAACAACAAAGGTTACAAATGTGGAGCTGACTTGGGAGCAGAGTGTTGCTTCCTCATGAAAGAAACCATTCATGAAGTCACAATATTCCCGCGATGTGATTTCACACCTCGAACAAGAAAAAGACGAGGTCAGCGATCACAAAGAAATAGTGAACACATTGTTTATTAAAAAAAAAAAAAAAAAAAAAAAGTTTGCTCACCTTCCTTTGGTTCCGATGCAGCAGGGTCGGCCCATGATGGTGCAGTCAATGTGAGGCAGGTTGGTGTGGTTCCCTGTGTTGTACCTGGTGCAAATCTAACAGCACGCGCAATTTCACTTCGACACTCATGATAAGAACACCGCGATAACAGGACGACACTTCCTTGGATGTCATAACAGTAGTGTGAGGGAACACGTCTGAGCGTGTTTGTCAGCATGACACACACACACACGTTCGGTTTAGAATTGCAATAGAAATACTGTATGTACACCCTGATTTGAACTCAGCTTTGTGTCAAGCTAGTTTTCTTGCGCTGACAAAGAGGACAAAAGACATTCAGTTCAAAGTGTGGAACTTTGTGTCAGATATAATCAAAAAGCAATCGTGTTCTGGCTCTGCCAGCAAGAAAAAAGATTAAACAAAAATGGAAAATGATAGTCCTGATCATTCCCTTGGGCCAGTAAACATCAATAGCATTCTTGCTATTTCTTCCAGCTACTTCTCACACGTTGGGTCAAACACCTTTGAAAATACGTAGGATTATTGCTCTGACAAGCTCAGAATCATCACAACAGGTCCATGTATTGACATAAACTTTGGACACCGGTGATAGAAAATCAAGTGCGTTATCATTCTACATCAATGGGATTCTCGTACCGCCCCCCCCCCCCCTCTCACTGATGGTCAGGCCATCGAGTAAAACATTTATCACTCACTGGCCACTTGGTGATGTCGTCGGGCCACTCGTGCGGCGAGACCGAGGCGGGCTCCAGACATATCCTGACAGCAAACGCACCATTAGTAGCTTGCGTGCGTGGGCTTAACGGTGAACGAGCGCGCTTAGCGTATACCTGGGGTCCTGACGGCAGACGGAGCCGTACTGTCTGTCCTTCCCGTTTAACTGAGGCGTGCTGGAATGCTTCGGCCACTTCACCCACACAGCCAGAGTGCTCTGGACGTAAAAAGGGTGAGTCAGAATCACTCGCGCTTATCAAGTTAAACTAGTAATCAATACAGCGACGGACCGAGCACTCCTCTTCGGAAGTCTGCACACAGCCGGAGCGATCGTTGCGCACGCAGCACGCCGAGTTGCGTTCGATGGCTCGTTTTTCCCTGATGAACTCATGCACTTGCTTGTCCTGCCGCATGCATGGAGAGTATTTGGCCCCCAGGTGGATCAGCGCCTCCTGCAGGGAACGATAGCAGCTTCACGTTACGTCGACACCCAATTCCAACTACTTTACTTTGTATTATTGTTTTGGATTTTTTTTTTTTTTTTTTTAAATTACATCTTCTGTATTTAAAACAATCACAATTTAGCCTTTTAGTCTGCTTGCCTAATGCTAATTAAAGACTATTGACAAAGTATTTAGTCATATATTAGAACCTAACCAGATATGGTGAGTACAATCTATTTAAAATGTAAATATATTTGTGTGTGCAGATTGCTGAAGACATGTTTTGCTCGTTGAAGTTAGCTGTAACAAGCTTTGCGCGGACTAACCAATCACAGGGGAGAAACATTCTGCCGTTATTGCCTGGCCCTGTGGTACGATTTTGAAAT
The DNA here is from genome assembly GCF_024500275.1 of Phycodurus eques. Lineage (NCBI taxonomy): Eukaryota > Metazoa > Chordata > Actinopteri > Syngnathiformes > Syngnathidae > Phycodurus > Phycodurus eques. The sequence continues at coordinate 18,849,992 of NC_084540.1, forward strand.
GTTATTGGTTGGAGAAACAGTCTCATTGTTAGTAACGTTTAAGTTACATCGGCCATCACTACTGATTCTGAAGGCCCTGGGCAGATCAGAATGACACGGTAATACGGAGGCTGAAATGTGATTGGACACAAAAAAAAGTCTACCATCCTCATGTAATGGAAGAAGTGTAGCCAGGATAAATTTCACAGCGTGGCATAATCCCTAGGCTGCACAACTCTTGCTTCACTGAGTCAACAATAAACAACCTCTGGAATCAAGATAAAAAGCAGGACTAAAGCAAAGTGATTAATACATAAATAGCATTAGCATTCAATACGCGAGTCTTGCTTTGTGTTCTTTAGCACATTGATATGATAACAGCAGACACAAAGCTGCTCACGTTCCACGTCCCGGGACAGTTTTAAAAATAGAGTTAGCTCTCTTCTGCGTCTGCTATATAGGGATGCTCAATGTGATAAAAGGTAATAATCAATGTAAAAATGCAATGTTTTCCCCGCTTTGTGTGTGCGCTTACCGAGCCCGGCCCGATCCAGAAATTCTCCTGCTGTACAAACTTGACATTTTCGTACACGCCTTTATTTCTTAAAACCTGCCGACACACCAAACGAGACGAGACCGTCACTGACAAACTTTACAGTGCGGCCGTGAGGATGCCCAAATCGGAGCGCCCACTCACAGAATCGACCGTCTCGTGCTGGGAGAAGCCCACCGGCGCAATGCCGTAGATGCACACAGCCAGGATGGTGATCAGCAAGTGGACAAAGGTGATCCAGTATGTAAAAAAAGGCCTGCAGGCAGGAGAGATTAAAAATAATAACAACAATAAAACTACTACTGCGTTGGCTGTCGTGAAGCGTACTTAATGTTATGGCGAGCGAGTGTACCGGAACGGACCGCACCTGTGGTCGTCCATGTCCTCGATCTGCCGCTTGACGTAGCTGTCGATGCGCTTGCGGTACGTGCGGTTGGTCAGCTTGCCCACCATGCCCAGCCCGTACGGCCTCTTCTCACGGGCGAAAAGCTTCTTGACGGGCACCACGATGCGTTGGCCGCGCCGCTGCCCGTTGACGCTCACCACCTCCTGACGCAAGGGCACCTTGGGCGGGCCCGGCGCGCCCTCTTTGGCTTTACGCCACCCTCGCTCCAAAGGTCTGCCCGGGATCACATGGAAGACAGAAATTAAAAAACAAACAACACAATTATTTTACTTTAACCTAACAGATAAGGCTTTTTTTGTTTGTTTGTTTGACTGAGTTTGACTAATTGAGAACACCCTTTTTGGAGTCTTATCGATTTTGTAATCGTTTCACGGTTTTTAAATTATGTTAAATTCAATTGTCCTGTTTTATGTTTGATTTTTGTTTATGCATAGCACATCGTTTCAGCTGCCATTGTTTTTAAGGTCCTCTATATATAAAACTGTTATTTTTTTAAACTATTTTTTATCTCCGATCCAGCACTAGTTGTTTACATAGACATGTTCGAAATGTATAAATAATAATAATTGCTAAATACTATCCCTTTTAGCCCATACAAAGAAACAAACATATGTGATGTGATAGCTTTTATTACAATCACAAAATGTTATTCATTATTTTTCTAAAAATAATACTTATCATAATACTTGATAAGACAAATTATTGACAGTTAATAACGTATTATAGAATCTATATTTTATTTATTGGGATCACTTAGTACGGTCAGAATAAATTGATAAGAATAAAAAAAATGCATATAAAATGAAAAAAATAGGGGGGAAACTGGATTTATTTTAATTCGTAATTGCAATTGATCGAAAAATCTTAGTAAAATTGGAAAAACAAACCAAAAAAACAAACCAAAAAAAAAATAATAATCTACAAAATTCATGTCAGTGACTATGCTCCATTTTTCCCCCCCGATGGAACAAGCCAACTGAGTAAGCTGTTTATTTATTTAAGAAACAAAATGCTAATAAATAAAAAAAAATGTCAATGGCATTATCCTAAATTCTCAACAACAAAACAACAACAAAACAAAAATTATGATCCATTTAAAAACGCTAGTACCTTTGAAAATATATTCTTTTTAAAAACTAAAACACTTCTTACACTGTGGTTGATTTTTGTCTTTTTCCACACACAAAAAAATAAACTATATTGTTCTATAAGCTGAGAATTCCTTTTGTATAGCGCCATCTACAGGAGGTGGACTCACAGCATCAGGTGACTCCTCTCCAGAGCTGTTTTATCCAGCGCGCTTCCCGTCAGCTCCAGCTCATCCTTGTTGCCGCGCTCTGCCTCTTTCACGGCCGCCTCCGATGGCGACTCGAACACCTCATCGGCGTACGTGGACAGCTCTTCGGGCATCAGAACATCCTGACAAAAGAAAAAAACATGCAGATGTGCAAATATACTGTAGAGCACACGTGGCTGCTGCTGTTGTCCTCATGAGCGACTTACTCGGGCAAAGAAGGACGTGTCCAGCTCATCGGGAAAGTCGACGTCTTCCTCCATGAAGCTGGCCGGAGTAAAGCTGCGTCGATGGGTCCGCCGCAGGGTGCTGTCCCGTATGGAGCGCCCCTGACACAAACAACACACACGGATAAATACTTTTTGTACAGCACATTTAACCCAATTGGCTTTAAAACTTCGGTATATAGATTCAACAATGTCCAGATTGACAAGTGTTCTTAAAGTATGGAGAGAAAACACACGAAACAGGAACGTCAGAGCTGAGATTTGAACCCAGAATCTCTCGATTGCGAGGCAGACTTGCTATAACTACGTGGCACACGTAGTCAAACTAAGTAAGCTAAGGCAAAAATAACGCAAAATTTAAATTTGTCACCTTTTTCACAAAAACAGATTATTTATATACTTTAATCCTCTTGCTAATGATATAAATACATAATTCAGATAATCAAAATATTAAAACTGCATAAATGACTAAGGAAATAGGAATTACTGATTTAAGGCAACATGGTGGAATAGAGGAACAAACAGGAGTCGTCGTCTGGCAAGCGTTTTCAGACGCTACAAATAATCGTCTCACTATTCCGGCATTTAGCAAATAGAAATAATTTTGGCAATCCTAATTGACCTAAAACAGGAAAGGTTTACTCCAATTTCAAGTCACAGTGAGGGGAAAAAAAAACATTGATGTCTTTTAATATAGTGTATGTAAACTTCTGGTTTCAACTGAATGTGTTCTGTGATTGACAGGTAAACAGTCCTTGGGTGTATCCTGCCTCTTCTCCAAAGTCAGCCGGGATAGAATCCAGCTCACCCCGCGACCTCAAAGAAGACAAGGGCTAGAGAAAATGGATGAATGGAGGTTGTCCACTAGCTGTCCGCGACACAACCAAAACACTTGTACCACCCACTTTTGGCTTGCGAACCACCAGTTGACCTCGTCAGCAGACCCAATGAGCCATTTTGAGACGAGGTTGAAAGGTGTTTCTTTCTAAAGAGTGCAAAACGCTAGCTCACCTTGACCAGCGCCGCCGCCGCCCGGAAGCTCATCTTGGCCACGGACTCCCTCTTGCGCCGCCGGGGTATCCGGTTGAGGCCTGAGCGCGAGCTGGTGAAGGAGCACAGCGACGCTGCCCCGGGCGTGATTGGCGTCTGCGGTACGCTGTAGCCGTCAACCTCCTCGACCGTGCGGAAGGCTCGGCCGCGGGCCAGTGGGTCGACGATCTAGGGCATGAATTAGTTTAAACTATGGCCAACAATCACGACATTTAGGAGTGGTTTGGTAGGCCAAAGTGTTCATCGAAAACGTGATTCCTAAAGGTATATTTAATTTTACTGTAACATCAAGCATAATATAAATTAAAAAGACAGAGGAGCCTCAATTTCAAATTGTATTTGTTCTGATGATAATGTTCCATTTGCAAACCAAAACGTTGACAAAGCACAGTGTTGTTTTCTATTGAAATGAATGAAAATGAAAGCAAAGAGAAAACTTACTTTTGCTTTTTCATTGGGGTGTTGTTGAAAATATATATTGTACGATACAGAAATAAGTGGAAACACATTATTACGGAGAAATAACAAGGTGCGTTTGCGAGCAACTCACTTTGAAATGTGTTTGCTTTTCTGCATAAAGCACAGCTTACGGTCACCATGGGTACCACTAGCCCAGAATGGCCGCCATATCCCTCAAAGCAACGCAAAAGTCGTGCTGAATTGTGGGATGCGGGGGCCATTTCGGGCCAGGAATATCCTCGGTGAACATAATACTGTGTAGTCACAGAGTTTAAGATGGCATGGTAAGATGATAGAAAGGAAAAAAGGAATAAAAGACAATATTTAAAAAGAAACATTAGACCACAAAGCCTGGCTTACACTATCAACAGCAAGCTCTTGCACCGTGGTCAAAGCTGGACATTTTGTGCATAAACCGAATGGTTTCGTAAAACCCGGTCATTTGTAAACCAAGGTTCCACTATAATTAAATAATGTTTAAATTAAAATGTATTGCAAATGAATGTAACAAAACTGGAACCAAAATGTTTAAAACAACAGTTCTTAAAGATGAAATGCAACAGCGAAAATCCGTGAATATTATTTTTTTTAGCCCCAAAAATACTTGAATAAGAGGGGTTATATTGAGGAAAAAAAAACAAAAAAAAAAAATGAAAAAAGTCTGCAATTAGGTAGAATCCACAGGTACCAAACCATGAGCAGGTGGGTAGATTAGCCAAAATTTGTCCTCAATTAAGAGTACTCTTACTTGACAATAATGTGACTCAAGTAAAAGTAAAAAGTATTCATCCAAAAAATTACTTGAGTAAGAGTAAAAAGTACACAGTGACAAAAATACTCAAGTACTGAGTAAATCGTGTAATTTTTGATTTATTTTTTTTTTAGGCAGAGCATGAATATCAAACTAATAAAAACAAATAAATGCAAATGTGCAAATTCTGATATGAGTGTGTGTACAATATTACCAGATACCTCAAAGAGATGCATGTTTTACAGGTATTTGTGATAAAATAGGGCTGCCAAAGCAACAACAAAAAATCTGCAATTAACCACAAGGTGTTTTCTCAAGTTATAAGTGGGCTGAAATATCCCCGTTTGGGCAGACAGTGCCAGACAAATACAATACATGAAAGCTGTTGTTTTACTTTGTCTCAGTGTAAACACGAGTCACGGGCCGTTGTCTTCAATAACAAATACCCGAGTAAAAAGTAAAAATATACAGTATTAGAAGTACTCTGACAAGTACAATTTACTCCAAATGCTACTTGAGTAAATGTAGCGTGTTACCACCCACCTCTGACCCAGAGTACGCGGGGGTCTGCTGTAATTCAATTTGCATTATTTCCAATGGTTTAAAATCAGCAACTAGCACCTTGATTGTGTTTTGACTTTGACGCTGTATTGGAGACGCAGTGATGCATTGTCTTTACCTTTTGCATGCCATGCGACGAGGAGGGCACATATAGGGGAGGCGGCGTCTCTGTGCTGGCTAAAGAGATGTTGTCCTGGCTGGGCAGGTCCATCTCGCGGATCACCTGCGGCTTGAGCTTTCCGTAGCGCAGGCTGCAGTGGCGGAGGCTCTTGCGTTGCCATTTCTGCGTGGCGTCGCCGTCCTTGCTCACCCCGAACCAGTCGGCCGTGCCCCTGACGCCACAAGCGGCAGGCGTTCACGTCACAGTCGCAAACAATTACGGCACTCGTGATAAGATAACGCTTTCCCGGATGTCAGAATTGTAGTGTGAGGGAACACGTCTGGGAATGTTTGTGAGTACAAACACAAGAACAGTCTGACTGACACAGCCACACTGATCCATTCGCCCACCGACATTCATTCATTCATTCACTCACTCACTCACCCACAACCCATACCGTTTGTGCCAACCAAATCACCACCCAAAACTTCCTACTTTATATGTCCACTTGCTCCAACATTGACAGTTACAATTTACATAAAATCATTCTTCTTAATGTGAAAAGAAATATGACAGCGGCTGTGCACAAGTGAGAGTTAAAAACAAAACAAACAAGGACGTAAGTGCACATCCAGCGCCGTGTGCGCTCTAACAAGTGGGGTCTGCCCTGCATACCTGAGCAGCGTTCTGGAAAGCGAGTGATGCTTCCTGGCGCTGCGGCGGGCAGCTCGCTGACCCTTGACGGGCACTGTGTTAATCCGCTCAAAGTGAACCCTCCTGCTGCTGTCGCCGGACGGGAGGAAGGTGCAAAGAGAAGAAGGAGGAGAAGAAGGAAACAGAGAAAGAACAGAAAGTGAGAAGCAAGAGTGCAAGCGGTGGGAGTCGTCATGCGGGGGCCAAGCAGACGGTTAAGGCGGGGTACCGACGATGGGGCCGAACGCGAGCATTTCCCTCCCATGTGATATAAGTAAGCAAAGGCCGAACTCTTGGATGTCCAAAATAAATGGCTTACAGGGGATTTGATTTGGGAAAGAACAAAAACAAAAAACGCAACTACAGCAGTCCTTTGTTTCTCGATATATCGACAAACATCCGTAAAGTAGGAACCATAAATTATATTATTTACATTTTAAAGCTTTATGCATAATACCGATACAAAATAAGCATGTGAGGTGCAGGAATTATTTTTGCCCACTTGGGGTGGCAATCCTCACATTCTACACTGTAGAATGTGTGACTTTGAACATGTGTGACTTTAAAAGGCGGGGCCTATCCCGGTGAGTGACGTGCGCCTTAGCGAATGAGAGTGTAGTCAGAGGCTGTTGTTAGCTCAGGTTAGCCAGTCTGCGCGTTGAGTCCTTGGGCGTCAGTTGTAGCCGTAGCAGTTAGTGTACAAACGTGCTTTTTCTGCATTTGTTTTGTTACTGTTTGTTCAATGAAGCGATTGAAAGTGCTTGACCATTTGTGGCGGGACAAATTCTAACTAGCAGTGGTACTTTTCAAAAATCACTCTTAACACACCCCACACCACAGGATAAACACTCAGGATAATCTTTCAGGGACATCTGATAATCGTTCATTTGCTGACTTCGAGCACAACGAGGGGCATGCCGAAATTCGGCCCAATTGTCGAGATATGTGTACCCCGCTTAAGGAAACCACCTATTGATCAGATGTTAGCACGCAGGTAAGGTCAAGCTGGTTAAATCAAAACCAGCCAAGCAATTTGCATAAAAAGAAGGAAACAAGAAAAGGTAAAAGGTTCTTCTTACGCAGGTGTATAAATATAGAGTAGGTCTCACCTCTTGATGGTCTGCGTGATGGACGACTGGCGCTGCAAGGCTGGCCGCCGGCTGTCAAAGAAGTCCCGGGGCGGCGACTGGAGGTGAGACGTCTCCACCGGCATGCTGATGCTGCGCAGGAAGCCCTGCCTCTTTATCGGCTGCGAGAAGTTTAAATATTAAATATCAAAAGTTAGCCCATGCCCGTCGATCCAATTGCAGTTTATTTAAAAAAATAAATAAACAATTTCAATAGAAATACTGTATGTTATTCATATTTTCCAATTTTGCGGTGTGATTGACTGGCGAACAGTCCAGGGTGTAGTCTGCCTTTCGCCTGAAGTCAGCTGGAATAGGCTCCAGCTTCCCACAAACGAACAGGATGGACGGCTTTTCCAAATGTAGCAGTTAATATGATGATTTATTGGAAAAATTAAAGGGCGCTAGTACTTTTGTGACTGGCGTACACTTGCATACCAAATTATTACACAAATTATATTGTCCTCTGATTTTCCTAAATATTGGATACAAATGACAGTCGGCATAGTTTTCAAAGTCAAAGTCATCAACCATCAGAGTATTATTCAAATGCTTTTGAATATACCTCTCAATGATAACAGTATTGTTTTGGAAAATAAAAGACTGCATGCCAGCCATGTGGGATGATTTAAAAAACTATAATGACGATGATATTAATTATAAGAATAATGGGTTCAATTGATTTTCAAAATGATTCAGAGGGGTTTGACGCCTGCTTTTCACATATTTCTGAATATAAAATGTCTGGCATCCACCACACGTCCACGGAGCTTGCTTATCTGTCTGCCTGTGCCTCGATCCAATTCACCAAAATCGTATTAAACCTTAAGACGAGGTCTCATAAGTTTAGAGAATGCATAAAACAAGTCATGTATTGCATGATACTCACTTAACACATCAGTTAATTAGATACTTAATAACACTGTTTATAGTAAGCATTTATTTTACAGTTATTTATAAGCACATTTCAAAAAGATCAAAACATTAAAGCAATACAAACTGGAAAACTAAAAATCTTTGATTTTCCTTACATATGTTTGTTGTGCTCTTTCTATGGAATTCTATTATTATTATTATTGTTGTTGTTGTTAAGAGGTCAATGAGACATGTTAAATGTGATTTTCATTTGTAATGTTATTTGAACAAATTTGTCATATTATTACTATTAGGGATCCTATGATTCACCTGAACAAACGTGGGTGGCTCGTCCAGTGACATCTGAGCAGTGGGAATGTCCAGTCGCAGCCACGGAGGCTTCTTTCTCTGCAGGCTGCTGGTGCTCTCCCGCCGCGCTTCTGCCATGTTGTGTGTCCCCACCACAGGCCTGCCAGCTGCACACACACACACACACACACACACCAAAGGAGGGAGAGGAAAACATTATGTAATGTGTCATTGCAAGCATCAAAACTCAAAAGAGGGCCAACGCTGCGACTTGCAGAACAGATTGAGCCCACAAGAAGGTGCTGTAGACACTATGGAGAATTTTTGCAGCACAGGAATTAGAAATTGCTTGGAAGTAGCTAAATTTAGTTCCTGGGAATTTTCTTGGGGACCCATGTGTGCATAGAAAAATGCGGACGCAATTCCATTCCACCCCCAGGAAGTGGAAATAGAAGAAAAGCAGAGCACTTTTTGCAAATATAACATCTTCCGCTCTTAACTAAATGTTGGACCATCTCCAGAGCCGAACAACAAATGTGAGCAGACCCCCCGTTGACCACAGGAGGTGCAGAATAAAAGCTCATCGCCTCATAGGCAGGCCTTTTTACTGCATGTTTTACTTCCTGTCGTCTACTCGTAAATGTCTGCAACAAAACTGTCCCCTCATAGCAAAGTGGAGAAAGATGCAAAAATACTCCCTGTGTGTTTTTATTTCTGGTTAAACAAAGTGTACATGCGTAGTAAGAAAAGAAAAGTTTGAGATGGAAATATCCTGGCAGCAAATGTGGAAGTGGTTACTAAGTCCGCCTCACAGTTCTATAGTTCGGGATTTGAATCTCAGCTCCAGCTCCTGCAAGTTGGAATACTGGGAGAAATCTCATACGAAGTTCGAGGAGAACATAAACTTCACACAGGAAGGCCCGAGCCGAGATTCTAAGCTGGGACAGCTCGACTGTCAGGCAGAGGTGCTAACCACTAGTTCGCCGTGCTTCCCACTAGATATAGTACTTGTACAATGGAATCTCAATTTAACGGACTAAACGGGGGGCCATCCGTTTAATCCAATTGTCTGTTAAATTTGAGCACTTTTTCCGTGGCCTAAAAACACCAGTACAGTACACAATTGTTGTAAATAAATACAAAAAAAGTTTGAAAAAGTTTTACCGTTTATCCAAATTTTCCTCACTGGTGCATGGGAGGAATGATTTTGAGTTCCAACTGGATACTACTTTTTGTGCGTTAAATCCAAAGTCAGCTAAATCGACGTTCCACGTATATAGCTCGTAAAGAATTAAAAAGAAAAAAAACAAAAAAAAAAGTCTTAATCTAAAATTGATACAAAAAGTCTACACACCTGGTCAAATGCCATTTTTTGTGATTTAAAAAAAAATTAGACCAAGCTAAATCATTTCGAACTTTTCCACCCTTAATGTGACCTTTAACCTATCCTCCATAAATAAATGAAATCTGATGAAATGAAGTAAAAATAACCAACTGAAATAATGTGGGTGCACAAGTGTGCACACTCATAACTAAGGATGTGGCTGTGTTAGAATTAATCAATCACATGTTAAATGGGACTCAACACACACCTGCCACCATTTAAAGACCCTCTGATGATCCCCAATAAGGTTAAGAGGTTCTAGTAGGCTTTTCCTGACATTTTTTGTGGTCACATTTTACAGCCATGGTCCAGAGAGCTTCCACAGAATTATAGGGTTCTCATTGTTTAAAGGTCTCAGTCACAAAAAGGGTTCCAAAATAATTTCCACAGTGAAGACAGTCATTATCAGTTGGAGAAAATATTGCACAACAGTGACATTACCAAGACCTTGACGTCCCTCCGAAATTGATGAAAAGATGGTTTGAATGTGGGTGCGAATGCTCGTTTGTCTATATGCGTGCTGGTAACCAGTCCAGAGCGTATCTCCGCTACTTACCCCAAATTCAGCTAGCATACGTTCCAGATCACCCGTGACCCCAATGAGAACAAGCGCTGTACAAAATGGATGACATGATGGTGACATCGCAGCGCGGCTTCTGGACTCGGTCACGTCCTCACTTGGCCCTGCTATGCTCGATAGTAAGTGTCCTTCCTCTGGACCACATCTGCCTTTCCGCTGCCATTCAGACTCACACCGCAAGCTTCTGAACTTCTCTTTTTGACCAAGTGACAATTGGGTGGATGTTACACAGCGGCAAAAGTGAAACCAACAATCAAAAAGTACAGTACTTCTCATGTCCACAGGCTAGTCCATTATGTACGGAGCATAATCTGATACAAAAGAATTATTTTTGATTGACATTTAACACATTTAAAAATGTGTTTATTATTGTGATTTCATTATATTACAGTATATGATGCAGCCACTTCAAATTGCAACCAGAATAATAAAGCTATTGTTAAATTAGCCTCGGCAGAAAAATGCTGTAGCGGTCCATTCCTCCCTCCTACATTAGCAGCTAAGATTACATTAGCAGCTGCGTTTGATGTGTGTTATAAACTGGTTGCCAACTGCCAGACCAATGAACAAAAGGCTTGGAAGGAAGGTCTTGGGGTGCAATTTGAGTTTGGGTAAAGCAGGCTACATGCAAACCCACATTTTTAACATTGTAACCACTTTAAATGCGTACGAACCCGGTACTCAAGATGACCAATACAGCACCGCCAATATCTCCACCCGCAACCAAGAGTCAGGTTTAACATTTGTAATTGTCAGCCAGACCTTTTCACAAGCAGAGGGAGGGGGAATGCATTTCGTACAACTCACACCATGGGATAATCCTTCAATCTTTCAGAGACATCCAATGATCGAAAGGTAGTAAAATGCTTAAATTTGGACCAGTTATCAGTATACCGCGTTCCCTTGCTAGCTGACTTGCATGGCTAACATCTGACATTACTTCACAAAGCAGTGAAGAATTTTCTGTGAAATAAGTACTTTTACTCTTGTAGTACATTTGAATTTTATTTAGAAAAATTCAAATGTCAATTGCTATGTTTAAATGGGTTTTAAAAAGAGGGTTCAAACAATTTAAAAAATTATTATTATTATTATATTTTATTAAATGGTCTCCGGTCACAGATTTTCACATATTGCGGGTAGAACTAGAATGTATCTGCCATGATAAATGGGAGTTCTCTGTACCCCGCTTCAGTGCTTGTGTAATCCTTTTAACAAAAACACACAGCTAAATGCATCGCTTAATGTCAATTGAAACAGCTTTATTAACCTTGCAAAGGCCAATTATTTCACTGTCTCGTCATCGCTGGTGTCTTGTTTGGGGGTTAATGACAGCGCTCTCTCGCCTCACAGTCACACTGCTGTGACGCAACCTGCCTGCTATTTAATGCTATATCATCATTTGCGCAAACACAAGAGCTTACTGATACTGATTGCGCGGATCAGATCTGGGCAGAGTTAAAAAGGATGCACAGACACAACTTGACGTTTTCCCTCCCTGACAGACAAGTTTGGTTGCTCAGGATTTGCTGTGTAAATGATCGATGTTGCCTCCTGGCAAACTGGGTGGCTTTTTGTCTTGTTTCTTTGTTATGCACACGCTCTTCTGCTTGTGTGTCAGGCTTCTTCCCCTAATCCATTCCCTCTAGCATCCAGCCTCCGGTATTCCACCCTGCCAGGAATAACTGCCATTTGCGGTTCTTTATGTGCACCTCATGTAGGACAATTAAATCCCAAACAACAACAATGTAGAGTGATTTGTGGCAGCCTGACCACAGCACTCTTTAAAGAGAGCTGCACCGAAGTTTATTGGCTCTCTCTTTGACTCCACTGCATAAGCCAGGACGTTTTGCGTAAAACTGCAGCATTGCATGGCAGAGGTGGGAGTAAGTCGCAAGCAAGTCCTAAGTCACTGTGGGAAAGATTCAAGCAAGTCAAGTCAAGTCACCACTACATTTCAAGCAAGTCGAGTCAAGTGATTACTTGGTTCAAGCAAGTCGCAAGTCAAGTCATACAATCTTGGAGTGGTAATAAGATGTTTACTTTAATTAAATCACTTGGTTTTATTTATTTAGAGGCACGGATTCTGGGCAATTGACAGTTGCCATTAGATTAAAGGTTACGTTTCATACGCTGTGGTCTCAACTTTAAAAGCATTGTGCAGACAGCTGTATCACAGAGCCGACACAACGAATGACATTTTAATGGTGACGCTTCAAGAAACTCAAGACTTGCTTCTGTTTTGTGGAAACAGTAAATCACATTTAAAATGAAACCAGTAAAACTGAAACCCCACATTGGACAGGGGTTCACTTTATTGCTATCCCGCTTGGTGCTATGGTAAAAATAACTGATAAACGACCTAATTTGCCGACTCACTCGTCCTCCTCAACATCTCAGCTCAACTGGCACTAGCCTGCCAATCACTAGCTTCGTTTCTGATCTGTTTATGGCACAAATTGAAATTAGTAGTCCTCAAGGCCGCCACTCCCTCCAGCGGCAGTGATGTCCTTGCTGTGGAGGAGAGTCGCAGATGAACGGGTTTGGCACTCACTCAAGCTGGAGGATAAGCCTCTTTCATCAGCGAGGGTGCACGATCTGCTCACGGCCACATTCACACACACGAGAAAAAACTCTTAAAACCGCCTTGCTGCTTTTTCCACCCCAATGATTTCACTCAATCGCCCCGCTGGAGTCGTAATCTCCCTTTCAAGGCGAGGTGCGTTTTATACGACTGATAAGTGGCATGTTTGCGTTCCCCGTCGCATTCTTTACAGCGCCATGATTTCATCAAGTTAGGATTTGTTTTGACTTCGCAGGGCCACGCTTTCAACCGTCTTCGTGAGCCCCCACCTCCCCAAAAACAGACACTTTCTCCTCAAGCCGGACACTGAAGGAAGCTTTGCACGGCTTGTTTAAAATGTAGCAATCATTAGGCAGGGGGAGAACGCAGACGAAACACACAGCCGACATCTCGTCAGGTGCACGAATGTCGGTCGGGCCCAGTTGACGACGCCCGACAGGCAGAACAAATTGCCCGGATGGTGAGCTATTGTTATTATTGAGTGCACGCAGACCATAGAATCATTTCAAAGAAATCGTGCTCCAGTCAGGCGCATAAAGGCACTGTTGTGTGCCGCAGGTGGAGCCCTTGAAACAACCTTGGGCTCGGCCAAGCGCAAAAGCAACTTGAATGTTTCAATTCGCCTCCAACAAAAAGTCCTCGCCAAAGGAAAAGGAATGCGGGAGAACTTTAGCTGCATTCAATAAACATGGGAAATTATGAACCCGAATTTCCCTCACCTGTTACCCTGAGGATGAGCGTTATAGAACATGGATCGATGGATGTTCGACGAATAGGAGTGGTTAGCTAAGACTGTACACACAGTCAGACATCTTTTCTGGTGAGAATTGTTTAAAATCAGTAACTGTGCTTGTTTCAACTAGACTTGACCCGAGCTGATCCGCGTGATCAGAAATCTGGGCAAATCACGTAATTTTTAGTTGACTGGTATCGAGTGAGTTTTTTTTTTTTCTCTTACAGAGCTGGCTTCATGGAGCTGTCTGTGCGTCTACGCTGTAGCCAAAATGCTCTGTAGTGGGCGGCACCTTTGTCCCCGGAACTTAAAAATCGGTGCTTGTCTGCAGCTCATTAAGTAAAAAGAGCCACAGAGTGGGATATGGAAACATTTTGCTTACACGGCAGACTGTCAGGTCAAGTCGAAAGATGTGACAATCTGAAAAGCCGCACAGACCACAGGAGGAAACAGTATGACAAATATATCCTGACATATATCTTACGTAATGCATTGCTAAGGTATCAGGCTCAGTATCGGACGATACTTAAAATCAAGTGACTCGACTTGTATTCAGGTACAATAAAATGTGACCAGGACATCCCTAGTTTTACCAACCTAAATAAGAATACTGTATAGTCAGCGTCTGCTTCTGTCCTTAAGGGTACAATCTATAAATGTTTATGTAATCAACCAATTCGGTAATGGTCGTTCTAATGTAAACAATTGTCTATTATTTAAAAAAAAATAACATTTTAACTAACCAATTTGAAGAAAAAAAAAAACAGCAAAATGTACACAACAAATATTACCAATTAGGCGGCATGGTGGACGACTGGTTAGAGCGTCAGCCTCACAGTTCTGAGGACCCGGGTTCAATCCCCGGCCCCGCCTGTGTGGAGTTTGCATGTTCTCCCCGTGCCTGCGTGGGTTTTCTCCGGGCACTCCGGTTTCCTCCCATATCCCAAAAACATGCAGTAATTGGAGACTCTAAATTGCCCGTAGGTGTGACTGTGAGTGCAACTGGTTGTTTGTTTGTATGTGCCCTGCGATTGGCTGGCAACCAGTTCAGGGTGTACCCTGCCTCCTGCCCGATGACAGCTGGGATAGGCTCCAGCACGCCCGTGACCCTAGTGAGGAGAAGCGGCTCAGAAAATGGATGGATGGATATTACCAATTAACATTGCTAATTACACCACTAGATTCTAAGGAGATCATGTCACAATTCCAGAGCTAAAAAGGTACAAAAGAAGCTGTTTTGTATACATTGCAACCCTAAAACAAATTTATGTATATGTATATTGTGAGAGTGAACTACACTATACTGTACTGTACTATATTTGTGCAAAATACAGTGAGGTAACACGAATGTTTGGGATGGTCTGATGAAAATCATTTTCCAAATGGCCCTGGTCATGGTGCATACCCATAACCAGAAGTTTAGCACTAAAAGAAAAACAAAAAATGCACGCGCAGAAAACCACATCAAATGTACCCTTTATGGACAGGAGCTGTCTGGTTTCCGGGCACTGTGTGTATTCCAGCTGTGGTCGCACTTGTGAGAGGGTGGAAGCGACAGGACCGAGCTGAAGGGCAGGTTTAGCAGAGGCGGCATCTGCGGACAGTCGGAAGCAGGAAGTGGTTCCTCTGATGTACGACCCCATTAATGTGGCGAGTGAGAAGTCCGGCCAACTCAGTGGTGAGAGCTGCAACACTGCCCGGCCTCGGGCCTCTGTCTCTGCTTGTTCTGTCATGCACTTGCTATTCTTGTGCACCATTTTAGCTTAACATCATACTACCACTTGGAAATAATAACGTCTGACCTTAAACAGGCATAGAAAGGGCATTGCATTGAAGGCAGTCATTTACTACATACGCATCTACGAGCTATTGTTTTGTCTTTCTTCATGTTGGAGTCAGGGTTTGATGCTGGGAACAATACAAGGAAATTACACAATTACTTTGGTTTTCCCCCTCGTCCACCTACAACTGAAAAGGTACTCTATAAATGACCTTGTTATTTAGGGAAAAAAAAAGTACTTTTTTGTTTTTTACGTTTCACTCACGAGGTGGACAACTGGCCAATGACTTAAGGAGAATCCACTTTCCCCCTAAATGAGCTCACAATGATGATTAAATAAAATCCTGGCATTGGTTTCGTTCTTGGAACACATTACGCAAAGTTCATGGGAAAGGGCTACATTTTTTTTCTGTCTATTTTTCCGTAATCCTGCACACAAATAAACCAGCACAATGCCCACAAACGCAGATAAAGAAGTCACCGTCATAAAATCCTTCCTTCCTCCTTGCACTAGTTTCCTTCTTTTGGATAGATACATGGACAAATAGAAATAGTATCAACTTAAAAGCTCCTAACATCCACATTTTTTAAGCTCGCTTCCAAGACAGGACCTAGCTTATGAGCTACCTAATATATATTTTTATTATTACAGGACTAGTAAATGCCACTAATGACTTACTAACAAGTGAGATGGCTAAAATTTATTACTATTTATCTCGGCAGTAACTCATGGAAGTTAGCTTGGGAGCGAGCGCATGGATTGGAAGCTAGTAGATAGCTTGGAAGCAAGGACCTTCTTAGATACTATTTCTTAGATAGAGAAATAGGTACCGATAGACATTATTACTATATACTGTATCTATCTATGTATCTAAACGGCTACCTACCTTATTAGTGATGGTTAGCTCAGGAGCTACTTTGTGGCTTGGAGGCTAGGACCTTCTTACATAAGACTTCTCAGATCGATATTAGCCAAGAACATCCTAGCTTCCAAGTAAGCTAGCTAGCTTCCTTGTACCGCTAATAGTTGAGATAAATAGGTCAAAAGCTCGATAGATAGTTGAATCAATCAACGGCTAGCTTCAATACTGTAGCTCAAGCGATAGCTTGATAGATACTTTAGCTCCCGATAGCACAATACATTGCTTGATAGCACCAAAGATAGCTCAAAACCGCAATATAAAGCTCAATTGATAACTTGATGGATAGTGTTCGATAGATACGTCTATAGATTGATGGATAGCTCGAGAAATAGCTCGTGAGATAGATGGAAAGATGGGGCGTTTGCAATTTTGCATTCTAATATTAAAAACGTATGATTTCATGAAATAAGATGAGACGGTCCTCCCACCCCCCCCCCCCAAAGCCGTGGGCGACGGGGAGCTGCTGCGTTCCAGTGGAGCTGCTGTCATCGGGAAGGGCCGTGGTGATATGTGACAGGCTGTCATGGCCATCCAGCCTTTTACGACATTAAAACACACACGCAGCAGAAATATCCCACGCAGCTGACCCTGAGATCAAGTGTCACGGCGAGCAAAGGGGCTAGACGCCGGGCATTGCGGGCAGCCACGGCCCAGCCAAGACATCTGCCATATACGGCGCACTTTGTTTTAAACGTTTTTCCACAGATTAGCGCTTGGTTAGACAGAATGCCCTTTAACCCTCCTGATTGAGGATAGGGTACTTACTCTTCCCAGACTGCCTCACGCTCCTAACAGTGTTTACCAAATGACAGCGTGGTGCACCAGAGATATGAATAGCTCCTGAAAGTATAAATGGCATTCTCAAAGCGGGCCTTCGGCATGCAGTGTATTTATAGATGTGAATTTCAAATGTGTTGCTTCGTGCGACTGAAAAAAAAAAAGGGTCGCATGAAAAACAAGCAACAGGCCCACTATGCCACTTTGTTTCACTCTAAAACCTGATTGTGTTTGACATTTTGGCTACCTCACCACTCCCAAAATCAAGATAGCAACAGGGAAAAGGCCGGAAATTTTGTATTACAGTATTTTGGTACAAGGCACAGTCAATATCCTGCACAGGAAATCAAATATGAAAGCGCATTTTGGTGACACATTATTATACGCAAAGCTGACTCAATTCTTTGAAATATTTAAACCGCACAGGTTAATTATTTACCCGCTGCGACTGGCACACAGAATAAAGCTCACTTTTGTTTCTAGTGCAGATAAATGAGTACAATAGTGTGCAAAAAAGGCCACTGCACTAGCTTTGTTGTTTTAATGACCCTTTCCACTGCAGCAGTCGCTTTGACACCGTGTACAGCATTGGGAAGATAATAGGACACAGACAGCTTTTATCAATGTTATGCAGTTTGTGGTTCAATTCCTAAATTCTTTTTTTCTTCCTTAACTTGCGTGTATTACACAAACATCATGGAATTTCATTGCATGTTGTATAAGTATGTATTTGAAAATATAGGTGTAGCATAAAGGGGGGGCTCAACTAAATATGTGACACTATCTTCATTGGTATATATGTTTTATTTTATTGTTTTAATTAACGTTGTTTTATTTTGATATTGGGTTTATTATCCATCCATCCATTTTCTACACCGCTTATCCTCACTCGGATCGCGGGTGTGCTGGAGCCTATCCCAGGCAACTGCAGGCAGGAGCTCACCTCCTGCCTGAACTGGTCGCCAGCCAATCGCAGGGCACATACAAACAAACAACCATTCACACTCACTTTCACGCCTACGGGCAATTTAGAGTCTTCAATTAACCAAGCATGCATGTTATTGGGATGCGGGAGGAAACTGGAGTACCCGGAGAAAACCCACACAGGCACGGGGAGAACATGCAAACTCCACACAGGCAAGGCCGGGATTTGAACCTGGGTCCTCAGAACTGTGAGGTAGATGTGCTAACCAGTCATCCTCTGTGCTTAATTGCATACACTTTTCTCATAATACAATTTCACTGCATGCGAAGTATGTGTAAAGTACTCTGTAAGGCTCAACTAAATATAGGAGACTATATTTACACGATGGTGTATGAATTACATATTAAAACTGGATGAATAATTAATGAAAATTATATTTTTAATATTACTTGTATTATATTATGCATTAACATAAAAATATTTCATTCTTTGGTGTATATAGAAAGATATATACAAAAGCATAAAAGTGTTTTAGTGTGACCCCCTTTACATATCGACGCCCTTCCCGTTTTTGTATTTTGAAAATCAATTACAAACGGTCATTATTGTACTGCAAAAACTAATAATCTAATGTACCGTTTAACGCCACATCAGCGCGAAAACACGAGTCACTCAGCAAATCTGTATCATCTCTCTCTCGGTCGCGATCCTTGTTTGTTTCTGTAATCTACGAGGAAGCAGATGACCACAGGCTTGAAAGTTGCGACTGAGATACTTTAGATGAGGGAACACCCTCTTAAATCAACCCAACATGCTCCAACGGCCGCTCCGTGAATTCGAGCCGCTGATAAACAGCTAATTTTACCCGGCGACTACAGCTGAGGCACCTGAAAGCGCTTTGTTTGCAGTGAAGGCTTATCTTACAGCGGCTGGATCTCCACCTGCACTCACCGCCTATTAGTGTGCGTGCGTGTCTTGTGGGACCATGTACCGAGCGGGTCACAGAGAGTTTATGCACGACAAGCACACTGCGGAGAAAAGGCCGAAGCCCGCCTGGGGCTGACTGTTCAGGGCGATTCATGAAATTCAACAGGACTGTGACACTCCCCAAGAACTGACCTCAGGCCAGAAGTGAACAGACAGCCATGGCAGAGGTTTGAAAGCACCAACTAAGCTATGCTATAATGTAGAGCCAAATGTTACTATACATCACTGGACCTGTCATGCATCATATGTCAAATATATCACTGGTGACAAGGACAAAGAGACCAGAAGATGAATAGGCGTCACGCAGTATGTACGATTTATTAAATCAAGATAGAATGTTAGGTTTGATTTTGACTCAAAATGCTAATACAGTAACATTTGTGCTTGTTATGCTACTCGCTGACAGAATAAAAAACAAATCTGCTTAAATTGTCAACATGTATTTTTCACTCAAAATGTGCAAACAAATAAAGGCCAAGGAGAAAAAAAAGACAATGAAAAGGTTACGACAGAGTATGTCATGCCGCTTGATATGAGGAATTCAAAAGGACAGCAAAAGCAGAAGATGTTTGGAGTGTTTTCCTGGAATAGTAACAACAGTGCTGCTTGCTACTAGAATAAAAAAAAAAAAAAGAAATCTGGATTGATTTTCAGTATTCATTTAGACTCAAATTGTGCTGGTGTCACAAAAAGGCAATGAGTGGAAGAACAAAAAGTAACAACAATATATGGTCTGCTGCTCGCTGTGAGGAATTCAAAATGTGCCAAACTCTTCAATCTCAAGGTTGCTTAAGTGTGGAAATGGACAACAATGACAATGAAAGCAAAAGATGAACGTCTGTTTGCACTGTTAGCCTGGAATAGTTACGACAGGGCAGATTATGCTGCTCGCTCGGATACAAACAAAATCTGCATAGATTGTCAGCATTGATTTTGATCAATTCATCAAAATTCACCAAACTGCAAAAAAAAAAAAAAAATAAATAAATAAAAAAAAGAGTCGCTACGCTTGTGCCATACTCTTAAGGCGAAGAGCGGCACTGAAAAAGTCACAACAGAGTCTGGGACGCTGCTTGACACCAAGCAGCTTTGATCCCTGTATTCAGTTTCCAATCGGGACTAGAATGCCTTGCCAGACCGGCATTACTTAGATCATCACACAAGAGATTGTGACAAGGTTTGCAGAGGGAATTTCTCCCCAAAGACCAATGTAAGGGGCGGGGGAATTCTGGCAATGAAGTACAGGGCTGACCTATCCCAAAGGTCTCTTGATACAATGCTGCACACCCTGCTAAAAGACATAACTCAAACAAAATGAGTACTTTCTGCAGCTCCCACTAGCACCTTAAATTGGCCAGAAAACAAGCCGTTGATTGTCTGCAGGAGGTTTGACATTCTCTCGTTAAAGAGAGTAAGAGGAGAAACAGCATGTGATAGCCATCGGAATAGTTTCCAGCATGATATCAGCCTCAATCAAGGCCACAAAAGCCCACATTGTGCCGCCTGATGCTCAACAACGCTCATTGTGCTGCGTGATTGGAATACGGCAGGGGAAAAAAATAAAAAATAAAATCAGGAGTGAGCTGGAGATCTTCCAATTATTGGAAATGGTGCGCCAAGCAAATTCCCACTGCGGCTAATAGTTTTATTTGTTTGCGTAAAACGAGATTATTACATCCAGAGCAGCAACACCGTGGCTCGTCTTTGTGTTCAAATCACTCAACGGGAATAAAAATACACCACAAAGGGAGTCGTCGGCTCTGTCATCCCGCTTCCTCCCTGGGAGACCACCGGCGAGTAGAGGTCGGGTTACTGGGAGTACTGGAGGAAAGGAAGCAAAAAAAAAAAAAAAAACGGGGCAGGAAACACACACATAAACACATACGCAAAACGGGATGCGATCAACACGTCCGGTCCACACGACGGCGGAAATGACGTGCACATATATCCCGTGCCGTCGTGCAACCACTCGCAAAGAGGAATTAGCATCGTTAGCGTCATTTAGCTCGTGTGTGAAAAGCTGCCGAGCGTGACCGAGAAAGACGAGCGCTCACATAATGTACAAAACTTTCCTCAGACACAGTTGAGAACACGATATTTTTGTCTAAGTGGTCACAATGCTTTTGTCCGTATAGTAATAATAATAATAATACAACTGTTTATTATTGTGATGTCATTTGCAGCATTATGCTGTGCTGTGTTTCTGATAATCTGGTTATTTTATTTAGATAGACAAAAAGGCTTTCAAGAACCACAGAATATTGAGTTCTGTGACAATATAAACACCTGCCAAAATGAAAGAATAGACTCTCTTCTCTCACCAGAAAAAAAAAAGTCTTGTTTCTAGCGTTTTACGTTCTTTAGTAATCCGCAGTAGAACATGGGTTGGTTCTACCAAAAACATCAGTTTCTAACCAAAAAGGAGGAGAAAACCAAAACACGTTAAAGCAGAATAGCGACTTTGATGCATTTTCTTTTTCTGATACCGCAAACTATAAAACAAAAACGAGACTGAGAAATAAATGGTAAAATTCTAATTTATTTACAGATATACAACAACGAAACGCGCCATGAGCGATGCTGACTCGCCACGTCTCGAGTTCAACGTCACTGGCTTTTTTACATAGCGTTCATCATTCACTCCATGAACTGTGTCATCTTTTCTCACAATCACGACACACACTTTCTACTTTCTAACGAAACACGCACCTAGATTTGTCAGACTTTCAACACGTTAGCATTTCTCTTCCTCATCATCAACGTGACAAGCAGAGATTTGCCACCTAATCTTTATCTTCTATTCAAATGCCGTGCTGATCTCAAAGTGATGCAACGCCGCACAGCTACAGCTAACAAGCGCGATAGCAAATGGATAGATAGATGGAAAAAATATTAAGAAATATGCATTACAGGCATTTTCATAAATTTGGCACCCCTGCGTTAGCCCATTTTATAGCCACACTGTGAAAACACAACACAAAGGTTTCTATCACCTCCATTTTTTTAAACCATGTTCAATCATGTGCTTTTTCCAAGAATGGTTAAAAACATCTCCTTGTCGGATTTGCATCCCAGGCAACGCATTGATCGACTCCATTGATATTCAATACAAGGACACACACACACACACACACACACACACACAACTAAACCGTACGCGTTGGTGTGCACAGCCTTTAGCAATTATGTGGAAAGAAACAGCACATCCAAAGTCACACATGAGTCTGATTAGGTGCTGGAAAGACAAACCTGAGCAAGAGTATAGTACTTACTTTTTGGTTTGTTTGTTTTTAAATCAGAGGCAACAGCTGCACAGACTCATCTTCGGCTTTCCGTTCCTTCTTTGCAACAACCAGGTCATCGGATTCAACTAAGTCATGTGATTCATGCGCCACTACTATTTGAATCCCTTTCATCTGCTACACAAGCAAACAAAGAGGAAGCGGTTTCAATAAAGAAAGTTCAGCATCCACATGACTTATGTAGAGAGGAGTCAAGCTAATTGTGATCACCATCTGATGAGCACACAATCCGCTCTGATGTAATGTGGCAAAGCAAGTGTAATAATGTCATTAAATATATAGAATATTTGTGACGTAACATTTCATGATGGCTGGAGAACTTGGATTGTGGACCAATCATGAGCGAAAATCAGCCAGCTCCATGGTGATGTAAAACATCTGCTCATGTTAAATCATGGGTTGAAACCTCATTTTTACATTATTTTTGCATCATAACTGACAAAAATTATTTTGCTAAAGTTGACAATTTTGTTAATTAAATAAATTACTTATATTTAATAATATATACTTTACACTGACAACTTCATATTATGAAATTATATACATTCAATATTAATTATATGCACATTACATGAATGACATTTTTCCCTCCAAATTAATCTATTACTTCTTTGATATTATTTTCCAATTATCTTATTATTTAGATTTTTTATTAATTTCACATTATTAGGTGGATAGCCCACTTGGGATATTCTACTACATTACATAATTGCATATTTTGCCAATTAATCAAATGTTGTTACCATTTTAAAATCAATTACAAATTTTTAGTTTTTAGTTTTTTTATTTATTGGCATATTTTAGTATTGGCTGTTGTAATTATAAATGTCATTCATTTATAATTACAGCGCCATTCCAAAGCTATATCAATTATTTACTCAGCCTAACCCTATCAATTCTTTGCAATTTCAGATCATTAAAATACTCACATTTGGTACACCTGCAAAATCTGCATTGACTGAATGTGACGTCCCCTGTATGAAAACTCTTTTTTTTTGGTGGATTGTGACTGAAGTCCCTGACATTTAGGCTCGCTGGTGTCACCAAGATGAAGTCCAGAGAGGACACGTACAAAGGAAGGATGGAGGGGGAGGCGGAGTGACGACACACAGCTGGACTGAGAGATAGACTGTGGAAAAGTCCATGAGGAAGGCACAGGAAGACCGGGAAGACCCGAGCAGGTCCTCTGGGACCGCCGCAGGGCAAAATACGAGGAGGAGGAGGAGGGCCTCTTAAAGAGCGACCCAGTGGGCGGCCAAGCAATTATTGTCGTACGGCGGGGGGACAGAGGAGTCAGGAAAAATGACGTCAGCAAGGGGACGAGAGGAAAGACGCTAACAAAAAGACTTTTCTATGCTCTCCAAGTGGGAGGACAACCCCTGACATGACAACTTTTGTTTATTTTCAACACATATTCAGAGCGACGCCTTCCTGACTGAGGAGGGCACCATAAAAGAGAGACTTGACATCATTTTCCACCCGGCCTGTCAAAGTGCGAAAAGGAGAACGAAAGAAAGAAAGAAAAAAGAAAAAAAAAAACTGGCATCACGAGGAGGAGGAGGGAAAGGGAAAGTTGGATTTCGGGCTCAGGTGCTTGTTAAAATCCGCCGGCAGCGTCTGGCTGGAGGCCACTTTGCCGCGTCTTGACTGACAAACATTCATCACACTCCAACGGATTAACTGACAGCGACGAAAAAGCGCAGTATTCCAAGCGTGTGGCTCGCTCATGTGTTTTAAGACGGAGCGGCGAGAGTCCAAAACACACCCTGGTTTCTGGGAAGGCCGCTGGAGTGAGTGCGGTGCCTGGTATGCGATGCTGGTGGGGGCGCTGAAGCTGTCCAGATATAACTCCTGTGTACTGCAGCTCCATTCAGACAACTCACACGGATGCCATTAACGGAGGAGACGACACATTAGGGTAGTACTAGATGGATTTACGTGCACTGCCATTGCTCCACTGAGGCTTATTAATCCGAACTGTGCTTATCATTGCCCAATTCTGATCCGGAATCTACGTCTTGACTTTCTAATATGACCCATGTCTGATGTCATTAGGGTCCGAGTGCAGTTTGGCAGATAGGGAACATTTCTTCAAGAGGACCCAAATGTGCTTGATTCAATCTGTTTCTTGCCACTCCCAGTTAAAAGTTATTGTAAAATTAAATGTGAACAAAGATAATTGTATTTCACCAACCGAAATAACTTTGTCTCATGAAAGTCAGCTAGCTTAATGTTAACACATAATGCAAAACACCATAGATGTGCTATCGAAACTAGCATCACTGTGCGGTAGGTAGAAAACTTTAAACAATTTTTTTAACACAAATGCACAAGAGCACATACACAAAGCATTTAACAATACTCACAGGCATACATTTTGTGTGCTCTGTGAAAAAATATTACTGCAGCTTACTGAAAAGATGTGACCGTCTTCTTCGTTTATACATGAATGTATTAATTAAACCACACCCTGGTAGCTAAGGCATGTACACCAGAAGAATGTCCATAGAATTCAAGCAAAATATTTTTGCAAATACTGTTTTTTGTTGTTGTTTGTCCCCCCCAAACAGGTAACGCCAAGCTTTTTTCCCTACACCATCTAATGTGCGTAAACGTTTGATTATCACGTCAAGGATTCGCCATTAAAAAGGGGATGCGAGGGTCTGTTCATCACTGCTTGGACCTTACATCATTTACTGAAACAATCGACATGTCACACACACCTAAAACACAGCTTAAGAACTTCATATAAAATATTACAAAGCATCGAGTCATACACTATATGTATAATAAGGCGTAGGCAATATAACCTCTGAATCGATCGATTGATTATAAAGAGTTCGGTCGGTTATATGGTTGTGTAGAGCTGAGCTCTTTTATGGCAGCATTCATCTGCTCAAAACAATATGCATGGAAAATGGAGTTAAGGACATTCACTTTGTTTTTATACAAGAACACTCAAATTTTCATGCAAAATTCTCATGAGAACACGATATTAAGAAAAGAAATTAGCAATGTTGTGCATCTCCTCCTCCTGCTTAACTTTCCTGAGAAGTGCTAGTAAAGCGTCTTTACCACACTGATTTGTTTACAAGTTCACCCTCAAGTTACACTGCTGTAACGGAGGCTTGTGTGAACCTCGTAACGCGAGCCCGCGTCAAAGGGATTTCACCCACGTACGGCATGTGCAGTTGCAACATGGCCTACATTTATATTTCTGTCCCAAGGTGTCAGGTAAAAGACATTTACTGGCGAATCTCCAGCCGACACGCCCTCTCAAAGAGGGCCGCTCGGCAGTCAAAGTTCAAGAAGTAGTCGCCGTCTCCGCCGCTTCTGGGGAAAACATACAAAGCGTTCCCACAAGCTCGAAACTGAGCTCTGCCCCGAGGTTAAACGGCTCCAGACACCAACCAACCATGTCAGTTCGCCGGCACCCAAAACACAACAACCCTAATGACATGTCTTCCTCCCCGCAGACGTTACTTCAAGAGGACACATTATGGAAAATTGACTTGTTAATGTCTTGTATCCAAATAGTTTAGGTCGATGGCGTACCAGCTCACCAATCAAGTGTGAAATTAAACAAGCAAGTCCATCGTTTTCCACCCTTTTCTGAAAATGTGCCCGTGAGCAAAACGCATTAAAATCTCTAATTAAAGACAAATTAAGTGAGCATCCGAAAGGTGGCTCGGAACTGCCCGCAGTGGGCGAGCTGCAGGTGGTCGACGGGCTCAGAGGCGGACCTGAAAATAGCCACGCCGCGGCCCGCATTACATCACAGCGACTGTCATGGCTGCCGTCACCGCCGCCGCCTGTGAGTCACAAACCCACGAGAGGGACACTTGCGCCGAGCCAAGTGTAATTCCAGGAAGAGCCAGCGGCAGCCATAGAATGCTAATGTGCACTGGCTTCAACAGGAAAGGAAAAGACTTCCTGTGTAATTAAAAGAAGCGAGGACAAGGCAAAAGCATCTGTTTACATTCCTTATTGAGTAGCACACATGCACGAGTCACACGCCATTGTTCAATCTATTTGTTCCTAACTTTGGCAAGACCCGGACTGACATAGCAAGTGACACAATTCCGATTTTATGCTTTCAAGTGGCACAATTGGGATATGCGTCATGGCAGCGTAAAGAGAAAAACACATGGAATCGGACATAATCGGATCAGAAGCAGGCCTCGTTCAAATAAATGTGAATGAAAATCCACATCCGTATCAGCAATCTGACAACTTAAAAATAAATCAATAAATAAAAATGCTCACGTGTTTTTAAAAAGACAACTAGGACTCAGGCACTAGCACTCATGCACGCACTCTCAATTTTCGTCACAAAAACATACTGTAATAATAATAATTTAATATAATGTATGCAGATAATGGAATGTAAAAAAAGAAAAACTAAGGTTTGCGTCATAATTGTGCTCCTTCTGGTGTGCAAGGTCTGGCATTTTTATTTTTTATATTTCTTTGGGGGGGGGGGGGGGGGGGGGGGACCAACCCCGAAAATGCTAATTGGTGATTTATCCCCACTTATTCAGGAATTTGTGGGGTTTAAAAAAATAAATACACCAATTCCAATGGCCGTCAATTTTTTTCGCTGTTCTGGTCCCGATCCTCTGCGAATAGCGGGGTAAACTGTACATGACCGAGTAGTATTATTTTGTCTAGATGTGTTACTGCACCTTATATGTTCAAATACCTGTTTCTTAGGGTTATAGCTATGCAACATCGATGCTAGTTTATTTAGCCCATCTAAGGCGCTTTGCATTGCGTGTTAGCATTAAGCTAGCAGACTTTCATAAGCTATGTGTTTGGTTAAATAAACAATATGTAATTGTCTTTATTTTATGTTAAAACTTCAACTTGCAATGGTAATAAACAGCTTTAATTTATTACTATTTGCTGCTTATTGTGAAGTTTGCTGCTAACATTTAGCGCTCGTAAAAAATTTTTTTATCCAATTAAGGACAAAAATTAGCCGGGCAACAGCTTCCATTTCAAAATACTCATAAGTCAAGTTACTCGTAAGTCGAGGTACCACTACATCTACTTTTTGCGACATATTTTTTCAGCGGCGTGCAGGGAGATTATTATTATTATGTTGAATTCATGCCTTGGCTCAATAAAAGGTGGAAAATACATAATAATAATAATAATAATAAAATAATATGCACACGTCTGCCCAGAAAATTTACATAAAATAAACACTTTAAAAAACAACCGTCATCAATATAAGCTACAGAGAAAACACCTACTAAATATGTTATAAATATGCTACATTAGAGGCGTGTCCATCATTACATAAGCAAAATAATAATTGCTGAGTGTTGTCAGAGGAGAAATGTGGCGGTTACTCTCATTGAAATCAATGTGGGAAGTGTCAGTCCAAGCCAATTAAATGTTATCTAACATTAAGATTTATATTTACTCATGTATTACCGTTTACTTCCTGGTGTTGACACTTATGGAGTTATTTACATGCAGTTTGTTTCATGCGTGGCATCGGTGTAAACACAGTCATAACCAATGCAGTATGTCTTACTTGAAATATACGTGGAAATAGACAAGGCAAGAAAAATAAAAAATGAATGAATGAATGAATAAATAAATAAATAAATAAATCGCAAATAGTCATTAAATCAGAATTTGGCACTTGGACTTGCAGTGCAAATCCAGCTCGACTGCGAGCAGATAAGCTCACTTTCAGTTGAGCCAGCGCAAAAGCTAATGCTGTCAGTGTCTGTAATGAGATGTGGGAAAAGTAGTAGTAGGCGGCAGAACAAGTTGGTTAACATGTCTGACCTCGCCACACGCGCTCACATTCGCGAATCGTGACATCACAAAAAGGACAATGACAAGAGCTATGTCTGACAATTATTAGACAGCTTGAATAATTTTTGGGTGATTGCTTTTTTAATAGGTGAGCCAATAACTTCCATTCTGATTATTTACTTAAGCTATCATGGATGCAGCTCACAAATTCAATTAGGTCCCTGTTGGGAATATTAATTAAACGTGCAGTGGTCTAAGCAGTCTATAATGTACTGTGCGAGATTTGAATGTTCATTAAATCACCAGTATGGAATAGTTTGACATTGAAATAGCAGCTTCAAAACCATGTCGATTGTATACTGGCCGACAATCACGCAAGTGTTTTGGAGAACGACCTTCAAGAGCTTCTTCCTGGAATCCTATTTGCAATAATGACGTCTGCGTCGTATCGTAACCTGCGCGCCAAAGCCGGACGATTCCTGCGAGTCGTCACCTTGAAGCCAATAGGTCGCTTATCACGATGCACAGAGGTGGATGGACATGAACAAAAATCACTTTCGAATGGACCCTGCAATGCCACGTTTCCACTTCGACTTTACCATTCGCAAATGGCTCATCTCGCTTCAAGTCGACGAATGGCCAATCACGGGGTTTGGCAACAACAAATGGCCCTTCGCTGAGATGGGTTCACCCAGCCAACTAGCAACTAACCTCAAGTCTGTTGCAATATTTTGATTTTAAAAAATGAGTCCTGTAACACAGGCTCACCAGCAAAATATGCAAGTCTATCCTCAGATATAACAATCGCACAAGAAGACGAGCAGCCTTAAATCCTCACGGCACGTCCTGTCACAATGAAAAGACAGACAATTCATTGTTGTGTCCCATTAATACCCTCTTTATTGTAATAATAAACGATTAATGTTGCCAGGGAAAACATCCATCTCGCGTTTCTCTCGACCGTCAGCCTTCGTCCCGCAGACAGTCGACGCACGCTTGCAACCCTCGTCCACCTGCCACTGCCCCACCCCCTCCGACTCAATCATCCAATCACAGAAATCTTCAGGGGTCTCACGTAGACTTGCATCTCATATAAAACTCTTGCAACAAGCCACGTAACACAACTGCAGATTTGCTACAATACATTCCCTCCTTCTGTCCTTTAAAAAAATACTAGACTTTGCAGTTGTGTTACATGAATTGGTGGTAGAGTTTTACAAGTTCCGACTGGATGCGAGGCCGTGAAGGTATCGGATTGTGATTGGATGAGCAAGTGTCTGAATGTGATTGGATGAACAAGTCGGTGGGTGTGGGCCTGTGCAACTGAGAATCACAGGGAGAGAGAATGTGCGAGCTTATGACGACTGAAAAATATCGATTCGCCAAAGTCAACTTGACGCTCATCACCCTCGCGTCAAATACAAAAAAAACAAAAGTAAACCAAACCAGACCAGACATTCAAACAGAAAGGCAGACTATGTTCAGGACCAACCAAAAGAAGCCTCTTTCATACAGAAATCCGGGATAATTGCTACTTTAAAATACCCTTCAAAGCTTATACAATGGAAATGAAAACATCTGTGTACAGTAACAAAGTGAACTGAACCAGACCAGACATTGGGGTAGACAGACAGACTGGTTGGTACCAAAAAACAAGCGTCTTTCACACATGGACAAGCTTCTTTCACACATGAATCCCACAAAATTGCTGCCTTGCAGTAACATCCAAACCGTTTGACAATGGAAATGCAAGCAACTGTGCACGATAGCGTAGCGAACCGAACCGGACCAGACATTCCACATTCAGGCAGACTACGGTCGGTACCAAAGGAGAAGCCTCTTTCACACAGAAAACGGGCAAAGTTGACGCATTAGAGCTGTAACCCGGCATTGATCCGCCTTTGACTTTTATGCAATCAGAAAATTAGACACCTGACAAACAAACAACAATTGTGTACCGCACCGAAGCGAACCGAACCAGTCTGCACTGCACGTGGTGAAAGGTGTTGGGTGAACTTGGTGAGACAGGCAGCGTACCAGCAGTCATGCAGGCACGACTTGCAGGGCAGACCCCCTGAAAAAAACTAACAAAAACAACAAATCAAAAAAACTCACAGACCAGCCAGTCAACACAAGGCCCGGACGCCCCGACACCAGCGCAGTGGTGCAGGACTCGCTCGGCTTTATCGGTGCGGTTACATCATGCCCAGCTATGAGCGCCCACCCCTTCCTCCGTGCGATAAGGTTTCAGGCCCATGTGCTCCTGTGTCACGTCTGCCAAAATAACTCAGCAGTTTCTAATAAACCACGGCGGAGAGGGAGGGGGGGGGTTGTCGCGGCCCACCTGGAAGCATAATTCCAAAAAAAAAACAAGGCAGGAATAAAGTTTTCAGGTTCAAACGAGCGGGCCCGGCAATATGGGAAGCACATGGCCGCTTTTTCTTCGCATGCTTTTTGCTTGCCTTTAGGCCCATTCATGTGCCATGAGCCATCGTGGGGTAAGCTGCGGGAAATTAACCGAGGTCACTTCGTTGGTCGAAACATGATCATTTACTCACAAATCTTTGTTGGCCTATCTATGTGAGCGACATAAAGTGACAGGCAGAACAATTCAAAAGGTGGTTAATTGACCCGTGCATCCACTTTTTCTGTTTTCTGATGGATGGATGTTTTTTCTCCCCCATGTAAAGTATGTGCCTTGGCTCAATAAACGTTTGAGAACCCTTGAAGGTTGGTGATGAAGATGAAGATGAAGAGGGAGGAGGTGATGATGGAGTGGGAGGGAAACGACGAGGATGATGGCGTGACTTCACCCCGTGATGATTATTCAGCAGCATTCCTCATTCCTTTACACAACATTCCCCTCTGCTGCTATAAAAACATTTTATTTTTTTTTCAAAGTTCGAAAATTGACTGACTCATGAAAGCACACTTTTCCAACGGGGGGGGGGGGGGGGGGGGGCGGGGATAAAATTAAAAATAAACCAACTACTTGCACTGTGAAAAGTCCACACATTCAACACTCAATAAATAAATAAACGGATAAATGGATGAGGAGGAGGAGGAGGAGGCTCGGTCCTCTTCCTCGACCTTCCATACGCGTGACCACCACGGTGGTGGAATCGTAGCCACAACTCACCCTTCAAAGCCGGCGACTCGGGTGCTCTGCAGCGGCGGGGAAATAAATCCGATTTCCGCGTTCTCCCTCGGGACTTGTCACATCATCCTGACAAGCACACGCAGGAAATGAACGCTTCTTCTCGGTTGCGTTCCCCCCCACACCCACCACACACACACACACACACACCAGCACCACCAGGCTCCTTCTTTCCTCCTCCCGCGTCGCCACAAATCCTTCCCCGGGCGCCGCGTTGTGAAATCCGGCCACGCTTCTCAACCGCACCGGCGTTCCCGGAGGATGGAACCCGGCCGTCCGCGTCTCAGCTTCCCACCGACGGGCACAGCCTTCCCACACTGCTCCATGCGTCGACCCGGCCCAAGTTTTTCTGGAGCCGGGTTTGAGCGCGTGAGCCCCGCCCTGGGCTCGGAGACCGTCTGCGGGGAAGGAGGCGAGCCGTCGATTAGCGGCAGCCAATCGGCGTGCGAGCGGGGAGGCGCTCCCTCTCCCCCTTTCCTCCTTCTCGCTCTCGACGCCGGTGACGAAGCGACGTCCTCATCCGGACTGGACGCCACCGAAACTGGCTTCCGTCCCACTGAGACGTGTGACGAACCGCACTCGAGAAGAGGGGAATGCTGAAAGACGAGCGTTCATGTTTTCAAAAAAAAAAAAGTGCTGGTACACTGCGAATGTATTGCGAACACAATTATATCCTTCTAACTGATCGCCTCTTTAAGTCAGAAACATTGTTGAGATGTACATTTTCACACCAATTTGGTTTTGTGATGATGATTATTGATTAGGAGGTGTTTATTTATTTATATATATATATATATATATATATATATATATATTTTTTTTTTTATATATTTTTGTTTATTATTATTTTTCGAAATCTACTATTCTAATGTGAATGCTGAGAGAAGAGCGTCAAGCACAAAATTTAAGACATTTTGAACTCTTGGATTTATTTTTATTTTTTTTCATACTCTTGCTTTTGTGCGTCTACATTTTTTTTAAATATTTTATATTTCTATTTGTATGGCAGCAATACTTATTTCAATTCTTAGTTCTTAATATTTCTCCAGTTTTGTGAATGCTGAGAGTCAGAGATCCACAATAACATGAATGTTGAGTGTTCTTGCTGTGATAGTTATTGGAGAATATATATATGTTAAAACTGTCTGTATGACCTGATAGAAGAATATAATTTAAATGATCGTTTGAAAAATTATCCCTCTCTGGCCCCATCTTGTGCCTGTAATGCCTTAAAATGTCAGGAGGAGCCAATCAGAGAGCGTTATGGCAGAAGGCATGACCCAGTAGTATGTCAATCATTTTCTCATGAACGCACACTCGGTCTGCCACACGGTCGCACGCAACAGCCTTGCACTGATCGTTTTCTTGGGCGGATTATTGAACTCGGGGAAGCAAACGAAGTAAAAAGAAGGAATTGGAATGCTGTCGTGACAAATCATGAGTAAACATACGTAAACGGGATTTCCTACATGGACGGCTAATTCACTGCGCTCGGAAAACCACCGCCAACGTATATTTCTACTCAGTCTACGCTGTCAGTGAATCACGCCTGTTTGATGTTTTTGTATTCATTTAAAGTTTACGAAGTCTGGACAGGAGAATGAAAAAGTGTGCAAAAAAAGAATATGGCCCATTGTCAGTCGTGTACAACTTCTTCCAGACTTGTGAATAATGATGTGCGATGATGAATAAGGGTGGAGAACTTTTTTCATCCCCTTTGCGGCCCATACAAAATTTATGAACAAATATGACGCAATGACGTAAATTGTCATACATCATCGTGACGATTTATTGGTCGAACGTTTTGAAACATTTTATATCGGTTCCTCTGATTTGGTTTTTTCGAATTGCGTGACGTCATGCTGAACGCTAACAGGGCGCTAAAAGCAGACATTTTCCTGCACAAAGTGCTGTCCATGCGCACGGCAGGAAATGTAAATCACACGCGGCGATAAAGAGAGACGCCGTCAACGTGGACAGATGGAGGGGATGAAGGTTTCAGAGGGGACCCACACACATACACAAAATGAGATTCACACGTGTGGCCAGACATTATTTGACAAAATATTGTCTGAAACACCTCCTAATTCACCCTCACAGATAATGCTTTGTCACATTTATGATCTAAAGCCCACGATAACTTATTCCTGCTCTGCAAAAGCGAGGGAAGCTGCTTCAGGGTGAGACCCAAGCACTCCGCTGCTGCACTTGAATGAAAACAGCAGTGCATTCCATCACGGCTTGATTGGCAGCTCGGCTCCACCTGGGAATATTCTCGGGGATGGGAGATGGATGGCGGGAAGCGGAGGGCTTCCGACGTGCTGACAACGGGGGGCGAGGCGGTCGTCCTCGGGTGAGGTTTTTAGAGGGGAGAGATGCTCCCTTTCCTGAAAATGTCTTCTTATCTACGTCTCCATTAAGACACGTGAAGACACACGTTATGAAGTGCTGTCATATAACCGCTGAGGGCTATTCTCAGGATAACACAGATTTCGTTCAGGTCATTTGCTTGAACATCGTGTACAATTACGCTCACCTATTATTAATGTGCATGGAAAGTTTCTTTAACAGGCGCTATATGCGAGTTTGAAAGTCATCCAGATCATATAATGGCCATACAATTGATAGAATCAAAAACATTCCAGAATGGTACACTTGCGCTAGTCGGACGACATCCATCCATCCTGCCAAAGCAAGAAACATCGAAACGGAGAAAAATATTATGATCAAAATAGCAAAATAATCGAAAAAATTATTAAAGTATTACAGTCGACAAAAATACAAACAAACACGTTAGAGAAATACACAAATATTTAATGAAATACATAAAAAATACAAATATGAAATTGCAAATGCTGAAATATTACAACAAAAATATAAAAAATATTGGGAAAATATGGAATTATTGGAGAAAAATACACAAATCTTAGGAAAACTACAAACTTAATGTGAGAAAAACAATAATGCTAAACGATGGACAAAAAAATATATATATATATATATATATATATGAGAAAAATACCAACCATTAGAAAATACAGTTAACACAAAACATTAGAAGTACAAAAATATTTAATGAAAATGTTATGAGCAAAATAGCAGAATATTCGAAAAATTGTCAGTACAGTAGATGAAAATACACTCATGTTGCAAAGAATATACACAAACATTAGACAAACAGAAAAATATTTAAAAAATGAATTGATAAAAAAATACAAACTTTAAATGATGGATTCACAAAGATTAGAACAAATACAAAAACGTATTAAATAGAATATATAATTACAAGACAAACATTCACAAGTAATATAAAAAAATGGAAAACTATTGGAAGGAAGAAAATAATAGACAGAAAATACCAAATTTTAGTCACAATCATTAGAAATGAATACACAATGCAAAAGCCCACAAATATATTAGCTTACAAATGCACAAATATTAGAAGCAAAATATTAAAATGTTAGACAAAAACAATACACAAAGTATTTGTCTTGAAAGCACCTTGCTTTGTTCATTGTTTATTGAGTTAAGGTCATTCCGAGAGATTCTCCTAACTGCTGCATCTCTACCACGGGAGTCCATTCATTAGACTTGCCCGGACAATTGACTTAACATGCATTGAGGTATGTAAGACGCGTTCACCGGCTGGGAGTCCCTGATTGATAAAGCATGAAGGCGGTGGGGATAATGAATGCCGATGTTTCCCCTCCGGGACAAATGTGGGTTAAGGCCGGGGGTGAAAGCTGCAATTAGGAAGCGACTCGGGAACCTTAAGCGGCACTCAAGGCCCTCCTGAAGCCTCATCTATCAGACGCTGATAAAAAGGGTTGAGCGTCGGGGTCAGGCTTCACAGAAAGAACACTGTTATAAGAATTAAGAGATGTTTCCTCTTTCCTTTGACCGAGCGGCAAAGTGGAGGAAAGATCACGTCTTGGAGGAGCACAGAGTGAGATTTGGGTCGTTGCATTTAAGAGCAGCTAGCTTCAATGACCGTGCATGTTGAAAAAATAAAAATAAAATCAAAGAGGGCATAAAATGACCTTTTGAACGGACCTGGAAAAAAAAAAAAGGAGGCTTTCCTGCCTGACTCCGGTGAAATATTTGAAAGCTTTATGAGAAAAGTAAAATAAGAAAGGTCAGCAGGAGTGCTCCAACAAACACAGCTGGGTGACGGCTAACGTTTTAATGACAGCAGACATTCTATTCACTGTTATCTTCTTTTTTTTTTTTTCAATGACTTGACTAACATAAAATGATTAATCAACTGATCCCATTCACTGTAATGCAGAACTGAAACGCGTCATGTGGTTGGGTGGGTGGAGTGGGTGGACTAGCCCAACATTTTACTTAAGTAAGAGTAGCCTACTGTTACTTTAGAATAATATGACTCCAGTAAAAATAAAACATAGCCCATCAAAAAATTCATGAAGTACTCAGCAAAAAGAAATACTCAAATACTAAGTAATCTATCAGTAATTCCACAAATCTCTCTGAAGAACCCAAACAGATTGCGCGAACAGTAATAAAAACCTGGAGATAAAAATACAAGAAGCTAGTGGAAAGCAGCTCAATGTGACGGGGTAAAAGTAAAGTTTCTCCTTAGCAAAAATGTCCGAGTAAAAGTACAAATTATATGGCATTAAAACTACCCTGAGAGTTACAATTAATCCAATAAATTGTATGTAGATTGTAGATTGTTACTAGTGGACACGCATTTATTTTGTACAAAGTCTTCCCAGATGAGTGGAACTTCAAAGAGGAGGAAACCCCCCATGTTTTGATTTGTTTTGTTTTTGTTTTTACCCTCTTTTGCCTCGTGTAGGTTTCATGTGATATATATATATATATTTGTGTGTGTGTTCCCTAACATGGTGGTTTGACCCCCAATGAGAGGCAGACCACCTGTGCATCGGGCGCCACACATTTGCAGGCCAGTAAAGAGGCGCATGAATCGTTAATCACACGCAACGAATCATTAAAAGCATCAAACGCCGAGGAGATACACGGCCACCTCGTTCTCGCAGTAATGAACTTCATATGTTCGCGTTGAAATGTGTTAGGGTGCCTTGCCAGACATTTTTTTTTAAAAAAGTATCTCTGAGATTACACAAAGTGCAACTAGATTGTGATCATAACGGCAAACCCGGCTCAGACTTCACTCTGCGGGCGCTGATAGGCTGCAGAGAGGTGCAAAGCAAACAGCGGCCTCAGAAAAAGTCAACAATCCACGCGAGGGACGACTTGACTGGACATGGTCAGCACATTTCTATCTGGCTGCCACTCTGGCTCAAAACAGAACATTATGGCACTTTTATTGCCCCAAAAATGAGATGGTTTTTTTTTTTTTTTTTGGCTCCACGTCATAACGGGTTTGATCTGATGATCTCGTCTCAATTAACTCACAAATTTACTCAGAATCAGAATCATCTTTATTTTTCCAAGTATGTCCAAAAAACACACAAGGAATTTGTCTCCGGTAGTTAGAGCCGCTCGAGTACGACAACAAACAGTCAATTGACAGAGGGCACTTTTGAGACATAAAGACATTGACAAAAACAGTCACTGAGCAATAAAGGGTTGCTAGTTATCTGGTAATGCCGGTACAATTTATTTATATATTTATTTATTTTGACAATTGTGCAAAAAGATGCAGCGTCCTCTAGCAATTAGAGCAGTTTGAATGACTAATATAGCAATAGTCCGCTGCAATGACCATTGTGCAAAGGGCGCCGAGACCTCAAGGAATGTATGCAGTTTAAAGTGACGAGCAGCGCGATAATCTGGGACAATGTCGATTGTGCAAATGTTGCAGATACTCCTCAATCAGCGTGCAAGTGGTGCAGATGCTACTCTGGCATGAGTGGCCAATATTGGTCAACAACAGGTATGCAAATAGTGCAGTGTCGCGAGACTACGATTACTGTTGTAGAAATAGCACCAGAAAGACACACAGGTTAATTGGACCTTCTGCCATCTCGTGGAAAAGCATTTAATTGTTCGGCCTGTCACTATATGTCGCCAGCATAGTTAGTTGATTAAAGATGCATTAATTGTAGTGCATAACCGGTGAGATGGTGCGCGGTCCCTTTAACAGCAAACTGTTATTGTCTTACTTCCTGTATGTACTTCCGGGTTTGCGCTAGCTAGTTCGCATTCGCTTTAATCATAATAAACCACCAGGGAAAGGGGAAACAAAAACAATTTACTTCCCCCAAACAACGCAAATTAAAATGTCGCGTCCATGCGATACATAATGGCAGAGCATAAGAGAACGCTGCCGTCACGCAAAGGTGACCAAAAAGCGAATAAACGCGTGAATGAGAGCGAATTAGCCGCTGAGAGCAAACAACAGAAGCAGAATGAGACGACGACGGTGGTGCAAAGTGTTGATTTCAGTGGTGGTCAAACTGCTGAGATGCGGAGAAGACTCGGAGAGGATTTCTTCACACAACCTTGCGTCGCTTTGGCCAAAGCTTTCCTCGGCAAGGTAACTTCGAGACAGCCGTTAAGCCACTCTATGCAGCATATTAAATGTATTGTAAATATATTCCAGACTTTTTGACTATCTACACTTGAAGGCACGATTACTTGTACAGTATAAAGTATTTTGGATTAAACTGCATATTGCACGGTCGTAGATGGCCGGAATATATCCCACCTTGAGTCCTCGTGTTGTCTGTTATTCATAAAAGTTGTTCAACACAACACAATAATTGAGTCCTAACTTTCAGCAAAGTAACAGATGACACTTTGGCCTCAGTTGAGATCTCAAGTGTTGTTAAAATCTCTTGACTGTGTAAATTGTGCGCCAAAAGGTTTTTATTACAATCCACAACAAAGATAAAGATAATCTAAACCAGATATTCTTTTTCCTCATAATATTTTGTATACAGAATTGGATCTCATTACATTGTACACGTGTGCCTAATGAGATGTTTGTAGGAATTTATATCACTTTTTTTTTTTTTTTAAAGTAACCTTTAGGCTCAGAATACATAAAAACAGTTTTACATACAGTTTTTGCTGCATCCTCGTTTGCAGGTGCTGGTGCGGCGGCGAGAGGACGGCACGGAGCTGAGAGGCCGCGTGGTGGAGACGGAGGCCTACCTGGGGGGAGAGGACAAGGCGTCGCACTCTGCGGGCGGCAAGCGCACAGAGAGGAACACGGCCATGTTCATGAAGCCCGGCGCCATATACGTGTACCCGATCTACGGCGTCTACCTCTGCATGAACGTGTCCAGCGAAGGTCGTCGTAAGCTTAAATGTGTATGATGTACAATAACGAAAATCTGTGCGTAATTGAGGCCCCCCGACCTTGTACTGAAAATTGTCTCTAGATGCCACAAGATGGTGTCAAAGGGCTACTTTTGTCTAAATGAAGATCCTCAACTCACTTAAGCACCAAACCAATATTCATGGAGAGACTCACCACTGTTTTTGCTCTCAGGCCAAAGTTGTCTCTTATACGAAATATATTTTTTTCTAATACGAAGAAAAAAAAAGTGCTTTACCACTATCTTGTGGCATATATAGGCAATTACAAACCTTTAGTGGATGGCGTCAGTTGTGGATTTCCGTTACCTGCAGCAGGGCTCGACCCCTCACCCACGGAACTCACTCCAGTCTATTTATTTATTTGAGAATAAAGGTGTCTTTCCAGTATAAAAGGTGGAATATTATGGATAAGAGTGAAGTTGAATTTTTGAAACTCTTCCCTCTTTCCACTTTCACACAATCATATGATGACCTTTTCTTGGAAAAATTATTCTCGTAAGATTATGACTTTTTATCCTGACAAAATACGGCTTTCTTCTTGTAAAGATGAAAACTTAAAAAATATATATTAATTTATCGTAACATGAGGCTCCATCTAATGATTATATTTGGTCAATTACATTTTCAATTGATGAATCAGATAATTCTTTCCATCAGTTTATTCAAAAACAATACATTTCAAACTTGCAGTGCAGAAAATGCACAGACGTGAATTGATTATGATTCAGTTTCTGCTTTGGTCCGTAACAGTTTAGAAAATGGGCACAAATGTTGCTCATTCTTTTCCATAGTAAAAGCAGATGTTTGTAAATGTCTTATTTTGATTAAAAACAAAAATAATCAGTTATACTTTCACGGAGGACGACAGAAATCTCAGCATATTTATTGTTGAGAAACTAAAATTCCAAAGATTTGGACAATTTCAAGTTAATGTCCCGAAACGGTTAATCAGTTATCAATAAATCGATTAATTGTCACACCTCTGATTATGTCAGTTTTTCTCAAATTTGGCAACTTTATAATTCCTAAGGCATTTACACATCATAGATCTATAATTGGCGTTAGGATTATGAGGGGCTCCTTGGAAAAATTCCTCCCCTGTCGGGTTCCAGAAGCAAAAATGTTTGAGAACCCCTGATGTAATAATGTGTGTGGTAAAGGCCAAGTGAAAGGAGACAAGAGTGGAGCCGTCAGGTCTAACATATGGTCTCGTGTCTCACACGCAGGCGATGGCGCCGCCGTGCTGCTGCGCTCGCTGGAGCCGCTGCAGGGTCACAGCGTCATGAGGCAGCTGAGGGCCGCCAGACGCAAAGACGGGGCCCGGCCCCTCAAGGACAAGGAGCTGTGCAACGGACCCTCAAAGCTGTGCCAGGCCCTGGACGTCCCGCGCCGCTTTGACCGCCGGGACCTGGCGACCGACCCGGAGGTGTGGCTTGAGGACGCGGATCTCTCTGCGGGAGACGCCCACGACGGGGTCGTGGTGGAGGCGCCGCGTGTCGGCATTGAGTCCCACGGGGAGTGGGCCAAGAAGCCTCTGCGGTTTTATATCCGTGGGAACGCTTGCGTCAGCGTGGTGGACAAAGTGGCGGAAAGACGAGAGAATCCGCCCGACCTCCACCGTCAAAATATCTGTAACCGTACACAAATGGACTAAAGTACTGAAACGCAGACTCTGAATCAATTCATTCACTCAACCCCCTTCCCCCTCCCCCCCTGTCAGGGTCCATTTAAAAGCAGTGTTTTTCAACCTTTGAGCCAAGGCACATATACTGTATTACATACCGGTAAAAAAAGAACATCCACAAATTTCACTTAAAGTACAGCTACTGAAATAATGCTGATGTCATTTCAGTTTACTCCCAAATTGACTTATAGTGTGAAATGTAGTCCTTGTACCTTCTGCCATCTAGTGGTAGAGCATTTAATTGCTCGACCTGTCACGATACGGCGCTGGCATAGATAGATGAACGAAGATATTTGAATACATAAATATTTTTGGGACCAATTGAGTGAAATTGTAAAATTTCCAATGGCACAACTGATGATCTCTCACAGGACACTAATCTGCTACAGCAACTGTTTGCAAATGTTGCACACTGAATCCTGCTTTTAAAAAAAAAAAAAACAGCAGCAGCAGCTCTCCAATTACCAACAGTAAAGTACAGCAGCATAGTATGCCTAAATCTTCATCAAAAAGTGAAAATCTTATCCTAAAAATATATTTAATATTATTGTAAGACGCTGTAATATTATGAACATCAACATGGTACATAAACGATTCAATTAAAATTTAATTCACACAAATTAAATACAATTATACAGAGCACACTTGTCTCATGCGTGTGAGCAACTGCTAACCCCACCCCGTATGCTGCTGCTCCAATAAGACTCTGAATTTTGATGCCATGACGACCATGAGTGGAGTTCGGAGACTGACCAGGTCAGGCTTCAACTTGTAGCGTAGACCACAGCGTAGGGAGCAACATTTCACATTTCATACACTCCACTGTGTGTATGTGGCACACGGACACATGACCGAACACAATTACCCAACCGCCGTGTCGAACCCTTCGCCGTGCAATCAAGTGCGTGCCACTAATCAGAAGCTAACGCTAATCTGTGCATCTAAGGAAACTCAATGCAGCTATGCTTACCTTGTACATTTTTGCTTGTTAGTGACTCCAGATCTTCATCCGGCCTAGCTTCCAAGTCATCGGGCGCAGAACGACATTTTGGACAACTGTAACTTCCCAAAGTCACGGGAATAATTTGTAAGTGAAGGCAGGGGGCAGAACGAAAAGGAGATTTTTGGTTCTCTTCGGTCCGGCATCAGTTCTCAAAATAGTGAAATATGGGGTAGCGACTCCATATTTTGTTCTTTAACTTTTACTTTCGTTTGCGCGCAGACAAAAAAATAAAAACAACAACATTTAAGTGGAACCCATGCCTTCGGCTGAGGTTGTCTCTTTTTTAAATAAATATCCGTGTTTTGGTGGTGGTGAGTGACTCGGGCTCATTGAATCCGCAGATGTTTGGAACACCCTCGCCTCCCGTTCAAAGCGCAAAAACAGCCCGTCTGATGTCCTCAGTCATCTTCCCACCTCCGGGATCCGCGAGGGGGACATCTGGAAAGCTCATTACTCAGCGTGTGCCCCCTCCGCAATCCAAAGACATCTGCCACCCCCATCATTTCCCCTTATCGGAACACTCAAGGCCTCTCTCTACTATGTACAAAATAATTTATTATTCTAAAATGGACTCATAAATGATCAAAAATAAACTTTCTCCATGTGATAAATGAACATAAATCTAGCATTTTTCTCTCTTGAAACATCAGTTCCCAGCCACACGGCATCTGATTGGTGCTGATAGTACTTCTACTCTGTGGGAGACTGAAAGATGGAAATGATGGGATCTTCGTGATTGGTCACCACCAGCACGCAGCGGAACTTGTCCAACAGCGTCTTGAGTTGAGAGCGCCGCATGTTCTCGTTGTACATGATCTCCTCCAAGTGGTGGTGGCCCCGGAAGTAGTGCAGCAACCTGAGAGTTGTTTTTTTTTTTTTTTTTTTTTTTAGTGGGGAGGAGAAAATGTTTTCTTCATGTTTTGTACAAAAAGAAACAAAATAATACGATAAGATAATCTTATTATGATCCCCAGAGGGGAAATTCAGATGTTGCATGTCTTTGCGATCATGTTAAAAACGGTGACTACATTGGCTACATTTTTTTAAATTGGCCACTAGGGAGCAGTCTAACACAGTCATGAAGACACAAACGAAGAAGAATTTCACGACAACTGTGACTCCTTAAACTACAGTAAGATTAGAAGATAACAAATCTATGCCGGTGCGTATTATTATTAATATTATATGTGACCCTCCAGCCCAAAACTGATCATTTTTACATTATTACGTGTGCAAAAGTCTAAGCAAGCCTAGTTTGTTAAAAATGGATAGGAAGGAATTGTCAATTTGTGCCTTGAAAAGAAATAGTCCGCTGGCTGTCGCGATCCTACCGATGAGCTAGCGCTGTATTCTACCATGTAATCAATGACAGCTTATTAGATTTGGCATTTTTTTAGCATATTAAATTAGCGATTGAACACGATTTTGGGATGGTATTGTGTTGATGTGGTTGGCAGCAGTATATGATGGTAATATAAACTGCGGTCAGGACAAGAATCCAGTTAAGAAGCAAAGTCAAGCCTTCTGCTAAGACGATTGTTCATACGAAGCATCACGGTAACACGCTGCCAACGCACTACGAACGGCAACTTCAACATAAAAGCCTAACAAGGCATTGATGTCCAATGTAGTATTGGTGAGGCTTTAATACAGTAGCCCAAGGTAAACCTTTCTACACAACCACAAAATATAACCGATGAATTGTGTAAGTACCAGTGGCGTAAGGTAGTTGTCGTGTAAAGAGTCACGATGAGAGAAAATGACCTGGCAAACATCCGGAGGTCCTCCGGGTTCTGCGCGGCGGGGACGTTGAGGACGAACTGTCTCTCGTGGTCCGACAGGCTGGCCAGCAGGGTCTCGGTCAACAAGATCCTTTTGTTGAGGGGGGAGTCGTCTCCGCCAGGGGCCAGCTCTGCGCTGGAGTTGTCCATGCTGGGGCTGGTCAGGGTCATGTCGTCGCTGCTGGCTGCACGGCGAGGGGGGGGGGGCGCATGGTCAGTTTTTGTTTTTCCCCTCCCTCGCTCTCACACACACAAAGACACACACAGTCACACAGCGCACACATAGTGATGGCATACTTGGGGATCCGAAGCTAAGGACGCTCGGGGTGCTCAGACCGCGCCCGTTCCCGCCCGCGACCCGGGCGGCCGGCGGCAGCTCGTCGTCCCTGTAAACGGGCTCGTCCTCTGCGGGCGGCACCATGAGGCAGATGTACGTGTGCAGCTGGATGAGCAGGCGGCGCTGCAGCATCCACACCACCATCTGGATCAGCTGAGCCTGCTCGGGGCATGCGGGTGAGAGTCAATCGGAGGGCAAATATGAATAGACGAAGAGGGAGAAACCCACGCCAGTACGGGTAGAACGTGCATACGCCACACGAGAAGCTTTGTGCTGAGATTCAAACCCCGAACCTTTGACTGTGAGGCAGACGTACCGACCACAGACTCCATTCTACAAGCATTATTGACAGGGGGCCAACATGTCATCATGTTTTCAACATGGCATGTTATTATGTAATATTTCCCTCATCTATTACATTATTCGTTTTGAGGCCAGCAAGTAACATTTAAATATTTTTCAGTCAAGCTGGTGAAGCAAAATAATACTTAAAATGTTCATTGATGAAATGTTGGTATTCATTTTATAATTTTTTTATACACTTGCTGGATATACTAAATGTCCTCTGAAATGCACTTTACATGAGTGTAAATATGTACAGTGTTCCCTTGCTATATTACACTTCATCAATTGCACATTTTTGATTGTACACAGTAATTATTATTATTATTATTTTTTAAGTTGTAAAATGTCTTTGTGATGCAGTCGCACCTCCTGCGCAGGAGCTTCCAGGGGGTGCCTGAACTCGGCCAGCGAGACAGGCAGCGAGAACTTGGCCAACATGGAAGGAAGGTCGTGACCGGGAAACTGCTGCGCAAACTGTTCGGCGTGAGGCGAGTATCTGTCCAGTGAGTGGAGAAAGAGAGAGAGGTCACACTGTATTGGACCGCTCTGACACTGCACGAAAATCACACACAGTGCCATATCTGTGGAGATGACGAAACGTGGGACTCACAGGTAGATGTTGGCGTGAGGGGACAGCATGTAGACGTTGTTCTCACACAGAGGGAAAATG
The DNA here is from genome assembly GCF_024500275.1 of Phycodurus eques. Lineage (NCBI taxonomy): Eukaryota > Metazoa > Chordata > Actinopteri > Syngnathiformes > Syngnathidae > Phycodurus > Phycodurus eques. The sequence goes on from NC_084540.1 coordinate 18,894,358, forward strand.
ATGATGGCCTTGCCCCAGTAAACCAGGTGGGCTGCAATTTGGAAGATCTGAGAGCAAAGCAACACGCTAGTATTCTGACTCTACACTATTGTATTCTAGAAAAACATACAGTCAGCAATAACTAGAGATGCACCGAAGTGGAAATTCTTGGCTGAAACCGAAACCTGAAAATTTGGAAACCGAGGCCAAAACCAAACCACCGAAAGAAATTATAATAAATGTGAACCGGGGATATTGGTGCCGTGGCGGTGGGGGAATTTTGGGCTCACCGTCCACCTGTGCCCGACCGAGTTGCACCGTTCCATGTTGTTAAACTTGTGTAAGCGTAGTCTTCACAGGCAAAATCCAAAACTAAAACTATTTATTGTTTAAATCATCAATAATATAAGGTCCCACTTTTTGTTCACAAAAGCTGCTATCTATTAATATTAAAGTTGTGTACATAAGAGCCAGATGGTCATACCTGGAATAAAAGCTGAAATGATGTTTTGACTCATATTCACCTTTTCATGTCAAACCCCCCCCAAAATAAAGGAACCGGCTTCACAGTTTCAATACTTTTTAAGGGGGCTGTAGACTTTGAAGCTTTGATGTCAAACCAAGTTTCATCTGGATCTGATCATCATAGCGCATCTGACTGCAATTTAAATTGAAGGCACATTTTCCAACCTTGGCGGCGATCCGGACTCTCCGAGTGCCGGTTTTCGTCTTTTTACCACCATTTGTGATCGGTTCAAATTAAACATAAAAATAAGAGAACTATGATTGCTGAGTGTTTTTTATTTTCTGGTTAGATCTATCTGACGTGGAGGTGAGTAAACAGCAGCCTCACCTGAAGCAGGGCCAGGTCAGTGTCCTGAGCAAGCTGCTGCAGGTTCTTCACCGCCGAGCAGGTCTTAATGAGACGCATCATGGCGGGCGAGCAGTCCACGGGAAGTTGGCCCAGCAGCGCCTTCTCGCTTTCCAGCAGCAGCAGCGCGTGATAGGGCCTGGATGACAGCACACATCGAGATACTGAAGGCCTTCATTCGGGAAAAATCGCATTCTGAGCAAACAACAGCTTTTGAAGGCGAATAAAAAGCGCATTTCTTGGCAGAGGTAATGATTCAGGACGAACAACAGGGGGCGGAATATCCCAGTCAACACACCTCGTCCTCAAATGACTGCTTGTTATCAGTTAAGTGCAGACAACCTATAGAGGCCACGAACAACCCACAGGCATGAAATATACTATTAGAAAATAAGGAAATTAATTAATAATGCTTAAAGTGGACTGGACACAACATTAGTTCCACCTGTAAAATCTACTACAACATCATAAAATCAGGCTGTTTTCATTTGTTCAATATTTTTTAGTCATGTTTTTCTATGTTTGTATTTTTTTCTGTTAGTTTTTGTCTAATATTTTTACATTTTATTTCTATTTTAATACCTGGGTATATTTGCCTTGATGTTTTTCCTAAAAATTGTGAGGTTTTTTGTCCAATATTCGTGTGTTTGCAATCAAATATTTTTTGTATTTCTTTGTCTGATGTGTTTGTCTTATTTTCAAATATTTTTTGCATAGTAATAATATGTTCTAATATTCATGTCTAGTATTTGGTTTGCCTTCTATTATTTTTTCAAAATGTGCATCTGTAATACTGTTTTTTGTTCTATAATTTTACAAAATGTATGTATTTTTGTGTAACATTTGGATTTTCTTGTAATATTTGTGTACTTTTCATCGACAATTATTTTCTGTATTTTGGGATTTGATTATTGTCAATTTTTTTCATAAATGTGTGCATCTGTACTATAATTATTTTCTTTTCCTATTATTTTACAATAGTTTTTTCAAATATTTGCAGTTTTCATCCAGTATCTTGTATTATTTTCCCTAATTTTTTTTTCATATTTTCTCACTCTTTTGCCCCTGTAATATAATACTTTTTTTTTTTTTTTTTAACAATCGTTGTGTATGTTTAGCTAAATAGATTTTTTTTCTAAAATGTGTGTACTTTTCATTTGTTATTTTGTATTGTTTTTTCAAATTTATTTACACACACAGACTGTGCAAGTGTACCTAATGTTTATACTTGTGCAACTATCTGGAGCATTTCTGATGTGCAACATCATGATAACTGATAATAACCGTGCTCGTGTTGACGTGAAATGTTCAGCGTGTCTCATCTCTTGTTAATGCGTGACGCGGGGGTACCTAATGTTGCACAAGGCAAGGACGACGCACCTGATGGCCTTCAGGCTGCGCTCTAAGGCCTCGGGGGGGATGTAGTTGCCGCCGATGCGGTGGATCTTGTGCGGGAGGCAGAAGCTCACCTCCAGCCAGTTGTTGATGTGCAGCCGCACCACGCCGGTCGTACACAAGCTGGACAAACGCATGGTTGGTAAAAAAAAATCTGAAGCAACGAATGATGTCGTGTTCACACGTTCACTCACCTGTCGTACGCCTCCTTGAGGTCCTTGGCCAGCTTACATTTGGGCAGAATTTGTCTAAACGGCGACTGTGGGCTCGCTGACGACAAAGAGTGTGAGTGGCACACTGATTTTATTTTTTATTTTTTTAACGACACGAGCCGCGCGGTCTCACTTTCGCTGACGGTGGTGATCTCGTCCTGCACGGCCAGCATGAACTTGGCCTCCCTGGTCAGGTACTGGCAGCGGCGCTCCTCGTGCTGCAGCGCGATGGCGATGCGGCGCGACAAGTTTTGCATGCAGCTGATGACCGAGGGGTCAGCGTTGGCCTGTACAAACATACGATTTACACTACAACACACAGGCCACCATACACATATGCTGTAAAGTAATATTTGCGCATTCATAATCTAATATCATAATATTTTTTGTCTAATAATTTTGTGTGGTATTGCTCTAATATTTGAATGTTTATATACTTGGTCCTAATATTTTGTTTTTTTAAATTTGTATCTAATCATTTAGCATTTTTGTCATATACTTTCATAGCATTTTCTAATATTGCTGTATTGTTTATTTGGTATTTTCTTCTAATTGTGATTTTTTTTGTTTTCTAAACTTTTTTTCAAATATGTGTGCATTTGTAACATTTCTTCTATTTTCTACTAGTGTTTTTGTATTCTTTTTGTCTCATATTTAGTTTTGGCTTATTTTTTTTTTACTATTTTCAATTAGCTTCTTTGTCTAATATTTGTGTCCGTTTTCTATTTATGGATTTTTGATCCAGTATTGTTGTATTCAAATCTAATTATTTGTGTATTTCTATCAAAGTGTAATTTTTGTTCAGGATTTTTTTTTTTTTTTTAAAGATTCAAATACTTTGGAATATTTTTTCCAATACATATTTTTTCCTCTATACTTATGCGTTCATGTTTTACATGCTGAAATTATCAATGTTTCTGTAAAAAAAGAAAATTCTAACAGCTCACGAGTGTAAGATTCAAGTTGCAGCTCTGTTTAGCATGTTCAATGACTTAACTGTGTGGCTTAAACATCAAATGCAATTGTTATTACTATTACGTTTTCCAGTGTCTTCATTCAATTATAGCATCGTAATACTGCTGATGCTATGAATAATAATAATAATGTTTGCTCACAGTGATGGCGTACAAATATCCCAGTTGCTGCCCAAACATGATTCAGCCTCTTTTAGCCCCCGTAACTCCCCCACTCAGCTGAGAGGACTGCTGACCGTGACTCAGCAAGGGCAGGGAACAGGTGGCGCCTTGTCATGCAAGACGATTAAACATGCAAAATTGAATCCCCCCCCCACCCCCCACCAAAGCCTCCTCTGCCGTCACAGATAGAGAAGACTGGGTGGGATATTATCACTTGTAAACAGAGCTCACCGTCAACCCTCCCTTCTTTTAGTCCCACCCACAAGCAGAATCATTACATACGCTGATATTAATATCAAAAATTGTGATTCATTTATTTTGAAATAGTTTCATATTTTAATTTTTTTTGTTTTTTTACCTGCAGTATGTTATTATTTGGAGTGATTTTTCTATTATTTTGGAGACATTGAGGGTGAAAATATTCAAAACAGCTCTCAGTAGTGGATGTAATACATAGAATGTTAAATTATTACCACTGTCAAGTGTCAAACAAAATGGAGCATAATTATCATTGTGAAGACACATTTTCACATTTTTAAAAAGTATTTAGATTGTGCAGATTTTACCTAATGAAGTGTCCGGAATACGCAAGACTTTTCATACCCTCAGAGCAAACACGACGTTGAACAAGATCATGGTGGGCATCTCCCTCTTTGGCGAAGGATCGGTTTTAGACACCTGAAATCAAACATAAAATTATTTCATTAAAGGTACTCTATGGCATATTATTAAGAGGAACCATAATAAGAAAGTTGTACACATCTTAAATAAAAATGTGGACAAATATATACGTTTTGGGAATGACACAGTCATATACAGTAATTATGCAATAAATAAAAAAAGAAACCTTTACATTGTTACTTTAACTGTATAAGAGTTTAACTCGTGTGCATCTAATTTTCTGTTTTTAATCAAAAGAAAAAAGAAATGGAGAAGAGAAATAGAAAAAAGAGCATCATTAATTTGCTCAATTCGAGTGCCATCAGCAAATAAACGTCTTTCAGAAACTTAGAATCCATCCATCCATATTCTTAGCCGCTTATCTTACATGAAATTGCTCACGTGACCAAAAATTGAAAAATGGTGTCTTCTGGTAGAAAACATACATAACATTGGTTTTGATTCAATTTAAAATGAATTCTTGAAAAAATATATATTTTCAAGCGTTGAGTAGAAAATGATACCCGTTCTAAATAACAAGGATTTCTTTTTTCAAAAATGCAGTTTTCATTGGTTTCAAAGGCGGCCGCGACAGGGCCAAAAAATACAATTTGATATAGACTATGTTATTATCGCTAAATCAGATCGTTTCAATACAATTGCATGAACACAACTGAAATGGTTCTTAAAAAAAAGGAAGCAAAGTGGAGAGAAATGGCCAGCATAGAGCCCGGGAGGTCAACTCCTCGCTGACCTGAATGATGGGAGGATGTTGCAGCAGAGTCGGGTGTCCCACAAAGCGAACATTGTCGATCTTCAGCTCAAACTTCTTGCCGCACATGTCCGACTTGGTGGCCAGGATGGTGGCCAGGATGCTGTCGGAGAATCTACAAGACGGAAAGGCGACGTTTACCCCAGGGTGTTAAAAATTTTCTAGTTGCGAAAAGAAAGATTTGGGGAGCAGTTTTGATTACAACATCCACTTCCTGTGATCTGTACTATATTTCACAGAAATTACATTTGTGTGTGGCTAAACATTCTGCAGAAGATTAATGCGGCAGGGAATTCATGCTGTAAGCACTACAAACCTACCCCAATGATTGGGGGGGGAAAAAAAAAAGTGAATTGAATTGGATTTTGCAGCCAATTTCCACGAGTGCAACATGCTGCACGTTGATTGATTCCACTTTAATCACAGTTTTAAACAACAAAGCAGAGTACAGTAGTACAGGGGCGGGCAATTCATTAACACACCGTTTCACCTCGGGAATATGCACAAGAACGTTGTCACGCGTTACAGAAGAAAAGTATATATATATAAAAAAAAATAAAAAATCAGTCAGTCGCACTCAATTCACGAATACAAGGAAAGACAGCGAGTGATGGAAGCAAAAGAAAAAGGTGCTTTCGGAGGATTCCAAAGTCTTACCCCGCTACCAACTGTTCGTCAGTTAATGAGGATGGCTCTCTGAAATGGGAATGGGGCCGTAAACAAAACAAAAGAGAAGAAACAAGCAAACAAAAATGGCAATACAATGGCCGACTACACGCTTCATAACGTATTTTCAAATTTGGGCGGATTTAAATTGCAAAATTCCAAAGTTTCAGGATAAATCCATGTTTCCATAATTTCAAGTCAGTCTCAACTGCCAATTAGGCTTGTTTGGCGTTATAACACTGCAGCTCTGCTTAGCCTTTTTCTGTGAAATGCATTTACCTTTACGTTCAAAGGTAAAAAGAGAATGTTAATGCACTCTTACGTTTAAGGGAAAACTGCTATTTTTATTTTTGCTAAATAGTTCTCACATGAATTCTGCTAACGCAGCTTTGTGCTTTCTGTTGATTGGAGCGGATCAAATGGAAAACACATGTTGACAATGGAACGGAAACTAACGTGCGGATGGTAGGATGGCAGGATTGCGGACGCATTCTTACAGTGTTTACGCATATGAATATTATGAACATTATTCAGAACCAGAAGAAAATACCTGGAATCTCCATCCTGATCTTCAACTTCTCCCGTCGTATTCAGCGCGTAGCGATTCCGCTGTTTTGCTAGCGGGGGAGAAGATACGGCCTTCATATTAAATCCATTTTGGATGCATAACAATTCACAAAACTTTACGTGTAATTAGCTTTCGAGTGAAATTTCATCTTATGAACCTTTTTTTTTTTTTAAACATTTGACTGCACATGCTGAACTTTCAATGCTTCGGGTATTATCCATCCGTCTATTTTGTGAACCGCTTATCTTCACTTGGGCACAAAGTGTTGTTCACTAACAAAGAAGGAAGTTTACAAAACGCAAAGGTGCATTTGATGTTCATCCTCAAATTTCACCCGAAAGCCGAAGATCCCTAACTTTTTGCGACTCGTGGATAATGTCAAAGATTGATGTTGTCACTCAACGACTTATTCTGTAGTTTATTAATAGAGATGCTATTAATGTGGTGCAAACGTTTACCTGCGTGCGAAGACGCGCACTCGGCAGCTCGTTGGAAAGGGTAGCGGAAGAGCAGCTTGTTCCCGCGGCTGCCGGAGCTCACCAGGATGACACTTATGGGGTTGGTTTTGTGTCCCCATTTTTGCCCTCTGTACAAGCTGATTCTCGGCTGCGCGACCGCCGATTTTCGTTGGTCATCTGCGGAGCCGCCGCCATCGCCGGATGGGTTGAGCATCATGTTAGCATTGGCGCTAGCATAGCTGCGACACTATCGACACCTGTCGCCACGAAGTGTTGTCACGCAAAAAAACAACAACAACAAAAACAACACTTTCCTCGTTTCAACCTTGAACAATACTTACTAAATGCTGCTTTGACATATTTTTTTCCAATTTATTAATTTAGGCCTAATTGTCAAGTTGCCTTAACCTCCTCAATTTAGCGATTGTTTTGTGTATCCCAGAAAGTGTCCGACTCGAAACAATGAACAGAGCAACACGGCGCATGCGCACAAGCAAAGACCGGCCCGTCATTGAACTCACTTCTCTGCTCCGCATTGGCCTTTTTAAAAGTGGATTTTCGGTAATTTTTGGCAAAACTGTTGGTTGTGTGGCTGCAGGCTGTAGCACTCATCACAGACAAGCCGGGTGGATGCATCGTTTCACGAAAACTCCCAAAATACGACGCCTGTGATAGGTAAACCCCATTAATCATTTTTTAATTAAACAAAATCTAGCATCGTTACTATATAGGGATGAATAATTTATTTTGTGCCAAAAATGATTTTTTTGTTAAATGGTGGTGTTCTCCAACGTACGGCCCGCCCCCCTCTAAAACACACTGTCTTCATCGAGGCCCATTTCTTTTATAGTTCACTAATTGGGCATGATGATCATATCAGATTAATTTAAAATATAGTATTGTGAGGTTTATGTGGAAAATGCATATGGTCAATTTTGGAACTATTTAATTGTGCCTGCATTGCATTACACTGGGACAAGCTGCAGGCATGGGGATACATAGATCACTCGTGGTGCACCAGCACTTTTCTGGTGCAGCCCATTTTTTCTTCATTAATCAATTAAAAAAAATTAAAAATAACAACGACTTTTCTGTCATCAATTCCCCCCACAAAGTGTTTGATATCTGACAGGCATTTAGTTGAGTGCCTGTCAAGCTGGGTGAGAATATCAAGTCCTCTCCTGTCACTGTCCAGCCTTTCTTTTCTACGGCTTTGCGCACGGGCATTTCCAACTCTACAGGATAAAGCTGATGCAGAACTTCTCAAAAATAAATTTTTCACTCAAACAAAACAGCGCGTTCATTGCACGCAAGAAACCCTTAACGATGCTGACCATATGCTGCTTTTAAATTATTTGTTTCCCCCCTCTAATTTATTTAAGAGGGGAAATGATAGGCTTTAAAAGATAATTTCCTAATGTTTGTAAATGACAGATAGTTTTCCCGTGACCTTGGACACGCCCATGGCCGGCATTCAAAATTTTAATTGGAACAAAACCAGCGGCCAACGGTTAGCCATTAATTAAAACCCCACGCACTTTGCGGTAGTTCAGTCAGTTACGGCCGTGTCGCTCGGTGGGCAGCGGGCCTAAAGATGCCGAACAGAATTAGAGAAAAGACTCAAAACAAAACATGTTCATAATTGCTTTTTTTCATTTATTACATTATAATCTTGGTGTGGAAAATATAATCCATGTATTATGATAAAAGTGTTGCTCGAGTTGGTTGAAAAATCAATTTAGTAACTACAAGCGTAATATAAATACAGTATTAAAATCATTATTGTATGGTCAAATCCCCCAAATTAATTTCTTAATAGTTTTCCATTAAATGCTGCTTTTAGCCATAACACACAATCTTTTTTTTTTTTTTTTTAAATATTAGTAGCGATATAGGCCATCTTTAACATGGTGTAATGATGCAATAATATAGTAAATAATACAAACAATTTGAACAATATAAAAATCAGAGGTGGGGGACTCCAGTCTCATAACTTGACTCGTGTCAGAATTAAGTCTCCAATTTTAGGACTTGAGACATGCCAGGCTAAAATTTAGGAAGTATCTCAACACTATCTTTTATGACATATGACTCTATGAAATTTCGGTGCAGATTTGAACAAGAATCATGGAAGTTGACACACATGATTTCCCTTCGCGGGCCACATAAAATCAAGTAGCGGGTTTGACACCTGTGCTGGAAACTGTAAAAAAGAAAAAAATGTTTGTTGAAAAATCTTCGATATAGTGATCCTATAAATGATCCTTCATGTTTGTATTTGGATCTGGGATGACAAATATAATTCCAGTTTCCTTTCATCGTATTGTTCTGCTGTCCAAATGATGTGTCGTTTTTAGTCTTTGGTTGACTATCGCTGCCCACTTTCCTTTTCCTTTATCATTCCAATATTCCAGCAGGGAGCTATTGCCAGAAAGGCTGAGGCTGTTTTCCAAATCACTCTCTATCCACTATTTAGTGCTCTATATAGTGAGTTTGCCATTTTGTCGTGACGTACGAATGTGTTGTAAGTATAGGTTATCTCCTACTGTATGTAATGCCCTTAAGATGTATCCCAGAATGCAACTTTGAAAAATCATGAACAACTGATGGTCAATATGTCCCGTGATGCAGTACGGCAATTCAAGTGAAAAAAATATATATTTAATGCAAGTAGAACAACAAATTGTAACATGGATGGACATAAAATGCTTTGTTTGTATAATTTTGTCAAATATGCTCTGTCAAAACTGAAAGAAATTGTGTATCATAAGTTATTTGTTCAGTATTTACTCCAGAAGCTCCACCAGTTAACGTTGTAATCATGCAACATTAATGATTTAATCCAAAAGTTTTATCATTTGACTGATGAGTGAACTGTATATTGAATAAAAATCCAGTGATTGGGGAGTTGGGAGGAGTAAGTGATTGATTCCAAATAAAAAAAAAACAACAACAAAAAACATGACACGTTTATCATTGCTTTTGATCATTTATTGAAACTAAGCCCAACGGAGAGCGAGAGAAATGAATTGAATCCCGTGGGCATGCTGGATGTTGTTCATCTGTACTTCTCACTGATGGCGAGAGTCAGGGCGGCCAGGAACTTGTCCATGCACAGGTGGACCTCCGGGGTGAACTCCTTCGGGAACAGCGTGGCCATCACCACGAGGATGCAGTGGGAAAGAATCTGGGCCGGGGATAAAATACATTTTGGTACATTCATTGCATTGTTCAGTTGTTCGCGTTTCAATCTTTGAATGTTAGCTATAGAAAGAAGAAACAAAGCTGAGATCTTGAATCTTCGTTATTTTCTTTGTACATGTAAAAGGCAATTGTGTGCTTCAATCTATCTTCAAGTACCCATCTGAAAATATATAATCTGTACATTGTTCTGAGGCACAGCTACACGGTGAAAACTCTTTTTCAGAACGATGAACCATGGATTGTGACTATCAACGTCATGAGAAGGTTTTTATTCCTCCATTACTGTTTTAGTAGACATATGGCCAATCTTTAATATGGTTGGATGGTGGTGTCGTGGTACATGTGGTGTGTGCAGGTAACGTCACAAATGAGCGTGTCGAGAGTGTCCACCTTGAAGTTGGCGGGGTCCACTCTCAAGGTGAAGGCGTGCAGCTCGCTGAGGTTCAGCAGGCCCGCGGTCAGGTTGTTGATTTTGCCGATGGCCTCGTCGACGCCTTTCATGATCACCTTGCCGTGCTTCTTGACCGGAGCCGAGCCGAGGCTCAAGTCCTTCCAGTGGGAGAAGTAGGTCTTAGTCTGGGGGTACACGTAGATCATCCTGCCAAGGAAAAAACAAAAGCCATTGTCGAGGAAGAGTAAAGCGATGCGCACCTCGTCTTTGCCGTGGTCCTATTTACCTGGTCAGAGCGTCGCTTCCGATGAGGTCTGCCCTTTTGGACGCCAGAGACCAGAAGGCCTTGACTCTGGCTTTGTCCTTCTCGGAGAGACTCATCTTGGTGCTTTGACTGAGCGCTTAATGCCCCGATGAGGTCAAAATTAAACCTTTATATACAGTGTGGCAGTGGTGCACGGGCACACCCCAGATATGATGCGTGCCTGCAAGCTGGATGGCATCCAAATGATGCGGCCTGCAGAAGATACAGCACGTCCCCCCCCCGACTGAAAGAAAAAGCGTCCTTGGGTCTCTTGAAAGCCACTTTGTAAATATATGCTATTATTATAATTATAACACTGCAGCTCTGCTTATGCGAGACAACAATCACAATGGAAACAAGTGAGTTATGCATGAGGAGCTCATGTGTGGCATGTTTTCACACATGTTGTTATGGTGTTTGATCATATGAATATTATTAACATTATTCAAAAACGAAAAAAGAAAAAACAATGAATCTCCACCCTAATCATTTTTCTACTTCAGCTGTCTTATTCAGCGTGTAGCAATTCTGCTGTTTTGCTTGTGGGGGAGAAGATAAGGCCCGAATAGTGAAAATCCAGGAGTAAGTGACAGCCCCGCCAGAAAGGTTTTAGAATTGCCCTTAAATGACAACAAACGACAGATCACAATTTTTTTGTTGAGGTTCAGCAGGCCCACAGTCAGGTTGTCGAGTTTGCCGATGGCCTCGTTGACGCCTTTCAAGATCCCCTTGCCGTGCTTCTTGACCAGAGCGGAGTTGAAGCTCAAGTCCTTCCAGTCTTAGTCTGAGGGTGCACGTAGATCATCCTGCCAAGGCAAAAACAAAGCCGTCGTCAAGGAAGAGTAAATTGATGCGCACCTCGTCTTTGCCGTGGACGTATTTACCTGGTCAGAGCTTCGCTCCTGATCATGTCAGCCTTTCCACCAGCCAGAGTCCAGAAGGCCTTGACTGTGTCCTTGTCCTTGTCGGAAAGACTCATCTCGGTGCTTTGGTTGAGAGTTTAATGCCGCTATTTGGGCAAAATTGATCCTTTATGGAACAGTCCTTAAATGGTTCAAGTCCTACCTGGAGGAAAGGAGTTATTTTGTAACCATTGGAAGTGTTCAATCTCATCGAATGGCAATGACCTATGGGGTCCCTCAAGGGTTAGTTCTTGGACCCCTCCTGTTCAGCCTGTATATGCTACCCTTGGGTCAAATTCTTCAGAACTTTAATTTAGACTATCATAGCTATGCAGATGACACACAGTTATATCTAGCAGTGCCTCCAGTTGACTACAGTTCAATTACGGTGTTGTGTCACTGTCTAAAACAGATAAATATCCGGATGAGCCAAAATGTTCTTCAATTAAACCACAACAAAACGAATAATAATTGTAATAATTGTTTTTGGCAAAAAAGAAAAAGGAATTGCTGTTAGTAAATACCTGGAGTCACTCTCTTTAAAAACCAAAGACCAAGTCCGAAACCTTGGTGTTCTGATAGATTCCGACCTGACTTTCAACAGTCATATCAAATACATTACTAAAACTGCCTTCTACCATCTGAAGAACATATCCAGAGGGAAGGCTTGCATGTGTCAAGCAGACCAGGAGAAGCTCATCCATGGTTTTATGTCAAGTAGACTTGACTATTGTAATGGTCTTCTGACTGGACTCCCTAAAAAGAGCGTTAAACAGCTGCAGCTCATTCAGAATGCTGCAGCTCGGGTTCTGACCAGAACAAAGAGGTCAGAGCATATTACTCCAATTCTAAAGTGGAACATTGACTCAAAGTATCATTCGTTTGGAAGATTTTTTTCAAAAATATATGCAATTTAATGAATTTAGCATGTGGGTTCAAATCTTCGTTTGTGCCCTGAGAGTCAATCCCATTGGCGTCAATGCAGCGGGTCAAGTATGCAAACACTTGGCAGACACGCAGCAATGTCTTATCAGCTCAAATGCACAACACTTTGAAAATACGCACATCTGATAAGCATTTACTTTCCTCTTGAGGCTGCAAACACACACTTTTCACATTTTCATGCACCAACAAAAGCAGCAATAATTTATTCCAATTCTTTTATTCGTTACGAATGAATATAAACCTTAATTCATTGGGAAAAAATGAAAATTTGATATGGATTCCAACCAGCCACTACATTATGACGACTTACACAATGTCGTGAAATCCAATGTAAGAGCTGTATCAAATATTCCACCACACAATCACCATGTGCACCCCTAAATGCCGTAGGAATTAAACATTAAAACCTAAACAAAACATTGGCAATTTTTGAGAAATAAAGTCATAATGTAACTAAAACACATTAAAATAGAGAAAAAGCTTGTAATCTTCCGAGAATACAGTAGTATTGTTCCAAGATAAAGCCGTAAGTAATATTTTACCTTGTAAATTTCCCAAAATACAACTTTATTAGTCATAATATTTCACATTTTATTCTGGAAAATAACATCTATATCCTCTTTAAAAAAAAATAAAAAAAATAAAAAAGGGATATGTTAGATTTATGTGATACGTCACAATCATATCAGAGCTTTTGATTGGACTGAGGTTAAGGTAGGCAGAAGTAATTTAACTCAGTTTGTTTTATTGGTGTGCTGGTCCCCATATATGGGTATGAACTTTTTAAAAACTTAAAATGGCTCGAGGACCCCCGAGGGTCCGTTGACCCCAGTTTGAGAAACTTTGCTGTAAGTACATCCAAAAAAAAAAAAAAAATGTCGTCTGTTGCTATTTGGATTGCATGGCAAATTAAACCATCCATCATTCAATTTCCTGTTCCGTTTTAAATTCACTAATGTCGCGGTTGGCTGAGCTGAGCCAATCCCAGTTGGCTTTGGGCGAGAGGCGGGTTACATGAAAATGAAACCTTGAGAATGCAAATTGGTGAAACTGTGCTGCACATCAAAACGTAACAAAAAGAAGGGAAAAAAAACACTTTCCCGATGACATAAAATGTCTCTAATTAAGTCTTACGTGAAGCCTTTTCAGCACTTGGATGTTATAAAGTAATACAAGACATGGAAAACAAGTGCAGTGCAACTATAATGATGTTTTTAGAGTGAAGTCGTAGGTCTTTAATTGACTTAAGGCTGTGTGTGTGTTTGTGTGCTAGTGTGTGTGTTGGGCCTCAGTCTGCTCCTTAGTGATGGGGAATTCCAGGGCAGTTCTGAAAAGAGGAGGAGTCTCCTCTCGCTCCTCCGTGATTGGCTCTTGGCGAGCCTCCAGTGGCTCTTTGTGCTCCTCCGCGATTGGCTCATGGGGCCCCTCCGTGATCGGCCGCCTAGCCACCGGGGCGTGGATACGCAGCTGTCCGTCCTCCATGAGGGAGCAGGACAGTCCGGACAGGTCCAGGTGAGGCGACAGGTGGATCTTCTGCTTGAAGCCCAGACGCGAGGCGGCCGAGGAGGCGAAGGAGGCTCGCGAGGACGCGGAGGAGCAGGAGTGAGCTTCCTGAGCGCCCGCCTGCTTGGTGGCCATCACCAGCAGGTTGCGTCCCTCCAGTTTGACGCTGATGTCGCCCGGGGCGTAACCGCGGGCGTCCAGGGTCACCAGGAGGTCGTCGTGCGGCGAAGCCCGCTGGACCTGACGCTGTGGCTCCTCTTCTTCGGCGTCTTCTTGGTCGCTCATTCTGATCACATTGACAAGAGATTCAAACTCAATTCGGTTTGCTGCTGTTCTTGTCTAGTACATCACAATCTTCCTGGATCAGACGAGTGTACATCATGTCAACTAGACCAACCCATTCATCTATCTGTCCTTTCTTCTACCAGTCCATCCACCCGTCTATCCACCCAGCCATTCCTCTCTCCATTCCATCCATCCATTTGTCTATCAGTCAATTTATTCATCTATCACTTCACCCATCATTCTTTTAGTCCACCCATCCGTTTCACATCTACAACCGTTTGTCCTTCTGTTCTTCCACCACATACCTGAGGAAAGCGGAGCCCGTGAGAGGTGAGTTCAAGAGTCGAGGTCCGTCCTTGAAGAACGTGTCGGCCAGCTCCGCTTTGCGGTTGAGGAGGTCCTGGCGCAGCGAGGAAAGGGGCCACAAGAGCCCGCCCTGGCTGAAGAAGGGATCGTCGCCAAAGAGGCTGCTCAGCGCCGCGTGTCGGGACATGAAGCTGACCTTCTGGATGGGAAACCTAACTTGGATGCACGTCTTCTTGAGATTCTTCTCCTGGCTCGTGTGGTCGCCTCTCGCCTTAATATACCTCCCCTGTGAATCCCCCCCTCAACCCCCTCCTTCTCTTCGTGCTATTTATATTTATAGAACATGAGCTCAGGGCTGTTCCCATGGAAGGGATACCCTGGGAGTCGTCAGACGGCTCAGCAAGGCTCACGGCGACATCTTGTTTGCGTTTCGACCGAGTCACCACAGGTGGCGTCGCAACATTTCGAGACTGAAAAACACTCCCTGGAGACTGAGGGACGAATTGAGTCAACCGCTCTCACAGCGTCTGGCGTTGCCAGCTTAGCAGACCTTAGTGGAAAAAGATCCTTACGCTTCTAAAGAATGTACACGGTGTTACCAAAACAGGGCCCTCAAGGACCACATGAGTAGCCCGCGGGCTTGTTCTATAAATAGCTCATCAGTGATGGGGCATTGTCATTTCCTAGGAATGTTATAAGTGATCTGTTGAAATCTGTTTCCATCCTTGTTAAGTCATCGTTACCCTGTACACTGGATTGAGAGATTTCTTTCTAAATGCATTATACACGTTTGAAGATACTAACTGAAAACACGTGATAAGACTGAGCACTATTTAGTACTCAATTGTAGAGATACAGCAGTGAACTGTTTTGCGCCATTTAAATTTTCCTGCTATCGACCGCCAGTGTGAAGTCATCATTTGCCGATCCGATCGATGACGTCATCGAGACAGCCGGGACAGTGAGAAAGTTAGAGTAAGCATGTCATTAACAGTATTTATTCAAGTAATTTTATGACAGTAAGTTAACGCCCATTACTTCTGTCATGTTGTAATGTTGATCTGACCTCAACTTATGTCAGTGGCCAATCCTTGAATGCCCCCTAGAGGTCATTGATGTTTTAACGTTTGTCCAAAGTGCTAGAGAATCATTTTGAACTGGGATGGGCTCCAGCACGCCCGCGACCCTTGTGAGGATACGCGGGACAGAAAATGGATGGCTGGATGGATACAGTAAATGATCAGAAAAAGCAAAGTGGCACAGTTCAGTCTCTGCATGTAAAGTGAAATATTTTGCTTCTTTCTGTTCCTAAAACCCAGAAACGCTCTCCTCCCTCCATTAAAGTCTTTCTAGCCATCTTGAAACATATGTGTGGAGAGCAGCTGTCAAGAGTGACTAGCAGCCGGCGGCCCCTGAGCACAAATTTAGCTGAACAAATTTAGGTTACAAGGTCTCACCGCCGCCATCTTCAGGCATGAGCTCAGCACGTTGGTAGCCGGCATGCTAACGTTCCAAGGCGCCAGCGTCATGGGTATTCACAGCCATCAGGCCTTTGGCTGCCACTAAAAGTAGCCTCTCGTCTAATACGTTATATACTTTTTCCAGTTAGGCATCTCGCTATCTATCTAGCTAACTAGCCACCTAGCTAGCTAGCTCAAAAAACAAAAAAAACAAAAAAAAAGTTTATTTTATTTTATTTTTTTATTTTTTTTATTTTTAGGTTTCCTTGAAAGTGATGGTTATGGAGATACAAGGTTTCCTTCCGCCCGTATGTATACACTTTTATGAGTCAATACAATGTAAATATATATAAATATATTTTTTTAAATAATGTAAACAATGTTACCCAAAACATGGCTTATACATTTAATGAAGGTTTTATGACGGTAACAATTTAATTCACTTGGCATTTCCTCTGGGGAAGCTCTTATTCTTATTTGTTTATTTATAGCAACTCCATAAATAAAGTCAAAGGTGAGGAGTTCGACATCATTTCAATTTTACTTTTCAGTCGACTATTTAATTATTCGTATGAGCATGAAGTGTTAAAATGTTACTTAAAACGTGGCTTATTTTATGCTGTTTTTTTGGATGGTAATTAATTAACTGATTTTTACATTATTTTCTATGAGAAAAATGCTTTGGAACCAGTGTGCTACTGCTTTACCGAGGTTGTGAGTCTGAAATAAAGAATTTCATTCATTAAGTAACGCCCTCATTAAAGTCAATCGATAACTACCTTTAAATGGTGGTGTGCCCTGCCTTGACTCAATTAAAATTTAGGAAACACCGTTATGTGTTTCCTAAATGTTATATTATTTTATATTACATATTATGCAGTCTTTTAGACATGACGAGCCACTTTGTACAAATGTTGGATTTTTGCCACTTGAAAATTCTGCATTGTGTGAGTTAAAAAGAAGAGTCAAGAGATTTTTGGCTTTTTTTTGTTTTGTTTGTTTTTTAATTTTGCATTTCTTGATGACAAGCACACAGTAAAGACACGCTGCTGCTGTTGTCTGGTTTCCCGGTGACCGTTTTCTGGCCGTTTATCTGTATTTCTCGGCCAGGGCCAGAGAGACAGCGGCCAGGAACTTGTCCATGGACACGTGCACCTCGGGGGTGAATTCCTTGGGGAACATGATGGCCAAAACCACAAGAATGCAGTGGGTGAAGATCTGTGAAAAAGAGCACAGCGCCATGTATTACGTTGCCAACCTCACACACTGCACACTCGTTTCATTGCCGGAATGCGCAATGCTCTTGTTTACGAAACAAATCTACAAGTACGTATTCTTGTAAATTAATTTTTGTGGCTTGAAGGCTGTCGAATACTTTTTATGGTAGTGTTATGGAAAAATGCACTATTTGTACAGTGACTTTTTTCCTGTGGTATTATGAAAGGCTTTGAATGTGCATATAAGACGATTCCGTTTGTTATATTATTTTAACACGTTTATCACCTTCATAAGGTTTCAACAGGCTGTAGTCTGTAGCTTTGGTGTTCAACCGAACAGGCCCGGCAGTATTATCCACAATTTGCATTTTGTTTGATTTGAGGATTGTATTTTAGTCACATTGGTTGCTTATTAAGAACTGCTTTTGGGCTGAATTGTACTTCATTAGGTAAACCAGCACCAATTAACCACAACAAATGCAATAAATGTATGAATCGATATTGTTCAATCATCCATCCATCCATCCATCCATTTTCTGAGCCGCTTCTCCTCAGTAGGGTCGCGGGCGCGCTGGAGCCAATCCCAGCTGTCATCGGGCAGGAGGCGGGGTACACCCTGAACTGGTTGCCAGCCAATCGCAGGGCACACAGAAACAAACAACCATTCGCACTCACATGCACACCTACGGGCAATTTAGAGTCTCCAATTAATGCATGTTTTTGGGATGTGGGAGGAAACCGGAGTGCCCGGAGAAAAGCCACGCAGGCACGGGGAGAACATGCAAACTCCACACAGGCGGGGCCGGGGATTGAACCCGGGTGCTCAGAACTGTGAGGCTGACCCTCTAACCAGTCGGCCACCGTGCCGCCTAATGTTCAATATTTACTTTAGAAAATATTTAGTTATAAAGTAATTCATAGAATGTGAAGTTTGTGCATCATGATTAATTTATGGCAACACCTATTGGTGAGTGTGTCAGTCACTGCAGGAATATTTGCCAAAAATACACCTGCGAGTATTGTTATATCGTCCAGTCTGTCGATGCCCTGTTTGTGTTTAAAGATGCCTTGCTTAAATGGCTATAACACCGCGACTATCGATGCTATTTTTTCCTATTTCGTTTTGCATCTCGTGTTAGCGTTAAGCTAAGCAAAGTAAAGTTGTGTGTTTGTTTTAAATACACAGTGTGGAATTCTCTTTGTTTGATGTTTAGTTTGACAGTAAAGGTCAACTTGGCGTGGCATTAGAGGGCTTGAGGCTTTTTTGGGGGGGGGGGGGGGGTGTACCTATTGTGTTGCATGTGTGGCCAGTGTCGTGCGGGTTTACCTTGAAGTTGGCGGGGTCCACTCTCAGGGTGAAGGCGTGCAGCTCACTGAGGGGCAGGAGGCCCCCCTTCAGGTCGGCGAGCTTGCTCACGGCGTCGCCCACGCCGGCCATGATGATCCTGCCGTGCCGCCTGACGGGCTCGGAGCCGGGGCTCAAGCTCTTCCAGTGGGAAAAGTAGGTCTTGGTCTGGGGGTACACTACCAACAGCCTGCACAAGAAGAAAAAGAAGAAGAGGATGGTGACGACGGATGCAGACGAAATCAAACAAAAGACCGAACGTGGAGCTGAGGCCTACCGGGACAGAGCCGCCGAGCCGATGTCCTCGGTCTTCGGGGCCACTTTGTCCCAGAAGACCTTGACGGTGACCTTGTCTTTCTCGCTGAGGCTGGTCATCTTTGCAGTTTTGCTATGAGGACTGGGTTGCCGCTGAAGTGGGACAGGGGCTTTTTATAGGGGAATAAGCGCGGCCGCACCCAGGACCGCCTCCGACGAGATAGGCCGCCGAGGAGATAACCCAACATCTGCTCGTTTCGCCTCGTAGCGACACCCCTCGTCCTCCACGTCGACACTTTTGAGGGTGGGAAACTATCGTATAATGAGCAACTTTAAACGACCTGAAATTCCTTTTTTATCTGCTCGTTGTAATTGTTTCTAGCATATGATCCATATTGTAGTTGTGTTACATTTTGTACGTCACTGGTTCTCAATTGTTGTCTGATCTGGGACGTACGTTAAATTTTCCAATGCTTCTACGGTGGCGACTTAATACAAATTTTGTACGCAAGTCGAAATGCGCCACAGTCTATCAACAACCTTCACTCACAAGTATTAAAAGTCATAATTACTGTAAGTATTTGTATGAAAAATATTTCTATAAACCAATCGCAGTACTCATGCAATTAACCCAGTCGTTGTATTATTCCTAATATGTCTGCCATTATGTCATTAAATCATTTCCAAAAGACTGCAGCTAGCACATCCAAATATGAATTCAGATTAAAGCCATTTAAGTTCAACGCAGGGCATTTTATTTTAAGCTGACCAGTTGGTTGTACTGAATTTGCCTCGTGCGATCAAGAAATGTGTTATCAATATCTAAGATAGTACTAATTTTATGTTTTAGAAAATAGAACAGTGGTAACAATCTTGGAAACATGAATGTTCTTCCATGCAATAGTTTCCATTTTCCATAATTTTCTAGACCTGGAAATGCATACAATCAAATTCCGAATTTGTGTGGAACCCTATTTTTGCTATGTGTGTAGGTGTGTGTGTGTGTGTGTGTGTGTGTGTGTGTGTGCAGGTGACACTTTCCATCATTTCTTGAACAATAATGCATGTTTCTTAATGGCAAATTGCAGATTTAGATTGTACAGAATCATGTCAATTGTGGTTAAATATGTTTTCAACTCATTTAGTTTTTCAAAGTGCTTGCTTTAAGAGCATATATTAAAAAGATATTTAAAGACGAGATCCACGTTTTGTGACACAAATATTGCAAGAAAATTCCTCTTACTGACTCTATCACTGTATTTCAAAAGAGATCTTGGCTCTTACGCCGCATTTATTTTATTTTCAGATTGTAACTTTTTTTTTTGGGGGGGGGGGGGGTAATGTTTGTTATCTGTGGTGCAGCTGCTGGGGGGAGGAACCGCATAAGTGACACTGCAGATAATGCCACGCTTTCTTTGCAAGTGTGGTTACAAAAGTCATTACTGGAGAGTTGAAAATCTAATTAATTAATTAATTAAACATTTAAAAAAATTTCAATGAATATATATAATAGTTTTTTTTATACCAATATTTCATTGTATATAATAATTCCATAAACACATTATTTAATTACATAAATGAATAAATATATTTTAAGTAATCAATATTAGGGACATAAACAGCTCAACTGAAGCAACAACATGATGATTTAATAAATAATACATGCAATTGTATTTATTATTTTGGTTTTGATTAATGTAGTTATATTATTAAACGTTTCATAAAATAAAATCATTAAGAGATTATGAAATTATTATTCTGAAAAAATAAACATTTTAACTAACCAGTTTTAGGAAATGAAACAATGTATACAACAAATGTAAAAATGATAGTATTCTTGATCATGTAACTGTGCGGTGGGGCGGATTAAAGAACGGAGCGGGCCACAAGTGATTCCCAACCACTTTGCCGTTAGACGTCATCAGGGGCGCTGCAGGACATTATCCAATTTCACTGAAACTTTCCCATAATTATTATTTATTCATTCCAAATATCCTGAATATTTGTTGCTCTGTCTATGCCGGCGACGTATAGCGACAGACAAAGCAATTACATGCTCTTCCTCTAGATGGCAGTTGCCATCCTGTTTATCCAAGCGTTGCCATTCATTCAACAGAATAAGCGATGGCTTCCTGCGAGTACGCATGTCAGCTAATTATTAACACAGCCAATTATGTTAGTCAACTCATGTATTAATTTAGACGAGATCATCATTAAAAAATTTTGTTCAGTGGCGGAGATTTTGCGAATGTAAAATGGGTGCCTATCCTCAATAAAGGTTTTAAGGTTTAAAACGTTTTGTTTACATGCAAATGTGACTCAGCTAACATGGAGAGCGTTATCACAGTGACTCCTCCCAAAGATGAGCCGATTCTTGAGAACGCTCCTTGTGAGTGCGACAAAAGGGTGGAGTTCCTGGCTGTGCTGCAGCGGGCCCGCTTGGGGATCAGTGGGCGGGGGCGTCGACGTGGCCGCTGGGCCGCCCTTGACCCCTGGAGGAGCTTGGTTTCCCGTCCACCCGCTCCCGGTTTGGGCGCCGTGGGGTCCCGCTCAGGTGTGTGAGGGCCACTCCGCAAGGGGGTGCAAATTCCCCATCCGAATGCCAACGATTGACATGTCATGCTTTATTTACCCTGCGGGGCCTCACATCATGCACATGCCAGAAAGGTTCACTGCCGCAGAGTTATACACTAAAAGCTGACATTTGTTCAGGATTTTCAGGACACATGGAATTCCTGCAAAATGGGAGTAAATTTCACGTTGAAACACGTGATTGGGCAGAAGCGGGAGCGAAAGTCAAACCATGACAACCAAAATCACTGAGAGTGTAAACCATGATTTATTTATTCATTCCGAACGTGACATTGTTCAGGGCTACAAAACAATAGCTTACTTTCATGTCATACTTACTTTCTTCATTCCTTAGTCACTTTTTTCGCCTCAACTTTACTAATCAAAGTCTAGCATTACAATGTAATAAACATTCCACAATGAAATATAAAAAGATAATGGAAAATAAAAAGAAAGAAATAACTGAAAGTTAGAGGTTTATTCAGTAAACAAAACATTCATATCATTGTAGACAGTTAATGCGTTTGGTTTAGATTTTTGGAAGCTCTTCATTCTTATAAACAACAAACAGTACATCATGATGATGTCATTTGACGGTGACGGCATTTAAAGATGATGTCACGTCATTGTCGTCAAATCAAACGTCTCTATGCCTGAAGTAGTCAAATATGATCAACACTTAACTCATCACAACTCTGATCGTGAGCGAGCCTCTGGAATCTTACCATCCCCCCCCACCCCCCACACACACACACCCACCGCCCGCGTTGCATATTTGGAGTGACTTGTAAATATACAAGCAATGTAGAACCGTCAAAACATTAGAATTTTCTTGACGTGGCCAAATGCATTTCACAAAATTATGGAACAGAGTTTTTAAATGTTTATAAAAGCAGATTATATGTTGTTGTGTCTTGATTGTTAGAAAAGATGACGCAGTTCATGGAGTGAATGGCGAATGCCACGTGAAAAAGCAGATGTCGTTCACCTCGAGCCATGTGTTGTGTTAGCGCTTGCTTGAGGCGTCTGTAAATAAAAGATTATTTTGATTATGATTAGGATTAAAAACACTCTCTCACTCTTGTTTTTGTCGTTTTATACTTTGAAGTATCACAAAAGAAAGAAAAGAACTTTTTCTTTTCACAAAAAGCTCGTTTTCTCCGCTTTTTGACCAGAAACGGGTGGTTTGGGTGATTACGAAAGAACAGAAAAAGCTCGAAACAAAGAAGGAAGTCTTCTCTCTCTTTTGGTATTCGCCTTCCTTGTATAAGTCATAGAACACAATAGGCCTATTGTGTGGCTTTTGGAAGATCGGCCAAAATGCCAATGTGAGAAACTGAATGAGTTAATAATAATAAAGATAATGTAGACTTTGCTGATGTAAAGTTTAACATGCTTTTGGTTTGGACAATTTGAAAAACAGGTTAAAAGTCTGAGAAATAAAGAGGTCAGTAAAGAGTTACCGTGGTAAGCCGCAACACAGACTGAAAAGATTCAGCGAGGCATCGACATCATGCGTCGAACATGTACACAAATGTTGCATAAATGACTGTACAATAGTCGCTAATAAATCATTGAACCCAATCAGTGATTCCCAGATCATCACGGATGCCGCAGGAAGTTATTCCGTTTCACTTCATTTGCAAGAAAATGATGATTCATTACAAGTATATGTTTGTTCATCTATTTATGCCAGCGGCGTAGAACAATTCCATGCTCTCCCATTAGATCTCAGAAAGTGCAATCAACCCGTTGCCATTCGTAGCACAGAATAAGTCACGTGTCCTGTGAGTATATCAGCGTTGTTGTGTTCATTTGAACAGATTTCACACCATTCAGTTCGTGAGTAAAGTGAGGCGAGGTCATCCATCATCCTATCAACACCATCATTATCATTATCATTATCATTATCATTATCAGAGATGAATCTTATGTTGTCTTGTTGATGACACCAAAACTGCCATGACTGATGAAGGATGGCTGCTCGGGGGAAAAAAAAACAAAAACAAAAAGGAGTCGAGCAACGCCACCTTCTGGTATTTTCTGGAATTGAAAAACAACAGCTCGAGTGACGTCACACTGAAATCGACATCTTGCCTTATGACGTTTGTCCATAATTTGAAACCTTAACCCCGTTTAAAATCCCTACTTTGAAACCCTTACCCTGTCTTGAAACTGCAACCCTGTTTTGAAACCTTAATTTGGGATCCTAAATCTGATTTGAAACCCTACTTTGAAATCCTAACCCTTGCTTTTAAATACTAATTTGAAACCCTAACCCTGTTTAGAAACCCTACTTTGAAACTGCAATCCTGTTTTGAAACCCGAACCCTGATTTTAAACCCTACTTTGATACGCTAACCCTGATTTGAAACCTTAACCCTGTTTTTAAACCCTACTTTGAAACCCTAATCCTGTTTTTAAACCTTGATTTGAAACCCTACTTTGAAACCCACGTTTGAAGCCCTAACCCTGATTTGAAACCCTACTTTGAACCTGTAACCCTGTTTTTAAACCCTAATTTGAAACTCTAACCCTGATTTGAAACCCTAATCCTGTTTTAAACCCTACTTTGAAACCCAAATGCTGATTTAAAACCCTACTTTTAAACCCAAGCCCAGTTTGAACCCCTATTTTAAAAGCCTAACACTGTTTTGAAACCCTAACTGTTATTAAACCCTCAAATGTTCTTTAAACACTAATTTGAACTCATAATCTTGAAGCCCCACTTTGAAACCCTAACTTTGTTTTAAACCCTAAAACCTTCTTTAAACACTCATTAGAACTCATGAGCCTGAATTAAAACCCGACTTTGAAACCCTAACCCTGTTTGGAAACTCAGTCTTTTTTGAAACCCTAAGACTCTCTTTAAACCCTCATTTGAGACCCTAAGCCTGTTTTGAAACCGTACTTTGAAACCCTAACCGTATTTTGAAACTAATAATTTTTTCCCTCAATCCCTCAGCAGTATACCTGTAATCAAAGGTGTTGCAATCACCCAATAAAATGATGAAATCACTCATTATTGTTTTAAATAAGATCATTTCCATCCTCAGTGTAGTTCACGTTTACTTATCAGAAAATCTGACTGTGTCAATTTGCTCATATAATAATCTAACGGCTAACGGTGCTGTGCAAAAATTGAGAATTTTTTGTTTTGACAGGATCTCCTCGAGACGCTCGGAGGGTTGGAATTTTCTGAGCCAATCAGAATCGAGTATTCACCAAGCTACAATACTGTGCTTTTAAAATCCAAGCACCTTAAACAAAACAGGGCTTGATCTATTATATATTTGTTTAGGTCTATTATATATTTGTTTAGGTCTTCAGAATGTTTTGTTTTAGAAAATAGAAACATGGATATTTTTCCATAAAATAGTTTAAATTTTCCATACTGCGACAAGATGCACTTGAACACTGCACAAGCACTGCTGATGTCATTAACAGATCCAATCACATGAGTGTAAATAATAGTATAAAGCTTTATTAAATAGCAAAAATATCAACTGTAAAAAACAAACAAAACAATAACAACAAGCTTTATCTATAGAAATAAAATCTGAGGGGTAGAAAAGTGTTCACTTCTTCCTGAGCCTCTTCATGAACGTCACTTCGTCTCTGTTCCTGATCCCGTAGCTGCACAAACAAACATAAACCATCAAATATATCTATAGAAACAAGAAATAAATCTGATTTTATTCACTCACTCTTTCAGCCTCACGCGGTCGTCTTCCAACTTTCCCCCCTGAAACACCAGATTATAACTCCTCCAAACATACCTCCTGGGAAGGTATTTTTTGCAATTATGAGTATTTTTTTAAAAATTATTTTTGTGACACGTAACAAGTTTTTATTTGTATTTTTTGTTACCAGCTGATGTGCCTCACGCCGCCTTCACGCTGCTGCTTCAGCACCACAAACCTGCGAATGGCTTTCTTCAGGTCCAGCACGCTGGCATCTTGCACCACCACGATGGCTGAAACACAAAAATAGATTTTTTTTTTCAAACACTCACATTATTATGCTATGACAGTATATTTTATTTTATTTAAATCATAAGTATAGTTATCTTTTTAAGTAAATTGGGATTTTTTTGGGTAAATAAAAAAGTCACGGGATTTCTATAAAAAAGGTTGTTGTTTCTCAACATACGCATGATTTCACCGTCAGCCTTTAACACCTTCACAGTCATGGCCTGGCCGTACTCCAGTGCAATTTGTGAATTGATTTCTTCCAAAGTCACCTGGAGAGAGAAAAAAAAAAAAGAATAAAATCAACATTTTTTGACTGCTGACTCATTTGAGCTGCAATCATAATCCTGATGTATGTGCATGGAATTTTATCCTGGTGCTTCGTAACTATTTTTTGAAACCCTGCTATTTTTTTTATTAGCCACAAATATAAGTACTTTTTGCTTTGATTTCTGGATTGATGACAAAATAGAAAATGTATTGTTTATGTATTATGTGTATATGTATTGTTTTTTAAAATATAAAATAAAATATAAATTAAATAAAATATATATATAAAATAAATTAAAAAATATAAAATAAAATATAAATTAAATAAAATATATATATAAAATAAATTAAAAAATATAAAATAGAAACATGATGATGATGATAACAAACTATTCACTCTGTAAGGGTCATGATGGTGAGTTGTTACTGTAAACATAATGACAACATTTTGGAGTTTAGACGGCAAGTTTGGGATAAATTAACAATTATTTAAAAAACAAATAATCAACAATAGTAATAACAATAAATTGTATGTGTATTTTGAATAGTTTTACAGAGAGACTTCCAAGTGTTTCCAGTATTTATATAAGGTAGTCTGATGCCAGTGTCCTCACCAGAAAATCTTGCACCTGAACGCACCAAGCCTCGCATGTTTCGCTATCAAGCTATTAGCAAGCACACAAACAACAAACGTCACAGAACAAACGCACCTGAATGGGAAGATCGCAGAGTAAAGGATCTTGTACGAGGCGAGCGAGTCCCTCCTCGAAAATATCCAAAATGTCAGCGTGAGTTAAAGCCTCCACGTCTTCTTCTTCTTCTCCAGCAGCTGATGTCATGTCTTCTATATTTTGCTCATCTTCTTCTTCTTCCTTTACATTGTGTTCTCCGGCGACCTCCTCGCTCGGCTCCTCCATTATTTATAAACGTCGATTTTGGTTTTGTTTCGTTTATAACGCAGAAACTAAATGAGTTTGTTGGAGATTGTTTCACTTAAAACACGGCCGAAGATTGTCAGTGAAGGTAAAACAAAAACACAAACTGTGTACACCGGAAAGAAACAGTTGTTTGGTGAGTGACGAGCCGCATAAAAAAAATCCGGGACGAATTAGTATTTTATACACTAATTACTTATAAGTAATGTATTTTCTTTATAACTAATAAATTTGTCAGGTAAAGGGAGACGGACGTTGGATTAATAAACCAGGAGGACTTTAAAGAAAATCGTGTACGGCACAAATTAAACCCCGGAAAGAAACTTTTATTCGATGGGAAAGTTCCGCGTACCGTTTGTTCTGGTGTGAATGATACTTTTGCGAAACGTATTCGAGAAAAAAACGAATTATTTGTAATTAAATGCAAACATTTAATATATATATATATGTATATATATATATATATATATATATATTGTAAATAATTTTTTATTCTATTATCTAACAACGACAATATGTAACAATCAAAAATAATTTTCTAGAATTTACAGCACCATTCATGGTGTATGTTTATATAGCCTTTAATAGCAATGGTGTAGTTTAACAAATTCTATTGTTATTAAATTCAATTAAATTATTTTGTGTTAAGTGTTGAGTATTATTATTCCAAAGAATGTATCAGTTTTTGGGGGTTTTTTTTGTCATGAAATCAATAATCTTTGGTAATTTGTGTGCAATTATATGGATTTTAGGGGTCCTGAACATGACGCCCCAAAACTCACTAAGTCACACGCCCTTGAAAGTTTGAAAAAAAAATAATAGCCCCAGACAGCAGTTTCACCTACTGACGTGAAATTGGGTGGACATGTGTATCATAACAGGTCGCACACAAAAAAATCTCACTGACCCTAGTCCTAAATTGAACAGGAAATGGGCCATTTTGTTTTGCAGCAGCCATTTTGGGCCAAGACACATGAGGGACAAACTCCTCAAAGGGAATTTGCCCCAATAGGAATAATCCATTGCATGAGAAGGGAGGGGGGGACCCTCGAAAGGATCACGATAAGTCGATCAAGGATTTTGATGTGTTTTTAAGCGTGTAAAATAAAACTAAAACAATAATAATTGCTGTAAATCAAAGAAAACTTTATTAATCAGTTTTTCGAAGATGTTTGGGGGTGCCTGGAAATTGTCTGTGTTTTCCAAGTGGTTAAGTCCACCCCTGCTTGTAGCCCATCAAACAGGTGAGGGCGTGGCGTCCGAGGGAGGCCCCCACAGGCTCTGGGCCCTCCTGCCCATGGTGAGGATGCCGGCCGCGTGGTTCCGGGACTCGTGCAGGAGCTGCTGCAGGCGGCTGTTGAAGACGCGGTCGTCTTCCGTGCGCTTACCCAAGGTAAGGATGCCGGCGGAGGAGTCGGCCGGCCCGGCGCCGACCGCGCCCGGGCGACACAGCAGCAGGTGCAGGCGACATGCCCGCATCTGCTGCCTGCAGCACTCGCTGGGCATGCTGTGAGGGTCGCATCGAACTTCGTGGGGCAGCAGTACCAGCACAAGCACCACAACCAACACCTTCTGCTGATGTGCACACATTAAGCATGGACACTTTACGGGATTTTCACATATATTTTCTTTTTCTTTTCAAAGAAAGAAAGAGACTCAAACAATACATAATGAAATGAAAAATGTGGGGATGAATCAATTCTAAAACTTTTAATAAAAAAATTATATATATATATATATATATATATATATATATTTAAAAAATACTTAGAATATTGCATTTTAAAATAGTTATTAAAAACAGAAATTAATAAAAATTTATTACATTAAAAAATATACATGTAAAAATATATTTAACATAAAATGTTTAAAAAAATGAAAATATATTTAAAAAAATAAATGTTATGATATTATGTAGCGTTTTTATAAATATACGTAAATAAAGTCATAAGAAAAATGAAAAATATGAAATACTAAAATATTAAATTATAATGAAAATATATGAAAATAAAAAAATGAAAATACATTCAACAAAACATTTTAAAATATACAATCAAGCAATTAGAGCATTATTTAAATTTAAAAAATTTTAAATGTAATTTAATGAAAAAATAAATTACAACAAAAAAAAAAATCAACACTAAACATCGACTTTTATAAATAAAACAAGGAAATAAAACAATACATACAAATTAAGTATTAAAAAGTCTAATAAAATCTAAAATATTTGAATCAAATTAATTCAAGTACTGTAATACAAAAATAGAATTTTAAAAATATACTTCAAATTAATATTTCAATTTTTAATGACAAACTAAGTAATACATATAATGCAGAATAATTCAATGAATCATTCTAGTGTAATAAATAAAAATAAAAAATATAATGTAAAAATAGAATAAAATATAAATGTGATTTTAGTATAAAACATTTAGAAATTGTATTTAAACGATACCAATGTATGGTGGCTTGTTTTTAAATGAATGAAGTTATTACCTGGAAATGTATGTGTATACTGTATGTATAAAATGTGCATATTTGGATATACACAAGGGAAAAACTGGAATTTTTCTAGGGCACTTGTCACCCAACCACGGTGCGTCATTTATTGTAATAAAACAAACATAAAAATAAGAACAACATCGAAAAAGACAATATATTAAATGAATATTGAACTGAAAACAAAAGCAAAATACCTATCTTGTGTACAATAAATTTTTTTAGCTGATGCTCTGCAAGAAAGGAATGCGCTGAAAAAAAATGCAAGCTCAACATAAAGAAGCTTAATTGTTCCTACCTTATTGGATGTGTTTGACCTGGTCAGCATCTTCAGTTCGGGGGTGAACCATGTCATTTTCTGGCTGCTGTTGCAGGGAGTCGTCGGCTCTCGCTTATATACGGCTTACCGCGTCCCAGTGGAACGTCATTCGGGCCCCCGATGAACGTCGCATACAGTAAGAGCCCTTCTTTTTGCTCATCTCGCTGCCGTTAATTAAGTCTCGTCGAGTAGATCATCTCCAGGCCTCTCGGCTCTAATGCAGGTATGTCTTTGTGGTGGCAGGGCGGTCGCTTATTAACACATGCCACGATGGCGAGTTGTGAAGGAGTCGGTCTAATTAGCTTCACCGAGTTCTGGTGTACAAATATCAAGTTGCCCTTTCTTTCAAAATGTTAAAAAAAAAAAAAATCTAATTTTAATTGGCTAATTTTGTGAACACGCTTATTGTGACAGTGTACACACTATACATAGCTGGCAAATGCTCATTTTGGGCCCTGGAATGAAGCGTCACTATGCAGAGTTACTATTTAATGCCATCTGATGGACAAACAAAGCATTGCTGCATTTCAACATTTCCTTCATTTTGTACTTGGTATCTATTAGTGGTAATGTGTTTGTAAAATTGTAAATCTTAAAAAAAATATTTATTTATAATTTTCTTCCCACCAGAGTTCACAAGTAACTGCAGAGAGTACCAGGTGTTTATTGGGGGGAATAATTAATTATTTGAATAAAAAAAAAAAAAAAAATGCACCTCCAGAAGGCGTTGCAGCACTTACTCTTTAAACTCCACTGTACCTCAGCTTTACAGATGCCACCTCAGCTATGCAGGCATGCTCTAAAGCCACGATTTGAAGAAATGTGGTCAACTATTTTTTTAAATGACTTTAACATGCTGAAATTTAACTTTTTAGATTTAAAAAATGAGATGGAGAAGACAAACCATGACACCACTTTTAATGGGTCACTTCAAGGAGCTTTTACAGAATCCACACTCACTTTGCAGTGGCACACGCACACACACATACATGTATACACACACACACACACGTTTGTATATATACACGTGTATACACACACATATATGTGTGTGTGTGTGTATATATATATATATAAACACACAGGGTGATTGAAAAGTAACTCCCTATTTTAAAATATTTATTATTATTTTTTTGGGTATGTTCCATGATTAAAGGAGCAAGTCTATTCTACCAAACTAACGACTTTGGAAGAACTTGAAGGACGAATACGAGAAGTTGTCTTCCATCCCACAAGAGTTCCTTGTGAAATCAGTTAATGCGGTTTCCAGGCGGCTTGAGAAACTGGTAGCTAATGCTGGCTCCCCATTTTAAATAAAAATCCATGTAATATACTTTCTTCTCATGTTCACTTCTTGTAAGAATTATAGTTCAGAAATAAATTACAAGTACTGAAAAATAGGGAGTTACTTTTCAATAACCCGGTATATTTATACACACACACGTATTTGTGTGTGTATGTATGCAGTGCGTGTATGTATGTATGTATATATATATATATATATATATATATATATATATATATATTTTGTTAGTTTTGGACCCTGGTGTAACCCGTAATCCCCCATTACAGTCCCTTTGTGCGGCGACTGTCCAGACAATCACATAATTAAAAATAAAAAATATCCATAGAACTAACAACAATTAGTAGAACAGCCACCATTTGTGTCTACAAGAGTCCTTGTATCATCCCTTCTTACATTTTAAATAGCTTACATCTAGTTTCACGATACTTTGTGTTGAGTCACGTCTTCTGGTCGTGGTTGTTGGGTGAAGCGAGTCCAAGATGTTAAAACTAAAATCTCGAGGATTGATTCCAGATTGTTCTACGTGCCCCTTAAACCAAACAAATGCTCTAAACCTTTGCCAGAGGAGGGGTAAAAAGCGCAAAGAAATAAAAATGCAGGGGAAAAGAGTGACCCCAAAGAAAAGCGGGCTTGAGTCACAGCCTGTACCCACAGAGTAGAATAAAACAAGTGTGGGTGTGTGGAAAAGAATGTCACCCCGAGAGAGAACTTTGGAGATAGCAGAAGAAGACAAAGCTTAACATGAAGCTGTGAAAGGCTACGTCCACACACACACACACACACACACACACACACACACACACACACACACACACACACACACACACACAGACACACCCAGGGATTTTTTAAAATTTGTACCAATACACCAGGATGCCATTTTAGCCAATTGGAAGAAAAGGGGAGAAATACAAGTGGATTGGAACATCACACTTGAATTTAAAGTTAAGAAAATCTCACAATTTAAAAGTCTGTTAAGAAAAAAACAAAAAAAAGTGGTATGTGTGTAACCGGGTTTAGATATTGTGGGAACTCAGTGTAACGGAGTTCCTCAGGGTTCCTGCTTAGGACCCCTGGCTTTTGTACAATTTGCATAATTTCCAGTGGAGAAAATGTATTCACCTACAATCAGATTGTGTTCCATTTACAAAGGCCTAGTGTATCTTATATAATCTCATATAAATGAGACAACTAAAAAAGCAACTAAAAACATGCTAGGAAATTCTTTAGTCTACATGGTGGCTTTTATATGTGTCTGTGAACGTGGTCATTTTTGGCATTTAAAACTTTGAATAAAATGAGTGGACTATGACAGAGAAAAGCACATTTACAGTACATGTCTTCTTCTGCTTTCTCACCAAGTCTGACCTTCACACTTGCGTCTCGCTTCTAACGCGACGAGTCTTCCTCATCATCATCATCTGGTGCACGCTATCCTCCATCTCCCTTTCTATACCGCTCGCCACTTTCTGCATCGGTCCCAGACCTTTCCGCTCATCTTTTTCACTCTCTCTCGGGTGCTCGTCTCCGTGGGCACAGGCTGCGGGTCAGCAGGGTCCCGCCGGATCTTCGCTGAACATCTCCTTCTCCGTTGTGGAGTCCAGGGGTCCGGCTGCCATGCGCTGCTGGAACTGGAAGTGTGGTGGCAGGGCTGGCGGGGGCGTGTAAGCGGGTGGTTTTGGAACAGTTTGAAGCAGTGGGAGCGGGGAATGAGGTCCAGTCCAGGTTTGGGTGTGTAACGGGGATGGCAGTGGGGGCTGCAGCGGGGACTTGGCCTGAAGCTGCGTCTGGTTTTGGAGCGGGTGGGAATGGGGCTGATGATGCTGCAGCTGAGGGGAGGAGGCTCCGTTCTTACTGAGGCCACAGGACTGAGCTGCACAGTGAATCTGACGCAGGGTGTCCAGTGCCTCGTTCTTGGCGTGCTTCAGCAGGTCTGCCTGGCCCTGCCACCACAC
Source organism: Phycodurus eques (assembly GCF_024500275.1). NCBI lineage: Eukaryota > Metazoa > Chordata > Actinopteri > Syngnathiformes > Syngnathidae > Phycodurus > Phycodurus eques. The sequence goes on from NC_084540.1 coordinate 18,927,018, forward strand.
AAAATAAATTACATTCAAATCTGATTCCTCCAGACAAAATGCTTTCACCAAAACAGCAAACAGGTATTCTGTTTAGATTGATTTATGTAATGTGATCTGTAACAACACAAGAATAATCAGCAAGGCATCAACGCCATGCATCTAGCATGTACACAAACCCATGTTACATAGACTATAAGTTACTATTTAGTAGTCTATTTACTCACCATGCACAAACTAACTTTACATGAGGATAATCAATAGTAATTAGCCAACACAAACTAGCACACATTATCAGCATCATACATGGGCAAATAAATATGCACACTAACAGTTTACACAAATAGTACAAGTCACATTTTGGCATCAACATACAGTAATAAATGTTAGGGAATACAGGCAAATTGTACCGGCAAAGTAGGGAGAAAAAAAAAAAAAAAACATGCTTTCAGTTTCACTTTGACAATGCATGACCACTGACAAAAAACACCTTTTTTTTTAAAAGTTCAAATAGATCCAATTATTAATCACTGAAAAATGAGCAGGCGGCACGGTGGACGACTGGTTCGAGCATCTGCCTCACAGTTCACAGTTGAAAAATGACCAATGTTTTGAACCATGTTGCAATGTTAACAACAGTGAAGGGAAAATGCTGAATCTGTACCACAATGTGGCGTTCTTCCTTAGCCCATGCACAAAATTGGATTCAAATCTTTTTGGGTAGTTTTGTATACTGTCATCCTGCAAACACAATGTCAGAAGTTACTTTGTTAGGGCATTACCAATAAAATACACAAGGTGGCAATGTATCACCACTTTCACAAAGGCCCCTGGTCCTTTGCCAGCTTTTCTCCAGTGCACTCAGGAGGCCATAATGTCCTACGACATTTCTGCTGTTTGCTGCCCTACGCGGAGGAAAGTGTTGGAAGAGCTCCTCTGCAGACACGGCTTCGTGTGCACATGAACCTTCTGAACTTGAAGGGTACGTAATGAAAATTGACCTTTTAATGGCTCATACACAAATCTCCGGGGTTCCTGCACAACCATCAAGTTTGAAATTCAACAACTGAATAAATCTTTTATGATCTAAATTTGTTCAGCTTCAAACAATCATGTCATCAAACCGTAGTCACGTTCGTTAGCGTGGCACACGCAGGTGGTCACTTTGCTGATGCGCCACATACATACAGTGTAGCGAATGAACCGCTGCCTCCAGGAGTTAAAAGGTGGCAGACACTTGCTCCCAAACCCCCCATACACACAATCTGGGGTCTCAAAGACGCTTGCCTGTTCAAGCCCTTAACGCCACCTCTGGTCGCCATGGTAACAACAATTGTACTTAAAGTCTCGACCCTTGAGGTATTTTGATGAAAGCGTGTCACAGGTGCCTTGGAATTGCTTTAACTAGCGTGGGAAAGCGTAAGACAGAACGTCTCCTTTAAAAGACAGCCACATGTTGCGTCATCCTGAAAGCGCCCCCCTCCGTTTCCTGCGAGCTCCAAACTGTCAGTCTGCACATTTTCGCCTCCCACTGAACTTCACTCGGCACCGGCCCGCCGCGCTTGACAGTCAAGCGTCCCAGCCAAGCCGACCCGTTCACCACATGTCAAAACGGCATGCAAAGATAAAGGTGGCCCTTGGAAAGGAGACTCGCTGACACAAGAGCTTGAATAAATCAGATGTTTGGAAAAACACAAATTACGTAAGTCGTGACTCAGCGGGCATGAAATGAGACAGCGACAAGATTTGCTTCCGGACAGCGACAAAGACACGCTTACTTGGGTGCGTTCGGCATGCGGCAATCCACGGGGGGCTAAGCCCGAGTAGCAAGCAAAATCCCACCACTTTATCCTCAATAATTCCCTAATCCCCCCCCTCCTTGTTTGTCTAAATCAGACCCTCTCCTTAGTAGAAGATGGGTGTTAAGTCATTGTCACAATAATGTTGAATGTTCTTAAAAATAGAGCAAAATTACATTGAAAAATCGTCTACGCCTTTGAAGACCCTGTAAAGTGAATTCAGAGATTTCTTTCTAAATTCCGAGTATGCGTTTGAAGATAATTGCTGAAAATCTGCAACGACTGAGAACTACGTAGTACTGAAAATTGTGCAGCTTGAGCATCAAACTGTTTTTCACCTTTTGAGTTTTCCAGTATTTTTGGACATGGCTAAAACGGCGCCCAGTGACACACAGAGTCCCCGCTATATAGGAACCATCGTTGGCATCAGCGGTTATCCGGGCGGTGCAAATGCGATGTTGCAGTTAGCTTGCTAGTTATGCCACGAAAATGCATTTTCCCTTTAGATCAGGGGTGTCAAACAAATTTTTGTCACGGGCCACATCGTAGTTATGACTTCCCTCGGAGGGCCGCTACAAGCGTGAACCCATATAAATGAAAGATTACCTCCTATTCTGTAATTACATACAGTATACAGAACACATTGATGAATAGCCAGTTTTTAAATCAGAAGCCTATAAAAACATGTTTTTCAACGATTACATTTCTTTTCAAAGGGGGATTGGTAACAAAAAAATGATTGCAAATATCTCAATGGTATTACACCAGAACACAAAGAGCAATTTTGATTTGCTTTTGCGGGCCACATGAAATGATGTGGAGGGTCGGATCTGGCCCCCGGGCCACCAGTTTGACACCTGTGCTTGAGATAGTCCAGTGTCGTGACCGCTGTAGAGCGGCTCGTCGTCGTCCAAAGGTGCGCGCACATCACGCAGAGGTGGTGGAAGAGCAGGGTAAAACAAATAAAAATATTTGTTGGGCGTTTCCAGTATGACTCCCCAAAAAGTCTCAGAAGTCATGCTGTGAAACAAGCAGGAAGTCTGCCATTTTGGTTTGAATTTGCCATTTTACGTTCATTTCCAGGAGCTCTTCAAAAGCAAACTTGTCGTAGTGAGTAGTCTAATTGCTACTAAATTCAAACCACGTACACTAGACATTTGGGACAATTTAAATTGTGAAAATGATTTTGTTTCTCTCATTGTGTGCGGGTGAAGCATAGCGGCGAAGTATCTTAATTCCACAAGGTCACATTAAAAATTCAGCCCTCAAAGCCAGTTTCACTCAGCAACATGAAATTTGGTAAGTGTGTCTATCACGAATGAGCACCTTGAGGACGGTGATGTTCCAGGCGTAGCTCTCCATGGCCTTCTGCAGTTTGCGACCCTTCAGGCCCTCCTTTGCGCCGATGCGATGCAGGTCCTCGTGGAAGTCCAGACCTGCACACGTAAGGAGGTCCACTGTCACTATCGAACGCACACAGTAAAACATGAGCCAACGAGCTCCATGACACCGTTCGTATTTGTCACGTTTTTCTCGAAGATTCGGCCCCGATAGCCAGCTTCACTTAGCGACTTGGAATTTGAGTATATTGCTAACTGCAACTTTTCAGCATTAATCATCAGTATAGTACAGCACCACTGCGAATTACAACTCCAACAACTTGTCATAAAGCGCAGAATATCTCTTAGACTATCCATTTGAATGACAGATGACATGTCAAAATGGGTTTAAGGCAGATCTGATCCGGTGTCGTGAATGAACGTGGCTACACCGACAAGTGACAAGAGACAGAGTAAGCTGGTCACCAGTGAGCCTCCTTAAGCATTTATCCTGCTCATTAAATGTCACACACGCTCCAGTCCCTTCAAGCGCGTCACCGCAGCAATGCTTCGACATCAGGGTGAGAGGTACGTTTTTCCGTGAAGAAACACCCAGTCGAAGACGGAGGCTACGTGGAGACAGATTACATTCCAGAATATGATCACGGGGTTTATGAGCTGCCCAACAATGACCTTAATAAAAGGCAAATGGAGAGCGGGACATCTTTATCCCTCGGATTTCCGTGTTAATGGAATCGTCATTAAGTGGCCTCAAACCAGACCGATTAGGAGGCGAGGTGGGGGTGGTCTTGCCAGTGGGCATTAATAAATCAGTGAGGACTAAACCCACACAGTGAACTGTAATCCCCCAAAAGGACGGCCTGACTGACACCCGAACGCCTCACGGATGACTCAGCGGCCACTCCATTAGGTACACCTGCATCCTCTGCTCCGCTGTTGGACCTCAAGAGACGAGATCGTTGTCGTAGAACATGAGGTGCAGGTGTCCAGAGATGCGTGGTGAATTGCCAGCAGGGATGTGAAAACATTTTTTCTTTGAGGGCCACATAGAGAAAAAAAACGGAAGCTGCGAGGGTCACTAAACACATTAAAACCAATCCATCAAGCAATCATATTTTGTAAAAACTGGTACATCACAGCTCAGTTCAGGATGATAAGACAAATAGTTTTAGGATTTGGGGAATATATAAGGGTCATTTTCATATAATTTGATCACTAACGGAAGAAATACTAAAAAAAAAAGAACATAAACTAAGGCACCAGGCAAAGATTACATAGCCACGGTTTCCTTCCTTGTTTCTTCCATGTGTCACAAAAATGTGTTATTTTGAAATAATTTTTTTTTTATATGTCGCAGGCAACTAAAAAAGGGACAGCATGTCACAAGTTGCCCACAGGCCTTGGTTTGAACACCAACAATTTCCAGGGTGCCACTGAGGAGGATTTACAGTGCAGTACAAATCAATGACACAACACACCGCCAACTTTGACCTTGGGTGACACTCCGCAGGACCGTTTAAGCGAGAGACGGATGGCCCCTATCGGAATGTGTGTAATTGGTCTTTAAAGCCATAAACATCATCTCATGCGGCGAGGCATCCGAGGTTTATGTCACAATGATGCTTTTCTCCTTCATTAAATCAGGCCTTTGAGCTAAGCTAAGCGGCGGCGTGAGGCAGACGGGCTTGAGCACGCCGGAAGTTAGCAGCCTCAATAGGCAGCGTATGATACTAAGAATTGTTTTGGATTCGTAGGGAAATGTTACTACCGCCACAAAAGACACAAATGATATCGTTAATGTGTGCGTTCCTCTCTACTGTAAAAACAAATCAGAATAGCAAACCTGCCTTCCTGATTATTGGTGGTAGAGATAAGTATGTTTCTATTTAAAAACATGTTTACTGCTAACTAGGGGGGAAAAAAACGATTTCATGGTAACATAAACATATTTTAAATTGGGAACGAAATGTAAAAAAGTAAAATCATGAAAATAAAAAATCAGACAAGAATCAAAAAAGAAGAATTGTTTTTAAATGACAATATATTTAAATCGAAGAAAAATATAACTGAAAGAGAAATAATAATGATATATATTTTGCACATCATTCTTGGGACAACATAATAAAGATATACTTGAACATAATGGAAAAAATGTTATGGAAAAAAAAAAGTCTAATTGGGAAAGAAATGTAAAATAATCAGATATTTTGTCAAATCCTGCATTGTGAAAACATGACCAAATCAATACATATATTTAAAATTTGTAACAGATATGGATTCAAATCATCTTTTCAAACGCATATGACATCACATTTGAGAAATAAAAATATTTCCAGGAAATATCTTTAATATCTTTCTCATTAAGGCAAAATTTGAGCTCTAGCCGCACGCACATACGCACGCACACACACACAGGTAGCATCTGGTGGAGCCCCAGCGTGCAACTCAGCTGTCTGGCCTCCCGTTAAAAGTGGGAGTGATGGGCAACAATCACTTGTGCCTTTGGGGAGATAAATCATCCAACACCTCACCATTCTCATCAACACGTCACTGCTCCACTAGCCAAATTAAACAGAAACGTCAATAACCACAGACCACAACATGCAGAGACAAAGTCATGATTGCTGGAAGGACAATTCAGCCCTTGATGTAAATTTGTATTTTTAATAATGCATGCTGACTGTTCTGGCCGAACAATAGTGTAATTGTTTACCTCGTGATTGTTATCAGGCGCTGTGAATGAAGGCTGTGTTGAAAAACGTCCTACTTTTAAATAGAATCAAGCTCAGAATGCCACTGAGGGATGATTGACTTTGCATCCCCGAAGAATATTTCTTTGTTTGCTCTTGATAGTTTATACAATGTACGCTGTATTGCAGAGAATAGTAGACATCCTGAATGCTCCTCGGTCAGATGCTAACATAAAAATGTAGCTGCATCAACACACGCTTGAAGCACGAATGATGCCACAGTTTCAAAGTTACTGTACATACGTGCAAAGTTTCAGGGATGAATTTTTATTGATGGACGGAGGGCAGCAAGCGTGGGGTTGAGAGGTGATAAGGAAAGTGCATTATGCGCATCTCCTCTGCAGCCTGAAGAGGCAGAAAGTTATGCGGGGCCATAATGACAAAAACAAACAAACAAACAAAAAATGGTACCATAACTGTGTAACTATGTTTTTTTTTTCACCATTTATTTTATTTTATTTTACTTGCTAAATAATACGTAATAAGACATAATAAAATGGTTGTGCACCAAATTTAAATCCTTTTTTAAAATGTTTTATTTTTTAATTTAGTAATTAGCATTACTTGTTGGAGCAGCTACAGAACATGTACAGTACACTGCCTTTTTCATTGTAATTGGTCTGGAGCCCGTTTAGGCAGCAAACAACTGCATTTGGGCCTTACTCCATTTCCTTTGCTGACCGTTGCATCGAGCGGCAGCAGCAACACAACCGACAAACGATTGTTTTCGCAGCATCTTCCTCTCCCGAGTCTGCGGTGACACTTTCAAGCTCTGCTTACCTCCACACTCATCCCCTTTGAAGAGGTCGGCGGCACTCCGGGGGCGCGGGCAGAGCACGATACGCACGGGTGACGGCGGGGGAGCGCGACTCGGCACAGGGGGCTGAAATAGTTTTTGGGGACATGTAAATATTGGGTCAGAAGGAGCTCTTCTGGTTCAGTTTGGGCTTTTGATAAATAAACAATATTCAATTACACCACAGCCATCTCCTTTCTCTATGTACTGTAGGAAATGGAAAAGTAATCGATTAATTGTTTGCATGTGGAAGAGTGGAAGTGAGTGCACTCAACTAGCTTGCTATCGAAATAAGTATGATACGAGGTATGGGAAGCTGTGCTACGTCCGGGCAGACCTCGAAGACGACGCTGGCATCCAAACAGGAGTTCAGAACAGTCAGAAATTTTAGCTGATTGTGCATTTTGCCACATGATCCAGCGAGGAAATGCAATCAAACTCATATCTCATCCAATGTCAACCTCACTCCTTCCGTCCAAAGTTGTAACATATGCGCAAATCACATTCAATTAAAGAAAAATCTTTTGGTCAAAATGAATCATTTCAGTTGGGCGCCCTGCTGTAAATTTAAATTACAGAAAATAAAATACATTTAAGCATGAATATGAATGAGAAAGTTCACTTGAAACGAGCAAAGTAATATTTTTAAACATTTTGAATTAAAAAAAAAGTAACGAGTGACATCTTTGTTATACTTTTTTCAGTGTCGTCACAATAAGCGGCATAGAAGATAGATGGATTCCTTCCTATAAAACCAAAGTATATTATATGGATAGAAAATATTAAAAATATTATGGTTTAAAAAAAACAACTACTATTTTCATTAAGTGTCGCTGACATTTTTTATTGTTAATTTGTGGGATTACTCCAAAAATACTTGCTGGAAGGGTGGCCCATGGGCCCAGAAAGAACTGATTGTAGTGAAGATCTATGACTTAATTATAACATTTCTACATTTTACTTATATTCTGAGTCACATTCTATCAATAGTTGCTAGCGCTATGACACACGTCTATCGTCCATGAAGTGTAGCTGCTGCTTTAATAAGGTTGTTTCAGCTGTCCCTTGCGTTTAAGTGTGGCTCAAGACTTCTGAAGCGGTTCCTCTCCAGATGTCGTATTAGTGTCAACTGTGTAGCTGAAGCCTTTAGATCAAAAATAAAAAAAATATATAAAAAACACTCCTGAAGAGCTTTTCATCCTCCCCACACAGCATCACCGCTATTCATTTCTCCACTCTCCAAAAAATAGGCCAGTGGTCTCTTCCCTCTGCTGCGGCCACTTCTTTGATCTGTGCATTGTGTTCACCTACCCACTGACTTGATCAACACTCAACGCTGACTCACGCGCACGAATTGCCGTTGACAACGGCCGTCGTCGTTAGGGGGAGTAGATACACTGCGAGGACAAAAGGCGGCGGACAGGACGTGAAAATGAACAAGTAAATCCGATGTTGTTCACATCTATTTGCAGCTTGTCAGTGATGTTAACCGGGCTCGCCATCTCCGGTCTCGTTCTAGTTTCAACGGGGTTCTTCCACAACAGACTCATGGATTTACTGTATACGATTGCACAAAAAGATTTTCAGGGGAAACTAAAGCGGGACATACCAACATTAGGTCTAATTTGAGCATTTTTCCTCCCTTCTGATCAAAATTACCCAAGACTTGATTATCGGATGTCTCTCAAAGATTATCTTGAGTGATTATCCTGTTGTGTGGGGTGTTTTAAGATTGATTATTTCTTTATCCTCCAATCAAAATCAGCAAAGGCCTGATTATTGGATGTCTCTAAAAAAGATTATCTTGAGTGATTATACTGTTGTGTGGGGTGTCTAAAGACTGATTGTTTTGAGGGCACCATTGTAAACAAAATTATAAGCAGCCATTTAAATTACAGTAATATTATATGACTATTTCAACCAACATTGACAAAAAAAACATGTCTACAGCCTGCATCAATATTTCCACATTATTAAAGTGTGCTGACATTACGAGCTAACTCATTTAAGCAATTCCAATTTGGGTCTCCTGGATGATTATGAGGGTAAATCCTCCCGTCGACCCTCTTCCCTCCACCGAGCAGGAAAGTTGCCAACATGACGACCACTTTTGACATTGTCCTTTTTTATTTCAAAATAGTCGCTAGAAGGGTCAAAACAGTCACTAAATATAGGAACAATGTCACTAAGTCGATAAACGCTGAAGACAAGTTGATGTTCTTGCTCACTGGTACCGCCCACAGACGGAATGCCCTGTGGTACCGTGCTCCCTCTCACGGGTCAGTCTTGGTGCTGTGACATCTCGTTTGTGGGAGGAGACTCGTGATTGTCAGTGGAGACATGTTTATCTGTGTGGTGCACTGTGTTGGCCATTTCCAGTTAAACACATGCATTAAGCTTTTTTTTTTCTTTGTCATATGTGGGATCTCTGACATTTTCAAAATTGTTTAAGATGCTATAAAGGCGTATGCTTACTACTTATAATGTACACTACAAGTGGAATTAAGAATTTACATGCAAAAACAATGGAGGAGGAGGCTATTTTTGGTCACCCTTACTTAAGATTGTGTCCTATCGTTTCACTTTCAGTTTCCTTTTTTACCCAATTAAGCCACGACGTTGCTAAGTGAATTTGTCCCTGGGTTGAGCGCCTGGCATCTTGAAGGTGAGAATCCTCCTTCATCGCGCCTCGTTTCTTGGTGCTGCTGCCGCTTGTTTATGGCTTAAGTGTCATTAGTTGCTAGCAGTTACAAAATGCATAGCAAACTGCGGTGAAATACAAGTGAATGCCCTTTATTTTGTCTTCTGTCTTTCATTTGCATTCGTACCTGCACGCTGTGCTTGCACCAGCTTGGAGTAGACCACGTCAGCCGACTCGATCAGTGTTCTGCTGGTTTGGATCATCTAGCAGACAAAGAGGATACAATGTCATGTTTTTTCGTTGGTACAACAAAAATGCTCATACTTCAATGTGCCCCACTGCATGTTAACCATTTATTCTTATATAGTTTGTGAATTTGTATTTTGTTTTTATATTACAGAACAAAGAAAAGATCAAAACCAGACCAATTTTTAAAATGTTTATTTTTTTCTCAGTTTTAAACATTAACACCGGTCAATTTGACTCACAACGCAACAGGAGAGTGAGTCAGCAGCCAGTGGCAGCAGCTCTGACTCACGTTCTCATTTCTTGTTTATTTTTCCTTTATTGTAATTCTCCCCCTTAATAATTATTATTATTATTTTTTTTTGCTCCAAGATGTATTGTTGGAGAGTATCGACGCTATCACTTTTTTCCCTCTCATTTCCGATGTCTCATCTACAACATCCTGCCGGCATCCCAGACAGAACCCTCACAAGTACCAGTAGAATAAGCAACTCCACACACGAAGGCCCGAGCCCACAATTGAACCCAGAATCTTCTGATTGCTGTCTATACAGAGATCTCCAGGCTTCCTGCGTGCTAACCCCTCCAAAAAAAAGCAACTGGAGCACGAGAACTGCTCTGACAGCGCCAAGCCTCCAAATTCAAAGAAGTTTGGGTAGATTACTTGGCGGGAGGAAGAGGAATAAGCCCTAAGTCACCAAAGTTGAACACATTCCATTCCAGTCTCCGGTTGACTAAAACGTTGTTGCCACAGATGTAGCAATTAATGTTTACCCATTACTTACCATGTCGTAGGCGTTGAGCACCTTGCGCAGCAGCTCGGGCACCAGACCCTCAGCTTCCATGGTGGGGTAGGTCTCGCTAAGGTCTACTGTCACCCGCAGAGAGCGCTCGCTGTTCATCAGCCAGGTGGACACGGTCAAGATGCACTGCTTCATGTTGGCGGCCGGCGTCAGCCCGCAGAGCTCCTTGAAGGACACCATGGCATTCTGGGAAGAGAAGAACAAATGGTGCATTCAATTGATATCTTTGTCCTTGTGGTTGTGAGCCAAAAACTACAGAATTCCTCTAAAGGTAATGCACTTAGCATAAGTGATAGTGTTCCAAATGTCTTTGAAGGAGACAACATAATGACAGGACACAAACAGGACAAGAGAGAGCTGCGTGTTTGTCTAACGGCGACAGTAAAATGACGGCTTGTCTTCAACTCACGCTGCTGCTGCTGCTTGGAGCCTCTTCAGAACAAGCGCATTAGTCATTCCTGTTTGGCTTCATTCGCTATTATTCCGTTATTATTAGAAATCGCCTTCATTTTCTATTATTCCGTTAATATCACATTACAAATAAGCTTCATTAAAGCAGACCGATGCTTCCTCTCGTTGACAGTTTGCTAAATGTTATTATTTTCTTAATGAGATAATCATTATTGTGGTTATGCAAGGAACATTTATTTGTATCACTCGACCTTGAGCGGGCCGGCGTCATGTTTTTGGCGTGTTTGTGTTTGGTTTTATCTTTGGGGGTTTTTTGTGGCTCAAAACTGGTTGTTAGGAGAACAGCAAGAAAATAGAAGAACGTACGAGTCTATTTGAAATTGTGTTTTTTCAATTCTTCCAAAAGATGAAGCAAAGGTCAAAGCCAAAAGGTAAACAGAACTGCATCGTGTCTTGTTGCATGCATCGATTAGCGTTATCCATCAGCGTTAGCATAAGAAGACATCTAGGAAATGACATAGTAAGTCAAATTTTCAGTCAATTTTTCAATTGTTTTTGGTTTTTCCAAAGATTTTTGTTTTATTCAAAATTGGAACAAATGGTTTGAAATTAAATTCTAATTATTTTTTCTCCAATCAGTACTCTTTCTGGATGTGTTATCGATGCCTTAATAATATTCCGTCTTGATTTTGGCACACAATACTAAATATATCACACCGTCTTTGTGGGCATGCCATCAGTCACCTAGATTTAAATCACAGCCAAAGACAAGGCGAGTCGATGAATGGAGGCCTGCAAGCAAATAAACTTAGACCGAACAAGGCTGTGTTGGTATTTAAGAAGCAGTCCATGCTCGTGCACTGTGGGAACCGTCTGTCTCCCCGGGCTGGACTTGAAGAAAAATCCGGTCCACATCCCAAGAGGACGTGCTGTGTCACTGAGTCACCTTTGCAGTGGCCCGGGGAATGATGATGGCACCATCTGTATGCTGAACCTCGATCACGATGAACACCTCAAGTAGCACAGAGAGCAAATAAAAAGGGAAGAGGGACAAGGGCCGGTGCATAATTACATGTGCCGCCATGTTTATGCATGTCCCAGTGCGCTCATAGCGCTTCATTTATTTGCACTCATTGTGCTGTGTGTATTTGTTTTCGTTCATAGCTGTTGCGCAATAAAAGGCCAAAGTGCTGTTGCAAAACCCAACAAGAGGCTTGTGTTTTTAATTACGCTCCTCCCCGCTCTCCACTTAACTCCCCTTCCCACATTTCCGCAATGGAAGCTTTGTGTCCCGCGTACAACTCTTCTTTTGTTTCTGTTCCTATGTATCCCCCGCCCTGCTCCTTAATGGAGAAATTGCATGGCGAGGAGGTGGATGTCAGATCAGCCTAAAAGAGAACACTGTTTACATTTAGTGAAAGGCTGCCAAATCGCCACAATCGTCCCTCAACTGTGAAACATGATGAGCTATCTATACATTGGACAGTTGTCCAATGAGTCGACCTCATCATTCTCAAACTTCAATACGAGGGTTTGTCTTCTTTTTAGTGCCACCTACTAAATTGGAGGAGTAGTGCGGTTACTCCCGTTGGTTTTCCCCGCGTTGGCAGTTGCAGAATGTGCCCAGAACTCAGAGTTCCCGGTGCTTTTGGTCAAAATAAGTCACATTTGCAACTCAATCGGTTACAATTGGTGCTGATTTGAAAATGATCGCATTGGGGCGACCAGTAACGGGTGTTGGCGATGTTTTTTGTTGTGAATTAGGCACATCGGGGTTGTTTACTGCTTTGTTTTCCACTGGAAGAAACAGTTAAATAAGTATAAGTCATAACAAAACACACAGAAAAAGCACATAGGGGAAAGAAAGCGCTACAATTTTTTTTTTAAATGTTACTGGTTATTATTCAAACCAGACCGCCTGGAAGTTTTGCTACTTGAACAAAACAAGCTTAGTGCTGTAATAAAATGTGTTTGTAACAGTTAGCTGCTACTTTAAGCATGATGTGCCATCAGAGGGTTCTCATTTTGTGCAAAAAAAAAAAAAAGATAATATCTTTTTCTGTTTCAGATATAATCTTTGCTTTACAATTTCACTGAAGAAACCCCTCCAGACAAGTGGTGGTTGATGCCATCTGGGTTGCTGGCTGACGGCCCGGCGGCCCAATCCAGATCCAAGTAGCAGGCTCCACACAACTGGCCACTACAAAGCTTTCGCCAGTGCATTTTTTAGTTTTGTTTTTTACATTTAAAAGGCATTTTCTTTTATTTATTGTGCGTGAGGATCTTTTCAACTTCTCCTCGACTTTTATCTCCATTTCAAAAAGACATTTCCATTTCAAAAGGAAATGCAGAATTCGGTTTTGTGGGTATAATCGGAGGCAAGTGTTGTTTGATTGGGTTAAACTGTCGAGCCACAAACTATTGCTAATTTCCAGATAAGAAACAAAGACTTAGTCAGTGATAAATTTAATGCAATAACGCATAATGCTGTGCCATACAACAATACAAGACAGTATTTCTGACCTGTAGCGATGGAGACATTTACTTGTGTTTATTAGTCAAATTTAGACAACGGAGGAGTTTTAAAGTAGTTCTCCGAATGCCTAGCAACACAAACTTTTCCCCCCACGCGGTAATTGTCCCTCATTAATGATTACACTATTCATACACCGACTAATTGCATACCATTGTCACAGTATTGCTGCTCTCTTACACAACATTAATGGAGCACAATTAGACACAAGGCTTTGTGCACAACGGAGAAGTGAAGTTCGGTGAGAACACTTCAAATCAAGTTGGAAGCATATGGTGTACTTAGTAAGGATGGAAGTTTGTCACTGTCTGGCTTAATGTATCAGTTAAAATAATTGATTTTTTTTTTTTTTTCAATCAGGACATTTCCCAGACGTTAATGCTGATGATGGCTCACTCCTCGGACATGATTTATTATTTAGTTATTTGCCACCTGCTGTATTACAAGGGATGGGATGATAAGACGAAGCAAAGTGGTGGGCAAAGAAGACATTCTGCATAAATGTGTCCGGTGCTCAGTGTGACAGAAATTAGAAGTATATCCTTACCTGTACATTTTCTCTGAGGTCTGTGGCTTCCCTAAGGGGTTGGGTCGATGCTCTGAAGAGTTCGTCCACCACTTTGATCCCTGTGGTCTTAGTGTTGGTGTATTCCCGGGCCTTGCGACCCTTCCTGACAGAAATTCCTCTCTTATGGGCTTTTCCTCCTCCACGTCTGTTTGTGATGGCCACGTGGACAAAGAGTGTGGTGTTGGGTAGGAACTCCCCTGTCAGAGATTGTAGGGGGACATGCCTGTAGCCGGGCTGCAGGCACTCGAATGGGATGGTGTACTGGCCAATGAACTCATCTCCAATGTAGTCATCATCCAGCACCACAAAGCGCAGGACCGCCAGTTCGGGCAAGTTGATCTGGAATTCAAAACTCTCCTCAAAAATGGGGTTGTCGCCATTTTGTGACACGGTTTTAGTTCTTTGCTCAGCACAATCAGCCGGGATGCCATGAATCTCCACGTATATGTAAGGTTCCACCACGTCACCCTTGGCCGCAGAGCCACGAGGCTTGGGTAGGTTCTGCCCACTGATGAGCTTAATGTGAAGTAGCTGGGCAGAAACCCCTGGCAGGGAATCCCGAGCATTGGCACTGAAATAGGACACCTCCTCCCTCATGATGGCTGGCCGCAACACGTAGCCACAGTTGCCATTTTGTCTGAACCAGCCAAGGTTGAGGTCCATCATCAGGCCAGGTGTTTGGTAGTTCATGGCCACAATCTGGCAGCCACACTTCCAAAAATCTTGGGGGTTCATGTTGCTGGCATCAATCCTCATCGGGGTGGGGTACACTCGAGAGAGAAAGCGCTTGTTGTAGTAGACAAATTCCTCTGGAAACTCATTGGCGAACCTGTTTGCATCAACCTCATTGAAGGAGCAAATCTCCCAATATTTTTGGTTCCGTTTTGATGTGTCAAAGTCCCTGAACTGGACTGATTTACAGAGTGACACAAGATCAGACAGCTCCTTGCACAGACGGAGTTTTTTACAACCCAAGCCATTTAGCTGGTCCCTGTCATCTACTCCTACTCTTCTGGACATTTCTAGACCCTCGTCCTCCTCTGTCACATCACCCTCAGGGTCTGTGGAGCTCAGCTCTAGCCTCTTGCCCTTGAGAAGGATTTTACCTTTGAGTTTCTCAGGAGTGGGTAGGTAGTTTTCTTCTTTGTTGGGGGAATCCACATATAGTTTGTCCCCAAGAATCTTTTTCATGTGTTGGGCCATAACCCTTTGCTGAGGGACAGAGCAATGAGCCACTAAACAGAGAATCAAGGGATACTCAGAGCTCTCAAAGGCATATTGGTTGATGATATCCACGACCTTGGAGAACGCGAGCTGTGAGGCCACAGAACTACCGACATACACCACTGGTTCATTATCAGGACCATCCCAGACAATTACCTCTATGCTGCGACAGCCCATTCTCAGAACACGGATGTAACTACTGATGTCGGATGAACCCCAGAAGTGGTCTTCCAGAAGGGAGGCATTATGTGAAGAGTTGATGTAGTAGTGGGACAAGGGCTGCGTCATGTCCTGGCACACACGTTTGTGCAGCGGGTCAAAGATGTGGCACTCAGAGGAGAGGAGGTAGTGTGTAAAGCCATCAATGGAGAGGTAAATCCCTTCCCTGCCTTCGGCTGATGGCTCATATTTTAGAACCATATCTCTGCACATGTCCTCTGTTACACCTTCTACACCCTGCTCCACCTCTACAAATAGCATCAGGTCTTTACAGTCCAAGTACTCCTTGTTGCTGGAGAACTGCATCAGCAAGAAGAAAATTTCTGGACGTGTACAGAGTTCACAGTAAGCCTCCACAAATGTGTCCATGTTAATTGCCTCACCGTATTGGTCTTTAGCTTTCTGGAGTTCTTTGAACTTGAGTTCTATCATCGCCTCTTTCATTCCGGGGTTGAGCCCCTTGATAATTTGAGTGGCCCTGAAAAGGTCAATGTGTCTGTCTTTTTCCATGTCTGCGAGCTCAAAGACTGAGCTAATCCAAGATGTCCTTACACTTGGTTGGGTGGGTTCTACCATGCCAACGGAGTGACGGCCATAAGAAACCAGATATCTCAGCCCCATCACCCAGGTGCTGACCACATCAGCTGTACTGGCAACCAAATCCAGTGACTCATAGTTGTCCCCATAGATGATCGAGAAGGCGCATTCATCTGGGAACTGATCAGACAGACCATTGCTGCGAAGGACTGGGGTCTTCTTCCCTAATCGGACCTCTTTAATGCTCTTAATCTCGAGCTTTGCCTTCTCTGAGTCCTTCTTGGAGGGCTCCCAGCGGAGCCAGTGCATGTCCGGATCCAGCAGAAAGTATCGGTTGTACATGCGCGAGTTGGAGCGCACCTTCTTCATCTCGCAGCCCTCCATCATAAAAGCCATGCATGCCGCCGTGCTGTTGATCTTCCGGTCACTCGGCATGGAACTGAAGGAGACTGTCTTTTTCCTCACCTGCCTCTGCTTGGACCCGTCCTGTAAACAAAAGTGCGGGGGGTGGGGGTGGGGGGGGGGGGGGGGTGGGGGGGGGGGGGATGTGTTTATTTTATAATGTATAATGGAGAAGACCGTATTCAGAACGCAGCATTTTTTTAAAATACTGTACTCTATATGGCTAAACCCACAGAATAGTAAAATATATAATCCAAACCATAAAACACATGTCCCTATACCTGATATAATGCGAGCTCTGTAGTACACAATTTACAATGGGATGTTCAATCTCTATGGAGATGGTTAATGCTGTTGAGCACTCCTGACATTTACTGAAAACCTGGCTCATAAGCCTTACAGAAAACATCTCAAATCAGAATCAAGAAAATGGAAAATATGCTAAATTCCATGAAATATCAAATAACAAATTTATATATAATTTATTTATATTGCCAAGATTGAAGGCGATAAAACGTGAGACCAGTGTATAACCTTTTCCACTGACAATTTAAAAACAATAAGCTAAAAAGGGCAGGTGGGGGTTACAAGGATAAGGAGGACTACGTACAAGTATCTATATGTCTTAACACAGCCTCCTCCAGACAGCTGATGCGTGTACTGATCTGATGGATCGGCCCATAGAGCAAAGTTCAAATCAAGGCATAATGGAGCACTTCTGAACCATTCATCTTCCTCCTGACAATCCAGGGATGATGAAGCCCCGTACATCATCCTGATTAATGAGCAACCCTCAGTGTGAAAAGTGAAAAAAAAAAAAGACATCATCATGGCTTTCTAATGTTGTCCTTGTCGGACGTCCCCTAGCTCCTCTTCCTCATTCTGCAGAGGTAGAAAAAGACGGATGGTAGGCCACATCCTGGTGACATTGGGACAACTCTTGATTGTTTCCTTTAAAGAATAATGATAAAAAAATAATTATCAAAGATTTTGTTTGACTGGAATAGAATTCGTCAGGATCTCAGATTTGTGACCTAATTGTACATCATGCATCATTTAATCTGTATGTGGTTGCCATTTCAAGTGTTTATCCCAGTCAGGAAATTTAATTCCTTTTTGACATTCGTAGCTTGTGTATATATAGATACATATATATATATATCAAGGGCACCTGGGTAATGACAAGTGAAGACAAAGCAAGGAACTTGTTGATGATGTGCTCACTACAATCGCCTGGATCATGGAGTCTGTCTCCACACACTCTGACAGACGAAAGCGTCGTAGCTAAGCCTCGATGCACATCCAGCGTCAACAGTGACATGACATATCAAACAAATACGGATGCCACAAACACGTGTTTACAGTGTTTTTACTGCCAAAATATTCCCACCACCTTATTTGAATTAAGACCAGAACTCTGGATGCGCATCAGAATGAAATGTTTAACGTCTGTGGATCAGACCACAGTTTAACAAAATAAATCCATCTTGTTTTTGAGCTTGTAGGGTCTGCTTCTTTCACTCCTTCTTATAGTTATACATATTTCAAGCTTGGCAAGCTCGGACAAACCTGTGCAATCTGGTGAATTTTATCAGTCCAACTTGCTTTTCTGCGTATTTGTAGTACGAACGCCTAGCTAAACTTAACCTTCAGTCTTTAATTCATTGTTGCGTCCTGTTTGATCTGGTTATGATATACTGTAGAAGATCATTTAAACATACAATGATGGAACGGAGCTTCAGGTTAAATATACAATATTGGACTACAGGAAGTAATTTTTTCAGAAAAAGGACAGTGCTATTTTGGAATAAGCAGTTATAGCTAATGCTCCTTCACTGGCATTTTTTTCAGTCACATGGCTCAATTGTCCTTTGATTAATGCATGGATACGGGGGTAGGTAAGAACTGGCAACGGCCCACCTCAATCCTTACTGGTCAAGCCTTAACAATGTATGTGTTATTTTGTTTAAATATTAAATGTGAATGTTTGTTGGCTGGCTAAACAATAAATACAAATGGATACTAGCACACTCGGAAGCACTAGCAAATTTGATCACAAGCAACTTTGAGATTCTGTGCACTAATCTAGTTCATGGCGTTAGTTGGAATAGAATTCCTGACAGGGTGAACCTTGTGAAGGTCACCATCTTTCACCCCAGCCAGGAGGTGAATTGTTATTTCCAATTGAGCTACCATTAACTAACAAAGATGCCTTGAACATTTGACTTCATTCGATGTGATGGCTGAGCAATGTGTTTCGATGCATCAACGCTAAAAGGTGTGGAGAAAGAGCAGATTTCGTGGTGGTTGTTTACGCTGTACGCCTCGCGCGGTTATCACTTGACTCAGTTCGGAAAACTCGTTGGCGACAGACGCGGCGACAGAAGCAGCGGGGAGTGAGAAAACAGGTACAGAAGGCGAGGAGCCCTCCAGAGTCACCCGGTCCTGCTGGCGCGATCAAATCGCATCAAGACATCAGAGCGTAAAAAAACAGTCACAATGAGCTTTGCTGTCCTGGAACGTGTAAAATGGGGACACAGATGAGGAATTTATTTGATAGTACAAGACTCCAAATAACTTTAAAGGTCATCATCAGAACGTCACCACACCATTGACCCACCATGGCACCCGAGGCACAACCACACATCCCCTTAACGCCACCCCCCCGCCATCTACCCACATTGACATGTGAATCCTGCCACATACAACCCAAGGCGGCCATCATTCAAACCCTAATCGACTGAACTCCCCAAAAACTGCATGGTCAGAGGCATCTGTTGGTAGAGAGGAAGAAAGAGAGGTGACTGGGATCTATACTAACAATGTTTACTTGTAACAGGGTGGGGGGGGGGTAGGAAGGAGAAGTGACTGATGGAGACTGAGAAAGAGAGCGGGTTTAATGAGTTTAATAACTTGATTTGTTTTGATGTTTTAGACATGCTGTGCAACCTCAAAGCCAATAAAGCAAATTAAATCACACTGAGGAGCCAAACCCTTGTCGGGGGGAGGAGAGAGACATAATAAACACTTATGGTAGATGGTATGGCAGTTAAGCACGTATACTGGATTTTACATGAAGTAGTTTACTTCACGGGAGTGGATCTAAAGTCTACTCTAATGCAATATAAGATGACACAAATGTTAAGAAGACACAAATGCAGTTCCTGCTCAGACATGCACAACATTAAGGGTACACTATTCTGCTGAGTGCTTGAGCGCAGTTATCAAATATCTATATAATTAGTTGTTACCAAAAGGCCCACCATTTGCTTGCACATTATGAAAATATCATAAAAAAATTAAAAAAAAAACAGGCTCTTTAGACTTTGTGCCGGAGTTTGACCCGAGAGTGCTCAACTTTCCTCAGTCAATTAATTCAGGATTAAGAATTCTGTCATTTGTGTGGATTTTTTTACTCTTGAGGGATTATCCTGTGTATATTGTGTGTTATGAGTAATTTTCCTTCCTTGGAAAACAGTCGGGGGCGGCGACAATCGGAAATGTTAAACCAGTTCAATATTCACACTTGCTTACTCTTATGCGTGTGGTCATCGGCCAATTTACAGACTCCCTGACTGTGACCTGAAACTGAACAATAGCCAATTAGGATATCATGTCTCCCAAGTCATTCACCACAATAAAAATGATGAGAAGAGTTTGATTTGTAATTGTAAATATTGAACAGGTTTAACATTTAGGATTGTTATCCCCGACAGTTTTCGGAGCAGAAGGGGAAGGAAAAATCACTCTTAACACCCCACACGATAGGATAATATTTTAGCGACATCCAACAATTGGGCCTTTGCTTTACAGTCTTGAATGCCTTGATGAGGTTTGGAAGGGAGTAAGAGAAGACAGCATAACAGCAAGTCGTCGGCCTCGTCACCATTTGTCACCCAAATCTGTCGCATGGGCAGACGTCTATTTTCTCAGTCATCTTAGCCGCACATTGAGCAGCGCATCCCTAACATCTTAGGCTGGTATATAATGTGTGAATAGCTGTTAGAGGTCTGGGAGGAAATGTAAAAAAAAACAAAATAATAATAATAATATATATTTTTTTTTAAATGGTGTGACAAGAGAGTGTGGACATGCCTCAACACCCGCCCATTTCTTGCAGAGAATGAATTTACACTTCCATCCGGGCTATTTGATGCTAGGTCCCTTTGCCTGGAATACGAATCTCCCGTTTGCCTGTCACACTGTGTGTGCACGCCTAATAAGTGGAAAGCCTCCAGAGCACTATGTAAAAGCAAAAGACAACAAGCAATCTTGCTAATTACCGGCCCGTCGAGAGAGTGGAGGTCAATGGTATCGAGCTGTCAAACCACACAAGGCAAACACGCAGTCCAACCTAGCTACTTAGCACAGTCACGGCGTCGGTGTCGAAGCGTCTGTTCACTCTCGCTGCCAGCCTTGTGGACGCCTGACACATTTATGAGCTTGGGCCATAAATCACACAGTGCGCTGTTTTTCTGTTTTGCATTTGAAGAGTAGCAAAAGCACTCATACTCCCTACTTGAGTACAAGCCTGGTAAGAGTACTAGTACTGATTCAACTCCTAAAAAAGATAATAAAGATAATAACACATTGTTTATTCAAAGCAACCAGATAGCTTTGCTTTAAAAAGGTCAATTTACCTCAATACTAACAAACAATGCAGAATGCCACAGACGGGCTAACAAATAGGATCGGTGTCAAGGTGTTATAACCCTTTAAGCAACGGAAATTTGAACACAAACGGTGGACCAACATATAAACAATACTCACAGTCATATATTATTTATCCCTTTGTGAGTAATGACTATTACTGCAGCCTACCGAGTCAGCTGTGAGACTATTCTTCGTGTACCGAACAAATTAAACCCGTATCTTAAGACCCCACTGTATGCAAATTTTTACGATTACAGAGAGAATTTTTTTTTTTCCAAGTTACGTACAGATACCTGAAAAATCTAGTACAGTAAAAGTACAGTAACAAAGTATTTGTAAATCCACGGCCACGTTGGGCTCTCCTGTGGCCACCCCATCACACTTCCCTCGCCGTCCCTAGCTGCCACTCTTATGCTTTTCCGCGACTTCCCGTTAGCAGTGGGGCCAATTATTTTCTAACCCCACAAACGCTGTCAGGTGAGTGCATGTGTGCACGAGCGCCGGCATGCTGCTGAGCCCGGGGTTGAGTACGGTCAATTTCAAGACCTACTCAAGGTTGACTCTTATCAGCCTGTCGTCTTGGACTTTCACATGTTGCCAGCTCGGTGAAAGCTGTGTTAAATCATAACAAGGGGAAGGCCCAAGGAAGAGCTTGTTTGTCTCCGAGTTGCCTTGCAATCCCCCTGCTGATGGTTCTCTCGCTAATTCAGCAGGGGATTTTTGAAGGTCGCTCATTTGCCTCCTCAATTGTCTGGGCGCCCACTTAATTAATGTGTCTCCTTGTCCCTAAAACACAACAAGACACTCCAGACCACAGGTTCCCAGAAGCAGCATGAGAAAAAAGGTTTACCATTGAATCTACTGCTGTTTACAAATGAGATAAAGAAAGCAAGTAACTTGGCATGGAGAGAGATTTCAACTTCACTTCAAGTATCACTATGAATAAATACTTGTATGTATAGAGTGCCTTTCAAGGGACCCAAGGATTCTTATGTAAATGTTTAAGTAGCTAATGCAGAGTATCTGCAGATTTAAGGAAGCTAAACAAATTAAGGGAAGGTTAAGTGAGCTAATCGGGCTTAATTTGTGCATTTTTTCCCCCTGTAATGAAGGTCAGCAGAGGCCAGATTATGAGAATTCTCCCACCCCAAAAAAATAAAAATAAATTATCATAAGACCCCTATCTCACTGGCCTGGAGACTAGTTGGCGACCACTGGTTGCTGAGACATCTCCTGGAGTCTCACCGGGTCACCAGGGAGTCGTGGTGAAATGTTTGGAGACCTTCTGAAGAGTACCTACATGCTCACTCTAGAGTAAAAACCTTAATGTCGTTAATTTTATGGACATGAAGCATTTTCCTCTCCATACAGTCATTACAGTATATAGAAAAAGCTTAACGTCGGTTAATGTTACAAAACTTCAATCAATCAACACCAAAATGTATTTGGACATCTCTATTAATGCCCGCTCCAACATCTGAAAATATTAGAACGATCGCCCTAATATTTTGGATTTTATAGGCGATAAAGAGTTTTCTTCATCATAGAGGACTGTGCCGGGGTCCGTGCTCCGGCGGCTGAGTGCGGATAGCTGCCAAAGAAACTTCAGGACACGTCGCCCATTTGAAAGTTCCACAGCAAAATAAAAGAATACTTTGGTCCCAAAACTCTCAAATGGGTGGCGGGGAGCAACCTGCACCTGCTTGCAACAAGCACGACATCTGCCGCACATGACTGCTTTTACTTTGATTATAATATTTTTAGAATTGTGAGAAGCCAAAATTGAAATCACGATAAAAATTCAATTAATTGCCCCCCCCCCCATACTTAAAATCGCTACTGTTTCGTCTAAATCACGAGCTGTTATTGAAAATGTGTCTGCATTAATAAATAACAGATAGAAACTAATATCTCCTCTCTGTAGGGAATCAATCAATATTAACTTTTCATCTGTGTATTAAAAACTAACAAACACACACACAAACACACATAATATACCTTATATATGTATTTAAAGAATACAGTAGATGGGGGATATGGATGTCCAGACCGCAAATAGCGTAAATCTGTGGATAATTGATGCCCATAATAATTGCTTTGGGGGAAAAAAGGAACAGAATACGTAGTATTCATAGTTTGTCACTACTTTGGGGGACTTAAGAAGCACTACTTTGTTTTACTTTGATACACGAGGCAGAATGACTACGTCTACAACTATTAATGATACAGAATTGCTTTATT
This sequence comes from Phycodurus eques, assembly GCF_024500275.1. NCBI lineage: Eukaryota > Metazoa > Chordata > Actinopteri > Syngnathiformes > Syngnathidae > Phycodurus > Phycodurus eques. Next base: position 18,950,160 of record NC_084540.1, read on the forward strand.
TTGATGCGGAAGCTTTTCAGCTGCAGGTTTTATTTTAAAGATTTCCATAATTTTTAGTAAACAAGTACCGATAAATAAAACCGCATTTATGATTAACCTCATGGCTGAGTACCAATCCCCCCTCTCCGGCCTTCTACCGCTCAATGTTTAATACTCCCTCGTGGTCCAACAGTGTTTTCTCCTGCATTTATTATCACAGTGTTTTCCTAATTTGCCGAATGGTTTTCCAGGCACAGGCCCCTGAATGTTTGCCAGAGATGTTGGAGAGCGAGATGTTCGCCCGAAGATTGCCGATCAAAGTTTTGACACATGGGTTTTGTCATCTTTTATTTTCCCAACCGCTCATTTGCACATCTTTTCACGTTATTGTCTGGTCTACCGCTTCATCTTTTGGCTGTCACTCAAATATTTTGAGCTTTTGAGTTTTATTCTCCCCGCTCTTGTTCACTGTGTCGCATTTTATATAAAAAGACCAAATTGATAAATTGATACTGGCGAACATTCAGTCAGGCATGGCATCGAAGGATGCTTCACTTCCTCAAACGAGGTAGCTGTAAAAATCTGTTCGATAAACTGCAATTTCTGCTTAAACCTTGAACGCATCATGAATATAAGCCAGTCAATTAACTATTTTCTAATTGTTAATCATTTGTCAGCATTGTGGAATGTGGTAGATCTTAAGTCACATCTTGATACATCCATCCATGCATTTTCTGAGCCGCTTCTCCTCACAAGGGTCGCGGGCGTGCTGGAGCCTATCCCAGCTATCATTGGGCAGGCGGCGGGGTACACCCTGAACTGGTTGTCAGCCAATTGCAGGGCACATACAAACAAACAACCATTCGCACTCACACATTCACACCTACGGGCAATTTAGAGTTTTCAATTAACCTACCATGCATGTTTTTGGGATGTGGGAGGAAACCGGAGTGCCCGGAGAAAACCCACGCAGGCACGGGGTGAACATGCAAACTCCACACAGGCGGGGCCGAGGATTGAACCCCGCTCCTCGGAACTGTGAGGCTGACGCTCTAACCAGTTGGCCAACGTGCTTCTATTGAATAGAAGCATAATAGACTGCTGCTACTGAAAACAGGTGGAAGTGAACTCCCGTTTATCCCAGAGATACGTACAGTACATTCCACACTCACCCGAAAAAGGTGAAAATTTGTTAGAGCGCTTATTAAAAAAAAAATTTTTTAAAAGAAAAAAAAATAATAACTTTACAGCTCCCATACATTTTAAACACATTTAAACTTATTAACGCCCATTTAGAACTACTAATACTGCATAGGCAGACCTGAAACAGAGATTTTTTGTAATGTCTTCTCTGAAAAAAGTTTTAAATTTGACTATGCTCAAGTTCCCAGCAAAGAGTAAAACGCTGGACCAGATCCATAATGCAACACCACAACTCCATTCTCAGTCATTCCTACTTCCATTCCGAGTTCCAACACTTAAGCTATGACCACACACCGCCTGCGGTCTTCCGTGTAGCCTCAAATATCGCAACCAGACAGAGGAAGCCGAGTCTGTGCAGGAAGCTGACAAACAAAAAAATGTCACGCTGCCAGTCGCATTGCCACAAAGCCTCACGCTACCTGAGACGCAAAGCTCAAATAAAAAGACAAGCTGCCACAAGATGACAAGCAACTGTGCCCCGCAGAGGCAACTAATAAATGTTATCTAAACGGAGCCAAATGTGTGTGTTTTCTTTTTTTTTTTTTTACCCCGAGAAACATCAGGGAGATTATGCAAGTCTGAACACATGATAAATATCCTTTATGGAACAAGTTTTGCGTTAAAACTCTTCTAGAGTATCTGGCTGCCTGATACCACAACCTTGACTCTTGCGTTAGTCAATGCGGCCTTGCAAGCATAACCTTGACTACAGTCTGCATTGCAGCGAAGAAAAGAACCACCAGCCCCCTAACTGCAGTCCTCCTCACATTGGCTTTTATGTTTGGTTCGCTTTTTACAGCGCCGTGTTTTTAATAAGTATCTCCAGAACTGTCCAAAACACATCCTCTGAAGACCACACCTGCGCATTCATTATGCATTGAAGACAAACAGCGAGTCTCAAGATGGTAAATAAACCTTGCAATAAAAGCCTTGGAAAATGATGTTTTGAGCAGGTATTTGATACGAAAAGGTATATAAAATAGGGTGAAAACCATTTGACCATGAATTCTTTTGGTGTAAAATATTAACGTTATGCTTTGATGACATTGTAGAAACATCTTGTTAATGGTACATATATTTGGATTTAGATTTTACATATTGGACAGATAGTCTAACTGCTTCGCGTTCTAGCCACTCTGTAAACAAATACAGTGCAACTCAACCCCTGGCTAGCAGATGTCAAGTCTAGCGGACGTCTTTCGGCTCTACGACAAACTTGTTAAGTCGTTTGAAATGGGACCAGGCGAACGTAAATATTAGTGGAAAAAAACAAAAACAATCAGGGTGCAAAAAACATTTGCACAGCAGCATTTAAACAGCCTCTACTGGGCTGTTTAAATGAAGATAAAGTAAGTTTTTATAGTGTAATAATTCACACAGTTCAAACTGTTACTGTTGCACTTGGACTGCATCATTCATTTCCTAAAAAGAAAAAAAACTATTGGCGTTCCATTTTCATAAAAAGAAAATATTTTACTGTATACATACCTTTGTTTATTTGAGAATCATTCATTTACAGGAAAATCTGCTGTGAGCAGTTTGTATTTTTTACATTTCATTTTAATGTTTAATGTTGTTCCCGTTTACACAAACGGTAAGCACCTGCATGCTTTGAATTTAGCTTTCTTCGAATACCAAATTTGAAACAAACCGTGACCTTAAAACAAAGGTACGTATGTATCGGACCGTGATTTGTGGCATACAAATTTGTTACATCCCTACTCGCTACCAATCATTGCGAGCTGAGAGGAACACTAACATATCCCTTTGTCATAGGAAGCCATAATTTACATTTAAATAAACCCTACGTCCCTGTTCAGACACAGGCATTGCAAATGATAAGTCCACTTAAAACAAGCAATGGCTCTAAAGAGATTTATGTTTAAGGTGCTGACACTGCAGGATAACATTTTATTTGTGGTGTGTCTTTCTGAAATACTTGCTGATACACAGTGTCATTGACACACAACAGTGATATATTGATTAATACAAATGTCCAAAGTGCTATGTGACAGCAATAACACTATGTATTTAGGAGAAGTGTGTAAATAGCAACTCAACATCCAAATGGGAGCAGGACAAAGCTTTGCTCGTCACGTTGTTGTTTTTTTGTTTGTTTTATCACAGCTGAACTGAATTGTTTTGTTTTTTTACACGAGTGGTCATTTTTACTTCCCGTCGTAACCATGACAATAAAGCTGCCATAAGTGGCTTTTCTTTAAGTAGGAAACAAGTCGAAGTAAAGCTACATATTTGGCCTAGTACATGTTTGCGCTATGGTTTAGGGCTCTTTTGTGTTGACATGCACACCTACTGCTTCTGTGCAAAGCCCACACAATATACGCTGGCACAGCTCCATGCGGAGTGCGTTCACTCTCCAAACGCCTACAATGTGTGTATTTTTAACATCCAAAGAGGAGCAGCCATTCAAACGGCACAGAGAGTGGAAGGAGGCAAGAACTGGCAGGTGTTCAGTGGAGCCCGGTCACCTGTGTAGGTGCCCGGCCGGGATTTAGTGTGGGCAAGAGCAGCGTTGCTCTGCAACACAGTCTATTGTTTGCCCTGGGCAAAAATAAAGACTCGGTGTCTGAGCTTTGATCAATGATGCGTTTCTCCTCTCTGACACATTCCACTCCCGTGTCCGCGAAGCCCACTCAAGTCTATAAATAATACCCGTGAGCCTGATCCTTGGCCGGGCGCCTTCTGTCTCGTCAAGAGGCTGGCAAAGCGACCGGCGGAATCAACTCCTGCCAGGGGAGGCGAAACCATCAGCGCAAGGACTAATTATTCTTTATTTAGATTATTATTAAGCCTAGTGTGCTTATGGTTCTGACGGTTTCGAAAAATTATCCTTACTACGTATACGCACACTGACCACAACATTAGGTATAGCTGCACATTCTAATGAGATCTAATTCTTAAACTACAAAGATAAAAATGGCTTGTTGTGAGACGTCATGAAAAATGTATCAACTTTTTTTTTTTTAAATGGTTACAGTTTTCAGTGGTGGACAATCGCAGTAAATCATCCTGAGACGGGTTTCTATTATTTTGACCCACAACTATAGCTAAACAGCTCACAGTATGATGTGGTCCAGTTCTACAGCACTGGAAACTACAACCACAGTAGTGAACATGACAACAACAATCCATGAGATTGTATTCTGATTTTCCCACCTTGGCCACCAGGGGCAGTATAATAAAGTCATCCATAAACAAACAGTGCAGCTCTGCCTGTTCTGTCTAGTGGACGCTATGGTTGCAATATGCTTTATGATTTTCCTTATTTTCCTAAAAAGAAGACAAACTACTGAAGAGGAACTTTCCTAAAAAGATCCAATTTAAGCTGTTATACATTATTAAAATCAAGGTACAAACAGTACCTTATTTTCGGGATGCCCCATAAACCCCTAATAAAAATATTATTCAAATCAGATCTGCCTGTTTGTAGACGATTATGACATATTGATGATAAAAATGTGTAGCAACATCAACCTTTATTGCCACGTAGGGCTAAATAAAGTTTTATGAATCTGAACAAAATTAAAGAGAAAGACAATGTTTGGCCCATGTTTAGCTCTCAAGAGAAAACAATTATAGTGTTCATACTTTAAAGGTTAATGTTTTATCACTATGGGCTTAATTGGTTCGAGATAATTAATGTCGTGCCCTTTCTTTTGAAGGTAGAGAAAAACTAGCGCGCTACACTGCCAATGCATTATTCCATAAAATTAATCATTACCTTTGGGTAGTGACTGAAAGGAGATATGACATGGGTTGCAAATACAATATACATGCAAATCCATCTTTACAAATGACACCTTTAGGCTGCTCGGTTGTTCTGAGAGAAACACTGCATGTAGAAGTAGGCTGAATTAGTGCTGAGGCGAGTTATTTTCTTTCCTCCCAGGGGTGGACACAAATGTAGGACATGAGAGGAAGTGCTCGTGTGTGTGTGTGTGTGTGTGTGTTTATCTAAATGTACATTGAAGGGGAGTGTGGAGGTGCAAAGTGCTTCAACTTGAAGGTCGAGGTGATAGTCGTGTTTCTCTCCAACCAGTGCCACCGTGGAGAGCAAATTCGGGGTCCGAGAGGCCTTGGTTTGACGCGTGATGGATCTGCCGAGGGAGGTGAAATCCGAGCAACTGCGGGGGAATCATTGGGTTTTGGTGTAAGAAAAAAAACAGGAAGAACAACGCTTCCTATTTTTTTCCTATTTTTAGGTCCTCTGTGTGCAAAAGAGGGGGAGTCCTTTGCCATGCCAGAAGCTGGCCCAGATACTAGAAAATGCCAAGGCCAAGCATGTCAAAGTGAGCCCATCTTTCCCGCCAAGGACACACTTTCTTAAATCTACATATGCTTCTGAATTACTTTGTGAATTCTCAGTTTCCAGCATTTGTATTTAAAGTCCATTCTGAACTGAGCTGACTCCTATGACATCGGCTAGTGAAGGCAGTTTTGTGTGACTTTATAGCTGTACTGTATATTTCCCACCAAATTTTCCCATTATTCACAAAGGATAGGGACAGAGCCATGCCACGAATAGCAAAAAAGAGAGAAAAAAAACATGATTAATTTACGCCCACTTGAAAAATATTTCTAATTGTCTGCATTCATAGTTTCAACTGTAATATACCACAAACGATGACCCCAAAACACATTTGAACCTCATCTTACAACATTACCCTTAAAAAATGGCTTACAAATTAGGTGATTTCGAAAAAATGCCCCAGAAGTGCATGTGAGCATTCAAGATGCTCATGTATGCGCCGTAATTTCCTCTAACAACCCAGGCTAAACTTACCTCTTCCCAAAATTACAAAGATCATAGTCTCTCAGTCCAGATGTATGATTTAAAAAAATACATCTTAGGGCGTTACTGAAATCACAGTGAGTTCTTCAGTGACTAGCCATTCAGAGCAAAAAAAAAAAAAAAAAGTGTGAATGTGTGAATTTGTGAATAGTGGACCGCAAATTGGTGGGGGTTCACTGTTGAGTATTAAAAGTTTTCCTGCATGATGAAAGGCAGTAAATATGATGCCATGGCATGGCCTCATCATCATCATTATCACCAATGCTGCTCACGGCCACTAGACGACTTACATGGTGCAGAGGAATCCCATTAAGTTTCACTGTTCCTGCTCAATCTCCAATTTGTTTGGTTTCTTTGTTTGGAAACACTGTTGAAGTACATACAGAAGGCAACTTGGCAACTTTGGAACTCACAAAACAAGCGGAACTGTTCCGAGCATTGCGTTATCTTAAGTGTGCACACTGTAACGTGATCAGAGAGCCTGCGGGGCCTAATTAGTGAGTTTTTCCTGTAACTATTCGTGTCACCTAGTGAGTGCACTGAGTTCCTGTGGTCAAGGCTGAACTGGCCATCTGGCAGATTTGGCTGACCTGTCTCTTGGGCCAATGCAACTCTGTTTTATTGTTTTGTTTTTTTCCACCTCACTGGCCCAAATATTAGCTACACACTGATGCAGGAAGGTTTATTAGCATCGCGATATAGGGCCTTTTTTTTTTCCCCCCAAGTTTTGCTTATTTTTCAGAAAGCACTGGGATAAGCTGAAGATTATAAAGAGCTGACTGTTTGTCTCAACAGAATGTAAGGAAAGATTAGCATGATTAGCATTAAACTGTGCTCCTGTCGAGGCCAGGAACCCATTAAGATCTGCTTGATAAAACTAGAAAAACAGTGGTGGCGTGCAACCCCTCAAAGCATTGCATGCATTGCTTGAGTAGTTGTTCAAATTTCCTTTCTTCCACCCTTTCAATCGTCAAACCTTTAGTCCATGGGAAGATGCAAGGCCTGTGACTGAAGGTGACCTGAAGGACATCATTTCAAACATATCGACTACTGACCTGGACTATACAGTATATTCCACACAAACTATGCAGCGGGAACTATCTTGAAAATGAAGACATTTCTGCAAGGACAGGAATTTGTTTGGAATTCAGTTTAAGTGAGCAGTTAAGAATCAGTGCAGAACGCTGAACTCTGCATGCTTCACAAGTTAAAATCCGACTGTAAACTGTAAAGTCGCAAGGGCATCGAGGATTCACCCAGGTTGTTTAGTGGAAACAATGCAGCCAACATTTCTAAGAACAACTACCCACTTCTGTGATCAAGTCTGCCCAGCTGCGGCTCAGAACAGGTCTGCGTGCAGCACAGAATACCTCCAGTTCAGTATGTCACACGTATACTCTAAAAAAAAAATCTATACTACTGTTGCAGAGATGATAAACCTTTTTCACTAAATTGACCTCAGGCAGCGTGAGCTCTGGTCTGCCGGATGGTGACATGTGCTGCTCTCGTCATCCATCTGCTGTTCCACCTTCAACCCTCCCCCTCTTCCTTGCTTCCTACGGACATTTCTTTGCTATACCAAAGCAGACTTACGTGGAGGATATTCAGCTGTGGCCTTATGTGAATGATAATGTGCATTAAAGATGTATTTTCCTTCTCAGTATTCGTAGCAGTGGTTGTAGGAGCATGGTGGTTCAATACTTGCTATTGATGCTTTTTTTACTAGAAAAAGCAAGTCTTACCAGGAAGTGTTCCAAGTGTGCTGTGGCGATACCACTTCTGGTTGCTGATTAGCTGACACATTAGTAAAATTAGTAAAAAAAAAAAAAAATTAGTAGATTAGTCAAATAAAGTTAGCTGACACATGCTAACTTTATTTTACGTTGTTAATATGCCTTAACACAGGACACTCGAGTTTTATACTCCACAGTCTCTACTTGGTTGCAGTGCGCAGTTTTTTGCTGCACTCAGTCTCCTCCCGGATATATTTTTGGCTCGTTACAAAGATGTTCAACAGATGAACGGTTTTCAGATTTTCCTGTGGAACTGCTGTGAAGTAGAAACCCGGCAGTCTACTTACCGACCATTTGTTTGCCTCTGCTAAAAATTGCACTAATTAAAAACTAAATTTTGCCTCCATTGGGTCAAGAAGTAATTATGCATCAGTTCCACATAATCGACAACAAATTTACGTTTTAGCTCATCCTTAGATGGCGGTATACGTAAATTTTATCCAACTCTGCATCACCAAGTTAAAACAGGAGAATTTATAACACACTGACTTGCATCAAAGTACCTAAGTTAGACAAAGGCTTGTATGACGAGATAAGTTTGAAGCTGTCTTTTGAAAAGATCTATAGTGAGCCGTCTTGTCTGAAACCCGCTGGTACGTTCTTGCACATTTCTGAGGGCCATAATTGACTAAAGCTGCGTAACCTCTTCTTTTTTCACTGGCTGCTTCAGTGGTAGTAGGCTAAGCCACGCATACCCGAGAATGGGTTTGGTGCCAGTAAAAGATGTGAAAATGGGAACGTAATTCTGTTTCGTGCTGATTTTTTATGTGAAGTTTGGGAGCATACATGCGCTGACCGCCTTTATTCATTCTTGCTAATCAGGCGTTGACCCGTGACATAAACTTAACTCGCACAAATGCCTGCCTGCTAATCTGATTTAAGGCGAACGAGAAAAAAAACATCAACCAGCAGCATCATAATCCTTTAAGATGGTCACAATAGTAGCAGATAGTGATAAGAGTGTGCAACTATTGCAGGAAGACACTCAACACGTGCAGCTGAACCGAAAATAATCATACTGCATATGGTACAGTATATTATACCTATGTATCGAGCAATATATATAAATATAGGTATTTTACATTTCTTACCCAAGCAGCTCCCACATTAACCCCACCCCCCCATGAGCTACCAGCAGAACTGTCAATCAAAACCATATCCGGTTTTGATGGACACAGATTACAAGCGGCTGTTATTTACCTGGCAGCCGCTGCGCTAATTAAAATTCATCAGCGGCGACCTATTCTTCAGGGGAGTCGCATTTACCTTGATACACATAAGCCGCCTGTCACCGATAACGGGGGGAGATTCCGAGTTTAAGATGGACACAAATACACGGGAAAATGTGTGTGTGTGTGCGTGTTGCCAATAGACTCATTAAATGATAAGGGTGCCAACCGACTGGGGGAGTTCAAAGGAGGTACGGCATAATTTGTCAAGACATTTTGCAACTGATTACGCCACCATAGGGACATTTAAAAAGACATCATGCAGTGGATCAAGCTCATCTCCTCAGTCAGGTTGTACCAGTGGGAATTGGACCTAAAATCGATCAAAACATCAATGAATTAACTCTTTGGGCTCTATTTTCGTAGACTGCGCAATGTACGTCGGAGCACAAATGGTGGTGTAGCTTGATTTCCGTGCAAGCGCAGGGATCGCTGCCATGTTTGCCAATTTGCCAGACCGGTCTATGCGAAGATGGGTCTACCGACGGGATGAGGGCGTGTCCTTTGAAATCAGGCTGGCCCATGTGACAATTTGGTGACTGAGAGTGCTTACACCTGAGAGTGCTTACACCTATGCTTACACCTGCTGGGACCACGTCCAACTTGTGGCGCAAGGTAGACCGCTGGTGTAACACGATCTTGGTAAATTTGACCGACGTTCAGGCAGACAGATACACAAGCTCCATGGACATGTGTCGGACGTATTTCATTCATAAATATGTGAACAGTGTGCATCGAACCCACTGAATCATTAATAATATTCTCATCCCACCTTTGTGATTAAAGTTAAGAATGAGCATTTTATTTCAAAAGATTAGCTTCTTCTTTGTAATGCGCTTTGCTGCCACCGACTGGACTGGAGTGGAATGCCGTTGACCACAAATGCAAACAGACAAGTTTCCGCGCGGTTCCTGTTACTTTATTATACCAGCAGCGATGCTAGGAGGAATCTGGTATTATTGCTTTGGTCTTGGGGGAGGTCTGCTGGAGTGTTTCTTTTAGAATTCATATCTATACTATGCATTAGGGATGGATATTTAACCACTTTTCTTTGATCAGCTATAGGATGAATTTATTGTTAACTTGTTACTTTTTAAAAATCATGGGACCGGAGGATCTTTGCCTGGGTGTTTCTGAACGTCTGTTTCAAAGCCAGCGATGCAGTGAGCAGAACAGTTCATTTTTTACACTTGTAAGACGATTAAGAAAATGTGGTGTAACTTAAAGCACCTCCATATTACACTCTTGTTTATTAAAGTCAAGAATGCATGATTTATTGACAGATAGTTAATAATGTTAAGTATATGTTAAAACATTGTCTGCACAGGTTTTATGATAGAGACAGTATGACTCTGGAATGCATTTTTTCCCCATTTACCATTACTTCCAAAGGGAATTTTTGGGGATGGACTGTATTCAACGTTCACGTGCTGCTGCTTCCCAACCTTGCCGGACTACAATGTCACGCAAACAACAGGAAGCCTCGACTTTGGAGGACTCCCAGGATATTCTTCCCCACCTTTGTAAAGGCATAAAGGAATATTTAATACATCTCTCCTACTGGATCTCATCAGAAAAAAATAAGCGTCTGCCGCCTTCCTTTTTTAATGTACAAATCTGCAAGCTTGACTTTATTCTTTCGATTCAAGTGTGGTTGAATAATTGCCTAACCCTAAGGCAAGGTGGGAACGTGCTGAGATTATAAACATCACTCTCCAAGTGAGCAAATATAAATGAAATGCTACATTATATTTGACATACACAGAATACAATAGTACCGTCATTCAACATCGCTACCATTCACCTGACGGTCAGGGGAAACAAAGACAAAAAAAGGAGGGAAATAATATAGTTATGGATGATAATGTTGAGCACCAGAGAGAAACACGTATGGACAAATAAATCATGAATTGAGCCTCATGCAAGGAGTCAGTCCTTGGTGTGTGTGTGTGTGTGCAGAGGTGGTCTGAAGGACAGCTGCGTGAGTGCCGCTGCAAAGTGACTCATGCCAGCTTTAGTTCTGCACGAACGGCGTGAAAATGCAGAGAGGACTGATGGGAGCATGAGGAGGCGGAGGAGGAGGAACGTGGGAGTTGCAAAGGTGGAGCTTTTCCAGGACGTACCAGGTGGACACGTGGATGTTATTTGTACCAATGCATCTTTTATCATCATAATATAATTGTATTAAATATTTATGATAATTTACCCCACAAATAAATCATGAAACCTCACTATGATTATACGGCATGATAATAAATGCGATGGTTTCCCCATTGAAATGAACGGAAATCCCATTAATCCGTTTCGGTCTCCCGAAAATGTTTTTAGTGTTTTTAATGAGAGAAATAGCACTTCATAATATTGTACTTTGTAAAATTATACAATAATAATGTAGTTAAATCAAATGTAAATTAATTAAATAGTTTTTGCCATATTTATTTGCTTCAGTTCAATGGACATTGAGCTGCCCTTTCTGGTGTGCACACTTTGGTCACCCGGAGGCAAAATAATACAGAAATATGGATATACATGAAAAGACGGTTTCATTGCTCAGTAAGCCGCAGTAATATTCTTCGTCGAGGATAAATATACATTGGTTAAAGGGTTACAACACTGCAACACAAACATGATATTCGTTAGCCAGTCAATGGCATTTATCATTATGTGTTAGCATTAAGCTAGCGGACTTAAAGGCAAAGGTATGTAGTTATTTTAAATACAGAACTTGTGATTATCTTTGTTTTTTTTTTTAAGTAGGCATTTACTTGGGGTGAGGCATTTATTTATTTGCTGCATCCATTAAGAGTGGAGGCCACTATTTGCAGAAATAGAGCATGTTTGTAAACATTGAAGAGAATGCCTGCTTTTTATGACTTTGCTAATTGTTTCTAGTAGGGAGCTTTTCAAATAAACTCTTTTGTTAGCATTATTTTAAAAAATGACATGCTTTTTTTAATGTATCTTTGTCAACCTGTCTGGTTATTTTCTTCTAACTGTGGTACCTTTCTCTCCCGTTTAGATTTTTGTGGAGCCTGTTCCCCTTTTGAAAACGCTGAGTCAGCATGATGTGTACGCAGGCCAAAAAGGTTCATCCGCGAAACGCCGCCACATCAGACCCGTGTTAACGCTCAGAGCGAGCGAACATTTTTCAGCTTATTTGCTTTTGGGTGACTGTATCCTCAAGGGGCAACGTCCAGCTGTCACTTTGTCTCTTCCTCGCGTGGCGAATCACACAACGTCCTGCTCATCCTCAAATTATAAACCCAGACGACAGCCTCGCCTCGCTTCGCTTCATCGACAAATCCCTCACACCAGTGTACACATATCAAACAAACAGTTTCCCATCTTTTTGTTCGTCTTCTGCTTTTTTCTTTTTTTTTTTTTTACGTCAAAAGATCCCAGTTGTGGATCTGCTTTCGCTCTTGAATGTGACATCTGTGATTGTGAGCGTAGACTAAAATATCCCAGCATGGAGAACAAAAGAGCCAAAGTCATTGCGGTTTTGATTAAATATGTGGGTTGTTTTTTTTATAGAACATGCAAGGAACCATTGTCATTGGGAAAACCACATCACTATATTAGGACTGACAACAATGGGCTATAAGGACTGAGGTTGTTTTTCAATTTTAGTTTTCATAAATGTGTCTTAACCTTAGAATAGAATAGGCATAATACTGTATGAAGTTCATTGTTGTTGTTGTTGTTGTTGTTTTTTAAGATCTTTGGTGTCCGAAACTGTGTTTAGACAATATGCTTGAAGCCTATGCTTGAGTGTTTTATAATTTTTTTGTCACTAAAATATATTATAAAATCTACATGTCAAAATTATAAAATGCGATCCATTCCATGCATCAATTTCCTACAGCGCTTGTCTTCATTGAGTCTTGGGTTGACCTGGAGCTTGTCAGAGCTGACTTTGGGCGAGAGTGTACACCCTGGATAGGTTGTCAGCAGATTGCACCCAAAATAACATCGGAAGCATCTTATTTACGTTTCATTACTTCCAACGAACCTATTTTCACTAAAAATGTGTGCATTTCATGTAGCATGGGTCAAGATAAAAAAAATGCAATAAGAAAAAATAAAGAGCTGGTTCAGATTTTTTTGTTCATTAAAGAAACCAAAACTTATCTTTATTTTTTTCTGTACTTTGTTATGCGCAGAGCCAGTACCTACTGGACGAAATTGGAATGCCGTCCACCCAAAATTACTATATTACTATAACAATTAAGATGATAATTTTCCGCATGTTTCCTCTTACTTACATATCTGGTATTATTGTTTAGCCTTGGAGGAGGTCTGGGTAGTGATCTTTTTAGAATTTCAATCTAGGGTACGCATTAAGAATGAGCATTTGACTAAATGTCCTCGATCAAATATGGGGAAAATTTACGATAAATTCTTATTTTATCGCTCAACTTCCCTTAAGTGATGTCAATTTGCTCGTCTTTAGACAGCAAACTAGTTGAGATGGAATCAACAGTGCTTCTGCTGGTTGCAGGCAAGTAGTGCACGCCTTTTTTTCCGAGATTGCTTTGAGACACGATTAAATTGTCAGTTCCATGCAATTGTCAGAATTCTTAATGATCGATTTTTTTCTTATTCCGACGCAGGCATCCTGAGCCTTGAAGACGACTACACTGTTGGGTGTTGCAGAAGCCCCACTCGCCATTGACAAACATCAATACGAAGTGGACGTAAAGACATTTTCTATCCATTCGGATTCCATTCTACTCAGTCTTCTTTTTCCATTGTTGACATCCTGATCCATGTGTGATGACCTTGTCTATTATTAGCGAAAGCCATTTGGTGACAAACACTGGAACAGGCTTGCAGATGAGAAGCCTGCTCAAGGCTTGTTCGAACACACGTCACACAAGGCCGTCGCATGGGCTTATGATTAGTATTCACAGTGTATTCACTCTTGCCTCATGCCGCGCTTGGCAAAGCTCCCTCAGGCTTTGCAGATGTGGCTGAGTGTGTAAATGTGTTTTAGTGTGTGGGAAACAGGTGTGCGACTCCCCATTCGTCTTCCTTTGTTTACTTTGTTCGCGGCCATGAGCGGAATGCTTATGTATGTTTCTGTGTGTGTGTGTGTGTGTTTGTGTTTTCGTGTTATTGTTGCTTACGCTACGGAACGAAGCATGGAGCCGCCCCCAGCCCACCTCCAGAGGTGCAGCCTCAATTACACCCACCACTTACGCTAACCCCTCCAGGGACCCTTACAGCCTATATTTGCGTCAAGGCGAGCCGCACAGCGCCGACTCTTTGGGTCCGCCTACTACTTGCAGAAACGTGCCAGGGGATCACAAATGGAATGAATAACAACAAACAACAACAAAAAAGGGGGGATGTAGTGGAATAAAGCAAGTGGTGGCTGTTATTGCTGGTGCGGAGATGAAGAAAAGTTTAGTTAAGTCTACATGGAACTGAAGGAGGCGCAACGACATAAGGTTATTTCAGCCAATCAGAAGTCACAAGAAAGCCGACGAGGGAAAAGGCACAGTATAGATGACGGCGAAACAAATAAAAGCGGACTCAAGTGGTTCACTAGGGTAAAGTGGGGTTTGAAGACACAACTACTAATCAATAATCAAATTAATCAACAACTATTTTGATGATCGATTAATCATTTGGAGACATAGTTTAACTGAAAATTGTCCAAATCCTCGGAATTCCTGCCTCTAAGCAGTAAATATTTGACAGTTTCTGGAGCCTCCCATGAAAGCACACTGGTTATTTTTGTCTTTCATCAAGATCAGTTTGCAAATATCTGCTTTTACTTTGGAAACCAATGATCAACATTTTTCCTTTTTTTTACATGTTACGGACCGAACCATCAACTGAATCATAATCAATTTATATTTGTGCATTTTATGCACTGTCAATTTGAATAAAGGGATTGAAATTTCTTACTTATCTTTTGCATAACCACGGGCACATTGAATACAATTTTAAATGATAGCAAAAAGCAGTCGATTCTCCAGTAAACGAAAGAATTTCAAACAAAGTCCATGTACAATGAAATGAAAAGTCAATCTCTAACAATATATAACAAATAACAATTCACATTGTCTGATGCCAATTTACTTTTAAATGAATTAAGAAATTTGACATTTTCCCAAAAGTGTGTTCTGAACCGTGACAATCTGTTCGCCAGAGGTTTATTCACAGAGTACCTAATGCTGTGTGTTGCATGTGGGAAGTTGAGCTACAGTATATCCACATACGCTACTGTTTTGATCAGAAACAGAAACAGGAGTCCAGAACATTCTACAAGAGACTCTCCCATCACCCCCAAAAAACAATTAAACGTTAATTTGATCGTATTTTTCTGCAAAAGAGTGACCATTAGCGAGAAGGACGCGTGAGCTGGAGGGTTAAAGTGATTTGGGAAGGAGCACGTTTATTCGATGTGCAGATAGCTGAACAACAATCCAATTAGAGGCCTGTTAGCTTTTTAAACAGTGATGTCGGTGGACAGGAGTGGAACAAGGAAACCTGCTCCCGCTAAAGAGTGATTGGACGCTGTATGGGTAAAATCTCATCGAGGCGAATTGAGACTGCGAGCATTAGTCACCAAAGTGTTCGCATATGCTGCGGGTTTGTCTCACTCGTTTTTGGACGGCCCGTCATTTATCCAAAGCCACTTCCAGCCAGCGAGGAGAGCGGAGGAGATGAAACATTTCCCAGCGTCAACACTGCATAAGTGATGGAGGAAGCGGCAGGCGCTTATCAGTCAAAAGTATCTTCCAGTCCACTTGCAATATCCGCCCAGCCCTCCCTCGCTGCTGCACGGTATTGATATTAGACTGACAAGAGTTGTGATCACTTGCGTCGATGCGTCCGCGTGTCGGCCTGCCGGGGTCTCGCCTTGGTATGAGTGGCGCGTATGTTGTGCCTGTCATGTATGCGCGGCCACTAGCACGCTTGCGGGATCAGGTCAACTGCTACATCCCTTATTGATGGAGCCCTTGAGTGTAAATACATCGGAAGTGGCTCGGCTGGCCATGTGTTATTGACTGTAACACACGGTGCATACCTGCTGCTACTGAGCGGGGGAGGGGCCACGAGGGTCCCATTCGAGAAT
Organism: Phycodurus eques; assembly: GCF_024500275.1. Lineage (NCBI taxonomy): Eukaryota > Metazoa > Chordata > Actinopteri > Syngnathiformes > Syngnathidae > Phycodurus > Phycodurus eques. The sequence continues at coordinate 18,966,267 of NC_084540.1, forward strand.
AATGGCGAGAGTGTGGATATTTCGAGAGGCTGTGGGCAATGATCCATCTCTGACAGCACCCGCGCATTTTGGCTCTCCATGCTACGCTTTCTGGCCACAGGTAAATTTGAAAACATAGATACATATAAGTGTGTATTATTGTAACACACGATATACGGTTCTCGCTTATGCTTAATACCCAGAAACATGAAACGTTTTTGTGAAAACTCATGTACATTTTTGATTGGCTGTTACTGTTTTGAATCAAAGCAAAACCTAGTGAAATGAAAACTAGTGCCCAAACCCTGCACAGTGCGGGACTGTTGAGTCAGTTTCGGCTGCGTCGCTTGGAGTCCGATGGGCCTTAAATAATCAGGATCAAAATTCTAAAAAATAATTTATATAAATATCAACAAATTTTTTCGCATTTAAGAGTTAAATTTTTTTTTTTTTTAAACATGAGATTTTTTTGTAATCCAGATAAAGTGGGACAAAATACAAAAATAATATATACGATAACAAAAAAAAAAAATATTGATTAATATACTCCACATTTTAAATCCTTTCTTTTTCGGTTAATGGAACATCAACAGTTCGTCTTGTTTTCTTGGGTAATTCAGATCAAGCGAATTAACAAAAATAAATAAATACGTGCTTTCATTGGAGCAACAGCACACTTAGTTAGGTCACATCCAAACTTTAATTCAGTCAAATAATGGTAATTCGTATATCGTAAATTCACGTTTAAAAATATTGATTGATGTGTGCTATAATGAACAAGCTATGTACTGCAACTTCATAAAAAAATGTTAATCTTAATTCAAAAGAAAATACAAAATAACAGTGGTGACTTGCAATTTATAAACAAAATTACACAAAAACTAAAATAATTTGTAATGTACCGCTGGATAAAAGCATCCTTTGGACCCTTAAAAGGCTCTAGGGTGAATCAAAATACTTTGTACCTCACTTTCATTACTTTTCTTAATTTGTAATTTTTCCTATGCTTTTATTAACATTACATTTTTATTCCACACTTTTTTTGTGAATAATATATGGGCCTCAGTGACAAGTGGGTAAGTCTATGATGGTGCCGAGCCTAATTACCACTGTAAGGCCTTGACCGAGGTTGTTCTCTTAGTTGCATAATAAAATTGTTTCAACATTCAAGTACTGGTTGTAGGAATTGCTATAGCATGTGTACAAAAATGTAGTAAAAATCCTACTACGCATGTCATCAAGAAAACACATTTAGCAAAACAAAATGGCTGTTCTGTATGCGCATGTAAAGACAACTGCAGGTTACACCATGTCAGTGTGACGCAAGTAGGTACATGTAAAATGTATGCCGAGCTCCTTTGCTGCCTTCCTTCATCACTCTCACTTCCTCATTTCCATCAACTTTTTTTTTAATCATCCTTCCTCGTGACTGCGCTCGGCTTTGTCATCGTCACTGACTTGCCCCCCTGCCCTCTACCACGTTTATTTCCTGCTGTTTATTCTCATGCCATCTTCTTGAAACTTTGAGGAAAGGTCTTCAAAGTGAACGATTGATATATAATATTTACAGTTTTAATGTTTTAGGCTAGGAAAGCATTTAATTAACCACAAAAAAAAAACAATTACAGCATTCTCTCAAAATCCCGTGCTATGATGAATTATACGTGACATGAACATGAAAAGAAATTCGCAATGGACAGTGATATCGAGAGGGAATTTTAATTCAGGCGGCACGGTGGACGACTGCTTAGAGTGTCAGCCTCACAGTTCTGAGGACCCGGGTTCAATCCCCGGCCCCGCCTGTGTGGAGTTTGCATGTTCTCCCCGTGCCTGCGTGGGTTTTCTCCGGGCATGCTGGTTTCCTCCCACATCCCAAAAACATGCATTAATTGGAGACTCTAAATTGCCCGTAGGCATGACTGTGAGTGCGAATGGTTGTTTGTTTCTATGTGCCCTGCGATTGGCTGACAACCAGTTCAGGGTGTACCCCGCCTCTTGCCCGATGACAGCTGGGATAGGCTCCAGTACGCCCGCGACCCTAGTGAGGAGAAGCGGCTCAGAAAATGGATGGATGGATTTTAATTCATTTAAAACTTGAACATTTATTTGATATATCAGTAAAGTGAGTTAGGAGCTTGGTCACCAAACGAATTAAACTCGTAAGTCAAGGTGCCACTGTACCACGAAACCCGACAGACTTAAAATTAGGAGCATCCATTCAAAGATTCCGCTCCCTCACTACATGCCTCAACGACGTCATCCAGCCAGAGCGCTGAACAGCTCAAATGAGAATCTTAAATGTTTCATTTTTAGTCGCGTGTTGCGTGATTGCCAACTCAGCTGCTCTCAATTCAGCCTCCTGAGCAAAGAGATGTCCTGCTGCACGAGGGTCTGACCTTTTCCACACAAAGGACACGACTCGTCCACGCTGGGCTGACACTTGTTCCCGTGTACACTGTACATACCACTCACAATGATGAAAAAATAATAAAGACTTACCGTAAGTCACGCATCTGCTATACATGGTTCGAATTTGGTAGGAATCGGACAAAAGTTTATTTTTGGAGGACCACTGGAAATGAACATAACGTGTTTGCTTCAATAAAAAACTGTAAAGGGGCAGGCATGGGTTCTTTTTATGTTAATTTTATATTCCTAAGTGAAACTGGCTCTCATCTTGTGGAAGATGTGTTATTAAGAGTTTGCTTTTATCATGTCGTTTAACACAATGACGAAGATTCTAACTTTCTGTGATTTAGCATCACCCATCTGTCTACTGTACGTGATTGAAATTTCATAGCAACCAGACAAAATAAATAACATTTGCATTTGAAGGATCCCTGGAAATTGCCTAAATTATCCTAAAATTGCTGACTTCTTGAATGGATGTGCACTTTTTGAGACTTTTTTGTGGGTCTACTCATGACAGACATTCCTACCCAATTTCATTTTACAAAGAAATACTGCCTTTAGGGGCAGAATTTTAAAACAAATAAATCTAGAGGGCACTACATCGCAAAATGGCCACTTCAAACTATAAATTTTCCTTTTCCTGTGTCTTTTCAGGCGTGGCTTCTCGAGACTTTTTTTGTGGGTCTACTCATGATAGACATTCCTACCGAATTTCATTTTGTTAGGTAAAACTGGCTTGGAGTGGCTAAATCTTTTGGGGGTTGCGGGGGTTACACCTTCCACCCCTACCAAACATAGGTACATACATATAACATATTTTCACAAGGATAATTACACCTGGAAATTTAAATCCGTTTTTGCATATGGGAAAGCCCTTAAAAGCCAATCAAAGCCAAATCCAGTCTTGTAATGTGTGCAATCTGTGCAATGTCAAAGGTTAAGTGGTATCTGATCCCAGATGTCCCGGGTTAGCGAAGGTGAAAGATCAGATGGCTTTCGCCTAATCGGTGGGTGCTCTGCGTGGGCTTCACACTTTTCAAGTGTCAAAGCAGTCTGTTTGAGAACAGGATTACACCAAAACTATTCCAGCCATTTCTGTGGCACTTTGAATTTGTGTGGGGCATTTTGGTGCTGATCTGGATTTTTTTTTTTTTAAATAATTGATTGTATTTTGTTTGTTGACATTGGTGTTATTTTCCAAAACATCCACTCTGAGAACCAGTTTTCGAATATTTAGGTTTCCACCCATATTAATGGGATTAGGCCATACAAAATAGTTTTGGAATTTAGCATCGCCCATCTAGCTAGGACACCTGGTTCTGACAGAGGCTAAATTGATTATGTTTTATTAACATTTCACTGGGACCTGACAAGTGAATTTGAAGTGTTGTGTTCGACTATCTTGTTCAGGTTCCTGCAGCTTGTCTAAAAACAAAACGGCTGGATCCCTGAGTTCGTAACAGCTGACACAACACCTCTGTACACGCACACACACACACAAACACACACACACACACACACACATACACAGAGATTGTTCACTTTATGATAAACAAAAAATGATTTGCAGTCATGAGCAGAAAGCTGGTGGTGCAAAAACCTGGAACACATCACTCCCTCCCGACCACCCGCACCCCTCCTCCCACCACTCCCTAATCCGCCAAAGCCCAAACACATCCATCCATCCATTTTCTCTACCGCTTATCCTCACTATGGTCCCGGGCTGCTGGAGCCTATCCCAGCTATCTTCGGGCGGCAGGCGGGGTTCACCCTGAACCGGTCGCCAGCCAATCACAGGGCACATAGAAACAAACAACCATTTGCACTCACATTCACACCTACGGGCCATCTAGAGTCTTCAATCAACCCACCACGCATGTTTTTGTGATGTGGGAGGAAACCGGAGTGCCCGGAGAAAACCCATGCAGGCACTAGGAGAACATGCAAACTCCTCACAGACGGGGCCGGAATTTGAACCCCGGTCCCGAGAACTGTGAGGCAGATGTGCTAACCAGTTGTGCACCGTGCTGGCGCCTAAAGACATATTTAATATATTCTCAAGGCTGCCTAAAGCCTTTCTGCTGACCAGTCGGACGCTCGTATGGATAAGAACACGCATGCATAGAAGACAGTACAGTACAGGACATGGTGATGCTAAGCACACGCTGATCAGAACGAAGATCAGTGGAATGTTTCAGCGACATGCCTGCGCATGTTACCTGCTGCATAGAGGCACCCTGGTATGAGGGGCCGTCATGGACATAAATCAGGATTATCTCTCACTCAAACACTACTGAAATCCTCTCACACATACTACTGAAACGCTTTCACCACACACTAATGAAACACACTCACACTTGCACTTGCACTACTGTATTTTTCAGTATATTAAATAAAAAGCATTTTACTATAAAATGCGAGCGCACACCAGTATATTAGATTAGAGCATTTCAATACGAGTGTGAGAGGATTTCAGTTGTCTGGGTAAGAGTGTTTTAGTAGTGCATGTGAGAGTGTTTCAGGAGTGGTTGGGAGAGCATTTAAGTAGTGTGTGAGTAAAATTAATTTCAGTAGTGTGTTATAGTGTTTCGGTAACATGTGACAGGATTTCAGTTGTGTGTGAGAGCGCTAGGTGGTGTGTGTGAGAGTTTCAGAACTGTGAGTGAGAGCATTTCAGTTGTCTGTGTGACAACATTTCAGTAGTGTGCATGAAGGGATTTAAGTTGTGGATGTGAGAGAGTTTAGGTAGTGTGTGAAAGATTTTTAGAAGCGTGTGTGAGAACATTTCAGTGGAGTGTAAGAGAGGACTTTATTTGTTTGTGCGAGAGGATTCCAGTTTTGTGTGAGAGCGTTTCAGTAGTGTGTGTGTTTGTGTGTGTGAAGTGTGAGTGTGAGAGTTTTTCAGTGCCGTGCCGATGAGAGAACATTTCAGTTGTGTGAGTGATTTAAGTACCTGTGAGAGCCTTTCAGTTGTGTCTGAGATGATTTCAGGTGTGCATGTGAGAGCATTTGAGAAGTGTGTGGGAGAGTGTTTCAGTTTCGCATAAGAGAACATTTTAGTAGTGTGTGTGAGAGAGAGAGAGAGAGAGAGAGAGAGAGAGAGAGAGAGAGAGCGAGAGTGTGTTTCAGTTGTGTGGAAGAGAAGTCCTGAATTAAGTCCACGATACCCTGGAGCGAGATGCGTACGCACACACACAAACACACAGACACAGACACAGACACACACACACACACACAGATGAAAGAGTGTGTACTTTCAAAAGCTAACCAGGCGCACAGAGGTCCTAACATCTGTGCAAGATTTGGGAAGGGCTGCATGTATTCAAACTGGGAAGAGCAAAGGAGTTCTGCTAAACCTCACCGCACGTACGGTATGTGAGGTTAACTTTGGTTCCGGCCCGCTGACACCAGCTTGAGAATGGATCATCATTTCGGCTTCAACCCCAAGCGAGTACGGTACCGCCATAAAAAAAACAAATGCACGCCAAAGAAATTAATAAATTGAAGACTACCGGATTTCCTCAGATAGAGGTTATAATTCATTAACACAGAGTACAAGGCCTTCCTTTGAAGCGAGAACTGTTTGTTCCGAGATAGTGAACTTGAACTGTCCGCATGGTGAACAATCAGCCACAGATACCTAGCAGCCAGTTAAATACATCACAGTGCTCTGACACCATATAACTATCATACAATTATGTCCCGCGATGGATAGGAGCAATCTTAGTGGACATTAAGTAGGTGCTATTAGCTTGGTGGCCATTACATGGCCTTGTTGCTAAACAGTATCTTTTCTGTCCACGTTTTGATCCTCTTGCCAAAATGTCAAATACAGTGAAGCGCTGCATATTTGCGGTTCGGCATTTGTGAATTCGCACATTCGCTGATTATTCGGGGAATCTATTATCCGTTATTCCAATAATAAGCAATAAATAAGCAATACAAGTATTACTTTGTTGTCATCTGGTGAAATCTTGGTGTTGTTTAATTTATTAATAGTGTTTTTTCCTGCCTGCATTTTATCCTTGGTGGGTAATTCATTTAGAAATGGCAATGCCGTTAGGTGCAGGAATAATGACATTTGAAGGAAATGTTGGGGCATATTCCTGTTAGCCCCACGCAACTAAGACAAATGGCGCCATCTGTGAATTCCTGGCAAGGTTTATACACAACGAGTCGCGGGTTGACCGATTTTTTTACAGCTATTGGTGACGCCAGCTCTGGTCTGGCTCTGTTTCGACTGAGGAACTGATTTGCATGGATTCTGCTCCAAGACTTAAAAGCGGAGCAGCCGCAACTAAAAAGAACTGTGGGCCCTAAAAGTGGAAATGATGCGACGCAGTGTGTTACGGGGCGACAATGAAAGATTCAGTGGGGAGGAGCGCAGCTGCCTGCAAACCTCATCCGCTTCACACAAGCTGTCACTGTCAGTATTTCCGACGAAGAAGATCACTTCTTCCAAAAGACGACTTCTAGATTGCTTTTAAATCATTCCCGGGGTTTTTAACGGCAACGCGTAGAGGAGGCAGTTCCAGGCGTGAAGCACTCTTCGGTTGTTGAGCTTTTATAATCTAGCACGAGCCCTTGGCACACTCGAAGAAATCCATTAAGCGAGAACAATCAAGTCCAGCGTACAGCAAGCAAATGTTGCCATCTCTTTTTTCATGGATGCAGCTATCTGGTAGCATAAATACGTATAAAAGCAGTGTGTCAAGCTGTCACACTAATGCTAATTGCATATCTAAAAAGTACTTGAAATAATTGTATTATTAGCATTACTCAACAGATGATAATGCTATTACTTTCCTCTGTGTTGAAATATTGGACTTTGTTGTCAGCTCATGGCACAAACAACCCCACTAATACCCGCCTCAAAGCACGTATTTATCTCAAAGACGTATTCACTCACCTTTCACATTCAAAGAGAATTATATTACCTCGTTCTCATTATTCCTAAATGTGACAACAACTAAATTTGCATCGCAAAAAGCAGGTGAACATATACTTTTCATTGGACTTTTAATCGTCCGTCCGGAGAAAAAGTGCTCAATTAGGGACAGATTGCATGGTATCTGGGTATCTATGATATGCTGTAATTCATTGACCGGTGCTATAGTCATCAATTCATTTACTATATTGCTTTGGCGAAACATAAATTGTGAGGCCTACTCAATGTTACTTACACAAAACCACCACGCCGGACTGGAACGGAGGAGGACGTGGAGACATAACAGAGGAGGCTCTGTTTATAACATGAAGGCTGAATTATTCATTGATACCTACTGAAACTCAAGTGTTACACATTGTGGCAAGAGTGTGAGAAAATGCCGGTATTTATTCCTTGATCCAGTCTAAATGCACTGAATTACTGAGTTAGTGATACTAGGTGTAGATCACTACTGTATCGATTTGTTGATTTGCAATCATTCAAGGCTCATCGTGAAATTCAATTAATTGATCGACTGGTAATTGATTCAGGAAAAATTAAGAACGGATTAGTTTGCTCAACGAAAATGGCTACAACAAAATATGTTTTGTTTAAACAAGGAATTTATGTTAAATTTGTAAAAGGGCCAGAATAAATACATTGGTTGTGTCTCTATATGTGCCCTGCGATTGATCGGGCACCTGTCCAGGTTGTGGTCCACCTTTCACCAAAAGTCAGCTGGAATAGGCTTCAGCTTCCCGTGACCCAAACAGTATTAGAGTTATTGAAAATGGATGAATGATGGATAGAGCTCATTAAATAAGGTACATTTGGGAAATAACAAGCCTTAGTCAAGATTTCACAGTGCTTTTTTTGCATTTGATCAACTAACATCTTTTAATTCCGCTGCAAGGGGTTTGATCCATGCGAGTTGTTTCGTCTCTGGTCACAGGTCGTTGGCTTTAATGTACAGTTACTTTTCCACACAGTCTCTCACTGCTCGATAAAAGGAAAAAAAAAGAGAAGAAAAGCCACTGAAAGTAATCGCCGTATGTTTGGAGAGCAGTAAAAACAAGCCGCAGAGAAGCCAGATGGAACGGCAGACTGTCGTCTTCATTCATCAGAACCTTGTTCGTCCTGTCCGCAGCGCACACAAACATCTTGAGTGGATAAATCTGCACAGAAATCATCTCTGACAACGTCCTGTCAATGGCGGAAATACTGTGACAGTGAAGGCTATTCCAACATCATCTTCTAATCAAAACAAAGTGCTCATCACTTTCTTCCATCATCAGAGCAGATTGGCGGTGTCCATTCGAACCTCTCTTTGACCGAGCCGCAAGTTGACACCTGAGCAATTAGTTCTATATCAAGTCATGATCCTCGGAGGGAATAAAAGAAGAGGAAGGATTAAGGTTTGGCAATCCAATGACGCCAACTAAGTATAGCCACGCTTGAGGGCACGACAGAATATTTAACTGTGTTGTGTCCAGGCAATTTGCAAAGAATGCCAAACAAAAAATAGGTCGCCGAGTCGCCAAATTCCCACGATCTAATGATTTAACCATGATTTAGTTCACTAAATCAGTGATCCGCAAACGCTGTGCCACAGCAAAATAGTGTCAGAGATCATCAGGTGTGGTGCAAGAAATGATCCAATTTTACGTTATTGGTTCAGAAATTAGTGTTTTAGATCTGTATGTGTCCTTCTTCAATTTGACCATTTTTGCAGGATCTATCAAAAGTAATGTCGACATCCCACACTAATCTGTGAATGAAGTCCAGGATTGCATTTGGGACACACTGAGCTATTCCCAGAGAGTTGTTTGACCTTCACCAAATTTTGGGGTAAGAGACATGTGCATCAAACGTTGCTTTGAGAGAATGGGGCCGCGATCCAGCGAGTTGAAGCGTTTGAAAATCTACATTCCACTTCCTTCGCAGCCCCCTCTGCAAAATGGCATTCGCGTGTTTTCCAAAAATATTACAGCGCTCACTGTGGGATGCCGTTGCAGCTGGAGAAATAAAACTATTGCTCACATATTTCCGTGCAGGTTCCATTAGTTTAAATTAAAATTCAGGTGAAGAGCTCATTTTCCCTAGTGTAGCCTGTGATAGAGGCAGTGATGCGTAGAGCGACGCGCTTTCCAATTCTCATCACCATCATCGTCTGATATGATTATCCTATATTAATCAGAGTTACTGGGTTAGGATTGGACTGAAGTCATGCTGTAGGGACACGGTGCTGAGCTAGCCTTCTACCCTGGTATCAGACAGGTTTTAAGAGATGCACAATGTTCTAAAGCCAGTCATACTGAAACCAAATTAATGGAACATTGTTTACCACTCACCAAATGATGATCAAATCATCACATTCTGACTGATATTGCAAAAGGATCTGTGTTTTTCTGACAAATCCTAACCCTGGGATTTCATTCTAACCGTAACACAACTACTACCTTTAACCCTAATCTGAAACGTAAACAAATATCCTGAACACTCACTCTAACCACTAATCCTAACCAAAAACCGAACCCATAACCCGCAAGCCTAACCTGAACCCTTAGCTCAAATACAGAGAATGGACCTTGAAGGGACAGATACCAAATCCTACTGTTCCCCCATTTCTGAAACCGACCTATGAGGGCAATCCATGTGTCCTTTTGACCTGATTCACTCTGTCAGTCCCCTTACTAAGCATCCAAGTATGCTCTTGAAATGATGAGTGCGCACATTTTTGCTCCAGCCCATTAGTGTTCATGAGGCTGAAGCATGAGTTGTATCCAATTCCCCGCAAGGAAAGCTGGCTGGCAGATACGACCTCAGATGGGGAAAGATGATAACCGTGAGATCTTTATCGATCGTTTATTCCTAATGGAGTGAGGCTGCATTGCATCACTTCTTCCATCTCTTTGGAGCAGGGGAACTGTGGGAATTCTGGCTTTAGCCATGAGGAAGAAGAAGGGAAGCAAAATAGGACACAGGCATCTGATGCTTTTTGGTCATTCTGAGGGCAAGGCTGTCATCACTAAATTAGTAGTTTGTCGGCGTGCTGGAACGTGCTCGTAATCAGTCGCCTGAAGCCAGACTGGAGTCGCCCTTGCAGCTGTCCACTGTTGGGATTACATAACGGGGCCGCATCGCAGCCCACGCCGCAGCCTCTCTCCACAGTGACGGCAAAGTCAGACGGACGCTCGAGTGGGCACACGCTAACGCTCCGCTCTTTGCTATGATTTGCATGTCACGGGCCAGGTAATGAGGTCATCGCTCATTGGCGTCACTCCCGCCGAAAAAACGTCAGGCCTTCACCTCAACCGAACCTGCACTCAAACACACGTGCAAGTTGGCACAAAACGACATCAATCTAATCACGGACGCAATTTTACATCATATTTGATGGTCTATGCCGTAGTTTAGGTTTACAGCAAGCTATTTTTTTAAATGTTTTTTTTTTTTCTATTTTCATGGAGCATATCCCAATTATGCCACTTGAGAGCAAAAAAAAAAAAAAAAAAAAAAAAAAAAAACATCATAATTGTGCCACTTGTACCATGCAGCCTGAAACCAGCTTTATACGTCAAGTCCTAAAGGTTACCTCTGCATATTTTATTAGATGTATCCGTGGTGTGTAAATGTGTTCCACAGATGAATTTGTACATGAATACTTAATAGTAGTCACATTCAGAATGCAAAACCTGATTGAGAATTTTAGCGTAAAGATGAAATGTTTTCACAGCGTTTGGAGAGAAGATCGGGATGGAGGGAATGAGCAGAACTCGGCATTGAGATTGCAGTGAGTTGGCGACATTCGAGCAGTAGCAGCACGTTGCGCAAGCTGAGGTTTTTGCCCAAGCTTGTTTGTTTGAGGGCGCCAGTGCTGTCGCCACGGGAATCCAACAATGGGCCTATCAAAGAAGTGAGTGTCAGGTGCTGCTGAACAAGATCTGATCAGACTGAATGTGTGCACGCAGCTCTCCGCAGTGGGCAAGAATAGAAGGACGGCGCTGCACTTTTAGAGGTACAATAGCTCGTCACTGCGGTGTTCACCTCACAGATTCTATTATAATACGATTGATACTTTTTGGTTTGGGAACATACTTGCACCCAGACCCTGTGGAAGAGGTAAAGAGTTACTTTGGAGTACTACCCTGAGACACACAGACAAAGGTGAATAAAATGCTATACGCTAGTTTCATTAAGAATAACAGAAAAAGCTACAGATAAATATTAGATACAAAACAAGCAACTCGTTATCAGTTAAATACCAAACTAAAAGGGTGGTTCTTGAGCCTCCCTTTGAAAATATCAATCTTCTCTGCGGCACTGACGTCCTCCGGTAGGCTGTTCCGCCGACGAGGGCCGTAGACTTGTAACGACGCCTCGCCGTGCGTCGGTATTATAACCAGAACATTTGTTACAGACAACAAATTATACAATAAATTCCTGTGTTTTGTTTCCTCCTATTTACTGTGACCAAAGTGAAAAAGATCATCACAACAACAAAGTACTGCATGTGCTCGTCTATGAATAGCAATCACTTAAAAAACAGCCCATTCAGAGGAACGAACTCACAGTACTAATGAAGAAGCTCTCAGCACATAGAGCTTTATAGGACTAAACTTTTTTTTTAATGAGTCTAAATTGTAACGGCCAATAATACTTGGATTTTACTCATTACAAATAATCAAACTGTGATGACTTGGAAAACAGTTTCCTAAGAGTACGTTGCATACTAGATTGCAGTGTTTGCCAAACTTTATTGGGCCAAGGCACTCTTTTACTGAAGAGAGAAAAATCTCACGGCACAACACCAAACCAAAAAATTGTCACAAACAATATACAGGTACTGTATACACTGAAATAATGATGATCTTGACGCTATTTACTCACCAATGTTCTCATCGAGTGTGAAATCTGGGCCTCTCTCTCTCTCTCTCTCTCTCTCTCTCTCTCTCTCTCTCTCTCTCTCTCTCTCTCTCTCTGGTACCTTCACTTACGAGTTTAATTCGTTCAGCAATCAAGCTCGTACCTCAACTACTTGCATATCAAATACAATTTTCCCCATTGAAATCAATTGAATTGCCATTAATCCATTCCAGCCCAGGAAAAAAAATAGATTTTTTTTTTTTTTTTTTTTTTTTTTACTAAAGATTTTTACGAAAGATTTTCTTCTATCCAGTTAATATACTTAAGGAAAACACACACAGGGATCTTAAATAATAATGTTCATACCAACTGAGTGAAACTGGATCATTTCCTCTGGCCAATAACACGATTCACAAACGATTGTAATTTTTGATTTACCTTGTTGTAATAAATTCAACTCATAAGTGTCTGTTATGGCAATATATACATGATGTTTTGCTAAATTTGGGTTCAAATTTGGTTCTTGAGCTGGAAAAAAAGTGAGGGAACCCCTCCTCTCAGGACCTTCTGATGTGTATACGCTGTTTGTGTAAAAACAGAGTTCTTAAGGACTTGATTCGTGGCTTGTTTTTCTTGTTGTGGAGCTCTTGCCATCAATGATGCAATGGTCTTCACTTGTGCAGAATGTCTCATGAATGCATAGTGTGAGTGGCCAACTTCTCAGCCGATTTACTCAAAGTTGGGTATTCGTTCTCAGAGGTGGGTCGTGACAAGCTACATTTACTCTGTTAGATGTATTCTTTTTGGATCAATTCTTCTTGTCATAGTATCTTTAAAGCGATTTGCTTTTTACTTTCAGCATTTTTGTTCAGAAGAAACACTTTTACTCTGTGAAATTGGGCTAGATTCTGCTTGTATTTTTTTCCAACAGTATTTATTTATTGCTTGTGTGATCTAGTTCCAATAGGTACAGTACTTGAGAAACATACAAGAGACTGTCTCGGTCTGTGTTAGCAAAATATAAGGCTCTCTGGAATAAAAGCAGCAGGTCAACCACAGCACATGAATGCCAATCGCATTTGGTCCGATCCACTCGGACTTGTTTGAGCTCTCTCTTCCTCGTAGTAGAAAGGGTTTGCGCGTTCAAAAGGAGCATGGAGAAAGAAAAGAAAAGAAAACGATCCACAATGTATGCGCAGCGCTGAAGATAAAGATGTAAGTTGGCAGACGTTTTTGAGTCATAAAAGAGATGTCAGTGGGTGAATCTACCTGTCAAAGTTCAATATAATCAAATTAGAGGTGCCACAATTAATCGATTAATCGACAACTAATCGATTATCAAATTATTCAGCAACTACTTTGAAAAACGATTCAAAGTTTAGAGAAATTGTTTAACTTGAAATTGTCCAAATCCTCGGAATTTGAGCCTCTCATCAGTAAATATTCTCCGATTTCTGTTGTCCTCCGTGAAACAAACAATGATCACGTTTGCCTATTTTCTGACGTTACATACCAAACCAGTTAACTGAATCCTAATCAATTTATGTTCATTTTCTGCACTGTCAGTATGAAATAATGTCCTGTTTTGAAATAAATGGATGGAATGGAGATTTAAAAATAATGCATCCGATTCGTCGATGAATTGACAGATTATTTGATGATCAAAATAATTGCTAGTTGTAGCCCGAAATCAGATTATATACAGTATTATATAATGAAATATATTTAACTATAGAGAGCCTACTGTGCTGCTTCACATGTGTAAACAAAGTTGATTTAAGAGCACTTTCTTCAATTTGAATTTGAAAGCCCGATTGTATAGTTTTGTATATTTGTCATTACTATTTAGAAAATAAAATCAGAAGTGACTCACAGTTACTCTTGAGTACTTTTTGACTTTTTTTTTTTTTTTTTTTTCGCCGTATACTTAAGCGATTATTTGGGGGGACTACTTTTTACTTTCGATTGAATGATATGATTGCGAAGTATACGGTCGTCTTACTTGAGTACAATTTGTGGCTAGTGCAGCCAGCTCGGTTTATTCTGGAGCTGGGATCGCGCACATCATGGCCAAAGGGTGCGATGTAGGTGTCACCTTGAGACAACATTTGAGCCCACCAACCTTCATGATGCCGCAAGGTGTGTTCGCTCCTCCCTGGCTCCTCTCCGTGGACGGCTCCCGGCTGCGAGCGCCTACCGTCGGGCTGCGAGCGCCTACCGTCGGGCTGCTGTGCTCCAGGTACCGGCCGTTGCTGTACACTCGCTGGGTTGCGAAGCCCCGGGCGGCGCCGGCCGACACTTCCAAGTAGGGCCGGGTGCCGCCGCCGCCGCCGCCGCCGCCGCCTCCTCCTCCTCCTCCTCCTCCTCCTCCTCCTCCTCCGCCGCCGTCGAGGGAGGCTTGCGTCGGCCGGCTCAAGTCCAGAAAATGTCCAGACGCCTCGGAAGAAGTGTGGAGCCCCGCCATGGTTCACACAAGCACCTCCGCGGTGTCACGGCAGCGGCCCATTTGGGGTTTTAATCCCCACACACACACACGCACACACACAAAAGGGCGATTCGGACTTCGCGAAGGAGCCCGGAACAGGCGGCCGGCCGGCCGGTGCGCCGCTTTCTCCTCACTCCGCGCCGCGTCAAACCCGCAACTCGAAAGCCGTCCGCAGGTTTCCGAGCCTTCGAGCTGAGCTACGTCCGCTTGTGCTCGTTCCGAAACGGGACCGCACACGCGCGCACGCTGGCGCGTGCATCCGCGGGACAAATTCAAGACGGCGCGGGCACGAGCGCGACGTGTGCACGGTGCCGCTCGTGCCCGACGTGCGCGCGCAATGTGCTCACCACGCAAAGTGAAGCAGCTCCAGTGGGAAGTAACTCTACTGATTTTTGGGATATCGGTACTATATACGTACTGTATTATTTATTTGTATTTTTCCAGAGGTGAAAAAAAGTACTTAAACTCTGTATTTATGCAGTTGTACAAAAGTGTACTTTTGTAGATTTTTCAGGTATCAGTACTGTGAGTCTGAATTTATTTTTCGAGAGGTAAAGGGGAAAAAAGTACTCACACTTTGTACGAGAGTAGAGGTACAGATACTTGTGGAGAAAAAATTGGAAATGAGTAAAGTAGGGAGTAAAGGTAATGTCACCAGAAAAATAAATACCGGAGTAAAGCACAGATACCTGAAAAATATATTTAAGTACAGTAACAAAGTATTTGTACTCACGTAGACAGATATCGGTACTATTTATGAGTACATAGTTATTTTTCCAGCAGTGAAAACAAAGTACTCACACTGTGTATTTATGTAGTAATACAGAATTGTACAGCATGAGAGTACAGGCATTTAATTGATCTTTTTTTATTATTATTATTTTTTTTACTCAACTACAGTATCTGTACTTCCACTAAGTATTCCAGTATGTACTGTATTTAAATCATGAGAGTATCGATGTATCACTGAGTCTGAAACGTAATAAAATGGCTCATAGGAAAGTAGTAATTGGTAGCTTTACGGTTTGGGAAGTGGTGAGATACATACTTTAAAAAAAAAAAATAAAAATCAAATAATCAAGCTATTCATTTTGAAGAGTAATATTGTGAAATAACTTTGAAATGATATCAACAGTGTTTTGGCATCATACAAACATAGTTTGTGGTATGTTTAGGGTTTAAATTAATATTATAGGCAATTATAAACATTTTCAAGGTGGGACTTGGTTCGACATGTTCTCATTAATATCTATTAGAATTTTCCAGATATTCAAATATTGCTCCAAGCGAATCGACTGGCTCTTGTCCCAATATTTTTGCGTCCGCCGCTTCAATCGCCACCATTTTGCGGAAGAGAAGAAATTAAGACAAGCGCACGTGACTTATCGTTATTATTGTAACCGATCGTGGTAATTACGCTTCGGAGGTCAGCGCTATCTGCTGGGAGCGGGGGCGTGTATTTCACGGGTCAAAGGTCGCCTTCCCGGGTTTTCCCGGGAGGCAGGACGTAGGCCTCGGTGGTGATAAGTGGCTCCATGTGCAGCCACAACACTGCAAACGTCCTCAATGAGACCTGAATTACACGCACGAGATACAAATGTGACAAAATGTGACTATGGCACGCAGTTATGACGTATGAATAGGCGGAAGAAGCGGCTTGCTTTCCTGGCTCATGCATTATGGATTGTCAGAAATTATTTACAAAAGCTGCGCTTTTAAAAGCCCTGGCACCAGCTGCCGCGCTTTAATGTCACAAGATGTACCCCTTAAGCACACAAAAATGATTATCATTTTGCTTTTTCTTTGGTGTTTTTTTGGACAAAGTGCAGCAGTGACCACTCCACTGCAAATGGAATTTACGTCTCTGTCCTTCGCGTTAAATCTGCACTTGTCAAGCTACCGTTTGCGTTCAAGTACAAGTTGTGTAAAAGTTTGTAATTACCGCGCACATCGATGCTAGTTTCGTGAGCCCGTCTATGGTGTTTTGCAATATATCTTAGCATTAAGCGAGCTGATTTTCTTTTTTTTTTGTAAAAAAAAAAAACAAGTTACTGAGTGTACTTTGTGGGTCTCATCTAAGGATGTTGGAGATGTAAAGTTGTCAAAAGGTTTTTATTTTGTCAAACTCTAAAGTTTCACCATATGTATTTTTTATTGTCATCATATGATACATTAAACGTATTGTCAGCCAGCATCTCTGAAATCATTTGGAGCTAGAATAGGGAGTGAGCTGTGGCAGCACCAAAATCAAAGGAAAATCTCTCTGTCTCTCTTTTTTTTTTTTTTTTTTAAATTTGAAAAGTTTGCCATCAGTTTGAGGTCTGCAGTCGTTTCCTGTGGCGGGATGTCAGCCAGCCGGCCGGCGTTGCACTGCCCGACGCCGATCCCGCTGCCGGCCTCCCGTCCGAGTCTCTTCTCTGGCTGCCGTAGTAGCTTGAGGGCTCTAATGGGCCTTCTCCCCCTCTCTTCCTCGTTCTCCTCCTCCTGCAGCTGGGATGTATTGATGACAGGCGCCTATTGATCACTTCTTCTAATCCCAGCTGGCTCCCAAAAAGAGACGCAGAGGGCGGGCGGAGCGGGCGACGGGGTCACGCGGGTCAAACGAGGATTTATCGCCGCACGGGGGGGACGGGGGGGGGGGGACGGGGACGCCTTGGGGATGAAAACGGTCTCGCTTTGAACGACGTGTTGCCGGCCATCCTGTAAAACAAACAACCACTCGCACTTAGAGCCACCGGACCGAAGAGTATTTCCAGATGCGAGCCGTCGTTCGGAAGATATTTTGCTTTTACGCAGACAAATAGTGAATAATTCTTCAAAAAAGAGGCCTCAAGATGTTGATTGAAGTTTACTGTCAAACTAAACATCAAACAAATGGAATGACGCATTGTGTCTTTAAAAGAGCGAAACGCTGTTGGCTTAAGAATAGGCCGCTTGCTTGATGCTAACATATAACGGAAAACACCAGTGACGTGCTAACGGTTTGCACTGATAGTCGCGGATTTAGAACCCTTCAAGCATTGTTGCACACATCCTCAGTAAGGAAAGTAGCTATTGGCTGCTCGCGAGATGATGTCATAGCCTCGTTTGCATAACGGATTTCAATGGCCGCTGTAGGAGAGAAGAATAACATGGGAGGGACAAAAAAAAGAGTAAAAAAAAAAATGCTAATGATTATTAGAACTGCAATTGAATATACATCATTACATTTTAGATGATCAAATTTGATCAAAAGACCATCGACCATTGTGACATTCACGGACGAACCGAATCTATTGATCGACTCGTTAACATAACCGATTGGTGTTGGGACCGAGTCGCTATTGTGAGCTGTTTTCTTTTTTTTTTTTTTTTTTCTTTTCAATTTTTTTTCTTTTTTATCGCTGTGTGTTTCACACAGATGCAAAAACAAGCTCCCCCTTTCCTCCGCCGAGTGAGACGGAGAACGTGAGCAGGGGAGCTGCTTATGAGAGGGGGGGGGGGGGGGGGTCACTAAGAGGAGTTGGAGAGTCACCAGATTCAGCGAGAAAGTCAGCCGGATTCAAGCAACGGATATTTGAACAGCAACCGGTGAAGAAGCACATGTCGTCAGATAATAAAACAATACTCAAAGGCATATTCTTTATCATCTGCCAAAAATGACCAATATTCCAGCATCTTACTGAGACACTTACAGGAGTAAAAGAAGATTAGACTTCTTGATTGTGTCTGCATGTCTGTATTATACAGCCCCTGGTGGCCAGGGTGGGCACACCAGAAGGAGGAGCGCAATGAATTGGATTGCAGCGTTAAATTACGATGCACAAAGTGTTTAATTCTTTACATTCTATTTAATGATGTGATTACTCTCTGTTTTTAGAAAGTTCAATATGAGAGCATGCTATTTTTCTGCCTGGAAGTATTGCTTTGGTGTCAATTTCTGTCAAGGAACTATGATGAAGTAAGGGGAAGGAGCTTCATTTAGACAGACCAAACCCTTGTATAATACAAAAGGAATTCTTTGCCTGGCCATCAGCCAATCGCAGGGCTAATGGATAAAAATACACATAGTATGTAATTTTTTCTTTAGAGGCAAACAACAGTTTACATTGTTTTGTGTTGCCCCCATTTATTATTCACATGACTAAATGGATTGTTGCCTTGAAGGAACATTTAAACACCATACATTGCTTTGGCATTCCATGTAATATTCTTAGTGTAGATATAAAAAATGGCTTCATTTATTCATCCTCATGTTAGCGTGCCGCTTTCAATAATGATATTTGTATCTACTTGGTAGGTACAAATGATTTCAGCTCCTCTTAAAGCGAAAACCCCCCGAGTTTGATTTACTGTGTTTTACTGACATCTGGTGGTAGGCAGCGGTAACGCAAATAGAAGAATAGTCCAAAGTCCTCGGTTTACGACGTAACCCGAATTTGTGCGTAACCGTAAGTACGACGGTATCTGAGCGACGCAGCGTGTTGCGCTCCGTTCGTAACTTCGAAACCGTATGTCGTAAACCGAGGACTTCATTTATTTGTTATTTAATACAAGTAGCTGGAACGAGCATAATATAAAAATCTAGATTTTAAAGAAAGATTAAAAAATAAGTCCTAAAATGTTTGATTATTGAGATAAAAAACATTCATTTTACATTTGTATGGTAATTAGTGTGCATAACTGAGTCCCACAGGCGTGTGTTCAGTAATTCCCCAGTTAATAAAAAAGATATAATTACGAAAGACAACTATGATTATTAATACATCACGACATATCTTCAAAATTCACAAATAACGTGGAAGTAGTAAATCTGATTGGTGATGGCATGACAGGAAACTAAAACAATAGCAATAACAACGTCAAAATACAAGAAACACAATAAGATTGAAATTAGATTTTCAATAATAATTGATTAATTACTTGATATTTAATACCGGTTACTCAAGTTGTAATCCCCATTTTCGAAGAAAAAGGTCAACGCAATCACACTCCAATTACTAACCAAATTAATGCTGCATTATTTCACTTTGTGTGACATGCCTGCAGGTAATTTCAAAATAATAAAAACGTCACTGACACAACACATCAATTACAGACTCCTAATTATTAGTCATTCTTCAAATTGTAATTGAATGCTCCTTATCGCATCCCCTCAGGCATTTTCGAGGTCAGCTGTTTGGCATTTAAGAGAAAATTGTTTTTTTTATGTCCACTAGGAGGCAGCAGAGGACTTCAGTGTGGTGCTGCTCGCGGGGTTTTGGACGAGAAAACAGCGAAAAAGGCAGTAAATCCAGATTTCTTTTTCTGGAGGTCAGTGTGTGTATAACGTAGACAACGCGGACCACATATATGTAATTATATGTAAATTGTATATCCTACTAGTCAAACGTTTTATAACACCATCTTTTTTTTTTTAACTTCAATTTCTCATTTTACTCTGAAATGAAAGCACAGAACAAATAAAAGTATTCGAGTTACAAAAAAAGTCATGGAATCAATCCACAACTAAAAATGTATTTTAAACCTTTTACTTTTTGAAGGAGCCACGTTGGGCCCACCCACTGCGCTCCATAAAAAGCAATTATGATTAATGCATTATATTGATTAATGATGGATTGTTTTTTTTTGAGAAAACATGTTTGAATTTATTTAAAAAAAATATTTATATTGTAAATAAATGAAACAATAACATAACTATATTTGGGGACTATACAGTATATTTATTAAAAAAAAAAAAAACATAATTTCTAAAAGATTGAATTATTAAACAAGGTAGCAATTAAAACAATCCATAAATCCTTGTTTTTTTTCATACATTTCTCATGTCCTCTTGTATTTTACTTTGTGTGTTAAAATGTGCCTTAATTTTATTTTATTCAGTGACTGAAAAATGTTTTGAATGTTACGATATGAACAAAGATATCCCTTTTAGAAAATACCCGCAAAGTTGCACTCAAGACATCCACACGAGACTTTGAACTTAACAAATAAAGTAGTAGTCTTCCGGTTGAAATCCTAAAAACATCTTTTTTTTTTTTTTTTTTTTAAATTCTTTTAATTTCATGTTCCTCTCCTCTGTGTTTCCCTCTCCGGAAAATCCTCCAAAGCACAAACATGGAACACGGCACAGAGACAGAAGACGGCGACGACCCAAAGGTTACAAAACAGCTCTGAGTGAGAAAAGTGAAGAATTACACACAGAGGCGAGGATGTGAAACGAATAAACGCGCCAGAATTGAATTGAAGTCATTTTGTTCACTCGGCGATGCGAGGAGGGCGGCAGATGACAAATGAAATCTATATTCCTATATTCACATACATCTTCTGTCGGGAGCAGAGCAATGCATTCCTGAGGCTGAGGCTATTTGTGCGTCTTTCATCACCGACGCACTACATACAGTAAAGTGTATACATGTTTATTAAACAACACAGGCCATGACAATAATTCCACTTCGAGTTTAGTCTGGATGCAAGTGTCTGTATTTCACGGTAAACAAAATGACCGTACCGAACCGCCCGTGACACACCGGTGATTCTCAAAGTACGGTAAAGACGGAAGATTTCTTTGCTTTGACTTGCGAGCAAAATTTTGTGATAGAGCGTTGTATGGTGGCAGTGAACTCAACGCATGCACTGTGGCAAATTTAAAAAAAAAAAAAAAAAAAAAAAAAAAAAAAAGCCTCAAGCTGTTCCTGATGCCACTCCCTTTTCTAGTATACTGAGAAATTAAACATAAAACTGAAAATTACACCTGGCGTATTTCAAACAACCACATGCTAATGCTAATTAGCATCTATGTTGCGGTGCGACACAAATGGTGCAGCAATGCATGTACTTAGTCTTAGTATTCTTTATCCTCTGTGAAGAACGACTTATCTTGGTGCCGTACTGATGAGCCGCATATCAGTCTGACTTATACTGCCCCCAAGTGGCCAAGGCGAGCAACGAAAGCGCAGCGCAAAGGTCTTTCAATCAATTGATGCAGTATGAAAACAAACTGCTTAATTGTTTCTAATCATGTCATTATGGAATGTTTATTTTTTTTTATAAAGTACAATATTCTGGAGTGCTATTTTGCCTTACAAATTTACATTACAGTATTTGTTTTGCATGTAACCTTTCGGAACGCTTTGTTTTCAAACATTTGTTGAAGTCAAATTTTCTTGATTTAACTTTTTTATGTGCAATACATTTTCATTGAATCATTATTTAAGTACAATTACAATTATTACTGTTGAAACTGTGCATATTGTTAGACTGGCTTGGTGGCACTTTGTGTGAAAGGTTTGACAACCACTGGGTGTCACGGCATCTTTTCACACAGAGATCCAGCAAAATGGCTGCTTGGGTAAATTTCGTCACCTTTTCCTTTCACGCGGAACCCAACCAAGGCAGGATATCGCCACAACTGGAAATCACGTTGAACTTACACTGCAGTTCCAAGTGCCCGATTCCGATTTATAGTGCCTGAATAATTTTAATGTGAATTTTCAAGGGAGTAATTGACGTGTAAAAAACAAACAAAAAAAACAAAAAAACAAATATTAAATGTTACACAACATTGACTTGTCTTAAACAAGTCAATCTTTTTCTTATCACTTTTTACGTCTTGAGAGGGCCATTCAAACCAATGATGCGGCGATCTAACATGTTAATCACATCGTAGCCCCTCAGGCAGCAAACTAGCGAAAATAAATCTGACCCGTGTCATTCCGGTTGATTATACAAATTCTGATTTCTATGGCAACAAAATAATTGGGCCAAAATGAATCACACTCTTAGTTGGTTAGTGCCACCTTGGAGTTGTACTGCAGCTCGTTTAGGGAGTATCGTATTTGAAAATGAATGAAATGAATTGCGCCAACGACTGGTTGCTTTCACGTTCCATTTCTACCGTCGCTGGGGTTGCCGCCGCAAATATGCCGACGACGATGCCGCTTTGCATTCCTAGAAGCGGGCAATTTGCAGTCAATCGCAACCTCGTCGAATTGCTGTCATTCTTAATCCCGACGACATTTTTGCCCGCTCAGGCGGCAAAGTAGTCAGGCTGAAATGAAGGGAGACCCTGGTGGGTTATTTCCATTTTTGTTTTGGAAACAAAAATAGTGGTCTTAGCTGATTCTGATTTCAATGACAGACCATTTAGGCAGCAAACCGGTGGATTCCAGATTTCATACCCTTTTGGCCCACATCAGATTTTGACGACAGCCCGTTTAGGAAGATGCGATGATCAAACAAATGTTTACGGTTAAGCCTTGTCAATTTGACGCCACTTCCTAGCTGATTTCGACTTCTACGACAGCCCGTTTAGGCAGCAAACTGGTCCATTCCAGATCCCGTACTTGTATGCCATCACATGGGAGCAAACACATCGGAATGGCACTGTCTTGTAAATCCATGGCTAGGTGGACTTTGTGCCACATTTGTGTGTCGTTACCGTTTATACAGAAAGTGAAAAAATGGCGGCCTGCGAGATGTGGACTAAGGCAAGGCAGCACTGATGAGGAGGGGTTGAGGGCGCGAGGCATGTGTGGGGCGGACCTGAGAGGACGAGCAGGCAGCGTTGTTGAAAAGCGTCTCCCGTTCTGGAGAACAACCAGCCTCGTACAAGAGACGAAGGTGTCAAAAGGCACCCGGCGAGGTTTTAACTGGTACAGTAAACGTATCCGAAAGGGCGAGCGAGCGTGGATGTGTGCGTGGACTGTGGAGCCAGTTTTTGTGCGTGCGAGTTTTTGCTGGAACAAGAAAAAGCTTGTGAGTAAAGTTCCAGTTTTTTTGTTTTTTTTTCCCCCCCAAATGGCAACATTCATTCAAAGCAGAGATATAAAACAGAAAGGTCTCTGTACAGTAGCGTGTGTGTTAAAATCAACAGAATGCATGCACACTGCCAACTGAACACTATTTTTCTTTTCCTTTTTTTTGTTTTTTTTTTTAAACACTGTAACACCGTAGGTTTTGCATTGAAACCTTGCACATATACTTACACAAATAATAAAACCTAAAAGAGAAGAGTCACATGCTCTCACGCGGAAAAATAAAATAAAACCACAACCGTTATTAACATTTCACATTGTAGCTGGAGGGAGAGGGCAAAACAGACGAGATGATTGGAATTAAAACCATGAGATGTGTCAAGGGGAGAGAGGCAGGGTTGGTTGCTTGCTGGCGCGGGTGCGGTCACGACTGCTGGCTGCCCCAGTGGCTCTCCACGGGCCGTCGCAGCAGCTCCTCCACGTGCCGCGCCACGTCCATGGTGTCGTCCAGGTCGAATTCTCCGTCCGGGTCCAGCATGGATTCGCTCCTGCACGCAAGGGCGTACAGGACGCTGCGATTTGTCCGCTTTCATTTGAGGTTTTTCAAATTTTGACATTGTATTTATTGTGTTAATCACGCCCGTGTCTTCATTCATGCGGCGCGGTGACTCACATTGGTGGGTACAAGCCGTAGGTGTGAGGGTGACTGACAGGTGCCGGAGAGGCACCGTGATCCATGTAGGTCGGGTTCCCACTTGCTGGATCCGGATTGGCTGTTGTAAACCTGTGAAGGGCACACACACCCACACACCCACGCACACACACACACACACAGAATACACGCAATGAGTCCTTGGTCCTGGCGGTCGTCTAAGCAACTATCCACAGCGTTCCGAGTTCCGTGCCCCGCTGCATCATTACGGCGAAACGACGGCCGGCGCGGCGCGGCGCTCGGCGGCTAACGAGGCTAACTCTAATGATGAGCGGAGGACACGCTCGCTCAGGAGCACCTCGCCATCCTTAATTGGCCTCCTCCAACTGTAACAGCTAAGTAATTGCTCATCTGTAATGCAGGAGCCAATATCCGACGGGAAACTAGAAGGAAGAGAAGGGAAGGGAAGGCGGCAACTCACTCAGGCACCACTTGTTTGATTTGCGGCTTCACGTATCCATCCACCGCCTTGGCTGCACGGGGAAGAAAGAACAATTGTGAGCTGTCAGGACATAGAAAGGCCAGAAAAAGAAGCTACGACGGCGCCTCTTACAGAGCGGAGGGGTGTAATACTTGGAGAAGACGTCGTCCTTGGGCTTGTCGGGGTAGAGGAAGAGGAGGTGGTTGAGATCGCTGATGCGGTCGGCCAAAGAGCGAATCGTGAAGTCTTTGGTTGTGTAGGGCATGAGGTTCCACACCATTCGCTCCCCTGGAAATACGACCACGCCCGTTAGATTTTGCCAAGTACATTTCAATTTTCATTTCCAAGTACATCCATCCATCCATCCATCCATCCATCCATCCATTTTCTGAGCCGCTTCTCCTCACTAGGGTCGCGGGCGTGCTGGAGCCTATCCCAGCTGTCATCGGGCAGGAGGCGGGGTACACCCTGAACTGGTTGCCAGCCAATCGCAGGGCACATAGAAACAAACAACCATTCGCACTCACAGTCATGCCTACGGGCAATTTAGAGTCTCCAATTAATGCATGTTTTTGGGATGTGGGAGGAAACCGGAGTGCCCGGAGAAAACCCACGCAGGCACGGGCAGAACATGCAAACTCCACACAGGCGGGGCCGGGGATTGAACCCGGGTCCTCAGAACTGTGAGGCTGACGCTCTAACCAGTCGGCCACCGTGCCGCCTATTTCCAAGTACATTACGTTTTTCATTTTAATTACTTTTCTACTGCAGTCCATTTAGGCAGTATAGTAATTGAGCCTCCGGCCGATTGCGTCCATGTTCAATTTTTACTGCCGCCCGTTAGGCAGCAAAATAATTGGGTCAAAATTAAGCGGCGGCTGCCACCTTTGAGTTTCGGCAGTACAGAAGCAGTTGCTTGTATTCCCCTCTAAAACCACCCCAAGTTGGTCAATCAAAACACTACAGTTTGTCTATTTTTTTGCTTCTGTAATCTCCAACAGAGTGATTTGTACCTCATACCTGCTTTGTTGGGGTTTTCGGCCACCCAGGCAATCGTGACCCCGCCGATCTCGGAGTCGCTGAAGCGCAGAAGAAAGGTGCCGTTTGGCTTGGACATCAGCATGTCTTGAGCCTGCTGCTTGTTCACAAAGCCCAGGATGGCTCTTGGAGAGGAGGGGAAAGAGGAAAAGAAAAAAAAAAAAAAAAGGGTTAGAGAGAGCGTTATTCGAGTATATCTTTAGGACAGCTATTGTAAATTTGGTTTAAGCAGAAGTACATTTTCCTGTGCGCTCACCCGTCGTTCCAGTGCGGCTTGAGATGCTTCTTCGTCAGCTCCATCACGCCGTCGAACCATTGCCAAAATGTGAAGTTCCTGCCGGGCAAGCTTTCCTGACAAGATAAAGCGTGAAATCCACATTGCAATACATTTGCCACACAAATTGCCACTGCGCGCAAAGAAATCCTAATCCATGGTGCGTGTTGTTTGTTTGTGGCGAGGGCTCTTGTCGTAATCGAATGATGCGTAATTGTCGTAATGTGTTGCCGGCTTTGTGAAATGGAGAATGAGGCTGTGTCTTCTCACGGTGTGGACAAACAGAGCCATTAAGATGAGGACTAAGCTCATTTCGCACGCCACGGGGGGGGGGTGCTGCAAAAGAGCATGACAAATACGTCTGTGCGTGCGAGTACAGGCTGCATTCGCCACTCAATGGAAAACAAAAATGGTTCTCCAATGGTTTAATAATTTGGGCCTCTGGGAAAAGGCGACCAGGAAGGGGCAAAAAAAAACCCATGAGGAGTTTCGAGTACAAGTCGTTACATTGTGGCTGCGGAGAGCGGAAATCACAAGGAAACTGACTCTGTTAAACTGTGACCAGGTCATCGTCACATTGCGGTCGTCCTCGATGGTGTTGCTGGAGTTCCCGAAAGCCTTCTGGGCGAGGAAGACCAGGTTCTCCTCGGAGAGGCCGTGGTTGCTCTGCACCTCCGCCTTGTACTTCATGTTGATGGCCTCGCACAGCTGAGGCCATAGCACCTTGTCTGGCACCAGGAAAGGCACGCGGCCCTAAGGACGACAGGCAAACACCGTTATGCCCAAGCATTAGCGTGGAGACGTGTCTCCCACACTGATGGCGCTGGTGTATTTGAACTGTTTACAGTTGGGTACACACATACCTACTAACCTCCCTTCCAATCAAAATCAGCAGAGGTGCGATGATCGGATGTCTCTAAAAGATTATCCAGAGCGATTTTCCATTCGTGTGAGTTCGCAACGTGACAAGATTTCCCCAAAATAGCAGTCTGTCAAAATGTTTAATTTGGTTGGAATGGCCACTGCAACCTGAGTACAACACATCACGAATTTTGTATATTGCATGATGGATTCCGGAGAAATTGAGGGTTTGTTTTTTGTGTCGGAGTAAATGGTCATTTGGGGTTTTTGCGTCAGTAAAAAAGTATAACTCGATTATTTCCTCGACCCTTTCACTGAGTCTACTACTCGGGTAAACCTTTCTCCGATTGGGTGACAAGTCTCAGTTAAAAATATCCTCCGACAAGCTCGTACGGGCCGAAATTCTGAGGGGTTCTCCAAGTCGACGTGCCAAAATGACCGAGACATTTCAAACGGTGTCACACGGCCCTAAAAAACTCAACTTCAATAGAAAATGGAACATGATTCATGGGAAAAGCAATGTGGGCTTTGAATTTATGCGATATGGAAGATTTTAGAGGGATTTGAAGTGCTCGGTCGATTTTTTTATTTACTTCCTTTTTCAATTTCTACAAAGATGGCAGCTACTTGTGACTTTGTTACTCTGTTACTAAGTTACCTTGAGCAATTATCTCTGCGCACAGCATGGCCAAAGATGTCTGACAAGCCTTGAAACTGATTCAAAAGAGCAGGCCTACATGCCTAGGTCATATTGGAACATTTTCAGAAAAATACAAGAAAAAAGACAACAAATTCAACATGAAGGGAAAGTCCAGTTGCCTTGATTAACTATTGCAGACTCACCATGACCTGATGACTGAGAATCTACACAGACATCAATAAAAAACTATTTCTTACAAAGCACAAGTGGTATTTTATTTTTTTTGAATTGAAATTGTGACAGTAAGTATGGGTTTCCCCAGCTATATATGTTATCGTTCCTCCCACTAGTTTTTGCTGATCACGCCTTGATCAATACCAATACAGTACTGTAAACGGAACCACTGGACCTAAGCCACAAAGTCAGGGAAGTTGTGGTGATGCGGCGTCGTATCAGGCAGTGAGAATGCAAGTAAAGCATCGTACACTCTCTGGAAGATGTGGACTTGAGCAAGGCAAGGCTGGCCAAGCGTGATTATCAGCGACGATGTCCCACACACCAGCTATTCATGATAACGCGTCGTACAATACACGAGGCAATCCGTGCTGTGCTCCAAGCATGGCACATGGGTTGCAGCGCCAAAGGTCAAACGCTTGAAAGCCCGCGACTGAGGACGAACTTTTTGACCCCAAAGGAAGTATAAAGGCTTGCCATTAGAGACGATGAGTCACCGCATTACCCATCACTGCGCACAGTGGGTAACATTTATTGATGGCGTGCATGAAATGCTGCTGCCCGCTGGGCCGAGGCAGACCTGAAAAACCTTCTGCAGGGCGTCCATGTTGCTGATGATATTTCTGGGTATCGCTCACCTCCCGTTATGCCCGACGACTGCTGAGTGTTACGCAGGTCATGAGCTACATTTAAAGAAGGATTTTATCGCAGAAAGTTTTCACATATACTTCAAGAGTGTTTTACCGCTGCACAGTACTGCTTCAGTTTAAATAAAAACCTCAACCTGAAAACCTAACTTCAAATTGATGTCCTAAATTAAATCCTTAATTTAAAATCTTATCCCAAATATGAAGCCCTAATTTAAATTGAACTTGAAAACCTAACCCTCAATGAAAACCCTAACTCTAAATTGGAACCCTAATCTTAAAGTCCAAAATTATATCTGTGTTCGGAAAAACCTTACCCTAAATCGAAAAGTGAACCCTTAATTGAAACCCTGAACAAACTTGAAACCCTAAACCAAAACTTGGGAATTAAAACCAACCATAACCCTGACTTGAAACCCTAACTAAAACCCTATCCCAGACCTGAAAGGCTACATTAAAGCCGTAATCCTAAATGGAATACTTGACTTGAAACCCTAACCCTGAACTGAACCTATAAATTGCCACCCTCACTAACAAGCACATTTGAGTGAGATTCAAAAGATGACATCTGTTCTTGCCGTAAGGTGAATGCTGGTCATATTCCCTTGAATGACTCACTCGCAGTTCTCTTAAACAACGAGTGAAGAGTTTCACAAGAAAGGCTTTTGAATCGGGTGACGCGCTGTGCAGTATGAATGTGTGCACCTAGTGGATGAATCGAATTGAAGGAGACTGGTGCCAGTAAAAAAAAAAAGAATGTACTCACGGGCTCGGCGAATGCGTTGTCCCACAGCACTGTCGCCGTGGCGTTATTGTCTTGGCTCCCGTGGACTATCACCACTACAGGCAGCGACAACGTCTGTGGAGCCATAACCAGCAATACAAGCAACATCAATTCTATATGCTACTAGTACTAACACGGATCTACTGCGGAGCTTCAAGGTTGTCCAATGCGCACCACGACTTGCGAGATAAGTCAAGATAACGAGCCGTCGCTTGACCAATTTTGTCTTCAGTTGCAAGAATTTGTTTTAGTTATGAGCATGGAACGCGGTGACACTTTGCCCCTACTAGCTTAACTTTGCGGTAAGTACACAGCTCAAAGGGACGCGTTGTTAGGATTCCCACATAGTTTCTCGACAGGACACGCCCCGCTGCAACATGATTGGCTCCGGTGTCGCGCGAAGGGCAGGCTAAGCAGATGTAACGAGATGACCATCCCAAACGTGTATCAAATTTGTGTATCAAATAAAAAACAAAGAAGTTTGTTATGGTTTAGGGCTAGGGGACGCTTTTAGGGACGCTAAAACAGTTTAGGATGGGGTTAGGTTTAGGATAAGGGTGGGTAACATATTCTTTTCCAGTCTGGAAGCAGTCGGGCGTGTTTTACCAGGATACAGCAGCCAATCATAGTGCAGCGGCGCATGTCCTGGAGCCAGTAGACCAACAAGTGGGAAAGCATCCATGCTACTTCAACCACTTCCTTGGGCAAGCTCGCACCGGACATATCTTACCGAATAATCCTTTTCGAGGATTGTAGCCATAACAACAAAGAAAGGGAACTGACTTTGTTGTAAAAAAAAAGGCAACCACAAAATTCACATTCATTTACAGTACATTTTCATTCAACTGAACTGTTTTTGTTTGTGTGTGTGTGTGTGTGAAATTCATGTTTTGTTGGTTTTGTTCTTTGAACAAACTAATTATGTGTGCGACTGATGCACAGTTCATTTTGTGTACAAGTAAAATATATACCTGTTTTGTATTTGTAATAATCCATATTTTGTTCGTCCAATTACAAAGGGTTCCGTGAATGTATGTATAAAACTTGCGGGGTGCAGTACCTCTGGCAAGGTTAAGAACCACTCGTTTAAACATAAAACCAAGAGAATTACATGTCGTGGATTGAACCAAACCACCTTACAAAAGTCCACTAGCTTAATGCTAACACACAATGCAAAACACTATAGCTGCGCTAATGAAAATAGCATTGACGTTGGGCTAGTTTGAACCATTTAGGCAACGGATAGTGAACACAAACAGTGCAGCAACACGTGGACAGACATTATAACAATGCTCGCAGGGATATATTCTTTATCCTGCGAAAAATGACTCGGCTATATTGCTGCAGCTTACCGAGTCAGTCGTGAAAGTTCTTTTTGTATTATGCATGTCTGCCCCCATGAAATCATAGTGCACCAACTATTGTTTTGTAGAAAACTGTATCATAGAGTGCTAATTTTCCTGTTAAAAACATATTTCAACAATGGAATATGTCCCAACCCGACAAAACAAACAAATTTGTGGAATTTCCACTCATTTCAATGGGGTGGAACTGAATTGTTTTAAGTAATGAGTGTGGTAACAGAACCAAATAAACTGGAGTCAACACACCACTGCACAATAAAAGGTGCTTTCCTTTTTTTTCTCCGTGCATTGACTCACCTTCACTTGGAAGACGAGCTCATTGCCTCCGACGCTGAACTGGGACTCGAAGAGAATGGTGAATTTCTCCTCCGTCACCGACTCGGCTCCTCTCCTGTCCGACCGCTTGATCCTCTTCAAGGACTGCGTACATGAGACATGCAGAGTTTTAAATCCTTTGACAAGGCTGAAAACGCTGCTTGTTGCATTACCAACAAGATAAGATCGCTCAGTTTGGATTGAGCGTTCTATCATAGTCGTTCTATCATCATCATATCATATCATAGTTCTATCATATCGTTTCGCTGTCTTTTTCATTACTGTATTTAGAACATTTAATATGCTCAAGATATGACATCCTTATTTTCCCGGGCATTTCATTCACTTGAACAAATATACGGTAAGCTTCCCTCAAATAGAATAAACAAACATTTGAAGAAATACAGTGACAATACTTCGAAGCTTTTATTCATCCGAGTGTGACGACTTGCACAAGGGTCCTCACCATGTTCCTGAAGTGAGCGCTGAGCGTGCCCGTCGTTTGGTGATACTCCATCACGCAGTTGTTGTTGAGAATATCTCCACTACTGTCACTAAAAATAACAGAAAGCAAATCGCAACAAGGAGCCATTAAATGGATGTTTCACAAACAAAGGATGGGTGCTGATGGTAAAACAAGCTGCCTGCCTGATGGTAAAATAAACCCTGCCTGCGTGGAAAAAAGACTAGACAACGGCGTTATTATTCACCGATTTAACTACTGGCGTTGTCCAGCTGCGTTTGGAATGTGGAACAAGGCGGCAGAACGGTGCTAAAAGTGGATTCTGCACGGACTCTTCTGAGGCATTGTTGGAGTTCCAGCCATGCCTGTGTGGTGAGGCGTGAATCATGTGTAATACATTGCAGACCAATTGTAACCAGTACTGGGAAAGTCATTTAAAAGTCTTTTTTTTTTTTTTTTATAAACATTACTGTCCCTGAATTGTGAGATTTGGTATTTTTACCAAAGAAATAAGTAGCAGGGTATCAGCACGCTTTTCTCAGGCCACTTCAATCAAATTGCAGACCTCTCCATTTAACATAGTGTTTTAGATTAAATTTATCCGCTGTAGTAATCATAAACTAAAAACATGGATTGATGTCTACTTCGTCCAATGGCGCAGCGGTCACGGAAAAGCGAGCAAATGACGAGCAGGAAAGTGGGCGGGACTTAGAAGCCCAAGGCACTGAGAGAGAAATCATACTCAGTTATTAGGACAGTTTGCTTGTATATCAAATAAATTTTCCACGTTGAAATGAATTCAAATGCCATTAATCTGTTCCAGGCCTTCATTAAAAAAAAAAAAAATTAAATTAAAAAAAAAACACCACAATCTTTCAGTTACGTTTTCTATCGCCGACTGTGGCTCTCCTTGCCTACTTGCGAGGGCATTACAGAAAAAAAACTAAACAAAAACAATCGACCATATCACGGCTCATAACTCTTAAGTTCAAGGTACCAATGTAGTCCCAAGCTCGAAGTAACCTCAAGAAAGCTGACAGTAAACATTTATATATGTCAATGGAGTGTTTCCTAACAGTACTTCCTGGTGTTCTCGTTCTTCAACAGCGCCTTGGCCTGCTGCTCGCTGATGATGGTGGCCTTGACCTGCGGCGGGTTCATGTGCACGTTCAGCTTGCCGCCGACCAGGAGGCGCACGGTGGCGGCGAACTTGGTCTGGGTTTTGAGCACCTGTGGAGGCTGTTTCTCGATGATGAAGGTGCTGAGGGTGGGGGGGGGGGGGCATAGAAGTGGGCTTGAACCTTTGTGCATTTTGTTATATTGAAATGAAAGCCAAGGTTGGATTAGTTCATGGGTCTTACATCACCACGGTAACTGAACGGGTGCTTCATCTAATTACGATAATATAATATACTGCACTCAGTTGACCACTTAAGCCATTAAGCTTGATACGCATCAATCAATGCGTCGTAAAGGGTCATTATTTGCATGCTTGGTTTGCTTTTGACATATTTAACAGCCCTATAAGTAAACTATTTACTATTGAGACAGCGTGTTCGACACAAACATGCACATAAAGTGAACTCCTGCCTATTTGCAGTTTGCTCTTCACAAATTCACCTCTTTTGTGGAACCTATCGTCAGCTATTCGCTGAAAAACACACCAATTTGTGGTTCTCGGCATATTATTCTGCTCTTTTGTCTCCGCCCTAAAATGCTAAAAGGTGGCGGCGAAGCCCTGGCTAATATGAAATTGGTCATTGGTCTAAAGGATGTATGTGTGGCACATCTTGCCTGAGAGAATAAGAGCTTTGTATGTTGGAGAGGAGCTAAATTTAGCCTGGATTGTTAGTGGAGCGCCTTCCCCGTATATGTATTTTTTTGCTCTGCTGGGTGGCCATTAAAAGGCTGAAGCCATTAAACGACAAGGTCTCGTTACTGCTTCACAATTGCTATTTTACGGCTTGTGAAGGCGACAGAAATGTGCACTTGAATGTGCATTTTTCTTTTCAAAATCAAATCATCTCTCAATACTTTCTTTTAGAGTCATGTTTGTAAGATTAGTTGAAAATGATATTAAAGCATTGTAGGATCTTAGTTTGTAACAGTTGATTTACAGTTGAACAATTTAAGGGGGGTTTGTCAATTACTTGCATTTTTCCATCCATCCATTCTCAATAGCGCTTATCCTGCTCAGGGCCACGGGGCGCTGCACCCTATCGCAGCTGAACTGGCTTCGGGGTGAAAAGTAAGAAAGTATGAAAGTAAGACGAATGTACCACTACACCATCAGTGACAACTTGCATTTTTTTTTTCCGGCTGGTCCCTATCACCCGCGAAATGTACTCATAAATACTGTAGCTACCTTGTGACCAAGGCTGAGATGATGTCTGTGATAGTGCTGTTGAGTTCACTGAGGAGGTCTTCAATGGGACCCGGGATGGGCAGCTGTTGTCTGAGGTGCTCCGCTCTCCGGATCTGCTGTCGGTTCTGCCAGATGGTTTCCGCCAGCTTCTCGCACCTAATCCCCACACACACACACACACGAAAAAATGGATGAGTGGTACTATAAATGGATGAATGGATGATTTTGATTTTTTACAACCCCAATTACA
This sequence comes from Phycodurus eques, assembly GCF_024500275.1. NCBI lineage: Eukaryota > Metazoa > Chordata > Actinopteri > Syngnathiformes > Syngnathidae > Phycodurus > Phycodurus eques. Next base: position 19,000,039 of record NC_084540.1, read on the forward strand.
ATGAAGATGGGACGTTGTGTTAAAAATAAATAAAAACAGAATACAATGACTTGCAAACCATGTTCAACCTATATTTAATTGAATCCACTACAAAGACAAGATATTTAATGTTCAAACTGGTAAGCAAATAATCTTAGAATTTTATGGCTGCAACACGTTCCATAAAAGCTGGGACAGGTGGCAAAATACACTGAGAAAGTTGAGAAATGCTCATCAAAGACCTGTTTAGAACATTCCACAGGTGAACAGGCTAATTGGGAACAGGTGGGTGCCATGATTGGGTAGAAAAGGAGTGTCCCTCAATTGCTCAGTCATTCACAAGCAAAGATGGGGCGAGGTTCACCTCTTTGTGAACAAGTGCGTGAGAAAATAGTCCACAAGTTTAAGGACAATGTTCCTCAACGTACAATTGTAAGGAATTTAGGGAGTTTATCATCTACGGTCCATAATATCATCATGATTCCTCAGGTACCACATGCATCAAAAACCGACATCAATGTGTAAATGATATCACCACATGGGCTCAGGAACACTTCAGAAAACCAATGTCAGTAAATACAGTTCTTTGCTACATCCGTAAGTGCAACTTGAAACTCTACTACGCAAAGCAAAAGCCTTTTATTAACAACACGCAGAAACGCCGCGGCTTCTCTGGGCCCGAGCTCATCTAAAATGGACTGATGCAAAGTGGAAAAGTGTTCTGTGGTCCGACGAGTCCACATTTAAAAAATTTTGGGGAAATTGTGGACGTCGTGTGCTCCGGGCCAAAGAGGAAAAGAACCATCCGGACTGTTATGGACGCAAAGTTCAAAAGCCAGCATCTGTGATGGTATGGGGCTGTGTTAGTGCCAATGGCATGGGTTACTTACACATTTGTGAAGGAACCATTAACGCTGAAAAGTACACACAGGTTTTGGAGAAACATATGCTGCCATCCAAGCAACATCTTTTTTTATGGACACCCCTTCTTAGACAAGACAATACCAAACCACATTCTGCACGTGTTACAACAGCGCTGCTTCGTAGTAAAAGAGTGCGGGTACTAGACTGGCCTGCCTGCAGTCCAGACCTGTCTCCCATTGAAAACCCGTGGCGCATTATGAACCGTAAAATACGACTACGGAGACCCCGGATTGTTGAACAGCTGAAGCTGTACATCAAGCAAGAATGGGAAAGAATTCCACCTACAAAGCTTCAACAATGAGTGTCCTCAGTTCCCAAATGTTTATTGAATGTTGTTAAAAGAAAAGGTGATGTAACACAGTGGTAAACATGAGCCTGTCCCAGCTTTTCTGGAACGTGTTGCACCCATACAATTCTACGTGAATTATTATTTGCTAAAAACAATAAACTTTATCAGTTTGAACATGAAATATCTTGTCTTTGTACTGTATTCAATTTAATATAGGTCGAATACAATTTACAAATCATTGTATTCTGTTTTTATTTATGTTTAACACAACGTCCCAACTTAAGTGGAATTGGGGTTGTATAACTGAAAGAACGTTTTAGCAGTCTAGAGACGGAGCAACATAGATCAACAGAATTGCATCACTATTCCTAATCACAAACAAGACAGCCACTTGTGTAGAGTTCCTCAGGCTAAATCACAACTGCTCAACACTCCAATGAAAAAATAACTAATGACAAAGTGTTCGAATGACAAACTAGATGTTTGTTTTGAGCGTTGGTTCCTCTCCTCTGTAGCAAGTAAAAATGCATGCTCTGCAAACGCAAGGCACGTCAGCCATATCTGGCCATCTGCGACATTTTATGTCTCCCACAGAAGCTCGCCACAATTTTTCTTCAAGCCATGAAAATGATAATAACCAAATGCAGGGGCAATTACCGTATGTCATATGATAGGGTCTTTATGAAGGCATTTAAGGTAAGAGACAAGAAGTGTAACTGTCTCATGCTCCAGTCCGTAAACAAATGTATTGCAGCTCATCTTCTGTGGCTAATGCCCGTCATGTGTTGCAAACATAACTTTCGGCAACATTTATATCATGATAATAAGCCAGGATAATATTGTTACTGGTTCAGCTGTCTGTGTTGTTCACCTAAAAAGAAAAGATTTAAGCTGTTACTGATTCATTTTAAATGTCATTAAATCTATTTTGATGATACATTTATTTGGTTACAGCGGGCCGCCTGCTGGCAACCATAACTATTTTGCGTCCCACGAAGAGAACAAATTTGACACCCCTGCTCTACGGTCTGGAGTCTGGAGATTGGCCAGTCTAAAACCTTCCACTTCCGCCTTCATAACGGTTTTTCACTCATAGACAGGTCTCCGGTTTTCATGTTGGTTACACCTAACCTAACCCTGTAAAGTTAATAGGTTTTATAATTGAGAAATGTTGGTTGCTGGAATGAATTACTTCAAATCAAATTCACCCCAATGGGAAATTCCATTTTGAAAGTTGACCAGCTCGACCCGCGTCACAGATATTCATTTGCGTCCTCTTGAGTAACGGCCACATGAAGTGCTCTCTCTCGATCTCATTAGGAGACCAATAGACTTGGGGCACAAACTCAGCGGCAGTCCAGTTTGTAAAGCGCTGAACTTGGTGATCCCGCGTGGCCTTAGAACGGGGGCACTGATCCTAGCGGGAGGCGGAACAGAAACTCACCAGGACTGCAGGATGTCCATGCCCCCCTCCGGCGGGCCCCCGTTGCCTGCCAGCTGTTGCCGTCTCTTCCACTGGATCAGCTCGTCGTCCAGGATGACGGTCTGCTGCTTCCTCAGCAGCTGCAGTGTTTTCTGGTGCTTCTCTGCCAGGTCCTGGACGACAACGATAACGTCAACGTTTCCGTTTATGATGCGCTTGTGCAGCAGAAGCAAGAGAGGACGAAAAGTAGAGTGGATACCAGTCTGTACTTCTGTAGTGTGTTGGCCTCCCTTGTCAGCCATGCCTCCACCGTTGCTCTTTTGTTCAACAGAGTGGGTTCTCGTAACTGTCGGTCAGCAGGGGGCAGTGTGGCCAGGCTGGAAAGCTGAGCTAGAAGGTTGGGGGTATTGAAATGAAAGATGAATTAATGGTTTTGTAAGACCCTCTTCAGAGGCCTTTTGCCCTTAATAGCTGTATGTCGTCTGTGCTTTTCTTGTTGATGTTTTGGATCAAGGACAAGGCTCAAGTCCATTTCTTGACATGGTATTCAACCTTGTAGGCATGTTGTTGGAAAACGAATTCAAGTTGTTGTTTCTTTTTCCACATTATTTCCCCATAGGAAACATTTTAAGGCGATTTATTATGGCAAATTGATTTTTCAATCTCTTGTGGATAAATAGTTAGGTCTCAGAAGTGCCTACTTGCCCACCTATCAAGTGTACAATTAACAACCAAATAAATCTTGTCTCGGCCGATTCCTGAAACTATGTCTGTGAGCTTTCGGAAAATCACAATTTATATAATAAAAACCACACTGAGTTTCGAGTTTCTCTCCCCGCGACTTGACAGCTAGGCTTGGTGAGGACCTGCCACTTTCAAGCCACGGCCGGACAACACTGTCTGAAACACTATCCAAAGCCAAAAGATCAGCAGAGCTGCATTGAGTTTTGTTGGATGCACAGCTAAGCATCAGCTAAAAGCGTTAGCTTCTGATAAGTGTCCATACTCCCAGACTTGATTGCGTAGTGAAATTGTCTACGCAGTGGTGGGGGAGACGGTATTTGTGTTTCCGATGGATCCGATGTCCACACCATGTGCTCCACTTCCCCAATTGAAGCCACGTTTCGTATCGACACCCTCGCTCCGCCCCCTATTGTCATGGTAACAAAAGCCGTACTCGCCGTTGGTTCCGCTGTAGGACAGGCGGGGTTAGCTTTTCATGAGACTGGACCACCCCTCAAAACAGGCTAAGCTTCAGGAGGGTTAAAAAATAGGGTGTAAATGAGTGCTGTAATTCTTGATCCTTGACTGATCTCCAAATTGTCCAACTTTTTTTTTTGGGGGGGGGGGTTGACTTTGGAGATCCCTTGCACTATATGACAGGATGGGGGCACTCTTGTCTCACCCTGGATGCGCAGGCTCTCCTGGTACTGGATGATGAAGTACTCCTGGTTGTGCTGGAGCTTGCGCAGGTCATTCTCCGTGTCCTGGGTTAGCAGGCGAAGTTCCTCGAAGGCTTGGTTGATCTGCTGGTACTTCTGAGACATGCTGTCCAACATTCCACCCACCGGAGAGCTGGACTTAAGTTGCATGGATGGGGTGGGACAGAAAGAGAGTTTAGAAGTTTCATTAGCAAGAATAGCGAGCTCAGTTAGGAGAGAAAGTGATAAAGAAACCAAGATGGACATGATGCACTGAGCTTGTGACAGTAAAATCCATAATTGCAAGTCTAAGATAGAGTAGTGCTGCATGACTGTGCTCAGTCAGATAACGACCAAACAGGGTTGACTCCTCATCAGGCCACATATACTAATAGAAGAGGCGCATTGTGACTGAAAATCAATTCACGCCAGGAGTTACCAAGATTCAGATGTTCACGCACTGCTGGCTTTATGCCTTTCATAACTCGTGGCGTGCAATAAAACAAAAAAGCTATCTTGATTTCCATGCTTTGCTGCAGCGTTGTGCAGGGCCATTGCAGAAATGACTGCTGTGAAATAAGTATTTACCCTGTTTCTCTGGATGAGTTCTCACTTTGTCACATTTTGTTGACTGAAAAATAAACTCTGGTGCAATTTGTTTGGGCAAAAAGACAAAAATACCAATGAGACGGCAGAGGCTGTGTTCACACTGGTTAAAACTAACTCAGTGGTTTCTTAAAAGTTAAAAACAAATAAAACCTATGAGAAACTGTTATTTAAGCCAAAAATAAAATAAAAACCGCGCATGCGCTTAGTATACTAATAAACATTTGTTTGAACGTTTGTTTTTTTCTAACATTTCGTATGGCCCTTGGAGGACTGCTTAATGAGATGACGTTTCAGGAGATTTTCTGTCGTCAGTTTTCAAAGAATTCAGGGGGTCCTCAGGTTACGACAGAATCGACAGATGTGGTTTTGAGGTTACGAACAGCACGCAAGGAACGAGCTTGTAATGTAAGAATACGGTTGTAACATAGCACAAGAAGACACGTTCAGTTACTCACTGTTTTTCAGTTGATTGTTTTATATTTATGGCCTTTCATTCAAATATTTATTATAAATATGACATTTCGAGGTTATGAATGGTGTGCAATGCATGAGTTTGCACAGTGGCATAACAATACGGTCTTACGCGGCACAAAAAGGTAAGCTCACTTAGTGCTGTACTTTTCATTGGCTTGTTTTATATTGATGGCATAAAGATTTTTTGGGAACAACTATTTACTGTAATTATGACATATTTAGGTTACGACTGGCGGCATGAGAGCAAAAACTAGGAACTATTTGCAGAGCGGCGTAAGAATATGGTGTCATGCGGCACAAAAAGACACGCTCACTTAGTGCTGTACTTTTATTGGGTTGTTTTGCATGTATGGCCTGGAAGTGTTTTTCATGTTTTTGGGTTATGAACGGTGTGCAAGGAACTAGCTTGCGCAGCCGCGTAACATTACAGTGTAACGAGATGGTGTTACACGGCACAAGAAGGTACGCTCACTTAGTGCCTTGGATAGTTTTATATTTATGGCCTAGACGTTTTTTCATTCATATATGTACTTGATGACATTTGTTTAGCGTAGGTGAATGATTGACTAGGGCTCGTTCTGATGTGTACAAGTTTGGATTAAGTTACTACCGTGGTAATGGAACTGAGGGATGATCTGTAGACAAAAGCAACGTACCTCTTCCAGTTGATGTTGGGGTTTTTTTTTTTAGGGTGGGGGGGGGGGGGGGTGTGCGTTAATTCCTTAAGTCTCACAATAAGCAGGTAAAATGCGTGCTCTATGGGGTTTAAGTCTGGAGACAGACTTCTAAAACCTTACACTCCTTTCCCATGATGAACTCTTTGTTTTTTGTTTGTCTATGTTTCAGTAGCCTTCCGAGTTCATTTTAAAGCTAAATGAGTGCACGTGTCGTTGCGTTCCGTGCCGTGACGGACAAGATGCGAGTGCAGTTTGATAGCGCACACACTCACGTTGGTGGCCTCCCGCACTAGCCGCTGCTCCGTGTAGAGGATGTGCTTGATGCAGCGCACCAGCTCCAGAGGACATCGGTCATACGTGCTCTGAAAGACAAGGAGAACATGTGCCGTGGTTAAGGTCTCGTTAGCCCCTGACTAGGCGAGCGGCCGCCGTGCTCCGCACTCGCCAATTTAGACGCATCAAGGAGCTTCTCGGGGGCCCAGTGCGCCGAACACACTAAAGCTCATTAGAGGAGCCTTAATGATGGCCATCTCTGAAGAGGGACGTGCTTCGTTTGCGCGATCATTAGCATACGAGGACACAGCAGTGTTTTAGATGTTCATGGAGTGACAGTTACACTAAGAATTATTTCCTTTAATCCGTCAGTGGGACGGCTGCATCCAAAGTCAAACATAATCTGCATCATGTCTATTTTCATGCAGGTGTGATGTCTTTAGGTGTGATCGAATGTGAGGGTGAATGTTTGTTTGTCTTTATGTGCCCTGTGATTGGCTGGCGACGAGTCTAGGGTGTAGCCGCCTCTCGCCCAAAGTCAGCTGATAGACGCTCCAGCTCACCTGCGAACATAGTGAGGATAAGCAGTACTGAAAATTGATGGATGGAATTAATGCATTAAAGCAACATTTTAACATGTCATTGATGTATGAATGTGTGCGTTAATGGGTGAATGTGAGGCTTTGTAAAGCACTTTGTGCACCGTATGGTGTAGACAAAGTGCAATATACTGTAAGTGCACTCCATGCACCTTTTACAAGCATGAAGAGATGTTAATCACAGTAATAACTCAAATTATGGATAATAATGAAAGATGACCGTTTAACTTGAGGCATTATTTTTCTAGGAAATTTCAGTTGAACTCCAAATTGTCTTCGATTTCAGTATATGCATGCGTCGCACTGTGGCCATGTCAGTAAAACAAACAAAAAAAACAAAAAAATCAAATAAAATCCCAAAAGCGAAATTATTTGGCGCCAGAAATCCAGGAATTTGGCTTTGCAAAGCCAATCCCCCTTCGCCCAGTTCCACTGCCTGGTTTCCGGGAGGCTAGCAGGAGGCGAGAGAAGAATGGATTTTGAGAGCAGGGATCATAAATAGCGGCGCTGGCTAACTACCAAGGCCGCACTTGGACTGTCCTCATGTTTTTCCTTGCAGTGGATACAAACTGTTCTGAAACATTTGGTGTTCCTCTGTGTGCTCTTTCTAAAAAAAACATTCAACCAGGGAGATGTCGAAAGGGACGGCTTGTTCCTACAGGAGAAACACTTTCAATGAAAGAATTGCACAGTGGTGCCTTGAGATACGAGTTTAATTTGTTCTGTGACCACAATCATAACTCAAAACGTCATCGTTTCCCATTGAAATGAATGACAATGCCACAAATCCATTCCAGCCTTCCACCCAAAAATGTTTATTTTAATGAGGAAAAATAGCATTCCATAATATTGTATTTTATAAAAACATACAGTAATAATTACATTAAATAGATTTATAAAGAATTTAACAGTTTTTGTCACGCTGCATCAATTGAATGGCCATTGGGCTGCTCCTGGTGTGCCTGCCTTGGCCAAATGGGGGCAGTATAAGACAGACAGACAGATTTACTGTCAAGACGTCTCGACTCCTCTCTCAGCTCATCAGTATGGTGCTAATAACAGATGTTCTACGCAGAGGATAAAAAAATACAGTGATTCCCCGCATATTTGCGTTCAGCATTTGCGGATTCACCTATTAGTGGATTTTTGGGGAAACCTTTCCCCGTTATTGGCAGAAACCTGCGCTTATTTGTGGGTATTTTTCCCGGATCCCCCACTTATTCCTTTTTTTTTTTTTCTTTTTTTTTGACCCAGTCCCGAGCTTATTCGTTTTTCGCATCATTATTCGCCAAGGCCCGGTTACTATTCCCTGTGAAAAGCGGCGATCCACTGTATATGACTTTGAGCAATGATACATTATCTGTCTCTGTGCTGCTGCATTGTTCGTGTTCAATTTATTGCTTAAAGGGTTAAATCAACACAACATAGGTGTTATTAAGCGTTAGTCATGTGTAGTTTGAAAATAAACTCCAACTGGGAATGCCAATAAACAGCTTGAAGTCTCTTTTTTGAACAATTGCGCTCTAATCATATCTGTCAAACTGCTGTTTGTTTTGAAGTGAGTTGAGTCACTGCCATCATACAGCGCTTGTATCTTAAGTCTGCGCTCGCAAGTCAAAGCAAAAAATAAAGAAATCGGTCCAACAATGGTGTGTCGACTCACTACTATCTCAAGACACCGCTGGGTCGTATCCCCACCCGAGCGTCGTTATGTTTAGTGGCCCTCGGAGGTGCAGAACAGCAGCTACGCTTCCGTCGGCCTGCCACAGAGCACACGGTGGCTACACAAGTAGCTTACCACCTGACTGTGGAGTGAATGAAAAATGTGTATAATTTTAAAGCATCTTTTGCCGCTTTTCCATGACAAATTCCAGAACGGCCTGGCCCCGCTCTACTCCCGCCTCGCCTCGCTTCGCCTGGCCTGGCCGCCGTTGCTTTTCCATTACAACAGGCATCAGTCAAAAGTGGGAGGGATTGGAGCGGGATCAAGAAGGTGACGCGCTCGTTTCTTGTTGCGCCTTCCTATCTCGCTGTATTTCGTCTTCTGCCAATATGGACACAAATGCCCGCACCTCCTCAGTAGACCACAGAACAAAAGCTGCTTTAAACCTGCCAGACACTGCGCCACGTGCTCGAACCCGACTGGACCAGACCATCGTCGAGAGTTGTCGACGCACCCTTGCGCATGAGTGATTCTCGCCGAACCTGTATAGGCGTTTGATGCTCGTAGATTTTCACGACTTACCTTGAGTTGGCTGGCGTAGTGTCCCAGTTTGATTTTGAGCAGGAAGCAGTCCTCGCCGACCTGGTGCTCCGCCTTGTTCTGCAGCTCTTGGATCAGGCCGTCCAGCAAGCGCTTGGCCTTGAACTCCTCCTGCGGGTTCTCCAAGTCGATGTTATCCCTGACCGAGGCAAACACGCATGTTTGAATAGGTTAAATGATGAATACAAGGTGGCACCCTGTCGTGGACACGCGAAAGTTGGGAGGTGCGCCAGAAAGAGGACTGGGAGGGCCGAGTACAGCGTATCACCAATTTATCGACATTGATCAACGCATGTGTCAATTTTTTTGGCTGCGCTGAGATTCTATCCGCAGACTGGAACTTTTCCAAAGCTGGAAAATATGACTAATTGATAGTCCTAAAATATTTTGGTGAATTAGAAGTGTTCTACTTCTTTGCCTTGAATCAAATTTCTGGTATTATAAGAATGTGTGTTCATGTACTGTATATATCTTGTCTATATCAATATCAATATCGGCTCATATATCGGTCAAATTATTGGATATTGGCTCTTTTTTTTTTTGCCCCCCAAAATCCCATATTGGTAGGGTTAATGAGGAAGAGAAATGCATCTACACATTCCTGCCAGTAGGCCGACATGCGGTCAAATGCGCTTTCGGGAAATTAATCCACAACAGCTGCTTCAAACCAAAATTTCAGACTTCCTGTGTCTTCTCAGGTATGATTTACTATTTTATGGGTCTACTTATGATTAACATTCCAATCCAATGTCATGCTGCTGAGTGAAAGTGGCTTCAGGGGCGGATTTTTTATTTTTCTGTAAAATTTGGGTTACATTCATACATTCTTGAAACAATTTCTACCCTTGGAAATGGTGACAACAAAAGAACATAGTAGACTTCTTGCATGTTTCTCTGCAGTTTCTTTCGACTTCTTTTGTGCATCTACTCATGATACCCTATTGAATATTTATGTTGCCTAAGTGTAACACGCATGAAATCAACCATCAGTTCAAATTTGGTATCAATTGGAAAAAATCTCTAGGACAAGTTATTTTTTTGAAGGACCTCAGAAAATGGCCCAAATGACTATAAAACGGCCACTTCAAACCAAAACGGCAGACTTCCTGTGTCTGAATGGAGTTGTCAAGAGTTTTCTTTTATGGAGTGTCATCAAACATCGGTGCCATGCTTCGCCCGCACGCAATGACAAAAACCTCAAACTTGGAAAATGCTTTCTGGAAAGAGTTTGCCGAAGGCTTGTTTATGATCCCAAACAGATTGAAAAGCAGCCCGCAAAACAAGCGCTGAGACTGACTGCATGGCGAGATGAGACGCACTCCAAAACATTTTTGTATAGTAGTGAGCGAGCGCTAGATTATTTAGACTTTTTGCACTTTTTTTAAATTAGACTACCGATAACTGGAGTTAGCCATCATTTTTTTCCCACAACAGCAGAGGCTCTGTATTTTCTTTCATTCTGCCTTCCCGTAGGCGAAACAGCCTGATGTTCCACTACTTTTATTCATATACGGCCATATTCTCCCGTTGGTACATAAATCAGTATTTTACGCGCCTGGCTTGCACATTTTCAAGTTACGCCGATTCTGCCTGGTCAGTTCGCGCAGAACGGCTTGAGAGGCATAACTCATTGAATTCTGCACGTGGATTGAATTCCCGGAATGTGGATAATTTCCTGAGACATGTGAAAGCCTCTGAAATCCACTCAAAGACTATGTCACACTCTAACAGGCTAAGGGGCATGTGTGTTTGTCTTCTCTAATCGCCATACTACATATTGTATATGTAATTGAATCATAATACTCTGCATATGAGTGAAGGCCATCAATAAGAAAGCGAGTGAGCCAGCTGTTGATCAGCGTTGCCCAGCAACCATACTAGCGCCACACACGGGGCGCGTCACTTAAATGACAATGACATACATCAAATATAAACAGAATTATTCCATGTCTAAAACACCATGGCGCCATCAAGATGACTGCAGTTGTCGTAAGCAACGCTTTCAGACAAACTCCCAAGCCGCCATGCAGCGTGTTTGAAACGGAAATGTGGCTCTCAGAACTTGCATTAAAATAAATAAATAAAGAAATAATATGGCATGATATGTTGACGTTGTGCAGTCGGCGATGGGCCAAGTGTCCGTCGGCATGGCGAGTCAGCCGCCGGGTCACCAGCAGCAGCCATTGGAGGCTCGGAGCATGCGAGCAAATCAAAACCTGCGATATGTTTCATCTTCCCGGGGCGCTAGACTTCCTACAGCCTCTGGAGCGCGCAAGAGGAAACCTGCTTAGATCTTGGGCAGAATATGCGCAAGGCCAGATATGAGAGGGAACGTTTTAGGGTTACTCTAAACAAAGCGCGCACATGGCCAGAAGACGCGCAAGTGATAGACTTAAGTGGAGGGCAGAATGGGCGCAGAGGGAAAAGTGCAGAGCTGCGAGCCTTTTCTGACTTAAGCATACGGGAGAATATAGCCCATAGTCAACTGTCTATAGACATATATTTATACTGCACTGTTCAAATGACAGTTCCAATTTTTGCTTTCAAGTGGCAAAATTGCGATATGTGTCATAGCAGCATGAATGGGGAAAAAAAATACGGAATCAGATCAATTCAGATCGGAATCAAAATCCGATCGGTGTGAGTCAAGGCGAGGGCAGCGTAAACGCAGCTTGATGGAAACGCGCTCCCCCTTTTTTTTTTTTTCCACTTGACTCGAGCGGCAGCACAGCTGAAGCTCGCTCTCGACTGTCATCTTGGCTCTCACGCAAAGCAAAAAAAAAAATTGACCAAGTGACGACTCATAAGTTCAAGGTACCCCTGTGGTAAGTAACGTTTAAATATTTGAATTATTTATGCATTATTTTTGTCACAGCTGCAATTTTCATGCAATCTGGGCATCTGCGAACGCGGGTTATTTCATGTGTTCAGTCGGTGTGAGCTCAGATATACAGTAGGCATTAAATGGGATGACATGAAATGATCTCAAGCAGAGTTCACTTCGTGCGAGATTAATTCAAAGAGGGGCACCTAGCATGCGTGTGCCATTGTCGTCGAATAACTTTTCAGACTCACCAGAGTTGGCCCTCGATCCACTGCGACAGGTAATGTCGCACTTCGATGGGGAAGTGCTGACCGTACAGAGATTGCATCTGGTGGAGAGCATCTCCCTGGAGCTGCTGGGCCTGGATCCACACTGCCATCTTCAACACCCTGCCGCAGACAGCGAAAGGGAAGACAGGCAGGTCAGTCTGTTCAGTTGCTTGTAAATTGACAAGAAATAAGAAGACAATCTGAAGCTGATGGGAAGAGCCATCAGCCGGAGATAATCGAATCAAGTGGATGCGTTCCAAAAGTTACAGTCTTTAAAAGAGGTCAATTCCCTCTTTGTTCCCCCCCGCCCCACAGATCTGCCGTGGAAGAGGGAATTTAGAAATAAAAGACTGAACCGATGGAAGATATTCACTTAATTGGTTTGACACAAACTGCAAGGGGAGATAATCGCATCATCACATGAACGTTTAAAGCCCATTTGGACCGACTGCTAACATGCTCGCTGCATGAACCTTATTTGGCGCAACGTACAGAACACATCCTCTAACGCTTAAATACTTTGCAGTTCTAGTTTTAAGAAAACACTCATTCAATTTGTTCCCTGACCATGCTTTTAACTTAAAACACTCGTATCTGAAAACGCTTCAGTAGGTCCTGCTGTTTTGTTTAGCAACAGAGTTCAAATGGCCTCAGTGGTTAACTCGTCAACGTCTGTGTGTGAACACAACAGCGTCTATGAAGCTGATATATTTACTGCTGGGTTTCTTTGCACACTTGCGCCTCACAGTTCTGTGGTTCAGGGACATTTACAGACTATCATACCAACTGAAATATGATAAACATGGTGTAATGTGAAGTCGAGCAGAGGACTTTGTGCTGGGGTCACTTCTGCAGTTGTTTTACCGTCAATACACCCACATGTTCTTCTCAAAAAGGGGCACAGTAGCCATCCCCAGTGGGTGTGTAATGAGTGTGCAGGGATGTTTGTGGTTTATGTGGTGTTGGTGGTTAGCGCTGCGCACTGTGACGCCCTCTCAGTTTGTAGCTCACATCCAAAGCACACAAAAATAAAGACTTCTGGAGAAGTGACTGGACAGAAGGATCTGATCATTAGGACGACGAGGGAGCCCACGGGGGTGGTGCTTTCATTCAGACAAAACTCCTACACCGCATCAACAATTCCACTTATTCTCGCCTGGGAATGCACCCGAAGATGATCCAGCACACAGTCGGAACTAATCATAACTGGCGAATGTTTGTTGAACTTTCACCTTCGTCCGATGTTGTCTTTCCCACAAAAACGGAAAATAATCTTAAATCCAAACATGCAGTGTCGAATAATAAAATGTCTGTGTAGATTTTCAATCATCCAGCTCATGGTAATCCGTAAAGGTTGAATCAAGGCAACTGGGCTGTGCTTGTTTGTTGAAGACGTTTCACCTTTAATCCAAAAGGCTTCCTCAGTTCTAAATTTTAGGTGTGGTATGTCCTTATTTATGCCAAATAAACTAAACTACTGAATGTATATTTCATATCTCTAATACCAGGATCAGCAACCAACGTGGAGAGCCTCTTGAGAGCCGACAAGCGTGTTTCTATGGGGAACCAGGACCTCGCCATAAATGTTCTTTTTTTAAATTTTCAACTTAACGGCATTGTTTTGACGTGTTGGGGAGGGGCTTACACAATGGCCCTGTGAGTCGGCATTGGGAGGAATCCGCTACGTTTTCTTGATCGATAATTTATATAAATGAATGATCAGTTCATCTGTATTAATTACATTGGGAGACGTTTCCACAAAATTCCAAATTGTATGATTTCAACCAAAATGAGTTCCTCGTGAACACATACCCTGCCTACGGGGATGTGTGTGCATATTGACTTTTATAGGAAGTGCTTTTGTAATTTGATCCGTAACGTCCAGTAGTGGAAAGCACAAGCGCAGATATTTGGACGCCGCTCAAAAAGGACAGATAAACGAAGAGTGCACATGACATTCCTTTCTCTCATAATGCAACTAATATTAACGATACCCGCACAAATGTTGCCATTCGATGCTATCTTGGCGCGACTGTGTCAGAATCAGCCAAGGAAACGCACAAAAAAAAACAACAACAAAAAAAACACATCAAGAGCAAGTTAGACAACACTCAGTACTTTATGTAATTGTAAAATGTTTAAAAGACAGCCAACCCTGGATGGGCAGAAAATGTATCCCCTTCATCAAAGTGGATAAAAAGCACACAAACACTACTACAGAGAGATTTCATTTATGCATGCCAATAAAGGCAGAGTTTACAGTTTTAAAAATACATTTTCTTTGTCATATACTGTATGTTAAAACTATCTGTAAGACCTGCCTGATGATGGTTGGAAAAATCTTTTCTCTCTGGCCCGATTTTATACTTGTAATTTAATCTTAATTATTATTTTAAAATGGTCCTGCCGCGACACGAACAACCCATCAAAGACTTGTTTTGGCAGATGGTATGACCTAATAGTGTGTCAATCATTTTCTCGTGGTAGCGAACGCACACTATGTCTGCTGAACAGGGTAGCCTTGCGGCGATAGTCTTCTTGGGCAGATTATTGAACTCCGGTTAGCAAAAAACATTCAAGAGAAGTAATTGGATAGTTTTCGAGACAATTCAAGGGTGCAATAGTGCAATAGTGATGTCCTACGCGGACGGCTGATTTGCTGGGCTTCGAAAACCACCACCAATGTCGCCGTTCTCACTGCGTAGTCAGGTAAGTTGCTCACCTCTCTTATATGTTACTTGATCGCAGTCATTTCTCACTCGCGAGCGCCCCCCAGAAAGTATTGGTGGGGGGGAATCAGTTTTATCAATGTTATCAAAGACATTTTATTTTACTCTTCTGGATGTCACCTAAATAGATTATTTAGTTCCCAATAAACAAAATCCAAATTGAGCTTGTTTAAAAGGTGAAAAGGCAAACAATCCAAACAGCAGCGAAAATACAAACCACAACGTTATATTACAACAGGAGAATGGCTGACTCATCATTACCTTTCTTGTCTCCCATTAGCGTGCTACATTCACGGCACGGCGGTGGTATGTCACACGCGTTTGAAGCCCAGCAGAGAGGCGTTTTAATTCCGCCGCAGAGGGACTCGCAATACGGCACAGCTTAATAAAAAAAATTTTTTTTTAAAAATAAATAAATAAATTTAAAAAAAACCAAACTGAACCCGAGCGGGCCATCACCCACTCCTTCCTGTCAGGGAAACCTGCCATTCATTTAACGTAAGCACTTCCTGTGAGGAAACTGGAGGTGCCACCCACCATTCCGAGCACTCTCCTTCATGCCAGCATTCAGACAACACATGCAATACAACAACAACAACAACATATATTTTTGGAGCGTTCATGTGTTTAAAGCTCATTTATTTTCATTTTATGACTAGTTAAAAAGCTCATGTTCAGGAACCTTTACTGAAGCCGAGGTCCAGTACATGACAAGTTCTTTTAATTAAATACCTACGTTTTTGCTCTAATTGCACATAAATCTACCAACCCCGCATGAAGTTGTTGTTGTTGTTGTTTTAGAACAAAAGGAGTATTACTAAAGTAATAAAGTGAAAACGTTTTCCAGAACAGAAGTCATATTTGTTGGAGGAATACAGTCCTATTTTCCAGAAAATAATGGAGTCTTTTCCAGAATAAAAGGCGTAACATTACAAGAATAAAGTTGTACTTTTCAAATTCACTTGTTAAAATATGACTTTCTTCTTTCATTAAACTTTGACTTTAATATCATATCTAGGTCCTCACCGATTAATCATCTGGCCAACTTGATCGGCCGATGTTAGTCCTTTTGAAATCAGCAAAAATCATCGGTGATTGTCAGTTTGATCCAAATTTTTTTCCCTTTCCTTACTTTAAGCCATTATAATAATTTCTAAATATGACGCTCAATTGTATACAGTACAGTTGTTTGAATTTAAATATTATTTTCAATATTTATAGTGAGTAACAGCTTTTGTTACACAATGATACTTGTTTTACAAAGAAAACTGACATTGTTATTCACAGTAAATGTCCTGTTCTTAAAAAATATTTTTTTCCTGCGTAACATTTCACCCTCTCTCTCGAAATTAGCTATAAAACATTTGAAACCGTATCATACACACATTTTTTTTTTTTTTTTTTTAAATTCAAATTTGGGAGGATCATTAACAACACTCTTCTCCGTGGTGCTTCAAATTTACGAGACAGATTCAATTCAAATGAAACGGGAGAAGATGAGGAGCATCACCTAAAAATCTCTCTACATCTCCTTTAAAGCCAGCACTCTTGGTCGACGTTTATATATCTCTTATTTTGAAGTGGAAAAGTTGCCGTGGTTACTGAAAATCAAAGCAACAAGTTCACGCTTAGCTTATTGAATTAAACCATCACGGGAGGAGGACAGAGAAATCTTGTTGTAGCGCGTGGACACATGACCTGTAACTGTGGTTGACAGCTTGAAGGAAGGGCTCCTATAAGAGGCTTTTGAAGAAGAAAAAAGAAAAGGAAAAGGAAAAAAGAAGACTGTTGTGCTAGCCGTCTCGGGCCCGGGGGACACGTTGCCACGCAGCAGCCCAAATCCCCTCACGCTGCCAACAGGGGGAAATCACTCATTAGCTCGGTGGCGTATCAGCACACATGGACCCGGATGTGAATGCTGCCACGTATACATCCGCCCACCAGACCACCGCTCCAGTCCCTCCGTCTTTTGACTCGCTTTCTAATGTGGAAAACATACCATTAAACCACGCTCCCAAGAGATGGGATTATGTACGACGGTTGGCCCACTCGCCATGTCGTCTGCCATCTGTATCCAATAGACACACTGCCGTCTTAAAAAGGTCATCTTTTGACCTTCATCTACGTCGGTTAAAAATGTGTTCTCGCGTGTGGGCTAATATTTGACTCAATTGGGATGCCACTTTCAAAGCAGATTCTTTGCTTTGTGTTGCCAGCAAAATTTTAGGTACAAACAAGCGTCAAATCTGCCGCTACTTAAGTAGAGTGGAAAAGAAAATGCAGAAAATTAAAAGTACAGTGTTGCCGAGACAGTGTGCTGCTCATTGTGGTGTGTGCGCGCCTTGGACGGATATACAGTACAGGACTGGAGACTCAGCTCCTCTCTCGGCTTCTCAGTACGGGCAGGATTATTCGTCGTTCTTCGCAGAGGATAAAGAATATATGCCTGTGAGCATTGTTATATTATCTGCACACATGCACGACCGATTGTGGGGATAGGTTCATGACGTCAGACATATTTAAGTCACCCACGGTTATCAATGCCGCTGTACGCGTTGCGACTTGTTATCCGAGGTCTCAGTGTTATATTGTTGCTATTACGATTATTACACTCGAGCTAACGTTTTATTGTTGATCCGCATCATTATTACGGTTGTTAACTTATTTGAAGACCTTTAAAGTTCCAGTGGAACCGTTCCACTGCACATGCATTACTTTTGGGGAATTCTCAATATATACTGTATAATGTATACTATTTTTTTAAAAACCTGTGGACGAATATTCTCTCAGTGCACACAACTGAAAAAAACATCGCTGGGATGAAATTTTAAAATAAACGATTTGATGAAAGCTACCAGACTAGCCATTGCAGTTGTTTTTGCTCAAAGCACAGCAGCAAGACTGGACAAGCAAGACATACAGGGGCGTGCAAAGGTGAGTAACAATGTAACTGTGTGAAGAGGGAGGAATAGTTCACAGCGAGCCTGAGGACAGCCGTTAGCCACGACGTTAACAGCGGCGGTGCAACCACAGTCGCCGTGCCGCAAGTAAAAGCACAAGGTCCTGTCACACTGCTTTCTCAAATGTGATTAGAGCAGCGGTTATTCTATGGGTTATGTCAACAGTGTGGGCGAACGTCAACAAAGTCTTGATAACCATGCGGTTCGGATTGTCACTTATATGAATCAGGAGAAGAAGGCATTAGGGGTTGGAAAAAAAAATCTGAAATTGTGATGCATCTCTAACGGTACTGTATTACACAGTATTAGTTTTGTCCACCACTGTAGTATCCATGACTTTGAATGTGTATGGCTTTAAAGGTCAGGGCCCATGCTTATTTCAGCGAGACAAGAAATGTGTGTAAAATGTACTGTAATTATGAATCCTTTCATTAAAAAAAAAAAAAAACATGCCACATACATGTTATAAAGACACTTGAAACACACAAAAAATGCATCACGCCTTCAAGTAGTGCAACCACTGCAGCTTCCTTGCCCCTCAGCATTCGGCCTGCATGTTGACTGATGAAACAGCAGTTCGTCTGATGTGGAATCAATCAGGGGAGTCATAATTCACCGCAGGTGACAGCTCCCCTGCAGGACTCATCTAGACGACATGGAAAATAACGAGGCGTGTCATTGACCCGCTTTGCGCCGGCAAATTGAACCAGTTGGGGAAAGCAAACACGAGAGCGGTTAGTCAACTCTGACTACCTGCTGTATGATGTATATTTAGGAAGAAAAAAAAGCTTCCCCAACCACTGCTGATACAGGACGTCACCAAATGCTGTCTTTACAACAAAACATCTTGTGTTGCTTGTTCTTGAATGTGGCCTTCCTGCTTTTGGTTTTGTTTTCAGTAATAGAACTGGAGTCATTTTGAAAATAGAGGCCGAGCATGAAAACAGCATTCATTTTGTAATGGCTGGCTAAATTGCCATCACGCCACTGAAAACAGTTTTGGTTCTGCTTCCAATCACTGAACAGTAGGTGAGTCACAAATACAGTGGGGCCTTGAGATATGAGTGACCCAATTTCAGAGTTTTTCGAGATATGAGCTGTCATCCGGACGACTTTTTTGCTTCGACTTGCGAATGCAAACTTGAGATACTAGCGCTGTATGCTCAATTCAACTCACTTCACAATAAGCACCAGTTCGGTAAATCGTGAACAATTCATAAAGAACGGCACGCGAGCTTAATGCCAACATAAAACGGAAAATGCCATTGACGTGCTAGTGGATAGCATCGACAGTCGCAGTTTTAGAACCCTTTAAGCGACGGATATTTGAAGACATACAGTAGAGTAGCACGTGGAGACAGATAATATAATAATACTCACAGGTATATATTCTTAATCCTCTATGAAAAAATACTAATATTCAGCATCTTACTGAGTCACTTACAGTGGCAGTAGAAGAAGTACTATTCTTCTTTGTTTGTGGCTGTATGACTGTATTATATTGCTTCCCGGTGCCCCAGGCGGGAACACCAGAAGGCGGCTAGATTAGGATTATGCACACCTTTTAAGAGAATTACTCACTGTTATGTACAACGTCAAGTTTCTCCGCCCATGGCGTGATCAGCTACACTACACACTTTACTACACACGTACTGTCTGAAACACTATCATGCAGATGCACTAGCATGCAGAAACACCCACATCCACCATCCTGCTATCACATAAAAGTCTCAAGATAAGCAGAGTCGCATTGAGCTTTGGTGAATGTACAGTTTAGAGCTAGCTAACAGCATTAGCTTCTGATCTATGGCACACAGTTGATTCTTCAGCGATGTTTTCGATGCAGTAGTTGAGGATACTGTGTTGAGCCTTTGGTGATGCGTTAATGTGCCACATGCACACAGTGCAGTGTATTAAGTGCTGCATCCATGAGTGAAAACATTTTAATTGTCTTTATAGGCTTGCAAATTGCCCCCCCCCCCCCCCAAACTGTGGACTTTTTACTTGCTTGTTCAAAGCCATAGCCCCACCCCAGTCGTCATGGTAACAAAATCTATACTCGCCATTGGCCCAACAGTATTTGGGGCACCATACACAGTCTCACTCTCATGAGACAGGGCGAGTCCCTTTAAACGGACTCATTTCAGCAATACAAGACATCTATCATCTGTCGATCATTCTTGGTCCTTGGGGTAGTTTCATGAAGCATTTCACAGACACTGTGACGACAGAGAACTGTTTTAAATTGTGGGGAAAAAAAGCCTAATGTGTCTCCTTCAAAGTAAAAAGTCTACACTTCAATCACACTGCCACTGATTTTATTTCAATTCCTTTGTAGTGGTGCATCAAGGCCTAAAAACTGGCCACCGCCCTACTGTATATCCAGTATGTTTGGATTGTTTAAATAGCAATAGATCAAACGCCACACGCAGATCTCAGCACTATGACAGCGTAACCTCATTGCACTCAGCTGGCCACCTACCCCCTGATCCGCCTCCCCGCCCTCTCGCCCTTGGAGCCGGAGCTTGGCTAGCCAATGACCTGCTTTGTCTCACCCAACCCCCTTTTTTTCCCACCCATCCCTCGCTCACACTTTGCAGCCATCTGGACAGATGCCTCGGAGCAAGTCGGGCTATTTGAGGTGAAGCGGCAGCCATAAGATTAGAGTAGTTTGAAGTGCAAGACGTGCGAAAAAAGGCACATATAGACTCAATGTTGACTTCTAGTAATAAAAAAAAAAAAACACCATCTGTCAGGGGGTTGGTTTGTTTTGAAAATTAGGTAGCAGTTTGAAGGTCACATTACAGATATATCTCCCGACTGAACAAATGGCGGAAAGGTCTAAGCCAAATGTAAATACAAATATGTCTTCAAATGCTGTACAGGTATTTGGGCAACTCAGCTTCATGACATATCATAATAACATTACTTGCTCCTGCACCCGCTTATACATGGCCAATGTAATTTCTTTGTTCACAAAAAGTTGGTTGAGAACACATGGCAGTCAGCAAGTCACCGGTGAGCTAGCTAGCCAGTGTGAGATGCCAAATTGGCAATCTGCATCTTCACTCTCTTATCAGAACAGCACCAACAGATGGATTACAATACATGAGAAGTCACAGAAGATCCAAATCAAGTAGCTTTGTAC
The DNA here is from genome assembly GCF_024500275.1 of Phycodurus eques. Lineage (NCBI taxonomy): Eukaryota > Metazoa > Chordata > Actinopteri > Syngnathiformes > Syngnathidae > Phycodurus > Phycodurus eques. The sequence continues at coordinate 19,020,900 of NC_084540.1, forward strand.
AAAAAATGTTGGCCGAGAACATACGGTAGTGGTTTGACACATACGGTAAAGGTTTGACACATACGGTGTCAAACCTTTAACGAGTCAATGAGTCAAAAAAGTCGAGAGTCAAAAAAGAAAAAAGAAAAAAAAAATATATATATATATTTTTTTTTTTTTCTTTTTTCTTTTTTTTTTAGATGAGCAGTATACATAGTATATAGTCAATGATGAATAAAGTTGTTTCGCTCAGGTGTGCTGTCTGATTAGTGACGCTTACGGTTGAGGGCGCACATATCTTTACCCATTGACTCTCGTTAAAGGTTTGACATGCGCAGTAGCTCAGTGCAATATATTGGGGCAAGGTGGGGTGCCACATTCTAGCACCTGATTCTAGCACATTCTAGCACCACATTCTAGCACATTCTAGCATCCTTGCGCGAGATCTATGCACGCAGCACTTTGGTGATTCACTAAAGTTTAAAAAAAAAAAAAAAGAAAAAAAAGATGACAATCATGATCATAAGCTTTGGAAATGTTTTAGAAACCGTCAATTAAAAGGGTTGAAATGCCATTCATAACTCAAATACCACAATGTAATGGAATGTAATTTAATTAATAAGATAACTAACCAATATGCACTGGACTTTGGGTTCTTCTTCGTTCCCAAATACTACTACATGACACACTGCGTTCGATTCCAAGTGACAAGCATATGGCGAGTGAGCTCGTGTTTACTGAGTGCTTCTTGTCAAACAACAAAAACATTTAGCACCTACGTACACAGGCTTTTCCTATGATTACTTGAATGAACGCCAAACAATGTTGCGGTCTGGCTCTGAAGTCAAGGCACTGAAATTTTATAATCACATAATTATCCATTGGCGAACATTCGCTATTTTGGGCGCAGCGATTGATGTATCCTGACATAATTAAAACGGGCGGACAAAGCAGAAATTGTGGGCTTGTCATTAGAGAGAGAAATTACTGCTTTTGAGCAAGAACAAAAGTGCCAAGCGATCATATGGAAAATGGTGCCCTTAAAAACCCAGTTTCTAAACAATGGGTGAAATGTTCTTTTGAATAGGAACCTTGGCGCATTGGACATTCTCTATAATAAACCAGCTTCCAATCCGGTTTGTATTACTGACAAATTGACGTTTATCTGGAACAAATAAAAGGTTAATTGAAACCGTCTGTGAAACAGTTCATGTACATGGCATTAACAAATTCCCTTGAACAAAAAGGTATTTGAAGTAACATTTCATGTATAACGAGACTTAACCGCTATGTTATGTCACTGATCAAAACTAAAATAACATAAAACAGATTCAAACCTGGGTGCAAAATACAGAATATGACTCCCTCTCAAGTTGTGTTTTATTTTGACAACAAGTACCCCGAAGCTCAATCCCACCCGGCGGACCACCCTGCCAGCTCGCTACCGTCCTGGCCTTGTTGTCTTCCCAAACAGTGTTAAATGTCATCTGACAAGTGAACAAACAGCCCAGAGAGCCCCCCTCCCCTTCCCTCTGTGTCAAACTGGGAGCAAAAGGGGATCCAAATATGTCAAACAGGGCTGGGAGCATTTAAGCCTCACCCCTGGGGAGGTTAACATAAGACAGGAAATAACAACGGCATGAATAAAAAAATGGCATTTTATTATTTCATGGTCAGCTAGCTGAAGACGTTTGGAAGCAAGACACAACAGAGCACTTGTCTAAAACAAGAATTTCAGCTACAGCAGTTTGCCAACTCTTTTTTTATTTTTATTATCAGATGATCATATTACATTGAGTTTTAGTAGCAGCGGTACACAGACAGTAGTTCTCATTTTTCAACACAATTCGCAGCTACTTATGAGCATGTTAATATTAACAATTTCTTGTTTTTTTATAGAGAGACTTAATGTGCTTCATTTGGGGTTCAGGAATTTGTACTTTTCGGTACAGCAGAGAGCAAAACCAAGTTCCCACATGGAACATATTAAGTAAGGGATAAAAAGTGTAACTGCCTCGCGCTCTAGCCAGTGGATACACTCAGCTTTTGGCTAGAGGACGTCACAGCTAGCAATATGCTTTTGGCAGTACGTCAAACCAACACGGTGCTAACGCAACTTCGAGTGGCGTTTAAACGGGCTCCTGAGGTGAAGCCAAAGCGATAACAAATGACATCGGTTAGGGCCCGGCCGATATGGATTTTTTTAAGCCAGCTCCAATTCCGATATTTGGCAGAAAAAAAATATCTGATAATCTATTAATCAGCCAATTCATCTAAATATATATGATGAATGACTTCTTGTTTGGTCCCTTAATATGAATATGATATGAATTACAGGCAGAACATTTGACAATACTTTGTCCTTTAGTATTTGTTTAAGAGAGGAATTTTCAAGTACAAAAAAGTATTACCTGAAGAATTTATCTTGAGATTTAGGCCACAGATGTATGCAGGTAAGTAAATTACTGGAATATGCATGATGCCCATAACCTTTGATCACATTTCTTCTACTCGCATTTTAAATGATGTACATAGAGAGCGTGAAAACCGAAATCCGTACTCACCCATGGCCCAGCAGTATAAAGGGCGGGGTGTCCAGTCGCTCATTTGCATGAGACAAACAGGCTGAGTTCAGCAAGACGAGAAAAGTGTGTAAAATGTACTAGAATAGTTGACATTTGGGATATTTTGACAAAAGCCCAACAAAGACACCTTGAAACCGTTTTAATTTGTGGGGGAAAAATGCATTATTTCTCCTTTAAAGCCTCGTAAGCTTGTTTTCATACCGTTGAAAAATCATTCTGCATATGTATAATGTGCAACAAAGAAATTAGCCTCGAATAAAACAATATTTGCGTAGTTACAGTATATCCTGATTCATGAGGCAAACCGGTCCCTGGTGGTACGGTTCATCATGGGCCGACGCTCTACTGAATATCTAAGTGGCCCAGATCGCTGCGAGTAACTTTGCGCAAGTCGTGCACTCATGTATGAGAGGAGCGAAATGGCCAAAAATCAATGTTTTCCATACCTTCTTTTAAAAAGGATGTGCTGCTAAATTAGTTGACAGCCGAGCCAATCACTTTGCATTTACACTTAATCCAGTTAGCTAGCCTCTTTTAACTATGTTAAACAATTCAAAGTGGCGCCTAATTCTTTTTATTTGTCCCGAAGCCCCTGTAACGAGGTTAACCCTCCTCTCCAGGAGGCTCATGTCATCGCCCAGCCGTGTCGGCTCAATTTTTGTGACCTTTCCACAGCGAGCGGCGTCACGCTGTATCAGGTAGTGAGCGCATGGCTGTGTGTGTGTGTGTGTGTGTGTTTTGGTGGAAATAGGGGTTATTTACATGACGAGCTCTGAAAGAAAGAGCGTCTGAGATCGAATCAAATTCTCTTTGTATGGTAATTACGATAACAATCTAGCTCAAATAACAAAGTTATTCTTTTGGGTTTGCGAAATGATTGATTTTGGACAGACGTTAGCGAGACAATCATGTTCCTCTGGACGAAATTTTGTAATGTGCTTTCTACGTTGCATGCCCAGTTTCCTTGCCTCACTATGTGCTGCTGTTTTGATAAACAACAGAGTTCAAACGGGCTCAGCAGTCTGCTTTCATGTCCATTCCAATGCAACGGACAGTATAAGGTAGGGACGTTTACAAGACTTAACAAAGACGTGATTTTCATACATTTGGTGAGCATACAACAAATGAGCCGCTAAGAGGACAAATTACAGCACTTTTTTATTGTTTGTGTACAAATAGTTGGGTCTCTGAAGTGCCTGGCCACTCATCCAGCATTAAAATAAACAACCAAGGCATTTCTTAAAACGTGTCTGTGAGCGAGCAGTTCTGAATGTCCACCTCATTTACATAATAACCACCCCAAAATGAGTTTCTCCATCCATGACTTGGCAGCTAGACTGGGCGAAGATTCGCCATTTTCGGACTCCATGGAAGAACTATCACGTAAACGGCAAATTTAGCTTCAAGTAAGCGGGACATACTTGAACACCCAGCTAAGTTGTCGACATGGGGGAAGGTTTTTTGTGTGTGTGTGTGTGTGTGTGTGTGTTTGAAGATGTTTCCATTGTGTACTCCACACAATGAATCAGTTACACTAAGCGTAATTTGACAGCTAAAATCTTTTGGTTTTGCCACAAATGCCGTCATGTTGAGGGGCCACATTTACTTCCGTAAACACGCCGCCTCGCAGTTGTACACGTGCACAACGTGACGTCTGGTTTAGTGCGCATGCGTGTGACGTCACGGGCGCGTTCCGTCCGCAACAGAAGCCGTATTTGTCTTTGTAATGTGAACGACTGCATAAAAAGATAGGATTTAACAAAAGCATCCGAATTGGGCATCATGCCCTAGAGTGTGAACGTAGCCTGAGTAGCTTAATAATAATAAGTGTACTGTAATTCTTTTTCATGTGTCTATTTTGATTGAAGAATTTCAATTCTCTCGTTCATTGTGGCCCGATTTCCCGTTTGCCCAACTTTTCGCCGTCCTTTTTCCACATATGTCCTTGTTCCTTTTGCCCCCTCAGCGTCTAACCTTGTAAACACCAGTTTCAGCCGTTTTGGAGAAACGCTGGACTTTGATGTTGCAAACTCGTCACAGGCCAAAGGTCAGTTAGCTGCGATTTCTCACATGCATTATCTCAGGATAGCCGCAGCCACCAGTCCCAACCCCCCACGCTGTCGCTGTACTTGCCGCACTCTCTCCCCCAGCCCCTGTGTGCCAAGTGCTGTGCTTTCATTGAAAGGTCAGCTCCAACTTTACCCTACAGAGAACTAATCCACAAAACCAGCAGGCTGCACCCATCTTGATCACTTAAGAGAGTTTAGTTTGCTTGAACTAAAAATAGTGTGGTTGTGGTCCCTGGTACACATGGTATGGCTCATAGTATAATATAGCTTCATTCAAAATGCGTTCTTTGGTTACTCAGCACTTTTCGAGATGGTACAGTGCGAATCTAAAAACAGGAGGCCCAGTGAGGAGGGGGAGGAGGAGCGGTTCGGTCTGAAGGCCAAGAGAGACTCTGCCAGGGTTCATGATGTCATGACAATGTCTTCTTGGAAGAAACATGGCTGGTATGCGTGAGGACGACATGATGTCCGGCTGTTGCATGAACAAGTACATGAAGAACTGGGTTATAAAAAACACTAATCTGGGAAGACTTTATACAAAAAAATTGGAGTGTGTCAGTGGGAAAGTAGGAAATGTACTTAAAGGAGAACTTTTCTGTTCTGTCAAAATACACCAAGGATCAAGAATAATAGATGTGTTCTTGCAGCAAATTTCTTGCCATGGCAAATAAAGTCCTCCCTTCACCCTGCGCCTCGCCAAAATGTGCGAAAAATCAATAAATCAATAAATACTCCTTATATAGTGGTGCCTTGAGATAGGAGTGACCTGATTTAGGAGTTTCTCAAAATACTAGCAGTCATTCGGCAGATTTGTTGCTTGGACTTTTGAGCGCAAACTTGAGATACGAGTACTGTATGGTAGCAGTGAACTCAATTCGACTCACGTCACACTAAGGAGCAGTTTGGCGACTGTTGAACAATTTGTCAAAAATGATGCCTAGAGCTGTTTAATGCCACTCCCAGTTGAAGTCGTACTGTCAAACTAAACATTCCGTGAAACAAAGAGAATTGCAACTTTTGTATTAGAACAACTCCATAGCTTTGTCCACTTAGCTTAATGCTAACAAACAATACAAAATTCCATTGACATGCTAACGGTTAGCATCGATAGCCGCAGTTATAGAAGTCTTTAAGCAACGACCTCTCGGTGGCAAAGGCGGGCACACCAGGTCATCATTTGAATGGGAAAAAAACGATTTAAAGAGGCTCTAAGCAGATAGCTGTGTTTTTTCTTCGAAATTCATTAAATATGTTTGAAGATAAGTGCTGAAAACGTATGTAAAGACACAACAATATAGTGCTGAATTGTTGAGCCATAGCTTAGGCATCTTTTTCACATTAGAATTAGACTGATTTTGTGAGCGGGGCTAAGACAGCCCTGTGACATCACAGGGCTGGGGCGTATACTTTCTAGCGCGAGTTCCCTCCCCCACTACAAAGTGACGTCATTTAATTTGGCTAAGCTGCTCAGTTGTGAGTTAGCTGTGCTTAGCTTCCATAACAAGGCCCATTTACCACTCCAGTGTGCAGTTAGCAAGCTAACGATTGCTACACTCCGAAAATGCGTCTCTGCTGGATGCCTCAATTGACAGCTCAGCTAGCTGACGTTTTTTTTTAAGCTCCCAAAAATGAGGAAATAAAAAAGCGATGGATTTACTTTTTAAAGACCCACGCAGACGGGGAGCTGAATAGCAACATTACCACCCGACTCTGCAGTGTGCATTTTACGACGGATAGTTTCACCAGCGACAACATGGCTTCGTGGGTAACTTGATACTAGTGAACGGGGCAGTGCCAACTGTCTAACTACCTGGGCTTCCTCCAACCATCCCGATGTCGTCCGCTGCCCTGTTCGGCTGTGACATTATGTCACCAACAGTGAGGGTCAGTTGACTTGTGCGCTTATTTTTAGGATTATAGTCCACAATAACCATTCAATTTTGACGTGGAGCCTCCTAAGGTGATTTTACATCGTATAAGTTATCACCCCCTCAGTATGTTTGATTCACTTTTGGTGCATCCATTCGAAACGCCCACAGCATCTGAGAGCTGAGAGCTGGCCCTTATTATTCAAGTTTTGAAACCTGATTTTAGCGATTTTTGTTTTGTTTTATTCATTTAAATTTGGTAGGCTTGTTAACATTACTCTTCTCTGTGGTGTGTCGAATGTACGTGCCATTTTTTGGGCCTGCTTAGTGCCACTTTAAGATATGAGTGTTTTGAGTTATGAGCATGGTCACGGAACTAATTAAACTTGTATCTCATGGTGCCACTTGAGTTTTATAATTATGCCTTTTTTTCTGGGACTATTTCTTCTCTGGATCATGCTTTGACACTAAAAAGCCTGGAAGTGGCATCCTTTGAGAAAACAGTGCGCACAGTGGCGACTAGCGAGTGAGTGATTACGGTGTTGGCAGAGGTATAATCTAGATAAACCCGGCGTGGATGCAGAGCGCCACTGCTCGCCAAGCCCCCCGCCCCCACCTCTTGGGACCCTCATCTGTTTCACCCAATATGGAAAGACTTCCTAAATCTTCATGTACGTCTTTTTTGCCCGCCCGTGTTATTCCATTTTAGGTTTCCGTGGCATGTTTTCCTCGCTGGTGGTATGCGGGAGTCGTGCGTAACCAGCAGCTCATTCCCAACAACACTGACAGTGTTCATCTACACAGATGTTTTTTTCAGCAATCTTTATCTTCACAAAGCAGTTGCTTGGGAACTCTCTGTGGAACCTGGTTGTGCACGTGATTATTTAATAACCCGTCCTATAAAGTGATGTTTATATTTCTTGCACTGCTGACACACGGTCAATTCAGTGGTAAATGTAAATCACATTTACCTATTTCTGACAGAATCGTACTTTAGTCCAGAGTCGTGTGGATGACTGAGTAGAAGCCAAGGTCTAGTCAAGCAATGTTTATTTTTTGTTGTTTCTATTTCCCATTTCACTTACCATTACTGCTGGCTTGATTGGGCTCTCAGACTGAGCAAGTTTGTAACTGGCATCGTGCATTAGAGTCAGAGTGAAGAGGCTAGTTGCTTCTGGCTAATTCTGGCTTTTTTAACCATGTGTACTTCATGTGTTTTATGAAATTGCATTGTCCCCTTTCAAAAATAAACTGAAACTGAAACTAAAGCCTGGTACGCAGCGCTTTTAAATATCTTAACCGATTTTTGAAATGTGGTGTGTGGTATCCTGCAGATGATCAACACAGCACACACCACACACACACACACACAAAATGATCTCACAATGATCATAATCTTTATAGACAGTCACAAGGCTTTTTCCACAACCCAGATATCTCTGATAGTACAAAGACTGACCTGTGAGAGGATGCATGGTTATACAAACTAAAGTATATTTTGTATCCGGGAACAGCGCAAACTTCAGCGAGTTTCATAAGGTATTGTTACATTTTACATCATAAACACAGAGTGGCTCGACCCAAGGTTTTGCCATCGTAAATGTTGAACAGGTTTAACACTTACAATTTTTGGCCTGACCGTTTTCTGAGCAGATCGGGTAGGAAATACCCGTAATGTTACGCTAAGCCTGCTTCCCACCAACCAGCCAATATTTTACAATATACATGTGCATATATATTAATACACATATATACAAAGTCCACACAACATCTATGCACAAGATAATGCACATTAAATACATCTTGATGTAAAGTATACAACTGCGTACAGATGGAGAGTCCAGACTGACCGAGTCCAGCAGAAAATGGAAATCAAAAGCAGGAGCAGGATGTTTGACAATGAACATACATGGCTCCCGTTACCTCCCACATCCCAAAAACATGCGCGGTAGGTTGACTGAAGACTCTAAATGGCCCGTAGGTGTGAATGTGAGTGTGAATGGTTCTTTGTTTCTATGTGCTCTGTGATTGGCTGGCGAGCGGTTCGGGGTGTACTCCGCCTCATGCCCGAAGATAGGTGGGATAGTCTCCAGCGGCCCGCGGGCCTAGTGAGGAGAAGCGGTGAAGAAAATGGTTGGATATATATATACACACACACACACACACACACACACACTAAGTAAGAAGAAGTAAATAACAGCCAATGAAATTTATTTCTGGCCTTGGGAGATTGCCACTTCAAGGACTCTTCAGAACAGATCTACAAAGACTATTATATAAAATAAACATTGTATGCTCACTATGCGGTCCATTATAGCTTTTTTTAGTAACAACACAAAGACAGACACAGTGTATTTTGAAATCCTAATTCTTTACCATTCTTCAGGGATGGAAGATCAAGGGATGACGGAAAATTCACAGCATGCAGCGTTGTGTGCACATAGTTTTATTTACGACGGCAAGTGATGGATTCAACTGTCCCGCATGCCTGTGAGGGGCAGCGGCGGGAAACAGATGGGCTTTAATGGTGCAAGCTGTTAACACTCAAATGTGCAATCAGACCTCAAGTGTGAAGGTTGAGATTACAGCCATCGTGTAAAGGGAGCCGGAGATCGTCCAGCAGCCTCGTTAGTTGGGAGCTGCAGATCAACTCGAGGAGGATCAACATCTGATAATCCAGACACTGACTTTGCGTGATATTACTCTAGAAGAAGCTCACATTGTTGCATAGCTCAGTCTACAAGGCTTGAAAAACAGAAGGTGGCAGGTAGAAGACCCGCCTCGGACTGCAGATGTATTTGTTGACGTGCTAGCACTTCCAACCACATTCCTCAAACCGTAACTACATGATGGAATTTTAACTCGAAGGGAGAAATCCATCAATCAATCCATCGCAGGTTGCGGTTGGGTTGGAGCCTGAACGGCTGTCAGCCTTCCGGCGTGGTACACACTGGCCAGTCGCCAGCCAACTTCAGGACACATACAGTATCTAGACAAACAACTATTAACACTCACATTCAGACCTATGGGCAATTTGGAGTCTTCAATTAATATAAGATGTTTTGGAAACCGGAGAAACCCCACGACAGGACAGGGAGACCATGGCAACTTCACACAGGAAGGCTGACCACTAACCACGAGTCCAGCATGCTGCCCGAAGGAGGATCATATTATGGAGAATTTACTTACACTTTTGTCTGCTCACCCACCAAGTGTAAAATTAGGATAATGCCACAGTGGATCTCATTTACATAATACCACCCCCACACTTTCTCCACCCATGTAGCTCGCCATGACAGGGGCAGTGGCTCATTTGCATAAAGCAGGACTACCTCTTGTAACTGAGTGATTGAAACCAGGGTTTTAAAAGTGGATTATAATGCATGCTTGATCTTGATCCTTTGTGTATTTTCACAAAAAAAATTGTCACAGCAAGGTTACTAAAACACATGGGAACCGTTTTAAATCATTAAAAACAAGCGCATAATGTGTCTCCTTCTACCAAAAAAAAAAAAAAAAACTCCCATTGACCAAAATACTGCATATGGATTGGATAGTTCCCCTCTAATCCAGTATCCATCCAAATTATTGAAAATTATTATCGAAATTTCCACAATCATAATTTGTTAATCAGATCCTCCTTTCAGTAATCTTACACAGATGTTATCGTCTTTGCCAGACACGACCTAAATCCGGTGAACAAACAGCGTTATTCAGGAGCAAAAACAAGTCAACTAATGTGTTTATGTTGCTCTCGCTTCACAGGAGCACACCGGCGACTCTTTGAACCCGTGGGGCGTACGTCAACATGACTCCGCGGCCTGCTTCTGGCAATATTTGAGGGTGAGGCATCCACCGGTTTGCAGTAAGCCCGTAATAAGCTTTAACGTCGCAGTCACAACAGCCTCAGCTCTCGCACATCCTGTTCAACTTGCTGCTCGACATAAACCTGAGCTGCGTTTCCACTACGCCAGTGCAGTAGTATAGTATAGCTATAGCTTTGGTTTCCACCATGGGATGTGTAGTCTGTAACCTCTTTCGCACAAAGATTCCACTAACAGAACAGACAGGGAAATTTGCTTTTAACACTGCAGGGCAGAAGAAGTGAGTGTCAGGCGTGCAACGTGCCACCCTTCCACGCGGGCATCTTTTCTGATACTACCTTAGTATCTTTATCAACTTCGTGCCCAATACACCATCTTAAAAAAAAAAAGAATGGAAACAAGGGCTGTTATTTTTTTATTTGCTCACAGAAAAAGATGGACAAACGCCAACTTTTACAACAGTATGAAAGGGGCTTCAGTAGTGCGGTTGTGGGGCCGAGCCCCCCCACTGTAACTGTTTTTGAAATGATAGTATAGTGGCACCTTGAGATACGAGTTTAATTAGTCCCGTGACCATGGTCGTGATTTAAAAACATCTGAAATAATCTTTCCCCATGAAAATGAATGAAAACGCCATTGATCCATTCCAGCCTCCCAAAACACAACAAAACAACGTGTAAGGCTTTTTTTAAACGAGAAAAATAGCACTCTACAAATATTACACCCTATAAAAATATACAGTGATGACATAGTTAAATAGAGAATCGATTTAGGTTATGTTTACTTTTAAAGCAACCTTCAGCTTGAAGCCTCCTTTTTGAAGAATATTTAGAATATATAAGAATATTTACTGTTACTTGCCAAACTGCTGCTTGTTGTGAAGTGAGATGAGTCACCAAGACAAAGCAAAAAAGCTCAAAAAACTTGTATCTCAAGGCACCACTGTTCTGTACTAAAAGAACATTAATGGCGTCATCAGAAACCAGTTGACGATGACTCAACTTCCATCGCAGTAGTGTGCACTTTTTAAAAAGGTGAAAATGTGAAATTGCGCACCCCTAATGGACAGTACATTGTGTATTTGGGCAGCCGTCCTGAGCCCAATTTAGGCCGTGGCAGGGCCAATGTCAAGTTTGGCTTTTGTTACCATGAGGACCGGCCAGAAGCTAGGGAGTGTGACGAGACAAGCGGCTTGGTCGAGTGGTTAGCATGTCTGCCTCGCAGTTCTGAGACTTAGGGTTCGAACCTCAGCTGTGGCCTTCCTGTGTGAAGTTTGCACGTTCTCCCTGCGCTTGTGCGTGTTTTCTTCGGGTACTCCGGCTTCCTCTCACATTCCAAAAATAAGCGTGTAAAGTCCATTAAAGACTCTGAACTGTATTTAGGCATGAATATTAGCCTGAATGGTTCTCTGTCTATATGTGCCCTGCGAATGGCTGGCGGCCAGACCAGGGTAGAACCCGCCTCTCGCTGGAATTGAGCTGGAATAAGCTCCAACTCACCAGTGACCCCAATGAGCATGAGCACTATTAAAAAAAAATTAACAAAAATACAAAAAAATCGATCGATGGATGTCGTGGAAGCAGTACTTCATCACCATAACGTATGCTGTTTGTACAGTACATTGGACAGAACGTTGCAACAGTTCCTGTATTTGGGCTCACTGATGACTACTGAGCAAACACGAGAAAATGATTAATCCAGACCACATCCATCCTGGGACCAATTTAGGCCGTGACCTCTGCCCAGCATCTCGTTACACAACTTTTAAAGAAAGAGCCAAAAAGGAAGCGCCCCGTCGGCCGTTGCCACTGAAGCTTTGCCACTTCCTTCACGCGGCTGAGTGAAATTTTGTGGCCAGGAGCAACTGAGTGAAAGTTAGTAAAGGAGATCTCATGAACCGCCCGAGGAAAATCGAGCGATTACGTACTGGTGCGTGTTGAGCCGGCGGCGACCATGAGACAGCAAAAGGGGAGGCCTGCTCGGGATGTGAACAATCAGCAGCGTTATTCGACAGATGGATCAGGCTGCTCCAGACTGAAAGCTGGTGGTCACATGACCGGTGGATTAGCGCAACTGTAAGAGGGTGGAGGTTTAAGGGGTTGGGGGGGGGGGTCACCACATATTTCCTGATCACTTCCCTCACAAGGTTTGCCGTTTCCCTTTCACCCTTGACAGCCCGCACATTTGTTTTGGATTGTCACATGTCGAGATCTGAACGCTTCAACCGACTTCCTGTTGTCGTGCGGGTCAATGACGAGAAGTCTGACACCACTGACTCATTGCTCGGTCACTCCGAAGAAGGAAAACCCCCCCCCCCCCAAAAAAAAGCTTTGATCGGCTCAGTTCCAGCTAATCGCGACGTCACTGGGAACAGGTACTCCCCGACGAAGCCACCAGTCGAAACGGCACAGAGTGCTCATTCCAGACGGACCCGTCGCAAATAGCCAGAGGTGTCAAAAGTACTGGTAATCAGTACTTAAGTAAAAGTACTGATAGTAGTACAAGTCCTTCGTTACTTCCCACCTCTGCAAATAGCGTGACCGTATGACATAAGCCACAGATAAATTCACAACTGAAAAGAATCAGTGTCGTTTTGGCAAAATTTGAAAACGTGCCTCAATGTGGATATTTTTTGGGGGGGAAAAAAGTTTCCATCTAAATTCGGGAAGGGCAAAGTATGGCCGACGTGCCACGTGCGGCGTGCTCTGTTCGTTAATTTTGGCCACTGAGCATTTACATTATAAAGAGTCCTGTATTATTTGTTGTCATAATTTTGTAGGTTTTTGTAACTTTATAAGGCAGAACATGAATACAGAAATGTTAACAACAATGATGCCACAGATTGGGAGAAGCCAGATATTCCCCATCCAAGGTTAAGAGCATTGTTTGATGTTATTTGCTCCAGAATGATTTGTGCCAGACTAAAATTAGCCAGCTCCTAGCGTTCAAAAATTCGTCTAATCTGAAAAACATACAGGTAAGGAGCATTTTTTTGTCAGTTGTTGTCATTGCTTTTTTCTGTTTTTTGGCTAGTAAATCCACAACAAAATGTTATGGGAACACATTGTTATGATGGCATAAAAGTGAGTAACTATTTTATATGCATGAACTTTTTTCTCTTTGTGCAAAGTTATCAAAATTTTACATATTGGATAATATAAATTATTTATTTTTGACAGTCTGCACTATTTTTTTTTTTTTTACTTTGACTTGAGTAAAGGAATTGAATCAGTACTACTTTTACCAGAGTATTTACATTTTTTTTTTTTTTTTTTTTTACACAAGTATCTGTACTTCTACTTGAATACAGAGTATGAGTACTTTTGCTACATTTCCAGAAGTGGCGACAATTTACAATTTATACACAGCATTCCTGAAATATAAGTAATTACTTTGACATGGCAGTAACCAGATAGTAGCCCAAGACAGCAGCAAACAGCAAAAAATAACAAAAAAACACAAGTGACAGCGAAGGCCAGTAAGTGTGGGTGTGGAGGTGGAGGTGAGGGGCATGAACAGGGATGCCCTCAGCCGCCTGTTGAGCTTCGTACGGCGGACACACCGGCGCCGAGTCCCCCCGCCTCTGTCACCGGTTCATCTAAGCGGCGGAATTTGTTTACATACGTAGCACGTTAGGAGTGTGTCGTAATAGCTGAGCGTCAAGTGTCACACGAAACGTTTTTTTGTTTTTGTTTGTTTTCGCCGAAACAAGAAGAAACAAGAGTCACTCTTACCTCCGTGGAGCGACGACTGTCGCGGCTCTCCTGTGCTCGAGTGCGGCCACAAGCTGCGGTGACTCGGGGGAGCTCTCGCTCGCTGTCACGGTGGGTCGGTCGGTCGGCGGAGTGAGTTATGGTTTGCTGACCTCTCTCGCTCTCTCTCTCTCTCTCTCTCTCTCTCTCTCTCGCGGTCTCTCTGGCTCCGCCCACTTCCGGTTCCCTCTTACTGCTCGTGAGGACGACGTCGTATTGACGTATAAATCGCATTTGAAGCTATTAAAAAACTAAACTAAAAACTTTTTGCGAGTCAAGTCAACCCATTTTACTCTCGAAATATCTCCCGACACACCAAAATAAAATCTCACCAGAAAAATAAAAAAACAAAACCAAAAAAAGTATTAAATGATGTCTCAATTTACTTACAAATGTACTTAGTGTCAAATTTTATCCTTGTTTAATTTATCTGCCTGTCACTATACCTCGCTGTCATAGATGGATAAACAAAGATATATTTGTAATTAATTAAAAAAATATATTTTGGGACAAATTACCGGTGAGTGAAATTGTTCCTTGGACTGAACACGACTAAAAAAAGAAGCAAAGCCACAAAATGAACAGTTTAACACTATTCCACTTGACAAAATGTAATTTCCCTTACACATCAACTCGTTTTAGGATTAATAAAAGACAGACAGAGCATAGTTACAATGGACTGCAATTAATCTGTTCAAAATACAATACATGATAATCAATTAATTGTCAATCCGGACAACAGCGACACTCTTTGGTTCAAAAGTGAAATTCACTTAATTTGACAAACGGGTTAATTCATGTTTGATAAGTAAATCATTGTTAATTTTCCAGTTAATTCATTTACTGTACTTGTTGCACTTTGATTTTTTTTTCAATTCCATTGCATTAGTCGATTAACTTCCTCGTTGACAAACTCATTATACAATAAAAAGAAGCAACAATATGTCAGATGTTAATTTATATCTTGCAATACAATTAATTCATGAAAGAAAATAGAAATAGGTTGTCCCTTCTGTTATGTTCATTATAAAGTGCAAATTGCATCCCTCCTACCCCCTTTTAATGAAGATAGATATCCATGATAAAAAAAAAAGAGCATAATGTAGTCAAGGGGCTTTTTTAGAAGTGCACTGACGAGAAATGAAAAGACGTTGAGGGAAATACTTCTCGGGTGTCGCTCTGACGGAATGAAAATGAAAATAGGAAGTTTCATTTTTATACGTGTATGTGAGTAATATCCAAATACACGATGGCACGCAAACCTATGCCAAGGCTGAATAATTCACTTTTACGAGCCCATTCATAGGCGTTGAAACCCTGTATGTCGGAATTCTCTTAAGTAACAATGTATTTTTCATTTATTTTATAAGTGCATTAATTAAAAAAAAAAAAAAAAAAAAAGGAAATGACGTTTACGTGTTTATTTGAATTTATAAATTTTAATAACAGGTGCTGGACTTTTCCCAATTAATAACGGCATGTCTATTTATGTTCATCAATGGATAATTTACCCATAAAAAGACAAAATTAATTGTATAACTGGTCTTAATAATAATAATAATGTTATTTATAGATGCATTTCTGAGTACTTGTCACTGCATAAACCACTAAAAGATAAAAAAAAACCACAATGACAGTAAACAAATAAAACATTACAAACAATTAATATTATCCTCTACATGGATAACATTGAATAAATATTCAACATTACAATAGGAAATAATACATTATAGAAAAAAATACACATTTGAATAAAAAAAAATAATCTCGCGATGAATTGTTTCAAGAATTAGACAATTAAAAGAGGATGGTAATTTTCCTACTCAGTTGATAATTTTTCAAAATGTATTTTTTGTTCATTTCAATCAAGTAATTGTATAAATATATTTTACACACAATATTATCTTGTCAAAAAGCAACATGATTACTTTCTGTGATAAATTTGAAATATTAAACAATGAGACATTTCAGGGTGAATTCATTTTTATTGTCTAAATATAATGAATAGTAACATTAACATTTGTTTTTGTACAGGTAACAATTTGTCTAACATGGCTGTTGAGCTCAAAACAGTCATTTGGAAAAAGCTGGAGAGATTTTTAACACCAAATATGTCAGGAGAAAATCACAAACAGGCCTGTTCCAAAGCAAATGTGTTAACAGAATTAGAGAAAAGTGTGATAATAAAACGGAAGTATGTACACGTTATATTTTTTGGTGCTTGAAAATGAATGTGGTAAAAACGGCGACCGCTACATTTGCATAATTACATTTGGCAGGGATACAAAGTGAGACACAAAAGTACTTTAAAAAAAAAAAAAAAAAAAAGTGACATAGCTTATATGACAATTAATCTCTCATGACACACACATTCGTTTCTAAACATATTACTTAAAACTGAAACGGGATATCATATTTGTCACCATGTCAGGAAACTGTTGAACATTGAAGGTGAAAGAGCACAATCAACAGTAAAAGTGGGAACAATAATCATCTTTTATCATCTTTAAGCCACAAATGCTCTATGAAACTCAAACCAAGTTGGAGGTATTCACGTGCATGGGCGAAGCAACATCCATATCCAGAGTCAGAGATTCTGCCGAGAAACAAGGTAGTTAGGTTAGTTAATGTTGATTTGTGACTTCACTTTGTGGTTTTAAACTCGTGTCAATGTGTAATCTTATCGGGAACAATATTAGGTACACCTGATCCATAACATAAGAGCTGTAAGAATTCAATATTATCGTCGTAAACGGCAGAATTTTTGATAAAGCAGTTTGCCTTTTCTAAAAGGTGACTCCTATGAAAGATTTGAGGGATACAGTAGTACCTCGATGGACGAGTGACCCGACACACGAGTTTTTGGAGACTCAAGATGCCACTCGTCTGATTTTTTTTTTGTCTTGAGTTGCAAGGAAAAATTTGATTTACGGGCACTAAATGCTGGCAGCAAACTGTCACGAGCAGCAGATAGTGAATAAGTCTTCAAAAAAGAGGCCGAGTTCTTGCCAGTGCTTCTTTATTGCTACTCCCAGTTGAAGTTAACTCAAATTAAACATAAAACAAAGGGAATGATATGTTTAATATTAGCTTAATGCTAACACATAATGTGAAATGTCATAGGGAGGCTAATGAAAGTAGCATGATTCTGGATGATACTAAAAATGGTAGCAACAAATGCAGACAGATGTACAACAAAGCATATGTACTCTTTATCCTCATCAAAAAAAGAAAAAAAAACACAACGAATATTACTGCAGCTAAGTGTTGACGGTTATCTGTGTTTCGTCAACAAATCTACATGTAGTATGTCTGTATGCGTTATACTGCTCCCTGGTAGCCAAGGAACACACACCAGAAGAAGCAGCACAATCATTATTGTTAAGCGTCAAATCATGATCCTATTTAATTGTTTACAGTCCCATTAATTATTACTGTATGTTCTTTTTTTAATGTACGACAGAAAAGGCCTCATCTCTAAAAACGCCAGGTATTCAGTTGAGTAAATAACTGTTTCCACATGACTGAGTACAAATCTTGCTTTCTTTTCACCCTAAACGTGGACATAGGGTGTACCTAATGTTCTGGCCACTGATTGTATACACAAGTGTGTGTTTGTGCACCACTCACCCATATGTCCTGGATTACCCTCCACTTCGTTGGGCATCAGCGAGTCCAGGGTGCGAGGGGAAAGCGAGAGTGAGAAAAGGTCGCTGGTATTGCCAGAGTTTGTGCTGGCGAGAGAGAAAGAACAAACAAACAAAACAAAAAAAAAACAAGCAATGACATCAGAAGAAAACCATGGACACACAAACATGCTGACACACTAGTCATCGGGTTAGCTGATGCTGGGATGCTGTGTGGCCGTGTGAAAGCGCACACAGTTTCGGCCATGTTTCGCTGGGTTCTGTTTGAAAATGGCACCGAATAGGGCGACAAAGGAGGAGGTAGTGAAAGTTTCACACTCACTTCTCCCGCCTTGTTGTGGTGAAATCAGTTGTTACTGTCCGACAGCTATTTTAAACGTCGACCCGCTAATATAGTCCGCCTTCCCAGGTGGTGTCAGAGCCGTATCAGGGCCGTAACAGAGAGAGGATGTTGCCAGTGTGTAAGGGAATGCCGGAAGAGGGGTGTTACAGTAAGTTACAGGGCTGCAGCTTTGTAAAACTTTCAGAATCGAGTGCTCCAGAGATGATCCCATTCATCGAGTAATCGGATAAAACATTTTTACAATAACTAATAATAATAATAACTAACTGTAGGCTATACTAAATGAGCTAAAATCAACATGTTACATTATGTTGGCGATCATATAGACTCTTCTACGGACTTTTTCCTCCTGACTTGCCGCCATCGTGCCAACTTATTTCTCAACGTAGTGGTGCATGTGACTGCAGTAACATTAGTCCGTGTGGAAAAATTATCCCTGCGAAGCGTCGAGGCTGAGATTTTGCGTCAGCCCTTTTTTGTCATCGAATTATTTGAAATGATTTCATTCATTGTTGCAGCCCTTACTTGCACATGCACTTCTTCCACCCTGTCATGGTGAAATCAACTTTTACTGTCTGACCCACGAATATATTCCAGCTTTGGGGGTAGCATCTGTGTATTGACCGAGCTGGGAAAGCATATTTGAGTAAGAGAATAACGAGACAGGGTCATTAAGTTGCAAACTCACTTTTCCTGTCCTGCTGGGACAAAATCAATTGACAAAATCCTGCTTCACTGGGTTCTGCATAAACGGCACTGACACAGAACAGCGGCATTTATTTATTTTGTATCAGAGTCGTAACAGAGTCAGGGATGGAAGCGGGACAGGTGTGTAGATTTTCCATACTTGCCAACACGCTCTGTTGTTGCTGGCACTGACATCATCTAATTATGTGATTGTGTGATGCTGTGTGGAAGCAAACGGTTACGGCAATGTGTGATGTGTAAAAAGGCAAATAAGTGCTTCTTTTGTTACAGCTCTGAAGTGGCAATTTTGTAGAAGAGGCGCTGGATTTCAATGTTCCGTGACCGGGCACACAAGGAGCTTATCGAACACAGCATCGCTTTAAGATGAGTGAGCTGATTACTGACACACAATGAGTGACACACACACACACACACAAACAGTCCCTAAGTGACCCGGCCCCCCAAATCGCCTACCCCGGGAATCCGTTCCCAAGCAGCTCACTGTCCGGAAAGTCCATGAACACGGAGGGACACCTACGGAGACAGGTCAGGCGTGTGTGTTCTTTTTCTTATTAAGTGAGACTGCTTTTTAAGGACTCAACAGTGGAAACGACCTAACAATTCATCCGTCCATACACTTTTAACCGCCGTGTGGCATTGGTACTCACAATTAGCCCTGCTTACCATGTGAACTTCACCAAGTTCTTTAACCTTTTAACGCCTCGTTTTTTTTTTTTAGCCTTTAAGACCACCGGACTTAAAGCCAAATCTGTATATATGCGTGAATTTTTGTCTGTGGACCGATCACACACGAACATGAGGTCCAGTTTTTTTAAGTAGATAAAATTCACACCTGTCTGTCTACTTGTGTCCACGCAATGTCATGCGGAATTTCAGCATCAGTCCATCCACTGACGTATGCACGCAACGCGAACTGTCTGTCCATTCACATACACACAATGTAAACATCTGCCTATCCATTCATGCGCACCTAACGGCGTCCGTCCACCCATACGCACGCAGTCCATCTGTTCGCACACGTCATATACAGATAATTTTTTTTCTTTCACCATTATTAATACAAATACAAAAATTGGAAGCAGAGACAGAAAATGTTTTGTGTTTGTGCAGAAATCTTATCTAGACACAGAAGGAGGATAAAAGTCATACTCACGGGGTAACGCAAATAAACTTGGTCTTCAAATACGGCTGAGTAACTGTTGAAGCAAAAGACGGCGTTAAAATACAAATACACAGTACGATAATTATTACACTAATATGTGTACAAGTGGCGACTTACTGCTCGTGGAGTCTCCCAACTCGGGTTCGGGAGCCGCCTCCGGCCTGCAGTACTTCCCGAAGGCTTCCTCCTTGGGAATTTCAGGGTAGAGGTACACGAGGGGCGAAACCAGGATGTTGGTGGCGTCCATGATTTTGTAGCCCATGATGATGTCGGCGAAGGACATGTTGTTGAGCTGCTGCTTGGTGTAGGGCTCCACTGACTGGATCTGAGTCTTGCCTGCGAGCGCAGAGGGTAGCTCGGCATCACTACACAATACTTAGCCCACATATCCTACTGGACATCCTCGAATTGTTCAACTTGATATATTTTGTAGGTGTGCAGTAAAAATAAGCATGATGCGCCTCACCGTTGATGTCTTTCTCGACCCACGTGAACGTGATGCCGCCTTCCTTGCTGCTCTCGCTGAAGCGCAGCAGGAACGTGCCCGGCGGTTTGGGGCTGAGAATGCCCCTCTCTCTCTCTTTGCTGATGAAGCCCATGATGTACCTGAAGGTCAAACAAATAACTTATTTTGAAGTCTAAAAAGAGCACAAGGTATAAAAATACTTGGCAAAATTCCAACTCCTCACCCCTCATTCCACAGCGCCAAGATGTATTTCTTGACCAGGTCGATGATGTTGTCCAGCCACACCCAGAAAGAAAAGCCTTTGCCGGCCATGTTCTCCTGCAAGAAAATGATTTCAAAATCAGACAGGTTAGCAACAGAGCTCCAATACGGGGAGTTCCACACGGTAAAGAACGAGCTAAGGTACCTTACAGAACTTCGCCCATGTAAACTGACAGCCGGAGTAGTTGACAGATGGCCCTAAAGGAACAACGGAACAATGAGAGATGACATTTACATGTACTGAGCTTCTAATTCATCAGTTATGCTCCAGACCTACCTGTGAAAATCTGCAACATAACGTGACCATATGAAATATATACATTTTTTTTTTTTTATTGTTGAACACATAATAAAATTACACGCATAAAATGAATACAAAATACATACATATAATGGAATACAAAGATATAAACATTTGTTTTATAGCTTAAGCCTTAAAACGCCCCTCCCCTCAAATTAGCATTATTTAAACACACTGTAAATGTATTTAAATACAAAAAAAAATATGTTTTACAGAAAAATCTGTGATAGAGTGTGACCGCGATATAGCAAGGGATTACAGTATTATATAGTCCCTGTCTGATGAAAACATGTACAGAGGGTCCTCGCTTTACGAGTCCAGGCATATGTGATTTACAGGTTACAAACGGCACTCAATGAACGGGTTTGTACAGCACCGTGAGCCGAAGACCCCCTAAATGTCTGCGCTTCTCATTTCTAATAAAGGACACATGGGTATGTGTTTTTGGTGCCAAATCTGTCAAATAACAGTAATTGGTGTAATAGTCTTCGTACAAACTGCCAATGTTGGTCATTTAAAACAGCTGCTAGATGCCCAATGCCTGCAAGTCCATCTTATAGTACAACAAATGTAATTGGATTTACAGGATTTGTTATCATTGGACACGCTGATACAGAACAGGGGGTCCTCAGTTTTTTGTTGTTCGTGACATCTGACGTTTTGATAACACTAATGGCGCTCAATGCCTAGTTTGCAGAGCGGCGTGAGAATACGGCAGCCGTGAGAACTCCTTTTGAAACCGAGGACCCCCCGATAAGAAGCAACAAATGCATTTCAACGGCCTCACCTAGCAGTTTCTCGGCCAGTGTGGTCAGCTGCTCAATGGTCAGGCCTCTCTTCGTGGTGGATGAGAATTGCCAGCTGAGCACTTCGGCCACCTGGTCCCACGTCCCCACCGGTGGCTTGGTGAAGAAGTTCACATTCTGGACGAAGATTCGCAGCAACGTATTGCTTTAAATATTTAAATTGCTTTCCTTTCCTCCCTCCCGTTTTGTATGTTAACAGTGTTCCCACAATGTCTTCACACACAGGGGTTTCATCCTACCTTTGGCTGATCAGTGAGCATGTTGTACCATAAGATGGACGCCCAGGCGTTTGGCATCTGGCAGATGTTAGATATGACCACCACGGGCAGCGAATGCGTCTGCACAAAGTGTTGGAAAGTGAGCCGCAATTCACTTTTATTGCCAAATCTTCTCTCCACAGTCGCATAGTGATTCCACGCCTTCTTGTAAATATGCCTTGAGATTTGTCTTCTCACTAATACAGTGAATCCCCACCGATTCGCAATCCACCATTCACTAGCAGGTGAGCAGAATCTACTCGCAAATTTTTCTGTAGAACCTCTTGAGCAAATATTCACTGAAGAACTCACCTATTTGGTTTCTGCAACTCCCTGAGATGCCGAGCAGACACCCTGCTCCTTGTTAGCAGAGGAGTGAGTAGCAGCGTGATGGAAGATTCCAGTAGAAGTCTGAACTATGTTCCCAACACTTTTTAATACCATTTATAACTCATCTTACATTACCCTTAAACATAAATGGCTTAACAGAAGACAATGGCAGTCAGACAGAGCATAGTCCATGATTAGTGAAGATAATCGGGCGTGACTTACAAATGTATAAAAGAGAGGTTGAGAGAAGCATTCTTTGAACAACCACTGTGTACGTTGCTTTCTGTACTTTTCTGTTTCTCTTTAGAAGGGGCATCCATTACAGGTGAATTTGGGGTTAGCTGGGATTCACTGTAGCACTTTCGAAGTCAACCACCAACATCTCATGCATTCTGAGTGACAACATTTCACTGACCTCCAGATCAATCTTCAGGCCTTGGTGATAGACCTCCGTCTCAAAGGTGATCAGATGGAGCTCCTCTGTGACGATAAGCGATGCCTAACGAAGAACACACCTTTTTTAAGTACAAAGTTTGGGTGAGGGATACTATCGCGGGAAGGTGTCGCTGCGGCTCTTACGTCACTG
Source organism: Phycodurus eques (assembly GCF_024500275.1). Classification (NCBI taxonomy): domain Eukaryota; kingdom Metazoa; phylum Chordata; class Actinopteri; order Syngnathiformes; family Syngnathidae; genus Phycodurus; species Phycodurus eques. The sequence continues at coordinate 19,043,844 of NC_084540.1, forward strand.
TTGGTGCGTCCACCGTTGCCGCACCGCTGCTCTCTCAGGGTCTGCAGCAAACAGGAAGCCGGGGTTCCGCCGTGAGGAAGTGCGTTTTGTAAGCCGATGCGAGCAGACTGCGCCTCCGCAACTTACCAAGTGTTTGAACTCAGCTGACAGGCTGCCGTTGTTGGACTCCTCCATATTCATGACTTTGGTGTTGGTGCCGAGGATGTTGAACTTTCTGGACCTGAAACGAAAGCAAAAAGCAGGAAGTGAGACTTTTAATAGATACATTTAAACGTTTAAATATAAATCTAAATATAAATCTTACCCTCTGATTGCAGCCACGTCCCCAGACTCCCTGAAAATGTTAAAACAGTTCACAATGAAATCTAGTATTTTCTCACATATCATTCTGTGAGATGGCTTGTGTGCACAAAATTATACACTTTTTTTTAAAACTCACTTGTCAATGCAAACTTTAATTTTCAGCTGGTAATTGAGTTCAGGGAACTTCACAAGAAGCCTGGAAGAATAATCATGTAAAAAAAAAATTAAAAGATCTTGCACTAGCTAGGATGCGAAACTAGATGAGCAAAATCATTGGGACACGTGGCCATGACATCTACAGGAAGTGAAAATGGAAGAAAGTATACATTTGGTCGACCATTTTGAAGCTATAATCTTTTAGTCTTCTGGCTAAATGTTCTGCATGATGAGTGGGAATTCGTGTCCATTTATCCAGAATGTCAGTGGTCACTGATGCTGAACCTGAGAGAGGGGCCAGCAGGCTTGCTATCTCATTTATAGTTCATCCCAAATCTGATTGATGGGCTTCTTCCATACAAAACCCATACAAGCATCACTTTATAAAACCTGCTTGGTGCACTGGGAGCAAAAAAACAGCCTTCTAAAAACGGTTCCCAAAAAGTTGGAAGCGTGCAAAGTAACCTGTTTATTGAATGAAGTGGAGCATATTCAAATTCTTACCTGACTTTGTTTGTGAACTGCACACCTGTTTTGATGACCAGTGGTCTGTCTGGGTGCATGGGCATGCAAGGCTGTCTTTCCACCACAAACGCACTGTTGAGTTAGAACAGCACAATGACACATTTGGAAGAAATACGGTATAGAAAAAAATATGATAGTAATTGTATAATTGAGTGGCATTTTTATAGGTTTTCTTCAGCAAAATTTGTGTTCATCCTTCAGCAATACCTCTTCATGAGATTTCTGAACAAGTCCACGATCTTCTCCTCGAGGGCGGGCCGGTGCTGGACGATGGGGTCTCCCTTATAGGACACTTTCTGTTGAAGCTCCTCCAGCTTCTTGATCTGCTGCCGAATCTGGAGCTGTGACTCGGCCAAGGACGTGATCCTGGTCAAAAAATGTTTGTTGAGCAGCTCAGGTCAGGTCGTTTACCAAAATATTCAATCTGTTTGTGCCCGTTAAATAATAATAATAATTCCGATCCTTGCCATGTTTCGAGGCGGTCCAGGCAGATGTTAGGCGGACCTCCGATGCAGGCGATTTGCTGTCGTCGCTTCCAGTCGGCCAGTTCTTCGTCTGTCAGATTCTTCTGTACGTAGTCCATTGCGGTCAGCAAGCCTCCCATCTCGGTCACAATTTGCTGCAAAAGAGTCACAACATTGTCAAGGTAGCTGCAGTGGCTAACGAGCTAGCTGTAAGATGACGGGAGATGTGGGGACACCCACCCGCCTGAGCTGGTCCAGGGTACTCAACATCTGCTCCAGCTGAGCCATTTTCTGCCTGGTAGCTGCCGCCTGGGTATTCCCGTTCAGGTCCTGGTTCAACTCTGCAGACAAAACGGAGAATTTAGATTTGCAGTCAATTTTAATATTAAAACTCTCAGATTTGAGTACACAGTACCTCCTTGGCTTTTCAGTGTCTTGTAGTTGAAATCAAAGTCGTCCTGAAGATTCTCCAGCATCTTCATCTTCTGTTCCATGTCCTGTAAGAAGCAAAGAGAGAGCTTAAACACTGACCTCCAATGTAATAAACACCGTCCAGATGAAATACAAGTGCATGTCAATAACTTATATCGTGGAAAACTTTATTTAGATCAGTAGTTCAATTCAAAAGTGAGACTAATTTCTTATATAGATTAACGACACACAAAGTGAAAGATTTTAAGATTTCTTAAAATACATTTTGATTATTACAGCTTACAACTAATGAAAAAAAAGCAAGTTATTTTTTCCATAATTAACAAATTATTTTTAATATAGACATTAGCTAGGAATTGACTTTCTCAAAGGTGTTTTCCTTTGTGTTTAATAAGCATGTATTACACTGTATATACATTTCAAATGTTTAATTGAACTACTGAAACAAATAAACTTTTTAAAACAATATTCTTAAATAATTGAGATGACAAATGCACATGGCATTTTGGCAGGCATCGTCTCACAGCCGTGACGCAAGGTTGCCTGAGCGCTCGTAGTCTTCTGCTATCATGTGAGGAAACTTTAGTTGAGACGTATTAGCTCAGCCTCTGACTGCAATGCACTATTAATAAGAACCAATACAAAAAAAAAATCATACAGATAAATACTGTTGATGTCAGTTGGTGCGACCTGGAAAAAAGGTGGGAAAATGATGGCTTTTATAAGCAGTGTAAAAGATCGTTTCTGGCTCCACCCATACAAAAGCAATTGTACAAGTCAAGGTCTCCTCCAAGGCCTCAAATAAACACCCTGGACTCGCTGCAGCTGAGTAAACATGAAGGAAATATAGTTCATTATCTATCCCTCAATTTTCTATACTGTCATCATTAGGGTTGCTGGTGAACTGAAGCCTATTCCCGTTGACTTTGCGCGAGAGGTGGGGAGCACCCTGGATTGGTCACCAGCCAATCGCAGAGCACGTACAGACAACATTCACACTCACATTCGCACCTTTGGAAAATGTTGAGTCTTCACTGAACCTAACACGAATGCGGGACAAAGCCAGTGTACTCCGTAAAATGTAAACTCCGTGCAGGAAGACGGGAGCCGAGATTTGAACACCCGACCCTCAGAACAACGATGCAGATGTGCAAATCGCTATTGCGCTTTGCTGTAGAAATACATGACCATATAGCGCAACAAACCTGCACTCGTTTCCGGATGTCTTGAAGATTGTGTTCCAGGATTTGCTGCTTTTCCGTCACCACCGTCCCTGTGGGGTGTGCGGCCTGTCCGTCCTGATAGCAAGATGTTCACGCTACGTCATCAAATCATCCATACCATTAAAACCTGTTCCACGTGCGTCGGTTTAGACCTGCGCAGCAGCGGTGGCCGTCTGCAGCAGTCGTTGCTCCTCCCACAAGCAGCGGGCGACGATGCGGGCGATGTCCATGGGCTTCTCCAGGTACTTGCTCTGCAGGTGCTGCTTGATCCGCCGCAGGTTGTGCTGGTAGAGGACGTTGTTCTCCTGCAGGAAGCGGCTATACTGCTGGTCTATCTCGCCCAGGAGATTGTGGAACACCAGCGTGGCGTGAGACTCTTTGTTGGCGGCGAAAGTCCTTTCAAGATAATAAACAAGGGTTGATGAGAAAAAGTGAAAGTGTCAAGCATTTGTACGTTCATCCACATAAGAGAGGTGATACGATATATTGTGGCAAGTTAAACAAACGATACTCACTTCTGTGGATGGACTGAATGTGATTGGTTCATTCTAAACACAGCCGCATCCCAGTTAATAAGAGGGTGTTCACACTTGTGCAAGCACATTATCTCAGTTGATTATTTTTACTTCCCCTCTCGTAAATATAGATTAAAAAATCCATTGAGTTGTACAGGTTATAGGCCACATTAATGTGGGAAGAAGTTTTGAAATTGTGAACTTGGTCTCATTTTTTATATTACGAAAACCCAGCATTGGAACAGGGGTGTGTCGACTTTTTATAGCCACTGTATGTCGCCTTTAAATTAACTACACATAGAAACCTTGGTAATTTCATTTGAATCTCAGGATAACATTTAATTGTTAAATCCTTAAATTTGACCTAAATAATCATTTTCTTGTGTGTTTTGTATATTTGTTAAGCTTGCCGCATGTAAACGTTTCGTCAATAGATGTGTTTTATTTCCCCACCTTTTATGAATGTGGCTCTTTCAAACCTGACAACACAACATGAAATCCAGCATTTATAACATTTATAGAAGCAATGAAAACCTAAACAAACAAGAATCTTAACATTTATGAGATTTGCCTGATGATATTCTTGATGTTCCTGTTAAGGAGTTACGAGGGAGGAAGAAAAGCCGCCACAGCGTAGTAGGTGACATAATTACATTTTCTTGTTTATCGGAAGGACGTGTTTATGGCCATGCAGGAAGTAGTTTATAAAAAAAAAAAACTAATCTAATTGTTTACGGGAAAACGGCTCACGAGACTTCACTCCCGTTTTGGTTCCGGTTTGACTTGTCGCTCACCAGTCCTGACTTTCGATCCACGGTGCGAGGAACTGCCGCAGCTCCATGGGAAAGCTGTCGCTGTACAGGTGGTAGAGCTGCTCCAGATACCTGGTCTCCAGCTGCTGCAACTGGTTCCACTGGGCCATCTTGACCGACACACACCTGCAAACATACGAAAACTCTAATACGGACACGCGCTTTCGGTATGCTCACTTCCTGTACACTGAAGCGAACAGCTGCTGGTGTTTGTCTCCTGTTTGTTGTAAAGCTGTAAATAGGGTTGAAGTTACAGTAGTCGAGTTGTAACCTGAGAGTTTAGAGATGGTTTCATTGATTATCAATTAGTTGCGAGAGGCAGGTTCTATCCCTCGGCTTATCCTACCACATTTTATCAACAGCAACAACAAAACATAAATCAACAAAGGGTTTTCCTTTATGACTGTATTGCATAACCACCAGTGTTTACAACCCCTTTTCAACCCTTTTTAAATGAGGCTGTTTCATACAAAAAATGCTCGACACGATGTAAAAAATAAAAAATAAATAAAAGTTTCCCCCTTTCCACATGCTTAAGCACATTTAAACTGAATAAAGCACTCTTTTCAAACATACTGCTAACATATTTGAAAAAAAAATACAAAATCTTTACGAGCCTGTAATGTATAGAACATATTGTCCGTATTGTATTACCTGAGTAAATGCATGTGTCTTTAAGAGGCGGGGCCTGATGGGGTGCCGTGTGTCGTAATATCATGAGGATAATATTGTAATTACCAACATAATGTCATAATAATTAAGTCGTATTTGAAAGTGAATAGTGTAATATGTAATACAAGAATGTGATTAAAATAGTCAGTGAATAAAGACGTAATACTGCGAGAATTAAGTATTAATTCGAGCTCTGAAGAAAATCATTTTGGAGAAAAGAAACAGCAAATAGAGAATCATACATTGTGGACTGACAGACATAAAAACTGTCGATGCCACTGAAATTAAAATGTAAACATTGAACCTTTTGCACGAGAGTTTTGTTGCTTGGATTGCTTAATAAATGTGTGCTTTATATGAGCAACCCTGCAGTGCAAGGCAGGTCTCGGCCATGTTGTCCTGCCGCAGGGTTGGGCTGGAGCTCATTTAAATGCAACCAATAATCGAGGTTAATAATCACGATTCTTGGTGTGACCATGCTTAAAATAACGCTTTTTGCAGCTTTCATTTATGTGACTGGGGCTGCCACGGCCGGTTTGCAATAACACTTTGTCAGTGAAACTTAAACGTAAACACGTTTATGAGCTGAACGCTGTGTAAATTACATAAACGCCTCTTTTAGTTATGTTACAGTCGGGAAAAGACTCGTCTATAGGCAATAGTACTGTATAACAACAAGTCAATCCAAATAACAGCTCAGTAAGTACTCGTTACGGCTGCTTACCTGACTGGTTATAAACCTTCAGAAAGGTCCTAGCGGTAATAAATAATGGGACCAATTGTTGCTTAAAAAAAGAAAGAAAGAAAGAAAGAAATGTGTCAATACAGGGGATAAAGACGCAGAAAAGTATCACAAGTTATTCACCCACTTCGTCCAGGTCTCACGTCTGAAACCCTGTATACATTGCGGCGTTTCCAGCCAAACAACCCCCATAAACTGCTTAACTGACAGCTCTGTCCGCCAATAGCTGCAAAAGTGAAAGAGCTGTAGCCAATCAGAGTGGAGAGTGTCCGTTAAAGAGGCGGGGTTTAACTGTAGTAGTGTTTGCTGGTCGTGTTTCGCTGCTGTCGCAACTGCGCTGTTTCGGTAAGGATCTCCTCCCTCTGCGATGCCTTTGAATACCGTCCAGCAACGGAGGGAGGGATGACATCACGACACAACAGCCAGTCTGGAAGTCATCTGAATTACTGGCAATGATGACGTCATCAACACGAATGCCGTTCATTTTTTGACCTCTCGGAATAATATTTACAAGAAAAACAAATATTATTATATTTTTGCTATATTAACACAGGTCAATATTGCTTGAATTAAGTAGGTTATGTGTCTGTTTCATTGAATAAAAATATAGTTTTCCTGAATGAAATAGATTAAAAACATTAACAACAATATCTATCTATCTATCTATCTATCTATCTATCTATCTATCTATCTATCTATCTATCTATCTATCTATCTATCTATCTATCTATCTATCTATCTATCTGTAAAATAAACTATCATTTCTGTATCTAAATTAAACAATGACTCCCTTGTGACTATTTTTTTTCTATTGGTGAGATAAGGCAAATAAAACCAAGAAAGAACAATATGCAAGCTTTATTATTCGAATGTAACATATTGAACAATATGATATTTTGTGTTCCAACCAGGTGTGGGTAACACCTCAGAAAAAGAATACTTAGTGTACAGTACTTACAGCACTTTGTGCATTTTCTTAATATGATACTATATTTTACACGTGCATTCATGTTTGATTCACTAAACAATGCCATACAAACGTCAGACTGTAATTATTTTATCGTAATGCAAAAATCTATAGGAGCCCTTTTCTGATCCTATACTGTACTTAATGGTGCAATTTAGGGTCTACTGTATTCCATTACACTTATTACCGTCACACAAGCACACACACACACACACACACACACGCTTACATTTCTTGTAGTTCTTGTTGTTCCGTTCTGTTCTGTTCCCCACTCTGCCCGCTGCTCAATGGGAGGGAGCACTCTCCTTAATTGAATTCTGCACCTCATTGATGGTTTGAATAGCCTCCTGTGCTACAAAGTGCCCTTGTGACCAACCCTAGCACACAATCAAGTCTTGATGGTGAAGGTCACACACAACAGTCTCCAGGGAAAGAAAATGGATGCAGTGTGTATACGTGTGGGTATTGCAAAGTGGACGCCGGAACATTGCCTGTTTGCCGCACGTTCACAGTAATTACACCCCAATAATGGCAACCTAGTTTGGGTCCTCCACATTATATTTATTTTTAATGTACAAATCAATGCAATTAAAGAAAGATTGTTTTTTTTTTCAGTGTGGCCATTTCATCTACCCATTTAGACAAGTTTGCACATTGTGGAAAGGACAGCTTCTTATAAAAGAGATGGGCATAATAATATATTAATTGAGCATTAAAAAGGGGACGTAAAATTGACTTTCTAATAGTTTGTATACAAAGGGTCGGGTCGCCTGCCCACCCATAAAGTACAACCTTTTATTTTATTTCTGAAAATGTGTCTGGGAGTGAGCCGTTGTGTACTTCTGCCCACTATCGCGCCACACTGTTAACACTGTTGTGCGATATCTTCTCCTCCTATTGATGATTGTCTTCATTGTGTTCCATGGTATATTTAATGCCTTTGAAGACCTTTGAACAATGAAATCTCCCCGAAGCTGTCAAGACCATGACTTGTACTGTAAGCTGTGACTGCAAAAATGTCAGTAAAAGCCTACTAGAACATCTGCCGTTTATTTGGCGTTAATCAGAGGCACCTCACATGGTGGCAGGTGTGTGCTGGCTCTCATGAGCAAATAAAGTAAAAATAAAAATAAAGCAAGTAAATTTGATTGGACAATTGTGACCACAGCCACAGCCCAGCTATAAGAGGGTGTGCAAACTTGCGCAACATTATTATTTCAGTTATTATTTGGACGTCACCTCTTCAAAGAATTTATTTATTTATTTTAATATTTTTTTATTGAATTGTTCAAATTATAGGCCAAATTATTGGTGGAAAAAAGTTTTTAAATGGTATCTTGGTCTCATGTTTATATCACTAAAACCTGACATTTGAACAGGGGTGTGTAGACTTTTTATTTCCACCACATATTCTGCTCAGTACAAAACTGACATGGAAAACAATTTTAAGAACATCCAGCCTCTTCAACTATACCACTTAATTTTATCCCAAAGTCACTCAAGGTAATTTAATCAAATGCCTATCCCTGACATCATCTTATTATTTGTTTGTATTTCTTTATCTTTTACCGCATGAGAATTCTTACAATGTTATGCGACTTGTGTTTTCTTTTTTTACCAATACAATTTTCCCACTTGTGACCACAGGAGCGCCCAGAAACCTACCCTGAAACCTTCCCAGCGACTTCCCGCTACCCTCACAACTCTATGTGCATGTTGTGTGTCATGGTTCCGAGGACCGGGGTTCAATCCCCAGCCCCGCCTGTGTGGAGTTTGCATGGTCTCCCCGTACTTGCGTTTTCTTTGGGCACTACGGTTTCCTCCCACATCCCAAAAGCATGCATGGTAGGTTAATTGAAGACTCTAAATTGCCCATTGTTGTGAATGTGGGTGCGAATGGTTGTTTGTTTATTTGTGCCCTGAGATTGGCTGGCAACCGGTTCAGGGTGGACCCCGCCTCCTGCCCGATGATAGCTGGGATAGGCTCCAGCGCGTCCGCGACCCTTGTGAGGATAAGCGGCTCAGAAAATGGATGGATGGATGGACATTACAACAACAAAGAAATATTTATACCTTTTTATCTTCCGAGTTGGCACTCCTTTCATAAAATGAACAAGCGAAATGCACAAACCAGTTCTGTGTAAAAAGGTGTAGCCTATTAGCATTAATATCCTGTTAGCATTTGCGTAGTTTTCCTTTAAATGTAGCTAAGTGACTATGAAAAGCTTTTGGATAATAAAAAAAATAAAAATAAAAAAAAAGAATAAGAATAAGAATGGACCAGATGTGAAATATTTGCATCGAGAACTCATGGTAATTGATGTGTCCTCATGGAGATTCCGTGTTTCCTGTGCCTTTTATTGGGATGGACTCTCTAGTCACGCTGGGTCTTCTCGAGGTGGTCCGCCTCCACCCTGACCAGCTGAGGGTCCTTCACCATTGCCTCCGGGCTATCTACGCTTACCAGCTCCCCCTCCTCCACATCCACGTGCACGCCCAGCCCGTTCTCCTCGCCCTCGGGCAGGCCCCCCGGCTCCGTCGCCTCGGCTATCTCGGAGTGGTCCACCACCGCCACCTCCTCGGCGCCCTCGCGTATCTTCTTGACGTAGAAGGTGAAAGGGGGCACGCGGTAAACGCTGGTCTTAGAGCGGGCGTAGACGGGGTGATCGGGCGTGAGGGACTTCTTCACCTTCTCCTTGGAGGTCTTCATCTTGACCCGGCGTTCCATGTTCGGGGTCATGCGGGTGCCCAGTTTGCTCATCTTCTTCTCGAGGCTGTGCTTGGTCTTCTCCAGGTTGTCGCGGGTTTTCTGCCTGGTCTTCTCCAAGTTCTCGCGGGTCCTCTGCCTGGTCTTTTCCAGGTTCTCCTTGGTCTTCAGCTTGGTCTTCTCCATCTTCTCTTTGGAGAAGGCCTTCTTGATGCTGTCCACTTGCCTCTTGGTGGATCGCTGCAGGCGCTTGGTTCGGGACTCCTCCACGATCTCCTCGATCTCCACCTCCTCGTCCGAGTTGAGGTTGGCCGGCTGGCCCTCGCCCTCACCGCCCTCTTCGGGTATTTGCTGGAGACCCTCCATCGTCCCATCCTCAGCAACTGCCTCTGCTGGCTTGGCTGTCTTTGCGGCCTTCATTTGGTCCTGAAAACGATAAAATAGGACAAAAAAAATAAAATAAAATCATTAGCACGGCAGCAGAACTTCAACTGATTAGAATAATTTGGAATATGCTGAAATGCAAAACCATTAACTAATACTGAAGTATATGAAGAACGTGAGGTTCGTTTAATTATCAAGTTAACCTCTGGGTGAGAAGTGGAATTGAAAGCTTCTGACTCATCCTTATGAAAGGTTCAGGCAGTGCATAAAAAAGCAATTTCAGAGTGCCATCCAGTGGCGGCGCGCTGCATCGGATGATCGCTATAAAGGCATCATCACTATACCAAATTGAGGTTGATGTGGTTGATATCTATTGAAAGCCACATCTCGAAAATATCTCTAAAGCTACACGGCTTAGAAGAAGACAATAATTTCATTTTGCATCTACTTAGTCAGACTGAGAGAAGTGCGTGTTCATTTCCTGCTGTTTTGTCATCCACCTCCTAACAACGGTTACACACAAGAAGGTCTAACTTTCATTTCCAAAGGACAATTAACACAACCACAACTGAATTATTGTATCGAAACTGCTTCTTATATATATGTGTGTGTGTTATCTTAAAATGAATGAATTCACCTGTTCTGAGGCATTAAGCTGTTAATGCAATGCACATTGGATAACTGCACAGACAAAAGCTATTTTTAATTTGTTAAACATCTCGGTAAGGTCTATTTAAAAAAAAAACAAAAAAAAACTGAAATTTCTGACTTGTGAAAGTCAAGACAGAAGACAGATGAAAGAAATGGCCCAGTTCCAACGCAGACACATGACCCGGTCGTAAAAATGGACATTCCTTCCCTGTGGAATGGAGTGGACTGGGTCGAGGCGGTGCGGTTCTGTCTGCGTGGGGTTTATTCTGGGCTGGCCTTTTCCTCTCCCTGGATTCCAACCTACATTTTCTGGCCAGCCGCCCAGCCGGCGCTCAGCCCTATACATGGACAACTCCACCACTCTGCCACCCCGCCCCCTCCGGCTCCTGCATGGCAACAGGTAAACACAAGGCCTTGTCACCATGGCAACCAGCTCCAAACCTTGCCTGGCGCAGCTTGTGTAGTTTAAAAGGGCAAACAGCTGAAAGTCGAAGCATTTTAATTAAACAAAATGGACGGCTGCTGGCTTTTTGCACATGTGCGCTGAAGAAAGTGATGTCATGAGGTGGAAGGCTGGGCTCGGTGATTAATTGATTTGATCAATTAAGTCAAGTTTATTTGTCAGAACGATTTTTTTCCCCCTTTAAAACCTTTTTTTTCCGGCTTCCATAGTTCAAAGCGTGAAAAGAGACAAACTCGATTTGGTCGCCGTATTCGAAACTTGAATCACAGATGTACAGTTTCGCAACATCGCAGATGTCACGGCCAGTCAAAAATGCCGTATCACGTTTCTGGATACATACCATACCATGTTTATTGTTCGATAAAAAGATAATACAGGACAGTATATGTGGAGCCTCAAAACGTTGTGTGCGAGGGTCTATCGCCAGGTGTGAGTCGCCGAGTATAATTTGTTCGCGATTGTCCAGTTTAGTCTCATTCGGCCGTGTCAGTGTGCAGCAAGCCTGAGACAAAAGAATGGGTGAACCAGCCGAGACATGCTGTTTGATGGTTCATTTTATTATATTAATTTGTTAAGGATCATGTTTCGTTACACGTTTTGTCAGAAAGGACATTTGCAAAGAGATAGCACTTATCTTCACATTATGTGTAAAGAAAAAAAGTTGGTTGTGGAAAAAAAAAAATATTGACTGGAAAAAAAGATGGTTCTAAGCTAGTTTGGTATCAGCAGAATTAAAGCAAGAAAAAAAACAGTCGTAAAATATTTTTTTTTAAGTTGAAAACCATGTTTAATGATGGTGTCACGGATGTGCCTCATGCATATAATTTTTGTGCAAAAATGTAATTACTGTAAATGTAATTACTGTTGATTTTCTTTCCTAACGTTGTTTTTTCTTGAACACCAATTGTTGAGGCTGCTCCATTTTTTAAAATAAGTACCATTGAAAAAGCCAACGGAAAATGGCAAATAAAAGCTAGAAAAGCCAAAGAAAAAGCAAAACGTGCGCACACACACAGTTAAGCTATTGATTGAGATGCGTAATGCGTCACAGCAATGTATTGGAATCGAACCATTGTCACGTTGCGCAAGAGTGATATAAAGCCAAACAGGATTTTTCAATTGTTTCAATATGATCTCATGTTTACAGGAAGCATCTTCTGTTGCCCTGGAAACATATGGGAAATAGTGAGTCATGCATCTCTAACTGACAATGGACAATTATGTATTTTACACGTTGACTATGCTATTGAAATTTTTGGTATAAATTGAGGGGTGAAACTGAACACATTTGAGAGAGGGAGGGTCTGTTGCTAAAGTTTCCTGTGAAGTGAATCATACCTAAAGCACAATTTGGCCGAAAACACACACACACGCATGTGTGTGTGTGTGTTTGCTGCACTGGCACAACAACTACAACAGCGAAGTTGGTTGGTTTTACCAAAGTGCAGCAAAATGTCATATAGTGACATTAATAGAAAAGTAGTAATGTCTTGTTGTCATGTCATGTCTGTCATATATTCGTCATCATTTCATCAAATGTTTCTCTAAAATCAAACTGGAAGTAGAGACCGATTACAGAGCAACTAAATAAGGTAGCAAGTACAGTATTAGTCCTAACCAGTGCCTTCCTCCCTTTTTCCCAAGCATGTTATAAACATGATCAACAATGTGTATCACCATGGCAACGACGACACGGTTCTTGTTGTGTGTGTTTGTGTCTGTCATTATCTAAAATGGAAAAATAGGGTACCATTTTACATTTCATTTAAATGTAAAGATGTATATTTTCCCTGGCCATCACATTATGTACTATACGTAGGTGTGATCTAATGAGATGCAATACAAAAGAAAAGTGTTTTCAAAGATAATGCTAAGGTAAGGTATTAAGATATTGATTGAAGTTTATTATCATGCTGAGAGCTGCCTGTTTCTAATATTTCGACCCTCTCTCATGTAGCAAACTATAATGAGCAAAATATCAGAAATCGTTTCATGCTTCCATCTTGTGACCGTAAAGTGTTATTACATCGACAGCTGCCCCCAATATACAGACAGACAGACAATATACATGAACATTCCTGATCAAGCGCCACTATCTCGCACAAACCGCTTCTTCGCACACACGTCATTCCTTTTCAGGCAGTGCGACGCGAGGCCTCCGTGGTGGGATCGGCTGTCGGATCCCGTCTGCCCCGCGCAGCTGTGCACTCTGCTTCCACAATGAGCGATACAGGCCTGAAGGAGGCCGCGCGAGAGCGGTGGAGGAACGCGTGGACCCCGCAAGTCCCTAAAGCGTGCCGAAAGGCTAAAATAAGCCCCCCTCAGTGTGCTCAGGTGATTAAATGGGAGCGAAGTCCATCTACATCTCCTCTCGTTTTAGACGCACGAGACACTTTTTTATTTTTTTTCAACATTCGGTTTCAGTTTTGTGACAACTCTTCCTCTTCCATTACTGTGAGTAATGGAAATCCCACAAGTACCAAACAGAGGCCTCACTATTCCACCTAACTAACACGGTTATATGCCATCCACTTCTTCCACAATCATGGGGGAGTTCAGTATTTTATTTTAGTTTTACTTTTTTTCCCATGAGCAGGGAAGCCCTTCCACATTCTGAAAGGTGGAAAATTTAACCGTTTCCCGTCGGAACCTAGCGACAATTGGCGCTCTTAGTCAATGTTTGGAACGGTGTCATTCACATTGACATAGACGCACATCTGACGTAGTATGCAGCATTTTTTTCAACCTCAGGTTTTCCACAGGTGGGTGACTGGGAACAAACACCCGTTTTGTGTAACATTATGGTAGGTAGTTTATGGCATAATGTGATACACTGATCATATTATTTTTATGGCCTATAATTTACCACATTTAGCAAGGTCCTTAAAACAAACAAACAAGCTAACAAAAAAGTCACTAGACCCATACGTTTATACGTATATTTAATCAGTGAGATTTACACAGTCTTTACTGAGAAAGTAAATTATATAAAAAGAAAATTTTATAATATTAAAACAATATAACACCATTTTTAGAGAAACAAAATCCTGGATTAAATAATATTATTATAAAAGCAAAATAAGTCACTACAAATCACACATTAATAACTGAAAAAGTATTTAAAAACGTTTTATTTGTCACTATTTCTATTCATATTTTGTTAATAAAATTATATTCAAAATGTGTCTTTAGTTAAAAGATAAATACCCCATATTTGTGTAAAATATTATTGCAAATTCTAATATTATGTAACAAATATTATTTCGCAGTGGGGGAAAAAATAAATCATCTTTGTTCCACAAATTCGACCCAGAAACTAAATTATTTTAATGTGTACTTCCTTTAGTACGTTTCACCCATGTACATGTTTTTGTGGACGATCCTGACAAACTCAAACATAGTTTAGAAATAAATAAAGCTAATACATAAATTGCCATGAAGTATTATAAAATAATAGTGGATGAGTGGCTGCACATCTGCCTCACAGTTCTGAGGATGGGAGTTCAAATCTGAGCTCCAAACGTCCTGTGTGGCGTTTACGTGTTCTTGCCGTGCTTCCGTGGGGTTTCTCCTGGTACTTCCTACCAAATTCCAAAAACATTTCCAAATTGTCCTTAGATGTGAATGTGAATGGTTGCTTGTCTATATGTGTCCTTGTGATTGGCTGGTGACCAGTCCAGAGTGTACTCCGCCTCTCGCCTAATGTCAGCCAATGCACCCACGACACTAGTTAGGATAAGCTGTACAGAAAATGGATGGATGGATGGAAAATACAGACATAGTTTGTCCTGTGAATGAGAATCCAAATAGGCAACAACTGGACAACCAAGTTGTGAGAACTGACAGTTCATGCGAGCTGACATGCAACAGCGAAATGTGGAACTTGTCAGACAGCTTTCCACTCACATGGAAGAAAGGCACACTGAATTTCGAGATGATGGGGCCGAAGACAGCGACGTAGTGTGCGAGCAGCGTGGCAAAAAAGACGCCGAAAAGGTTCTGGGTTAAAGGTCCGAGCCGGGTGGGGGTAAAATCGGAGATGAAGGGAGGGGAGTGGAGTCTTGGCAGGGAGATGCCAGCGAGATGAATCACGCCGCTAAATCGGTGTTGGGTTTGTGTATGAACTCCACAGTTGTCTGGCCTGAAGGGGGGTTTGCTAAGTGCAGCATAAAGAAACAATTGCAACAAGTGGAACTGATTGGCCCTCTCAAATGGAGTGCTGAGCGATACCCGAGAGGTTGATGAGTTTGGCTAAAAGACAAGCAGACTGTAAGTGAGACACGCTCTGTCACGAGGGTGGGCCGTGCGGGTAACAGCCGCAACACACCCAGATTCTGGTCGCATGCTCCCAATGGACACAAGACATCATCGGCTGGATTTAGTCACACGATTTAATCGACGCTGCACAAAGTCACAAAATGCTAAGGAAGCACAGGCATCTTAATAAAACAAACTTCAACTTTTGGTCTTATGACCCAATTCATTGTTCACAGCGTAGATCTTATAATTGAGTAGGCCTCTGACTGATTTGGATAAAGGGCAGTTTTCCAGTCCAGCCCATTCCCTACCGGTTGGCCCACCCGCCTTGTGTGGTCCACAAGCTCGACAAAATGTGCCTGGTGTTTCTAGGAGCTACTGAAGCCGAGCATGTCAAATCCACAGAGTCTGAAAGGCTACCTTACAAAAACAGGAAACTAATCATGAATTTAGTGGACTTGATGATTCTAATCAGTATTTTCTTTACAGCCGTAGCGGAAACCCAAAGAATGTTGAAAATGAGGCTGCGAGGCCAGAGTGATGGCAGTCATTGTTTTCCGGACTACCACAGTGAAGGTGTGAAGCCGGAACGTTGGAACATAGTCAAGGTTTGGATCTTTTTGAGCCATATGAAGTCTACTGAGGTAGTAACAATGCATCTTCAACCTAGAACATTCTGGACTGTCATTACCTCAGCCAAGTGCGAAAACATAAAGGCAAGACGTATTGTTTCGATTGCCGCTTGTTGGTTGGCTTGTTGGAACTGATTTCCATGACGCGCCAAGCAAGAAACTAATAAATGTTGGTGGAAACCTGAAAAAAGGCCTGGAACAATTGTCCCTTTTGTGGGGCAGTAATCAACCAGCTCCAGTAGAAGCCTTGTGTGATCTTGTATGTGATGACTGTGAAGCCTTGGTGGACCTTTCCTCTTGGCTAACAGCTATTGGAATTTACTCTGTGTGACCATGCTCGATTAAGGATCACAGGAAATTATAGACCGAGAATAAAAAACTAAGAAGAAACCAACTAAAGAACTAATTAACTAACTAAAATCAGGGAATGAACTACACCTGAGTATTGTTTTTTACGTATTTCTCTTTCCTCCAATAGACTATTCTTCTATCTGCCACAGTCTGAACAATATGCTGCCCTCTATTGGCTTGGAAGAGGAAAAGCAAGGCAGGCCTGGCGACGGTCCAGATGTAAGGGGTTTCGAGGTTACGAATTAGCCGCAATGAATTAGTTAGTGTAGCAGCGTAAAAATATGTCGCTAAGCGGCAAAATAATTTGCTGGACTAACTGTTTTTCATTAATGGCCTAAAAATGTGCATAAAAATATTTACTGCGATCATGACTTTAATACTCCGGAAGTACAAATTCGGGTTACGTCGCCACTATAGGAAGGTAAGTTCAAAACCGAGGACCCCTTGTGTGTTTTACCTCACGGCACCCCGCTGTTGCTATCTAACGTAGCTATTCTCAGTGCATGGTTACGGAGTTAAAGTCGGATTACATTTTGACACCCACAGTTAACGCTGCATTATCAAGCCAGGCTACAAAGTCCTTTAGGGAAAGCAAAGCCTGAGTCGGTAAATGACGACCACACACCGAGATGAGAGGCTTTCAAACAAGAATGCATTTATGTTCCACTGACATTCACGCCGCCGAAACCTCCGCGTGGCTCACCCTTATCTCCTCCTTAACCTGATTCGGAGTCTAAAATTGTCCTGATGTAACACGTTAACACACACAAAGAGGAAAGTGGAGAGTTGCGACCGTGCCAATATCTTGCCAGGCCACCAAATTAAAAACAACGCAGCTCATCCCTGCTGACAAAAAAAAATACAAAATTGAACAGAGAGGGAGGGTGAAAAAATAGCCACAGGCAGCGTGATAACAGCTAGCTCACAACAGCTGCTCAGAAAACGGGATCGGGTTGAAACAACGATAACAGCATTAGGGTCGATTAATCCAAATGTTTGGTTGCTGTTCTAAATAGCTGCAAGATAAACACGGATAGTCTCTCATAGGAATTTAAGAATTTGTAATAAAAGTGTGATGTAATTTATGGCAAACCTACATATTTCTGGCTACTTGAAAATTATTTCGTGAGAAATTTGATTAAAATAAAAAATATTAACTCCTCAAAGTGTGATTTGCTTTTTATTTGGCGTTAAAAAAAACGATCAAAACTAGGATTGATTACATGACTGTTTAAAGACGAACTTGCTAAAATTATGTTTTCTTGATGGCTGGTGTTTTCAGACAAAATTTAAATACATGTATATCATTTATGTATACAAATATGATATCATACACGTAAACATGAAAGAAGCCCAAATACCGTCTATTGTGATCTTTGGTGGCTCAGTGGTGACATCTTGTGTTTAAAAAAAGAAAAAGACATTCTAGTATTTGAGATGTAATATTGTCTCTATGGTGCCTCAGTAAACGTGGAATACGAATTGAAATCGTCCACGCATTCCTGGGTTCCAAACTTTTTTTCTGCCGAGAGGCCTGAAAATCAGGTCATTCGAATTTCTCGAGCTTATCGCGCCTACCTCCCCGCCCCCGAGCTAGCGCTGCCAGCATAACAAAAACATGTGCTCTCACAATTAGTGAAGGTTGGGTCTTCTACACGGAGACAACCAATCAGAGGAAAGGGGGCGGTCTTAGCCAAATATGGACAAAGCGGATACAAAACTGGGTCAAACAGAAGTAGCTGTGAGAGGGGCCTTTTCTGGACACTTGTATGACAAAACCAGTGTGTTTTTTTTAAAACGAAATAGACATGTTAAAGAGTCTCACTATGGACGTCCAAAGAGCCAAAATATGGGACCATTAAGACTACTAGCAATCGGAATTGCCGAAGTGGGCGAGTCTTAGCGCTATTCTATTCGACCGCTTTCAAACTTATTTTCATACTCTCTGAGCCGCGCAGATGTACAAAAGGATAATCGCTCAGGATAATCTACAACGTTGCATGGGAGACATCTGACAATCGGGTCCTTTCTGAATATGATTAGAAGGGAGAGAAAATGCTCAAATTTGGCCCAATTGTTGGTTTGTGTAAACCTGTTTCAGATGCAGCGACTATAGAGTTGCTTGTAAGTATTCCATTTAAGAACGTACCGCTTACTATTTCTTGCTAAATTCTTGCGAGAAGGCACGAACCATGTATACGATCGTCAAGCAACAGAGCCAGCTGCTTGGTGTAATTTATTCAGCCCTAATACCCGTGGATGATTTTCTGACAGATACCAAGAGTGAAACCAACCCGCTCCTGCTGCAAAATTCCCAGGCAGGGGGAAAACTTTTCGGCATCCTGGAGCAGATCATGACAGACTCACGCATGCGTGGGAAATCTCATGAAATGTGTCAAGTAAATAAGTGCTGCTGAAAACTAAACCTCGGCCGGGGAGGACATGAGAACATGTCCTGCTAAAAACGGAGCACCATGGAATGAGTGTCAAGTTCACAACGGTAGCAGTATCGCTTCACCCCCTGTCACCCTCTCGCACATTAACTCATATTGTGGCCTTTATTTTATGACTTTTGTTTCCAAAATAATGCAGCTGCCGACAGGTACAAATAACCCGGATTGCTCAAGGAGACCTTTGGAGTACGAGTAACTACATCTTCATCTTGTGCCACAGCAGCCTGCCAACTATGCTCAGAGGTGGGGCTCTGGTTCTATCTCGAGTCCCTCCACCCTCTCTCCATGGTCAGCGTTCGGAGGCTAATAATTGTATTTACACCTACGTATTTATTGCATCTGGCTGGCTAATCACGATGGAATTCCTACAATGAGAGTGGCTGAATGCAGCCTTTGCACGACAAAACAACACTGAATACAGCCAATGTTGCATAAGGGGCAAATTGTGTGGGGCATACCCAGCAGATGAAGCTGTGGTTAAAAAAAAAAAAAAAGATCTTTCATATTTAAAAGAGGGTAGTGCTTCAACTACACATTCCGCATGTATAAATACGTTTCTCATAATACCACATATCAGACGTCCTGTTTCTGCTGGCCCTTTCTCTGCTGTGTGGGGCAGCAAAGCCCTCTGCCCCCAGGTTGCCAGGGAAACAAGGAAGTAAAATAAATAACAGAACGTTAAAATGACGTTGTCATGATTTAGATTTGGATTTTTTTTTCTGCTGATTTGAATATAGTGTATGTATATGGCCCACAGGCAGCAGGCTCCTCTTCCCCATCTTCGCTGCTGCTCACCTGGTAGATGAGGACTTTGAAGTTGCGTCTTTTGAGCAGCTCGCTCTCGTTGCTCTCCAGCTTCTTGATCTGGCCCGCCTGCTTCTCCAGGTTGCTGCGAACCGTCTTGATGTTGACGCTGACTTTGCGGACCTTGTCCAGCATCTTGTTGACGGTGGTGGATGTGCTCAGGTGGCTCTTGGACAGCTTGGACAGCTCCCCCTGGATGGTGGACACCGACTTCTCCATGGCCTCCTGCCGGCCCTCCAGCCCAGCCTGGGTCTGCTGGATCTGGTCCACCACGCCGATGATCTTGTCAAGCAGGGCCAGGACCAGGACGCCGTTCATCTGGGCTTCGCTCTTGACCTCCTCTGCGGGGTTGCCGCCGTCCACCGCAGGCTCCGCGGCGGCGCCCACAAGGGCGACGTCGTCGTCATCGCAGGGCACCTCTACCAGAGTGCCGTGCTCCTTCTGGACCCCTGTATCCGCCATTGCTGTCAGCTTCGAAAACAAACGGCTCGCACTCCCTCTGCGGATAAAAATAACCCCTTTGAAAAAAAAAACCACAAGGATCCCCTTTACTCCCTCTAAACTTTAGGTGTCTGCCTGCTCACTAAACCCACTGTGCCTGTGCCTCTGGGAAACAAGCCAGCAAAGAGGAGTCGGGCCTCTCACTACCAGGCATGTGTGGCTCCACTCAAATGCCTCCCCGCTCCATGTGAAACCACCCAGTCAGAATTTTCCTGACCCACCTACCCCCGGTCCCCTCCTGGCAGGACTCCGCCTTCTCCGTCCCTCTGGGGGCATGGGCAGCGTGGTCCCACAACGTGGCGACATGATACGTAAAGTCAAGTGGCAATACGCTGCCCCACAAGCACTTTGTACGATGAGACGAACCAAGAAAAGTACTGAAAAATAATCTTCCTTCAGACCTTGTGCAAACTAATACATTGCCTCCAAACGTCCTATGTTTAGCAATGTTACTAAATCCATAAAACTGGCCGCCATGTTTTTCCCATTTCACTGTGCCGGAAATTGGGTACGTGAATTTAGCGGAGGTCTACCAAAATTGCATTTTCTCAATGTTTTGCTCAAGGTAATACTTGTTCTTTTCAAATTATCTTGTTTGAAAATCCCTTTACCACCTATTTTTTTTTCATTCACAAGTTTGATAAAAATTTACATTGATTTCTGGGCAGAATATTTTTGCAAATTTTCGACAAAAAAAGTGTCATAAACTCCTTACTCCTTATCTGATTCTTACGAACTAGGTCTCATTTTATTTGTGTAACACTGCTCTAACCAATGATATCTACTTTGATATAAAGGTATTTTAGTCAACTTTAGTAACATTGTTAGTATTTTATGGGACCTACTGTAAGTACTGTATATATTCTTACGCAAACTAGTCCATTGATCCGTTCAGAACCACGAAACGTCGCATGTTGCTGGATGGCAGTCGGACTCTGACACGAATCGGGGGAACTGCCCAGAACTGTGTGATCTCTCAAAGTGTGATACTAGTCCCATTAGTAGTACGCCGGCTCCCTCGAGTGGTACGACGAAGAATAACTGCTTATGTACAGTTCAGTTGTATTAAAATTTTTAGAAACAATATGTTTGCATTGCATTTGGTTTTATTTATGTTTATTTAGATACAATTCGTATTTAACATTTAATTACAATACATTTTAATGGAATAATAATTTAAATACCGGTAGGCCAATTTATTATTTTTAAGTGTAGTGTTATTGTTAATACTGTGCATATTGTTACAAATGTGTGGGTTATTATATACTTTAGAAATAAAACCTCTGTCTCGTTTTTTATTAATATTTAGGCGTACACTACTGTATTTCAATCCTGGTCATGATGGTGGAACTTGGACAGCTATTTTTTTTAAAAACATTTTTTGGCGTAAAAAGTTTGAGAACCACTGGTCTTGAAAGATTCTTCTTCTTCGAGGCACAAGAAGAACTGATAAATGGATAACGGATACATTTTAATCATATATATTTGTTTTATTAGCGAAAAGCAGACGTGAATTCTGTTTTGTCTTATCACTCACCTTCAATCATCGTTAGCAGAGTTACTACTACATCGGAAAACGGAGATGTAAACAGCACCATAGCTCAAAATATGTATGCTTGAAGACACATTTACAGCAATACATAGCCGGAAGTGTAATATGTCTGTTTTACATAAAAACACATATTTCTATCAAGACTTTGGAAGACAAAACCGAAATGATGTGTACTGTTGTTTTAATCATTACTGCCCTCGTGTGGTCACGACCTCACAACTTTACTGTAGTACAAAGTATTTATTTCCGGTATGAGGAAACAGAATATTAAAATAAGCAACAAAAATTAAAGAGAATATTTAAAAAAAATACTTCTCTATAACGTTTAGCCGCGGTCTATTTGTTTTAATTAATACAGTATCTTATTTTTATTAATATTCACGTGTTGGCGCAACGTTGACTCACGTGAACCAGCGATTCTGCTTCCGCTTTGAGAAGTCGTCTATTTTCTCTCCGGTGCTGCGCAACTCGTCCGCAACAAACCAGGAAAAAGACGGCGCAGGTATCTCCATCTTATTAGTAGTAAGTACGACACTTAACAAACGCACTAGTAGATTATAGAGCTGCGAGATGAACAGTTTTTGACTATCGGCGATCTTACATATTGATCAACAGGTGCGCAAAGTTAGCCATTGACCACAGTGTCAAGTCATTATGTAAAATGAGGCTGTCGAAACGAAGCTAATTAGCTGACTAGTGGCGCAGAACCTTTATTTTCCATTTTGCTAACTGGTTATCTCGGTGCAAATCATATTCCCGGGTACTAAAACGTTTTGCTGACGCCACTGAAATAACTACAAAAGTGTTTAAAATGTCAATAAAGTTAGCCGAGGCGCTTGCTCGCTCCAATGTAGTACTGTCAGATAATTAGCTGATTAGCAGTACAGTATGTGTTCCTGCTTTTGACAGGTCACGGTGTCGTGTACCAAAAGTACAGGTTGATGTCTATCTGTCTGTCTGTTTAGTCACAAAGCAGTAGCCTGTTTTGATTTTCGTGCTTAAATTGAGATAGTGGTAAGGCTTCATGGTGCTCCAGGTCACATGCTCCCCTCATAATCCACAGTTAAACCCTGTGTGGTCCTTTTCCCCCACTACAAGGTGGTTAAAGTGCCTCTATGACATGTAACATAAATTGCCTCAAATGTGCCTGATTTGGTCTGTGCTGCCAATCCACACCAGCGCTCACTTTGTGTCATTTCTATTTGTATTGTGCTATAAGTGTTTGCCAGCGTAACCGCATTCCTTTCCTGATCATGGGATCAGCGTGAAGGCAACCGGCTTTTCTTTTCTCTCGTTGTCCAATGACAACCTCTTGCACGCTGCTGCTAAATTGCACACACATCTGATATTAGTCGTTTCCATAATTGGTGAACGACACACTGCAGTGCTACGCGGGGAGCTTCTCCAAGTGTAAATGTAAGTGGACCAAGCCTAGACGCAGATGTCCGCGAGTACTTGACACCACCCTGAAAAATGTTTATAATCGTCTAAATTAATAGTTTAAACTTCAACATGCCACCGATTACAATCTCAAAATGTATTAATACTGTTAGGTTTCAGGATGGAAAATACGGTACCATTAAGTTCACTGTAAATGTTCGTGTGATTTTGTTCAGGTGATCTTTCCTCCCTGAAGGGCTTCGCCGGGGCACCCGCAAAGCCGCCGCAAACATGGGGGAGCTCTTCAGGAGCGAGGAGATGACGCTGGCGCAGCTCTTCCTCCAGTCGGAGGCAGCTTACTGCTGTGTCAGTGAGCTGGGCGAGATTGGGATGGTGCAGTTCCGTGATGTGAGTCGCCGATTCTAATGTGGATTATCCGCTCGTGCTCTCAAAATGGCTGGCAGGAAGCTTGTTGAGAATGTGTGCACGCCTCGCCGTAGCATCTCAATCATGTGCTCACAGCTGACGCTTCATTCTTCACGAGTGCGTTCGTTCCCAACCATCCCTAAGGGAAGCAATGTGCTGAAGGTGGATCACTCCAGCACTCATTGAAAGAAATGGCATATTTGTCAAATAGTGGTTGCTTATTTACCTCACTGCGTGGCATTTATTTGAAGTAAGGCATGTATTCGTACCAATGATCATGTATGGTCGGAGCTTCTTTCCATGGGTAAAGGCGCGTAGGGCCACAAAACAGAGGCCTTTATTTGAGATCGTCGTTTATTGTTCAAAGTGGAGCTGAGGCTGCTATTCTGAGGAAGCATGGCTCATCAATATTACAACAATATTAGCAGATGCGCTCATTGTGTCTTTATCTTTTTCCCAGTTAAATCCTGACGTGAACGTGTTCCAGCGCAAGTTTGTCAATGAGGTTCGGCGATGTGAAGAAATGGACCGCAAACTGAGTAAGCCCTCGTCCATGGTTATAGCAAGGAACTTCTCTTATTTAACATTTGGTTACAAGAGATGGATTTCTTTTTGCACCATCTGAAACTATTTAGATATGTATTTAATTAAACTCACAAATGAGGGGGAAAAGAAATACAAAACTGAAAAATGACAAAATCATGAGAGAAAAAAATTCCTAATCTTGTGAGAATAATGTAATATTCTCCAAAAAAGATGGAAGGTTATTACAGTGGGGGAAGAAGTCTACATTCATATGAGAATCAAAGAACTCATGATGTTAGAATAATTAAGTTATAATTAGGAAAGAGGATTATTACATTGACTTTTAACCTTTTACTTTTTTGTTTTCATATGGCACTAATAATACACGTGGGTTACTTTCAAATTATATATTTTTAAGATGTTGTAAATATGAGTGGTGGCGTGTTACCGATGTTGGGAATTGATTGCGTGGGTGGAGTTTTCTACAGGAAAGCAAAACAATGTCGTCTCATTTTCAGGGTTTGTCGAGAAAGAGATCAAGAAGGCTGATATTCCGATCGTTGACACCGGAGAGAACCCTGAAGTGCCCTTCCCGAGAGACATGATTGACTTGGAGGTGAGGGAGAGAGAGCGTTATTGCCATCATTTGCCGTCGGCCATCTCACCCGGAAATGCCGTGATTCACTTCCCTCTCGTTTTCCTTCCCTCAGGCCACGTTTGAGAAGCTCGAGAATGAACTGAAAGAAATCAACACCAACCAGGAAGCCCTGAAGAAGAACTTCCTGGAGTTGACAGAGCTCAAGCACATTCTGCGTCGCACGCAGCAGTTTTTTGACGAGGTCAGCCAAACAAAGGCCGAAACAGAATGTGACATATTTACCACACTTAGCGTCTCAATTGCAGCCAAGTGTCTGTTTTTCCGCGCCTTCGCTCCAGCGTCATTGCTGCTCGACCGCCTTCCCCAAGCACCACCGTCTCGTCTGCATGTTGCGAGTCATCTTTAATGAGTTGTAATGAGCCGTGACAGAGGTTAATCATTTAGCTGGACATGCTGCAGTTTAGCTATTAACCCTCTATGCTGCTCTTCGTTCCTGTCGTGTTGTTTTTACTGTTAATGCAAACTCTCCTGCAGATGGAAGACCCCACTCTGCTGGAGGAGTCGTCCACCCTGCTGGACCCTAACGAGGTCAATCGAGGGGCTCCTCGCAGACTCGGGTAAGTCCTACTGTGCAGGGTTTATCGTTGTGGCCGAGGCTTCACCAATTATACACGTACTAACAATGACATCCGTGTTATAGATTTGTGGCTGGAGTCATCGGAAGAGAGCGCATCCCCACATTTGAGAGGATGCTGTGGAGAGTTTGCAGAGGGAATGTGTTCCTGAAGCAGGCGGACATCGAAGACCCTCTGGAGGACCCTACTTCGGTAAACCTGAAGCTTGAAGGAGGCATTATATATATTTGTTGCTATTTAAAACAGTTTCTGTGCATCGTATTATGTCATTCACATGGTTTTGTCAAAATGCAACAGGGGGTTCACAAACATTTTCCCCTGAGAGCCATATACAGAAACATCTAAGGATATAAGGGTCACTTTGAAATTCTTTGACTTTCTGTCAGAGGTGACAAGCAAATAGAAAGATTTTTTTTCCGGGTTTTGGGGTGACTCGCTGCTCTGTATCCACTAGAATAGAGCCGAATCACATGTCCACATTCAGAACTGAAACAAGAGCAAACTGTAGTAAGCTGTAAAAATTTCAAGTCATTACTTTAGGATCATTAATGTGATATGTTAACAAATGGGACCTTGGTAAGAAGCAGAAAGTGGAGGAAACCATATTTTCTTCTGAGACTGAATTGTCTTTATTCACCATGCGTTTATGAAGAAAAATGTGTTACTATTTTATTTGTAAATAGCTTATTTGCTTCATTGCATGTAGAAAAGCTTTACCTAAAACCAATGTATTAGTAGTAGTGTTTATCACAGGAGCCGTGGGGGATGTGGGTGTCACAACCCACCCACACTTTGCATGCTGCCCCCTCCACCTATTTTTGTATGTTTTAAATAACACTGCGGACTGTGTCATATGTGATTTTAAGTATATGGCGCGGACCGCTAAAAACAATGTACATTGGGCAGCAAATGGCCAATACACCAATGATCAAGATGTATGTGCATGTGGAGCCTGCAGTGAACACATTGCCAAATGCGTATACATCACAATTCATCACAATTCAGAATAGCTTGCTCACAGGCAGATTTTTGGATGGGCTTGCACTCAAGAGGCGCAAATATTTGTGTCCAAACAATAATTTCTTTTTTAATAATGCCCATAAGCACAATGCAGACTCACTTACTGTTTCATGTGTCTACAGGGCGATCAGGTCCACAAGTCGGTCTTCATCATCTTCTTCCAGGGAGACCAGCTGAAGAACAGAGTCAAGAAGATTTGTGAGGGGTAAGGAAACAAAACCGCATTGATATTTAGTTTATTGATTTTGCTCAACTGTGCCTTTCTTCACCAGCTTTCGAGCAACATTGTACCCATGTCCAGAAACACCTCAGGAGAGGAAAGAGATGCTCGCAGGGGTGAACGCTCGTATCGATGACCTGCAAATGGTAATTCCATTAATGCTCACATACGCAGTCATGCCTCGTCATACAGCAAGTACACATTTCCCCCTCCACAATTTTTTAAGGTGCTGAACCAGACTGAGGACCACAGACAGCGGGTCTTGCAGGCGGCGGCCAAGGCGGTGCGCGTGTGGTTCATCAAGGTGAGGAAGATGAAGGCCATCTACCACACCCTAAACCTGTGCAACATCGACGTCACCCAGAAGTGTCTCATCGCTGAGGTTTGGTGTCCCGTCTCTGACCTGGACTCCATACAGTTCGCTCTGCGCAGGGGCACGGTGAGTGGCCAGACTGAGTCGACACTAGTTAGCATTCATCATTAGATAGACCAGTACGAATTGGAACAAACAAGCTTGTATAAGATTATCTATCCATCCATCCATTTTCTATAGAGCTTGTTCTCATAAGGGTGGCGGGTGAGCTGGAACGTATTCCAGTTGAACTTGGATGAGAGGCAGGGTACACCCTGGACTGGTTGCTAACCAATCGCAGGGCACATAAAGACAACCATTTTCACAAATACTGTATTCACACCTAATGGTAATTGATTCTTCACTGAACCTAACATACGAGGTTTTGGAAAGTGGAATAAAGCCGGATTACCCGGAGAAAACCCACCAATGCATGGAGAGAATGTGCAAACTTACATACAGGATAGCTGGAACTGAGATCTGAAACCAGAACCTCAGAACTATGAGGCAGACGTGCTAACTACTGTTATGTTAAACCTAATTTGGAGCGGCACCCAATTACTTTATAGTTACCTACTTCCTCTGTGTTTGAAGATTATGCTATTATTCACAGCAAATTTGACCTTTTTTTTTAAATGTATCTTATTAATTTACCATGTAAGTCTAACAAAAATTGGCAGATTATGCAGTGCAAAAGTGGCGCTAACAAAACACGTGGTGTTGTGTGATTCAGGAGAAGAGCGGCTCCACTGTGCCTTCCATCCTGAACAGGATGCAGACCAATCAGACCCCGCCCACTTACAACAAGACAAACAAGCTCACCTCCGGTTTTCAAAACATTGTGGACGCCTACGGAATTGGCAGCTACCGTGAGATCAACCCAGGTATGCCTGCATGCTGCACGTTTATGTCGTCGTTCTATCCGGCTGCCTTGCCCTTCATCCGTCATGTCTCTTCCCCTCCATCTGACGTGCAACCACTCCAGCTCCATACACCATCATCACCTTCCCGTTCCTGTTCGCCGTCATGTTTGGTGACTTGGGCCACGGCGTGCTCTTGACCTGCGCCGCTCTGTACCTCGTCTTGCGAGAGAACCGGCTGATTGCCCAGAAAAACGACAACGAGGTATCGACCCCCACGTTCCATCATCCGCCCCATCATGTTCCCATGTACACCTAACGCCGCTTCCAGGCTGAGCTGTGCAAAGATTTAAAAAAAAATTTTTTAACTTGGCTATTTTATATCAGATGTTCAGTATGGTGTTTGCGGGGCGCTACATCATCCTGCTGATGGGCATCTTCTCCATCTACACGGGCATCATCTACAACGACTGCTTCTCCAAGTCGCTCAACGTCTTCGGCTCTGGCTGGAGCGTGAGGCCCATGTTTGACGCCCGCGTAGGAGGCAACTGGACGTAAGTGGCTTGGTGGGGTAAAAAAAAAGTTAGCTTTTATTATTTTTTTTTTAATGACAACTTCTTCTTTTGTTTTCAGGTTAGAAATGCTTGAAGGCAACAAAATTTTGCAGTTGGATCCAGCGGTAGACGGCGTGTTCAAAGGACCGTACCCTATTGGCATCGATCCGGTACTTTGTCTGCTCCTATGCAATGTGGGCAAAAGTGGGCACATCTTATATCGCACCTACAGGGAAAGGAAAAATAAGAAAGAAATGTGCAGATTGCATGTATGACCTTCCACTCTTCTGGAAAGATTTTCTCCAAGTCTTTGGTGTGGTTCTGCTATTCTTCCACGCTAAACTGATCTAAGCATCCCTTTTGCACCTTGCTGACAAACAAAAAGGTCATTACCCAAACTTGAAAGCATACAATTGTCCACAATTATGCAACGATCACCATTTCGCTCTGTTCTTTATTCTGGCCCACCAAGCATTAAGAGTCCTGAACTTTTTTTTTTTTGTTTTTTTTTTTTTTGTTTGGTTTTTTTTTTTTTTTTTTTTTTTTTACATTAGTTTAGCTGTTGCTTTTTTTCTAAAATTGGTCTGCCCGATGATAGCTGGGATAGGCTCCAGCACGCCCGCGACCCTACTGAGTATAAGCGGCTCAGAAAATGGATGGATGGATGGATGGATGGATGGTTCATTGTCATTTTTTTATTTATTTTTTTAAATTCATTTTCTCATGAAATAATTGCTTGATTGATTTGCTGTACAGTGGACCCCTGCTATTTACGACCAAACAGACCAAGCCCATGTTTGATGATCCCTTACAATTGCCATGAAAAAAATTACAAATATGACAAAAACGCAAAGTGGATCGGGTTTAAAAAAAAAAAAGCAAATAAGTGGAGTGTCGGTGGTTACTCCCTAGGTTTCCCATTTTAAAAGTCAAATTTGGCCCTTTAGCAGAACGGTTTTTCCACGCTTGTTTATAGCCCAACTCCTAATTGATTTGGAGGTGTAGCTCAGTTTTTTTTTTATCCCAAAAGTGAAACTCCAACTGGACTCAATCCATGTTTAAAAGATTGTTATACACACTAAACAACATCTTCTCCATCAGATTTGGAATATCGCAACGAACAAGCTGACCTTCTTGAACTCCTTCAAGATGAAGATGTCGGTCATCCTGGGCGTCATCCACATGCTTTTTGGAGTCACTCTCAGTCTCTTCAACCACCTGTGAGCGTTTCTCACCTCAGTGTCTCGTTCTCGCCCTTCACGTCATCAACTCTCTTCTTCCTTTTCCTGTAAGTTATTTCAAGAAGCCACTGAACATCTATTTGGGATTCATCCCCGAGATCGTCTTCATGTCCAGCCTGTTTGGCTACCTGGTGCTGCTCATCTTCTACAAGTGGCTCTCGTATGACGTGCGGCTGTCGCGTGACGCTCCGAGTCTGCTGATCGCCTTCATCAACATGTTCCTCTTCAATTACAACGACCCTACCGTCAAACCTCTCTACACGGGACAGGTTAGGAGAACCTCTTGTGGGTAAAATGGCCATCTTTTTAGTCCAAAAATTAGCTTAACTTCCTTCATGTATTTCTTGTCACAGCAAGCCCTGCAGACCTTCCTAGTACTACTCGCCTTGGCGTCTGTTCCTTGCATGTTGATCGTGAAAACTCTGGTCCTGCGAAGACAATATTTGTGGCGCAAAAACCTGGTAGGATGCATTCAGACCCACATATTCTTCGCCCTCACTTCCCACGTACAGGGTTCCTAGGTTGCTACAGTAGTGGCGTAATCCAAATATGTACAGCCGATTGTGCCAAAGTCCATCACTATCTCAAGCTAACACTGTAGTGAAGTCATAATTACAGTAAGAGTTGGTATTAAAACACTTCCAGACCATAAATATAAAACATAGAAATGGAAAAACAGCACATACTGAGGTAACCGAGTGTGCCACTTTGTGCCATGCGATGACATATTCTTCCTCCGCACCGTAGTCTTATCACTAACCTAGACTAATGCAGTCGTAAAGTCATAATACTCTAAATACATATTTGAAATACACTTCTAGGCCATAAATATGAAATAATCC
Organism: Phycodurus eques; assembly: GCF_024500275.1. Taxonomy (NCBI): domain Eukaryota; kingdom Metazoa; phylum Chordata; class Actinopteri; order Syngnathiformes; family Syngnathidae; genus Phycodurus; species Phycodurus eques. Next base: position 19,074,063 of record NC_084540.1, read on the forward strand.
AATGAAGAACAGTAAGTGCTGAGATAACTGAGTGTGCCTTTTAGTGCCGCGTGATGACATACTTATCTGTCACTAACCCAAGTTAATACAGAAGTAAAGTCGTAGTTGCAGTAAATATTTGTTTTAAAAACACGTCTAGGCCATAAGTATTCAACACTTAAATGAAAAACAGCAAGTATGGTTCTAGCAGTGAAGAGGTTTTCTTAGGCCACTGCACAAACCCGCTTATTGCGTGCCTTTCGTAAACTCAGAACATCGTATGTCTGTACCGTCGTAAACTGAGGACCCCGTGTATTGCTCCTCAAACCTCAGGGTACACAGAACTATGGAGGCATCCGCGTGGGCAACGGGCCCACTGAGGACGAGGCGGAAATCATCCAGCACGACCAGCTGTCTCCACAGTCTGAGGACGAGCCTGAGGTGAGGCTGTCTTGGCCTTTGAATGATTTATTTGTAAGCGGAGACCTTTGTGTTTCCAGCGCAAACCTCCATTATGTATGAAGACTCTAGTATTACCGTCGCCTACGTAACTTCCAATACTGACGAGTACTCTGGCTTCCACCGTTGTTTGCCTTTTTTGTTGGCATTTGTTTGCAACAGTTATCCCATAATAAGGAAAAACAAAGCATTTTAGGAGAAGAGAAAAACATGACAGTGCACATTAATTATGAGGTTTTCTGACGGTGACCCTGGAACCTAATTATTTTGACTTAGATGATTTCCTACGGGAAAGATAGTTTGGAACTCTGAACAAATCTGTCAGCCAGCAATTGTGTTCATTCGTATAGGTTCTACTGTGTACGAAATCGTTCTAGTTTGACTTTGTTTACCAAATTCTTCACTTTTTCGAGTGTGTAACCCATTTCCTCCATGGCTGTTTGTTGTGTCTGTTTGTCTGTGTGGTCAATAATCAAGCGTTGCCTTGTCGTCTGCTTTCAAGGCCCGCGAGGCGGATGAGGTAGGACTCGAAACCTGCTAACTTTCCTTGTGTATGTTATATCGCTCCCTCTCTCCCTCCCTCACTAAGCTTTGTCGCCCCCTTGTGTTGTGTTGGTGTATGTGTGTCAGGAGTTCAATTTGGATGACGCAGGGTGTCACTTGGAGTTTACGGGTTCACTCCTAGTTAATGGCTGGTGTCAGATGTACAAAATGAGCAACACAATTCTTGACTGATCTCAGGGGACCTGACTGTGATGTCCTACAGTCCACCATACTGAGTGGTACGTCTCTTGTCTCTCAGTTTAACTTTGCAGATGTGGCCGTGCACCAAGCGATACACACCATCGAATACTGCCTGGGTTGCATCTCCAACACGGCCTCCTACCTCAGGCTTTGGGCCCTCAGTCTGGCTCACGCACGTAAGTTCTGAGCCCATTGCCTCAATGTTCAAGGTTTGGTCAATTTGGATACAGAGAGATTTTTATATAAGGGCAGCACGGCGCTGTAGTGGTTAGCACGTCTGTCTCACAGTCGAGAGGTCTGACGAGAGCTTTCTGTGGGTACTCCGGCTTCCTCTTACATTCCAGAAGTAGGGATGTCTGGTTCACTGAAGATGCTAAATTGTCCATCGGTTTGAGTGTGAAAGGTTGTTTGTCTGTATGTGCCCTGCGATTGGCTGGTGACTCGTCCAGGGTGTAGCCTGCTTCTCGCCCAAAGTCAGCTGGGAGAAGCTGCAACTCACAAGTGCTGTGAAAATGGTTGGCTGTAGTTTTAAATGTTTACATTTGGATAGTTATATTGGATTTGTGTCTTCTTTTTTTCTGTGTGCACAGCATGAGTAACAATGTTGTTTATCAAATTAAAAAAAAAATGTTTTATATATTAGAATTGTCAATTGCTACCTTGTATTTAATTTCTTAACAATAACAGTCAAGCAAAATATCGCCCAGATTGTCGATCAAAAAAATATAGGCAAATACCATCCCTATTCTATACTGCTTAGTGCTTACATACAACATTTTAATGGACATTTGTTTTAAATCCAGATGTCCAGTGGACTACATTTGTCTTTAACAACCGTACATGCAAAATGTTTGCTGATGCCATCGCTGTCTGGATATCAGACTTGAACTTCATAAGATACCGAGTTTGATCACGAAAACAAAACGTCCCCGCTGACGGGCAATGTCGTGTGGTTTATGATACAGAGTTGTCCGAGGTGCTGTGGTCCATGGTGATGCACGTCGGCCTGTCCACACGCAGCGTGGCCGGCTTCTTCCTGCTCGCCATCGTCTTTTATTTCTTCGCCCTGCTCACGGTGGCCATCCTGCTCATCATGGAGGGCTTGTCCGCCTTCCTGCACGCGCTGCGACTGCACTGGTGAGCGCCACACTGCGTCGTTATCGTCGAGGGGTCTTTTACTCAGTTACAGAGGCAGCGCCACACTTCATCTTAAACGCGTATGCAAATTAAAGTTAATCCCGGTTATACGGGCTATTTGAGGGAATCGTTATTTTAAATATATTTGTACAATTTTATTTGAAAAAGTTTGTTTATAAACCTAAAAAAAGTGGGGTTTTGTCTACTTTAAGTAGTACTGACCTTTTACCAAAGAAATTTACAAGAATGAAATACTTTTTACATGGGGTTACATCCTTTATAATTATGATAATGTAATATAGTAATAAAAAATATTTAAAAGGAAAAAAAAAAACTTACTTTGGCTTAGTTGAATTTTGAAATGCAAATGTTGTACATTTAATGCTAACAAATTAAATTTCAAAAGTAAATAAACCACAATAACGTTAGGTATATATTCTTTAAAGTAATTTTAAATAGATTTTTTGTATTTATATTAACTTGACAAATTTATTTAAAATAATATAGACCTTTAAAAAGTGTCCTTTTTATTTTTTTAACAAAGGTTTGTCAAAGAATATAGCCCTTAAAGGTAAATTTATATTTTTTATTTAACTGACTAGGATAAGCGGTAAATAAAATGAATAGATGACTTAGTGGGTTTTTTTTTTAAATATAATTCTTAAGTTATTTTTAACACAACATTTTCAACAACTCGGAAGCACCATCATTTTCCCCCTCCACTTTTAAGTTCAGCTAAAAGGTCAGCTCGCCAATTAGCATCGCCATTTTTCTCCTCAAATAGAACCCGATCATTTTCCAGACAGGAAGTAGACTTCACATTCCCGGGTACATGTCCAAGTCCTGCATCTGGCTACCGTGTGGAGGGCGCTCAGTGGAATGGAGAGCAAGGGTCGTGGGCGTCATGCTTCGCTCAGCGTTACCGGAAACACCTCCATGATGTGTATTCCTTGTTGTGTGCTTGTTTGTGTGTACGTGTGTGTACGCAGGGTGGAGTTCCAGAACAAGTTTTACACAGGTCAGGGCTTCAAGTTCCTCCCGTTCACCTTTGAAAGCATCCTGGATGGGAAGTTTGAAGATTAAGATCGCCCCATCTGTGTGTGCGTGTTTGTTTTCTGTGAGTGTGTTGTTGTTGTTTGTCATATTATCCAATTTCTTTCACAATTTAAAACCGTTCCCAGGTGTCTTAATAAAACATCTCTGATATTCTGTGAAAATACACAAAGGATGAAGAATTATAGCACAGTTGACATCCACTTGTCACACTGTCGGTCTTGTGCAAATGCAGGGGTCGGCTTTCGTTACCATGACGACTGGCGGCTGAATTAAGGCGTTGTAACAAAGCGATTCCTCCTCAATGTTGCCAACTTAGCAGCTCTGTCACTATATTCAGTGACTTTTCTGAATACTTTTCTAAAAATTGACCATCACATCAACAAATCCAGCGGCTTTTTGCGGTATTATTGGAGACTGAGGCTCTTTCCAGAGCAAGAAATGTTCATCCCTCTGCGTCCAGACTGCAAATGAATGGCACTCGCGCAAAATCATCACCGGCAACTTCTCATCCCCTCTACAAAACAGCTCGCTGAATCAGCGTTCTTTCAGGTAGCATCGTCTGTCATGTCTGTGTGTCGTGTTTTACATAGTTGAATAATATTATTTAGGCGAGTGTCGTGGTGAGTGGCTCGAGCATGCATGCTTGTCACCGGTGAAGGTCCCAAAAAAAGGGAAAAGGTCCCTCATGATGCAACAGTCCGAAGTAAAAAAAAAAAAAAAAAAAAAAGTGTCATGGTTCAACACGCTCAACAGGATCTTTGGTCGCTCTTCGTGCTGGTTGTGTGTTTAACGACAGATGATGTGTCCTCAATAAAAGTGGGAAGAGCTTCTTTGTTTGGTTAGGTTTGTTGTTGTTTACAGGCCTTCATAAAGATATTGAATTGATTATACTCATTTGTATGTACAGTTTTACATATACTATGAAGTCACGCAAACGATGATAAGAACTGTATTTATCTAGCATTTTTCGTACAAATAAGTGACAGGCATCTAATAGAAAGCAGAAATCACAACAACAAAAACTCATGAAAATGGAATAGAATCTTTTTTGCAAGCACCCGAGGACAAAAAAAAAAAAAAAAAATCCCATGAACTAACACCCATAAGAGTAGTCCTAATAAACAAAACAATATATTGCAGTGGAATAGAATGTTAGCTTACAGAAGGTTAAAGCACGTTGAGGTTTCAAGATTTAAACTTAATATTTAAAAAGACTTATCTCTGTCTACCTATCAGATGCATATGACAGAACTCGACAGCGATCTTTATATATTTTTGTTTACCATACAGTTGTATGTATAATTCGATACCTCTGATGGTAGCAAGAGTGTTATTTAAAAAGTGAACGCTTTTTGTATACTACGAAATGAATACAAAATAGTTAAAAGTTTAGTTTTAGTCATTACGAGTTTCTCCCTTTCGTCATTGTTTCCAAAAGTGAAAAAAAGTACTAAGCCGTTGGATATTTGATACAGTTCTAAAATCAATATGCTAAATCACCGCTCGGTGTCGCTGTTGATCAGCAGGAATATTCTTGACGATTTTTAACAAGCTAAATGAACCCTGATTATTAACAAAGAATCAGCCTTTTTTTTTTTTTTGTAAAATACCTGGCAGCATGAGTGGAAATTCTTACACGTTTACATGTAATAATTTTTTAAAAAGCATTATTCTTATTACTATGCCTGATTCACTCAGTGCATCCTCCTCAAACTTGGATTGTTTTTGTTCAGCTTCCTAACAGAAGGATCCACTTTGTCGCTCTTGGGCAAAAGCAGGATAACAGTTTTATGTTTGTTTTGTTTTTTAATTTTTTTATTTATAGGTTCACTTGACTCTAACGTCATCATTGTGGGTGGCTGAGAGTTGTTTCTAAAACGGGGTGCGCTGACACCGTTTTTTTTTTCCGCTGCTGTTCTGACTTCCAAGTCTTCCATGATGCCTCGCTTGTAACTCAAAACGCTCCAATCTCAAACTATCCTTCCCCATTGAATTACATGGAAATGCTAATGATTTGTTAAAGTTCCCCCTAAAACACTGAAACTACAGTAGTTTACAGCAATATATAGAATGTAAAGAATTAAACAGCTTGGGCATCATTATTTCAATGGGCATAATGCAGCTGGTGTTTGTGTCTTGGCCACCAGGAGGCAGTATGACACAGACCTCCTATGCAGATTTGATGAAACGCAGAAGACCGTCATCTACTAATTTGCAGCAATAGTCGCTTTTTGAAGGATAATATATGCCTGTGAGTATTGGGTGCAACTGTCTACGTGTGTTGCTACTATTTGTGTTCCAATGGAAGTTGTTTAAAGTTTTATAAGTACCCCGACATCGCTGAGAGTTTCGTTTGCCCGTCTATTGTGCTTTGCAAGGTGTGTTAGCATTAAGCTAGTGGACATTCGTAAAGACAATAGTTATTTGTTTTGGTTCGATACACTTGTAATTCTCCTTTTTTATTTTTATTTTTCAAGTAAATAAACCGGGGGTGGTAATAAACAGATTAAACCAAGCACTTGGTGTCCTTATATTTTGAAGAATTGTTCACTATCTGCCAAATTACTGCTCTTAACTACAATTATTGCTCGCAACTCAAGACAAACAAATCGGCCGAGCGGCGGCTTGCATCTTGAAAAACTTGTAAGTCGGGTCACTCGTAAAGTAAGGCACCACTATAGTTATTATATGTGTTAGGTGTTTTTATACTTTTTATAATGGTTCCTCCAGGCCGTGCAAAGTCCCTCTCGGAATCGCAATTTTTGTTCTTCTGATGGCTAGATGGCCTTTTGTGGGTGGGGTGGGCTCAACATGTCTGAAAAACACACCAATTTTAAAAAGTGTGTATCTTGGTGAAAGTGTATGTATTGTAGGGTTGCTCAACATGAGCCCCACCCCACAAAAAGAAAGACTGGAAAAAAATCCAACGTCCTTCGTCAGACCCCCAGGAAAGTTAGAAATCGCCCCCATCCTGAAAGGTCTAATAAACAGTAGCATGTGATCTTGCTGGCACCTTGGGAGGCAGAGGCAGTAAAAGTCCATGATGAGGAACATCACGTCCTCTTTCCTGTGTATCTTTCAGTGTGGGCGATTGGGGGGGGGGGGAGGCGTGTTTTTAGCCACAACAACCCCAAGTAATAATAGATAATAGAGCTCTTTATTTGTATTCCTTTTTTTTCCTGGAACTTAATTGAATTTGATATTTCCCAGAGTGTCATCCCACAAAGCAGGAATGAGGAGCCGCTTACATAAGCGACCCCGCAATTCCCGCCGTGTTTACACGTCCCAAAGCTTATTATTGGGCTGCCTTATCTCAAGCAAACAGTAAAGTGCACTTTTTGTTGGGCTGAAGAGCGTCTGGAAGGAATGTTGGCTTTCTTCTTAATAAACTTCGAGTGGATTCTTCTTTCATGATAACAGAAATGCTGCAGGCACACAAACATTGTATTTAATTTGATTTTAGTTAACCTAGAAAAAGAGGTATATTATTTTTACATTAAAGTTTGCCTAAAATAATATATAGACCAAACAAACTTATTTAAAACAAAATATTTCATTATGCAGTGGTGTCTTGAGTTACAAGTGACCCAACTTAAAAGGTTTTCAAGAAACAAGCCGTCGTTCGGACGATTTCTGTTTTGACTTGGGAGCAAAAATTTGAGATATGAGCGCTGAATGGTGGCAGTGGGCTCATTTCACAGCAAGCAGGCATTTAGCAGAGAGTGACCAATTTTTCAAAAAGGAGGTTTCAAGCTGCAAGCTATTTAGTGCCAATCCTTGTTGACGTTTACTGTCAAACTAAACATAAAAAGAGAATTACACGACTATCTTTGCCCCAGGAAAGTCCGCTTAGCTTTATGCTAACAATCAATGCAAAATCCCAAAGATGGGCTAGCGAATAGCATAGGTGTTGCAGTGTTATCACCCTTTAAAACAGATATTTGAACACAAACCGTGAAATCAAATGTAGACACATAATATAATACACACAGACAAATATTCTATACAGTATATCCTCTGTGAGAAATCAATATTACTGCAGCTTCCTGATTATTTGTGATGGTCTCCATGTATATATCTGTATGTCTGTACTATACTGCGGCAGGGTGGACGACGGGTTAGCACATCTGCCTCACAGTTCTGGGGGTTCAAATCCAGGCCCCGCCTGTGTGGAGCTTGCATGTTCTCCCCGTGCCTGCATGGGTTTTCTTCAGGCCCTGCGGTTTTCTTCCACATCCCAAAAACATGCGTGGTAGGTTGATTGAGGACTCTAAATTGCCCGTAGGTGTGAATGTGAGTGCGAATGGTTGTTTATTTCTATGTGCCCTGCGATTGGCTGGTGACCGGTTCAGGGTGTTCCCCGCCTCCCGCCCGAAGATAGCTGGGATAGGCTCCGGCACGCCCGTGACCCTAGTGAGGATGAGCGGTGAAGAAAATGGATGGATGAATGGATGTACTATACTGCCCCCAGGTGGCCAAAGCGCACACGTCAGAAGGAGCAGCACAATGTCCATTGAAATGAAGCAAAAAAATTTGGGGAAAAAAAACGTTTTCTTGGCATTCTATTATATTATGTCATTACTGTATGTTTTTATAAAGCATAAAGTCCTTATAAAATGCTGTTTCTTATTGAAAAAATACATTACAAAAATGTTTGTTTTTTTGGAGGGAGGCTTAAACAGACTAATGGCATTACTAGTTCAGTGGGTAAAGACAATTCTTAGGACATGTGTTTAGAGTTAAAAGTATCTCAACACACCACTGTATTTTACTTAGATTTTTATATTTTACTTACATTTTTACTTACATTTTTTAAACATTGTTCTTAAACAATTGTTCTTGCTTTGATTTATTTTATTTTTACTTTAAGTTCCAAGAATATGTACCTAAAAAGTTATATTTGATTTAAAATGTATTTATATTATTACATTAAAATATTACTCAAAAATATAAAAAAAAAAATTTTTTAAACTGACTTCACATTATTTTAGTTCAACAGTAAAATATGTATTTGTTAATAGTTTCAAGACTATAACTTATACATCCTATTTTGTGTTTTATTTTTACTTGGAAATTTAATTGAAAAACAAAACAAACAAAAAAAACAAAAAGTGCACCCTAAAACTATGTTGAGCAGCTGTGGTGCACTTGTAGTACTTTGATGCTGTGTCACTTTCAAACAATGGCTATTAGAATGATCCATTGCAGTTGTTGCGTTTGATGTGGAATAAACACAACTTGTCTTCTCATGTGAACTTCACCTGGGACATAATGAAAAGCACTCATTGATCCATGGGGCACTGCAAATAATACACTTGCTGGACCGTTTTCTACGCTGGGCCCAAAAAATGGGCCAAAACCGCTGCTTTTTAGGTCACTGATGTAACTTAACGATGGGGCTTGTAGTGAAGGTTGAAGCTGTTGACACGGACCAAACGTACATAGGGAAGCGCCTCTTTCGGGATTGCGGTGATAACATACTTGTGTCCAACCTCCCTAACCTCTGCTATTGTTTGTGGGCTGCCGTTTTGGCCAGGAAGCAGTGACCACGCAGGGGGGGTTGCGTGTAAGAATGTGGTACAGTGCACTGAGTTCATCCATACCGCTGCGAAGCATCTTGTATAAGAGGTCAACAATGCATGATGGCAATTGCAGTGCCGTAGGAAAACTTCCAAGAATTTCACATTAGTGTCACTGTTATCTAATGATCTACATTCTCTGACACATAACACCTACAAATGCTCTTATGGGTACATAAGAGGTGTGTCTCAAATGTTCCAGGATTGGTGTCCCAAAAGATGTATTTCAAACCCGAACTAAACCTGAATTATGAGTGAGTTTTCCTCTTCAATATGAATTAGACGATCAACCAGCCCAAAGACATCTTGAGGCATTTGCTTCGTTGAGTGCGCAAGAAGATGTGAGAGTTGTAGCTGGACAACTCGTGGCTGCTTCACCATGACAATGCGCCCGCTCACAATGCCCTGGCCCCTGAGCATCCAACAGTTCCTGGTCGAAAAGAACTGGAGTAACCTCCCTATGCACAAGACCATGGTCTGTGTGACCCCCCCCCCCCCCCCCCCCCTCTCTCTTTCCCAAGCTCAAGGGGGTCAGCAAGGGGTGTGGCAGAGAAGGCTCGGAAGGGGGAAACTTGCGGTACAATGTTTATGGGAACATACTGTATCTGTAGCTTTCTGGCACTGCAGAAGGTACAAACAGTTAAGCGGAAGTCCAATAATCAATAAGATATGGTTAAAAGTACATAATATTTTTTTTTTTATGTGTGTAATGTCTTTGATGTTCTGTATTTTGAGTCTGGAAACATTTGACTTCAGCACGTTGGTAAAACACCATTAACTTTGTAGCCTTGGAAGAGGTAACAACAGTCACCTTGGGGGTCCTGTAATTAGTCCTACAGGGTATACACGGGTTAATGAAACTTTGTACAACCTGTATTACTAGGTACTACCTATATTTTTTTGGCCTTGGAAGAGGTACAAACAGCCACCTTGGAGTCCTGTAATCGGTCCATTGGTGAACACAAGGGTTGATTGAAATTTGGGGAAACAGAAACTGCCTCTAGTGTCCTGCTGTAGCGTAGACACTTTTGGCTTTTGTCCCTTCGTAGGACACATCGACCTTTTTGCTCCAAAAATGGAGTCTGACTGTACAAAAAAAAGGACATCCTTGTCCCCAGAGCACCTTCAAATGTTCTGTTTTTGTACCTTTGACACGTGACACCCTTTCAGTGTTGAAAAAGGAACATGCAGCATACAAAATACATTCTTGATAGTGAGACAGTATTGAGTCTGGTTCTGCACATTTATTTCTGGTGTTGGTGCGCATACAAGCATGTGCTCCCAATAACTGCTTAATCCAGTAGTAAATATGATGAGTGAATCCAGACCACAAGACTCCTTTCAGTTTTAGTCTGGTTGCCTGGATATACACCTTCTGTTGTCATTTGTATTGTGATGGATACTTATTTGGAATGTGGTCAGACAACAAGGGTTGAGATGGGATAGACAGAGAGAGAGAGAAAAAAAACACAGTTTAAGGAACAAAAACAACAGGCTACGACAAGAATAAGAATAACCTAATAAGATTGCAGTTGGATTTTATTTTATTGTTATTGGAAGGCAGAACTACATGCTGGATGAGACGGGAGAGGACAGAGCAGGATAAGACAGGGCAGGATGGGAAATGACATGGCAAGACAGGGTAGAATGGGACATGGTAGGACAGAAAAGGATGGGGCAGAGCTGAACAGGACGACAGGGAAGGACAGGAAAGGATGTAGCATGACATGACAGGGCAAAACAGGACAGGATAGGACATGGCAGAACGGGATAGGATAGGAAAGGTCACGGCAGAGTGGGACAGGGCAAGACAGGGAAGGACAGGACAGGATGAAAAAGGACATAACACGGCAGGGCTGGACAATACAGGGCAGAATCTGGCCGGATAGGGTAGGGCAGGGGCAAACAGGACATGGCAGGGCAGGACAGGAAGGGCCAGGACATGACCCTTTAGGATGGGTCAGGACTGGATGGGACAGCCCCCAAGCACTACCACCGCCGATCTCCCACTCTTGCCCAGGCGAGGAAGAGGCATCCCCCCGCCAACAGAGCCTACTTCAGAAACCAAGACCCACAGCTTCATTCCTTGAGCTAAATGTATCGCCGATTGTGTTTTAGTTTTTCAGCAGTTAGCCCGCCTTTCCCCCCTCTACAAACCCAACACGCCTTGGGAGGAAGTGGCCGCTGCAGACGGAAAACAGGCTGCTCCAGCATCAACTCGCGGTCAGCCTTTGTAAAGAATCCTTTTGTTGTTGCTCGCTTGTTGCCAGGGACAAAATAAATAACTGGGACAAACCAAAGGCATTCGCCTGCCTTGCCTCCGTTGCCATCAGAAACACATTACCGCCCTTTAACGAGTGTTTAGCCATTCTGCTGTTTCTCCTTTCGCGAGATGATCCCTCCCACACTCCCCATTCCGCTCAAAATCCAAGAGACAATAGTGGTATTTACAATATTTTCTTTGATGATCTCTCCATGTTTTTACTCCACTTTGAGCTTATGTGGTCTCATGTTTGCGCCGAAAAGCTTGAGGTCACCGCTGGAATGTGGCAGGAGTGAGCGAGGAGGTCAGAACATCACAAAACGCATTCCACAGGGATGAAGGGAACATCATTTGATTAGCCATACATGTACATATATGGGAGATGAACTCCAGGTCAGAGGATGGTGCAAATGTTCTAAACCCTTGAAGCATGTTGTAATTTCACCCCCCAAAGCGTTATTGGGAACATTAGCAGGAAGGAATGTCCACATGATGTAAGTTGCAAGAACTTCTCAGAACTCCAGTACACTTGAAGAGTTAAAATAAACAGGACAACTGGTGCCAAAAGAAAAGGAGATGGAAACAACCTGAGCCTTGAAGACAATTCTTGTTTGGAAATAGTTTACTCTTATGCCCTAAAAAAAAAAAAATCTGTATTTATTTTTGGTAGCTTGGCCTAAAAGATTGACTTACAGTACTGGAAATTATTTAATGTAATATTACTGTATTTGTATTTTTACTTTTGAACAACAAATATTCTCATCCATTTTGTGAAAAAAAAAACAAATGTATTTTACATGGAATTAGAGTGCTTTGCATTAACACTTGGTTTAGAGTCAGGATTCTATTGGAACTCTGGGAACTGCGTCATAGTCAAACAAGCTTTACTTTGCGCTTGTCGTGATATTGTTTTCACTAGAACATTTTCAACTCATCTTATCTTATGTTGTTACAGACTCAAGAGAGACAAAGTGATCTGGTGAGGTCGTTTGCTGCAGTATTTACAAACACTGTTTTTTTTGCCTGAGAACCTGACTTTGTACATTATAATTTCAGTCATTGTGTTTATATCTACTGTCCAAGGTTGATCATTTGACATTACGTCTGCATGTGGTTGTGCGTGCAGTGGAATTTTATTTTACTCTGTGGATTATTTCTAGTTTTTCCATTCTGCGAGGTGGTGGTTGTCATGAGGTGCTGAATCTCATCCCAACCGCTTCCCACTCGGCTGTGAACTGCTCCAGAAAGTTTTAAGAATGAGCCTTTATGAAGCCAACATAGCCACATCATCTACAAAAAGCAGATACACAATATTGAGATCATCAAACTGGACTTCCCTCCACACATCTCCTACACCAAATTCTGTCCATGGCTATGAAAATTACCAATGACAAAAAGCAGCCTTGGTGGCATCAAACTCTCACTGGAAACAAATGCGACATTTCGCCATGCTGCCCTCGTTCCTCTCCGCCAGTTCTTTGGTCCCACTGGTGTGAATCTTATAAGACTAGCTGTGATCAGGCTAGCAGACATAAGTCTACATGCTATGCAGATCCACAACCATCTTATTTTTAATACTCTCAGACCACACAGATGGATGAAATCTGTGTCACCTTGCTCGTCAGACATTTTGCTCAGCCACAGAGCATTATTGGATTATCTTTTGCTAGCGATGGTAGCAGATGGGCGAGTCGTAAGTCCTCTTACAATTGGCCGTTTGGAAGACGTGATACCAAAAAACAAGTGATTAGCGATTAGGCGACTAAATGTCAACACGTAGTAGTCAACTTGTTGACTAGTCTGTTCAACCCCTAATGTGTTGTAGCCTTTTTTGTGGATGACTTCTAATCGGTAATTTCTATTGTGAAAAGTGGACGTGATCATGAATAATGGCACATATTCAGTCGTAAGAGTTTGATCCAAAATTTACATATATTTCTCGCTTTACATTTTGCAACGACAATAACATTTATTCAACTTTAAACAAAAACGTCCACGAGGGCAAGTGCAAAACTGCCTGAAATCCACAAGCAAAAAACAACAACAACTGAAAACAAATAAAAAATTAACATTGAAAAAGTCAGACATTACCAATTGATACACAGGCCAGCAAGAAAAAGATTTCAGTTTATTGGTCGCAACATCAACAACATTGCGACGCATTGCTCCCGAGCGTCTTGTATTGTAGGACTTCATCAGTTACCAATCGAACTAATTCAGCCTCCACGAGTTATTTTCAAAAACTTGCGGCATTCTTGGTTAAGTACAAATTGTTATATACAAAAAAAAAAAAAAAAAAGTGCAAAAACTTGTGCAAACGCCCAAGAGAACAATTAATGTGAATACACCAATGTGGCACTTTTTCCATATGTACAGTAGGCTACGTCTGTGCGAATGTGTGATAAGTTCTTAACAAAATGTATCTTTTTTATTTAAAAAAAAAAAAAAAAGTGCTCAAGATTGTATTGGAAAAGTGAGAATGCTGACTCGGCCTGACGGTAGAGGCAAATGTAACATAAATAAACAATATAAAAATTAACTTCTTTTGTGCCAACTCACTGTAAAGCGCCCAAACTTTTTTTCCCCTCCTTCACCAAGAACTCATCCTTGAAGGATGAGAAGTCCAGTTTCGGTCACCCCTTGCGACCAATCCAGTTTGGAAGGCTAATTCGGTTTAAAACGAGGAACCAGTCTTCATCTTCGTCGTTTCCCCGAGTGAAACCACACTGGCATCTCTAAAGCGGGAGTCTGTCTGTCTGTCCATCCGTCCTCCCCAGTGACCATTCAGCAAATGAGCTCCTGCTGTATTTCGGGTCGAGGGGCGAAAGGCGGCTCGGCGAAGGAGAAAGAGCCGCAGCCGGTCTTCAGCTCACCCTGGCACGGGCATGCCAGGTACGAGCCCATCAGGCCCAGTTCCGGGGACGGTGCCGGGCTCTCTGGCTCCGACTCGGATTGGCTAGTGTCGGGTTCGTCCAGAGACGACGAGGACCGCGTGGCGTGGAGATGGTGGTGCACGAGGGGGTGGGCGTTCAGCCAAGGGTGGCTGAGGCAGTCCTCCGCTGTGGCTCTCTTCCTGAAAACATAACATCACAGATGAGTGGAAATTCTCAGATTTTTGTTTTACATAATCAAATGGAACAAAATAAATGGGCTTTACTCGGAAAATGTTCCCTTTTGTCGATTACGCAAGAAATCTTTGTTGTCGCCAGCTCATCAATGCTAACAGGAGGAAAAAAATGCAGAGACTTGCTTTCATCTGCCAATTCCATTTTCATTGCTACTGCTTCTTCACATTAACAATTGCCCTTCAACATCACCTTGTTGCTGACTTAATGAGGTGATGCTTGACAGAAGAAATAAAGCTTTTCGATGACAGGCCAAGCTAAACCAGTACAGTAATCCCCCCCACTAGTCGCAAGGGATAGGGAACGAGCCCTACTGCAAACTATGATCCCAAAACACTGTCATTTCAAATTCATCTTACAACATTACACCTGAAAATAAATGGCTTATAAATGACTTGATTTTGAAACAACTGAAAGTGTGCTTTGAGCCATAACTGAATGAGAGTTAGCACTAGAGCTAACATGATTCCCACGTTATCATCAGCACTATTTACCCATTACTATTTGGTGATTCCTACTTGGGTTGTGTTAGCCACTACCCAGCTTACTAGAGCTCTCAGAGTTAATCACATCATGGCAGAGTCCAGTTTAACTCATTTACTGCCAGCCTTCCCAGTTAAAACTCATTCACTGCCAGCCTTCCCAGTTAAAACTCATTCACTGCCAGCCTTCCCAGTTAACATGTATATTTGACTTCTAAAGCCGTCAATGGCAGTAAATGTGTTTCAAATATAAAACTCAGAAGTTTGTGTCTGCTGACTCCTGATGCAGTAGTAGCTGTAATAGCTAGCGTTAGCCAGAGGGTAGCTGGCTAAACATAGCATAATGTGACAGTTGTGTTATTTAGTTGTAGTGTTAGAATAATAACTAACAAAATATAAAGAAAGGGAAAAGAGTTTTCTCACAGGGGATGGGCTAACACTAACTTGTGCGAGTCAGAGAACACAATGTACAGGGGGGTTCCTAGTTTACGACGAAGCTTTGTTCCTATGGGGGCGACATAACTCAAATTTGCAATTCAGAACGTGCCGTGAACCTAGTCTAACGCAGTAGTAAACATTTCTATGAAAAACACTTGTAAGCCATAAATATAAAATAGTCCAATTAAAAACAGCAGTACAGCACGAACTAGTTTGATGTGCATCGTTCGAAACTTCATATGTTGGGGGCCATCGGAAACAGAGGACTCCCTGTATTTGGATATATTAGAATTACACCATAACCATCATAAGGATAGAAAAAGACACTTTTATAACTACCCAAATGAGTCACATATCCAGTTTGAAGTAATATTAATAAAAATACAACAAAATTTAGTCAGAGCTTGCACAAGAGGAAACCAATTTTTGCCTCATACACTCATGTCAGCCACGTTTCCAGCCTGACTCACATCCTGAATGACTATACGTTTGCCTATGTAAACGTCACCTGGGGTTTTTCACCAACAGGGACTTGATGAAGTCGACAGCTGGCGGCGAGATGTCCTGGAAGGTGTCGTGAGAGTACTCCACGCTGACCTGGGAGATGTTGAGGAACGTCTCCTGCTTGTCGTCACCCAGGAAGGGCGACTCACCAGTCAACATGACGTAGGTTAGAACCCCGATGCTCCTGACCGCCAGAGGAGACAGACAACTTGTCAGCTTTGTCAGTTTTATCTTTTGGGGGATCATCCACAGGGTACACTCACCACATGTCTGTAGCAGTGCTGATGGGTTCATAGTTGAGAATCTCTGGTGCTAGAACACAAATGACCTGAATTAAATGACATACAGTAATCGCCCACGAGGTATCGGGGTCAAGCCCTGCCTTAATCGTGAAAAATTATTAATAGTTTCAACTGTAAATATACCACAAACTATGATCCCAATACACTTTAATATCATTTCAAACTCATTTTACGCGGCCCTTAAAAATAAATTACTTGCAGATTATTTGATTTTGGGGAAAAGAAAAGAATGCACCAGAAGTGCACACGTACATGTGGAAAAGATTGTCCCTAACCAAACAGAACTTTGGCCTGAGCACAAAAAGGAATAAGGGAGGATAGGTTCACGCCAAAAAATATCTGCTAAAATAAGGATATTTCTCACTGTATTATGCGGGGGATTATTGTACTGAATAAATTCTGGACTCACCCACATACTCCGGAGTACCCAGAATCTCCCGGACCTCACTGATGCTGTCTACGCGTCTGGACAGGCCAAAGTCCACGATCCGGATGTCGCCCAGGGGCCTGGCGCTGGTCAGCAAGATGTTCTGTGGCTGCAGGATTGGACGGACCAAGGTTACATAAGTGCCAAAGTCAGTAGCAGAGCAGATTTGGCGCTTGGTTTGAGATAAAAAGGACCCTGGAGGATTTGGGAGTCTGCATCGTCAGTCGGCATCTTGCTGAGCCTTAGATCTAAGATAAGCCAATCAGGGAGAACGGGTCAGACATCACATCCGATGACTTCTCGGCTACATTGTTGGCGTGCACAATGGCCTGGACTAACGCCAGATTTGCTTGGGAACCGAATCTCCTGACACTCTAATTATGACCCACTAGGGAGTACTTTTATCAAGATGACATGTTTTCTGGCCGAGAAACTGAATACTTCAAGGACAACGACCCTTCAAGAAAACCCCTCCAAGTAATAGCCTTGTTATGTTAGCTCATCTTCTGGTATTAGACTGTTCCCCCCATGGGAACTAGGTTGTGCACCGGGGTTACATAACCGGCTAAATACCTCTGCCACCTCCAGGGAATAGTCTTCCCCATATAGTCACGTAATGTCCCATATAGGGCCTCTCACCTTCAGATCCAGATGCACCACATTGTTCCGATGCAGGAAGGCCACCCCCATTAGGATCTGCCTGGCCAACCGGATCACATCTTTCTCCGTGAAGGCATCGTCGTTGTCGGCGACGCACTGGTCGAAAATCTCACCGCCGGCAGCACTGGTGTGGGGAAAAATAACAGCAAAGAAAAACTAAGTACAGAGAAGACTTAAGTCTACAAAAGGTCTTCTGTTTTAAGACAGTCCTGACATACAGCGTTCAGAGGTTGAGAATGACACACAAGGAACGAGTTTGCCCAGCAGTATAAGAATATGTTGTCACGCGGCACAAGAATGCAGGTTTAGTTACCGCCATACTTACCGTTTTTTTTTTTTTTAATGGTCATGATGGACTATGACGCCTTTCAACTTGCGTATAAATTCATTGCTTTGTCGCCCCCTATATTCTTTTTAACATGTCGTCTTAAAGTGAACAAACAACTTTAGTGCTTAATGAATCCTCCTTTCAATTTGCTTTCTTGCAAGGAGACAAAAACCATTCCGTACCCTCGATGTAATTAAGGATAATGACCCCAATTCTGCTTTCTTTCAGCGTTACATAACGGCATATCTCTGTGTACGTTGGCTTGACAACAAGTCCTTTTGTGTGCTAATGGTAGACTTGTCATTTCCCACTAGCTAAGCGTGACAGAGGTGGGTTGGCAGCGTGTTCAGATAAGAAGCGATACCATTGACAGTCATATGAGTTGAGTTAACACCGTGACAAAATACTGGCCGGGCAATTCAGATGTTTTTTTTCCACAAAGTAAAATAAGGAACAAAAGCTGGGTTTACACTGCAGGGTTCAAGTGACGCAATTCCGATTTTTTGCTTTCTAGCGGCACAATTGCGATGAGTCAGTTGGACCTGCGGTGTAAATCCAGCCTTAGTGATGAAGATGGCAAAAGGTTGACGTCTGTAACAAGATACTATAAGAACCTCTGCCTTCCTCTTTCTAGGGATTATACTTCAAATGTCACATTTTTGCAGATAACTCATCCCACCCGCTACACTTACAATGCTAACAGTGCTAAGTAAAGCGTAGATGTGGTAGATTAAGGCATGATGCCCCATCAGTCAGAACGGTTGACTAGTTGGGCCCCCCCCCCCCGGAAAAACTGGAAGCATGTGTGGAGGATTTCGACAGTTACATGTGCTTTTTAATTGGCCTTCGGAAATGTCACGAGTGGTTACGTAACCACGTCGGCCTCCCGGACGCTGCGCCATCGACCAGCATCAGCTGTGAAAACAGCGCAGATGCAGCCGCGGAGAATTCAAGATCAACGAATCCATGGTTCGCAAGTGGACAAAGCAGGAAAACGCCGGTATCATTGCTGAACAGCCCCCCGGCAACGAGACTGACTCCAAGAATGACGAGAGGGAACCCGGCATGTTTGATGGAGAACTTGCCCAGCTGTTCATTTCGGATACAGAAGATGAGGACTTTGATGGATTTGTGGATGAGGATTGATCAAAAAATGAGTACATTGTTAAATACTTCAATAAAGTACAACCGAACTCAGTTTTGCTCCCGCTGCCTTTTTAAAAACATACGCTAGAATGTTTTATCATGCTTGCGCCCAATAATACGGTGCGCCTTATGTGCGCGTTAAATACAGAAATAACTGAGACAGCGCCTTTTAATACAGCGAGCCTTATGGTCGTGAAAATATGGTAAGTGCCTATTAAATTGGAGGGGGGGATGTCTTGGCCAGTGAAGTCGTTTGAGCTCCAGGCCAGCTCAGACAATGCGAGATTGTAAAAGCAAATGAAAAAAACAGTTCTCAAAATGTGCGTAAATGAAAGCAGGAAATTAAAAGCTATCAAAAGGGCCAGGGTAAACTAAAATGGCTTATGACTTAATTAATTTAGTTGTGGCTGCTTTTTTCTTTTTGGGATTATGCCATGAGGTGATTAATGCACTAAACGAAACAGTGTTTTTAAACTGAAAACAAGTAAAATACTTAGATGAAAGCATCACGAGCCCATTTCACACATCTTAAGCAGGGTTCACACATACCGATAATAGGGCCAAATTCAAGCAGGCCTGATTTCCGGATGTCTCTAAAGCGGGGTACACGCGTACCAATAATTGGGTTGAATCTGAGCCAAATTCCACTCTTCCCGATCAAAGGCTCGATAATCTGATGTCTCTAAAGTTTACCCTGAGCGATTATCCTGTAGCGTGGAGTGTATCACAAGGTATTTTCCGTCCCCTATCGGCTCAGAAAACGGTCAGTGTCAACAATGGTAATGTTCATTCTGAACACGAATTTGAAAAAGGAGCTGTCTTTTCCCTTCTAAAGTGACATCGCCAACTAAAGCGTTTTCAGTAGTTTTTGTTTGAATCAGGACTGTCGTCTTTACCTAAACTTCAGAAGTTCAGAAGATTCAAATCTGACTTTTCGTGCAGACTGTTCCCAGACTAGTCATTATGCAGTGAGTAAAGCCGGTTTGTGTGGTACTCTGCAGCTGCACGTGAAGCGCTGAGAATATAGCGTTTATTTCACAAACAAGACTCCGGATGTGGTTGTGGCTATGACAAATATGTTTGAGAGCGTGTGTGTGTGTTTGGCGGCCGGTGCGCTACTTTTAGTAGCTTTGCTTACTGCTTCGCACAGGAAAAGTAAAAAAAAATGCGAGCCCGAACCGTGCGACTCAGCATAACCAAATGCAAACTTAAAAGCTAGCTTTGTTAAATTTGCTGCTGTGGGTGAGACCTGCGGTGCTGCGTCCCGCTTTTGCACTTCGTTAGAACAGTCGGCGTAGCATAGCGGCAAAGCCACAACGAGACTACTTAGCACTTCAAACCACACGGTTGCTTGCAAACTTGTTTCAATTTCCTCTGAGCATTTGAAGGTATTCTGCAGAAAAATTCCTGGCACAACTTATTTTACTGGTACAGAGTGACGACAGTTTGATGTTCCGATCGATGAGATTATGTTTGCACAGGTGCTACATTTTGAAGCAAATGAACAATTTAGCAGGAACTGGCAAGTGACTGATGTGACAAGTTTGCTGCCAAAAAACCCAAAAAAAATACTTAATATACTGACAAAATAAACTGGTGAATAGTGAATGGAGTAAGCTCAAAACACATCTCAATCATCTTTCTTCATTGAAATGAATGGACTTCCCATTAATTCGTTCTAGCCACACACACAGAAACATACAATACGTCACTTTAGGATGTCAATGCAGCAATCATTCATGGAATTTTTCAAGGCTTTGTAATTTACAAGCAAATCCTCTCTAAACCACTTTTTCCCGGCTCGGCTCAAGCTCACGGCGCACGCGGGCGGCGAACATTTCCGATCCGAGGTGCTGGGAAGCTTTTCATTCTTTCGCCGTCTTACCATTCCAGCACCAGGACGATCTCGGTGGCCGTCTCGTAGACCTCGTGCAGGGCCACCACATACGGGTTGCATTTGGCCAGCTCCAGCATGGCGATCTCGTTGAGGATGTCCACCCGGCTATCCTGGCCCTTCCGCCGCTTGCGTAGGAACTTGGCGGCGTACTGCTTGCCCGTCGCCTTCTCCGTGCACTTCTTCACCACCGCAAACTTTCCCCTAGAGACAGACAGTCGTTTACATTTTAAAACAGCAATTTTTTTTTTTCCCCATTTAAAGGACAGGATGCATAGAATCGTGCTAACAAAGTCCCACAAAGGGACACACACACGAATTTAAAAAACAAAAAAACACTAAGTGGTTTCATTGGGCAGCACTGATGTAGCTATTGAGCTCAAATATGTGCACAGGAAATGCCATGAGACACTCAGTAGGCCCTCTTTTTTTTTTTTTTTTTTTTTTTCTGCCTCCGCATGGCAGGTCTGACCAGTGGAAGCACAGGCTGCTGAGGATTCGTGTAAATTCAAGCAAATATTAAAAAGCTACACGTGTGCCAATATAATATTAAATCTATGCAATGGTCAATAATTGGTCAAGAAATTAAGGAAAATCAAAACTACTTTCATAGCAAGGATGTGCATTTCATTTCATTTCCTTGGTCAATATGCATTTTATTCAATATTA
Source organism: Phycodurus eques (assembly GCF_024500275.1). Lineage (NCBI taxonomy): Eukaryota > Metazoa > Chordata > Actinopteri > Syngnathiformes > Syngnathidae > Phycodurus > Phycodurus eques. The sequence goes on from NC_084540.1 coordinate 19,095,255, forward strand.
TATGTTCAATTAATTATTATTATTTATTTATTTATTTATTTTTTAAATAGGAAAATCTTACTGATATTGTTTTCAACTCCCGTTTCTGTGCCAGCAACATGGATGTAACTCAATTACCGGTCCAATCAATGTTTGCCTCATAAAGTCCGTCCCCGGCTCCCATCGGGAAATTAACATTTTCATTCTAGACCAGAGCCTGACTTCATAAAATGCAGTACAAATCTCAAACATGCTTTTTAACACAGCAACACAAAAACTAACAAAAAGCAACGAAAACTCAACGACAGGGGGTCCTCGTTTTACGACGGAGTTAGGTAACCCAAATTTGAACTTAAATCAGAACCTACATAATTACTGTAAATATGCCTCAACATATACCTTGTTCATCAGTACCGCCATAAACCGAGGCCCTCCTGAAGATAATGAATGAGGAGCTGCCTAAATGATCCAGACATTTACGTGTTCATTAGTCAAAGGTCAGGTCGTGCTCCCCGAGCACATAATGAGGCCCCCTCCTCTTTCTTTTTAAATACAGCTGACAGAAACATGGACAAATGGACACGTGTCGACGCCTCCACACAGAAGTCATGACAGTCGTACAAAAAGCTAGCCAGTTGGTACCACAGACCAGGACCACCCACCTGACCATGGGGTTGTCAATGGTTCAATGTTTAGCTCCAGCCATAATGGTTTGAAAGCACAATGTTCCTGAAAGGGTCCAGTCAGCATGGTGCCGCTCATTCCCCCCCCCACGTTCACACACTGCCGAACCAACTCCAGCCTCACCGTTCCGACCCGGTTCTGGTGTTTTGGGCTGGTGGTCCGGAGCCAGTGGGTCATTGTGCAAAGAACATAAAAAGGCTAAACCTCCGTCAGAGCCTTTTCTCAAGTTAATTAGCCCCGCAGAGAAGGAGCGCCATGTGGGCTGGGGAACTACGTGTGATGAAAAGGAGTGATCGATGGCCGCAGAGTGCAGCGAGCGGGGGTCTTCTCAAAGAGGAGTCAAAGGTTACCAAACGTGCCTGTCGTCCAAAGGGGCACATTCATGTTGTGGGGGTTTTGTGCCCGTGTGTGACAGCATTTCAGAACTCAACGTGGAACGAAAGTGATGACAATAAATCTCAGATGATTCATGAATCACCATTTGCGAAATGATGCACATTTTTATGTAGAAGATAAAATATTCACTGAAAACAAACCTATTCTCACCGAGCAGTGTAATTTTATGCTCTTTCTGTAATGCCCTAAAACAACGCCAGCAGTAGCTAGCATTAGCCGATAGCCGGCCGGCTTGACAACAAACAAGCAGTGTGACGGAAGGTTCCAGTAAATGTCCTACAGGCAGGTGAGGCTTCTGGTGATGTTGACGTGAGAATAATGAGGCTGGTAAACATTTTAAGATGATGCAGAGATAGGTCCGAATTGCTATTGGCAACGGCTGATCAGCTGCTATCAGCTCGCTGCTCAACGTAAGGTACAGTAAGTATCCAATTAAAGAGCGTCATTTGCGATGTATGCTTTTTACAAAAATTAGATTATCCATATATGGCCGAGTTGAAAATGTTAGGTTGCGAAGCAGTCTCGCATTCATGTTTTTCTGTAAAATCATTGTAAGTATTTATTTTTAAGACTAGGTTAAGTTTAAAAATGATAAGATGTTTTGTGATCATAGTTTGGGGTATATTTAGGGCTTATGAAAAAAAAAAAAATTCTACATGTGAATTTGAAAATGGTATCGACGTCCATTTTCATCTCATTTTAAACTCTTTGATCAGATACTGCATGATAGAATCCAGAAGACGCCCAACGCACACACTGTGCACGTTGTGGTGGTTTACCACTGTGCAACTCAAGTGTTAGTACCAGTCACACTTACTGTACACGACGAAATAAGAACTTACACTCTCCCCACCCCCTGATTCACTCAAATCAGACTCAGACACATCCACTGCCTCACCGACAGACGGAACTCAAAGAAACCTACCAACATTTCACAAACAACTGTCGAGTCACAACAAATTTACCTTGTCGTCATTATTCTAACTATATTTCTCTGCGTCTGGAGACGGCCTTCCTGCAGAGTTTTGCACCACGACAAATGACAGGAACACGTGCACGTACGCATGCTCCCGTTTCTGCACAGACGGCCCTGCGGGGGTTCTCGTCACACCCGTGGTAAAGCAGCTGACAGAGTCGCGTTAAATATCCCGCCGCAAACAAGCTCTAATATGCCCCACATCTCCCCTTCTAAATGTGCATACTATAAATCTAATCACAGACGCTTGCACGCGCGCGCACACACTCACACAGTGTATAGTAGACGCCCCATGCCCTTAATGGGATTACACGACGAGGGCCAATTTCAAGCTTGTCGCAGGGACAAAAGGCACGGGAGGGGGGAGGATAACGACTGTGGGGGGATGGGGAGGAAGATGCTCCTGCTGCTCTGTCAAGAACGTAACAAGCGCCCCCCCCCCCACACACACACACACACGAGACCTACAGGGCCTGGCTGCCATCCCGGCATGTCTGGCTGCATGGGCATCCCCTTGATTTCTTTATTTAGGCTTTGCTTTAATACAGTGACGACCTCAAATACTGCTACCATTTCAAAAGCCGTGACTTGCACTTTCTAATGTTTGGCTCACCTTATTTGGCTCCATGCACGAGTCGGCCAAAACATTAGAAACGCCTCTCGATATGACTCAGCGAGTCCAAGATAGAACCAGCTCATAATCGGAGCCTAAAATTAGTACTTTTATGACAATGTCAATCAAAACTGAGCATTATAATCTGTATTTTTGATACCATTTATGTATTTGATGTATGATAGATATGAATCGGAAAAGGGCTCATGCGAAATGTTTGTCAGTCTCCGGAAGGGTCCTCTCATAACATGTTTCCCCCACCCACAAAAAAAAAGCGACTTCAAAAGAAGCAGCACTGTCAGGTAGTGGTTAGCAGGTCTGCCTCACAGTTTCGAGGGTCGGGGTTTGGATCTTGGCTTCTGTGTGGCTTTTGTATGTTCTGCTCCTGCTTGCGTGGGTTTTCTCTGGCTTCCTCCCACATTCCAAAAACACTCTCGTCAGTCCAGTCATCTTGGAAATGCTAATCCTAGCGCCTAAAAAGGATACGCAGTATCGAAATTGGATGCATGTTATTGAACAGTGATTCTGAAAGTGGGGTACGAGTACCACGAGTGGTACGCGGGTTCTCTTCTAGCGACATGTGAAAGAATCACTGCCTAATACCAGTTCAGTTGTATTTAACTTTTAAACACTGTTTGTTTGAAACATTTATTGAAGTACTATTGTTATTTAACCTTTATGTGCAATACATTTTAATTGAATCAATGAGTTTTTTTATTTTATTTTACCACACAAGCGCAGTGCTTCTGTTTAAACTACTTAATGTTACTGGTCACTTCACATTGTTTGACAACTGCATCATTTGCATAATTGTCATTACATTGCTCAATGACTCGCCATACTTGTGTTTTTATGGCCTAAATGTACAGTGGTTGAAAATAATAAACACTTTTTTTCAGAATAAAACTTTTTTTTTTTAAATGAACACTTAGCCCTACTATGCTGCTGTATTTTTGTCATTACTGGTGTCACTTTGAGAGCTAAGAGTTTTTGTTTGTTTGTTTGTTGGTTTTAAAAAGGTGTACTTGGTGTAAAAAGATTGAGACTCAATCACTGGTATAGAAAATGGATGTATGGATGGACTTTAACACAAGAGCTACTAACTCAATAGTGCTTGCTTACAAAACAACATTCGGCCTATCCCTTTTTGTTTGAAATAGATTCCCCACAAATCATCTGAAGTTTACGCATTGACAGAAAGTTTCCCCCCCTCAGAGGAATTCCAAAAGGATCTTTTTGGGCAGCACTGCTAAACTGGCAACCTACACGCGTCTCACTCACACGTGCCCGTGTCAAACTAACTAATATGATTAACTACACAATCACATTAGCTTCCAAAGCGCCGTGGGACCACTCAAGGCTTACAAACAAACACTTACCGGCCCAGTTCTTTACCCGCCAGCTCGTAATTGGCCGCGAATGGATCCGATCTTATCCTGGTGTGGATCTTTGCCACCATTCCGCTTTTGCTCAGCATCATTAGGAAAGTTCAAATCAACTGTCTAGGGGACAAAACCAAAAAGTGCTGGGATATCAAGTAGAGTTGAGCATGGTAATAAAAGATGTCACAACGTCGGACAGGGGAGATATAATCCGGATTTCGAGACGGGAGGATAACATGTGACTGACTGCTGTTTAAAATTGCTCTGAGACTTCCTCCACTCATTCGGGTTAATAACCTGCTACCGCTGGTCCGCCCCTTTCTTATACGTCACGCAGCGAAAGCCAATCGGCGCACGAGTAACAAGGGAGGGGCGGGGCTTATTTGAGTGCGCCAGCTGGCTGTGATACGTACAGTACATACACACACAATGTTATTTTGCGCTCAATACGAAAGCAATATTTAATATTAGAAATGATTAAATAACTATATATAAATAATATTATGTACAAAGAAAAATAACACATACCTTTGTATTTTTAAACGTTATTATCATTTAATATATTTTCATTTTGATAATTCTAGTTTACAGCTCATTAAAATAAAAAAAATCAGTTATTTTTTATATATTATTACTTGGTAAAATAGTATTTCTATCAAAATATCAACGTAAAACAAATATCAAGGAATAATATAAATATAAAATAATTAATATTAATAATAATAATAATAATACATTATTATGTAAGTTTTGTTTTACTGTATATCAAAGTATCAGAATAAAATACATATTAAATAATAGATAGCTAATGATCTTTAAATACAAATAACACGTGTTACTTTCATTTGTATTTGTATATATTAGCTAATGTATTTTAATTGGGATAATTATGGTTTATGAGGCGGCACGGTGGACGGCTGGTTAGAGCGTCAGCCTCACAGTTCTGAGGACCCGGGTTCAATCCCCGGTCCCGCCTGTGTGGAGTTTGCATGTTCTCCCCGTGCCTGCGTGGGTTTTTTCCGGGCACTCCAGTTTCCTCCCACATCCCAAAAATATGCATTAATTTGAGACTCTAAATTGCCCGACTGTGAGTGCGAATGGTTGTTTGTTTGTATGTGCCCTGCGATTGGCTGGCAACCAGTTCAGGGTGTACCCCGCCTCCTGCCCAATGATAGCTGGGATAGGCTCCAGCACGCCCGCGACCCTTGTGAGGAGAAGCGGCTCAGAAAATGGATGGTTTATGGCGCGTGAAAATTTTAATTTTGGTGTATAAAAATATTTCCATCCATCCATTTTCGCTTGTTCTCAATCGGATTGTGGGTGTGCTGGATCCTGTCCCGGCTGACGTTGCTTGCCAGCCATTCGCAGGGCGCATATAACAACCATTCACACTTACATTAACGCCAATGGACAATTTTGAGTCATGACCATCAACAAGCGTAAATCAGCTTTAAACTTCGCATTGACATTTGAATTGAGGTCAAAGCAGCATGACCTTGATCAGCACTTCCATAGGTTAGCCCGTGGCACAAAGCTCAGCGTGTTCATAGTCCATGAGTTCTTGCCAAGCATGCGAGGCACACTGGATGCTGTGTTTTTTGCCAGCTGGGCTTGGCTGGTCTGCTGGGCTGCAGGTGATATTCGACGCGCAAGCTTCCCCCAGGCGACAGGAGCATGTGTGGGAGAGTGGCTGCCCGAGGAATTCTGAGCATCCCAAGGCGTTGCCCAAGATGAGTCAGGGTGGAAAGTGATGACAATCCCAAAAGAATGGCTCGAACTGTCACCTTTCAGTTCACCGACAAATAGCTGCTGTCTAAGCAGTCTGGGGCGTGTCATGTAAAGGGCCCTGTTTGTTTTGAACAATATTTGACACAAGAAGGACAAGGTTAAATCATGTTTTTTAAGACATCTAATGAGTCCGAATTATATTTGGCACAAGATGGGCCGGGAGCCAGGGGTCATACAATAGATCGAGTCGGACATAAAAATGTTAAGCCATATTTTTAATTTTGCCATTTACAGATGTGCCAAAAGTACTCAGACTCTGTTTCCTAAAAGAACAAATTATGTATCAGTTGTCAAAATTGCTCACTGTGACTCCCGATTAACATTCTAAATTGAGATTGTGTGCGCTAGTGGCACGTCTCGCAGCGTTGCAAATTTTCTAGTCGTGCATCACGTGGTAGACGTAGCTGTTATGTAGCACACAGCACCCGTTTGTCCGTTTTTACCATAGCAAAGCTAATTGTGTTGCTACCAACAAGCAGTGATGTCAAAAAGACTCATTGACGGCAGACATTCCACCAGTCTCCCCTGAGTCGTTAACGCGCCAGGTTGCGGAACCTCTTGTGCCTCCTTAAACGTTACCCCAAGTCCTCTATAGAGCCTTGAACCTTCCGCCTCCGCCATCTCTCCCATTAAACCGGGGGTCAAAGTGCAGAGGAGGCTCGTTGGCTGGTGAGCGAGGAATCGAGCGAGGCCGACCCGGCCCAGGAGAGCACACCAAAACACATACCAGCAAATTAGCCTGCCAGCTCGCCGTTTAGCTCGCATAAATGTGAGAAGTTGAGTCGTGACCTCTTTGACGTGCTGGAACAAAATAGGCCTAGGTCTCGTTTGGGCCCAGTAAAAAATCCAACATGTGGACATGATTGAATCATTCACAATGGGGATTTAACGGCAGGTAAATGATATCTCGCGGAAACACTCACAAGTGGTGCATTGAGTAGCGCTTTCAGACTGGGATTTTTTTTGTTTCGTACTAAAGGATTGGCATTTTTATGCATGTGCACATTTTCTAGGGAACCCAGCGAATGTGTGCGCACACATCCAGCATTGAGATCATTTGCAGTGAATTTCTTGAAGCTTTCCAGAAAAAAAAAAACACATACCAAAAACATACGTTAGGTTCATTGACGACTCGAAATGATCCTTTGGTATGAATGGTTGTTTCTCTATGTGCTGTGTGATTGGCTGGCGGACTTTTGTCATTTAATTAGAAGCACACCATTGAAGTGTTGAGCTACCGTGCAAGGGGGGAAGTGTCCTGGTAAGCAAAAAGAAATCTTAAGTGACCTTGAACTGTTCAAATATTTGTCCCCCTCAGGACTCTGCCTTCAGGTCTGTTTAGTCACGTTTGTAAGCACACTTTTTTTTTGTTCCTTTTTAGTGTCTGTGAACCAATTCCAACCCAACACGCACCACGCCAATGATGGGGCAGGAACGAGGACGGCATGAAGATGGACAAATAAGTGAGCGACGCATCTTTGTGAGGCCCTTTGGAAGAGGTGATGTAGAGGAAAGTCAAACAGCTGTCTCACTGAGTGTATTTACTTTGCCCCTTTCTCCTACGGGAAAAAAACATTGGCTGTTCTTTTTGTGAAGGAAATGTGCCCCATTTAACAAGACTTTGCCATGAGAAAACTGTGAAACACTAAACCCTGTATGGTAAGTTATTGTCAGTACCGGTAAGTCATTGCTAATGATAAGATTCAATGGAGTTGTAATCTGATCTAAATCCGCACAGTCCTTGCTAGTGTGTAGGCGGCTGTGTCATTTCAGCATTCCCAAACTTTAGAAGTCATTCCATATGCGCCGCTGACGCCCGAATGGTATTAAAAGTTTTGTTCCTAATCCTTCTTGGGAAGTCGGGGGGAACACACACAGACACACACACCTGAGGGATAAAAATAAGACATCCGAATAAGCTGCAGATCACAATTTTTTGTTTTTGTTATCTGGACACCCCCTCGCAGGAGCATGATGTGTGGCCTTATTAAAAAGTGACGTTAGCCTCTGGAATGTTTATTCAGTGTTTTAGTGGACTAGCTGCTAGCGATGGACTTTGGGGATTTTGATGTACAAGGGCACGTGTCAAACTCAAGGGCTGGGGGCCAGATCCGGCCCGCCACATCATATTAAGTAGCAAATAGAGTGTGTCTACTTCATCTTTCTTGCTAAATTGATTTGTTCTTTTGGGCAGAAAATATGTACCAATATTGCAATTTTTCTTCTCTTTAATTGGTTTTACAACCAAATCACTTCTTAACATAAATTGTACAACAGTTGCACTGTAAAATATTTGCTTGTCACTATTTTCCATGACTTCTGTTCAAAATATGCAGTATGTAATAACAATCAAATGCAAGGGCAATTGTGCATATGTCATAATATGATGAGGTGCTCATTGATTTGCATGATTTTTACAGTCATGTTTGACTTAACACCGCTGTACGAGTTCTAAGGATAAGGGTGCAAATCTCAGCTCAGTCCTTGTGTGGAGTTTGCATGTTCTCCCCGTGCTTGCGTGGGTTTTCTCGGGGTATGGCGGTTTTCCTCACACGTTCCAAAACATCAATGTTAGGTTCATTGAAATTTTCCATCGGTGTGAATGGTTGTTTTTCTATACATGACCTGCGATTGCCTGTCGACTCGCTCCATCTCACCGTCCACCATAATGAGGACAAGCACTATCGAAAATGGAGCCATGTAAGTAGCTTCACCTTCGACCAGATTAGAAGTGGCGTGTGCGTGTCGTGCATTGCCGTTACAGGAAATGTGTGATTCTAGAACGAGCGAGTGGGCGACGTTGCAGGTACAGAGTTGTTTCGCCACATCCCGACCACAGGAATGCATAACAAGCGCCTTGCAAACTCACTTTTGCATGTCAAGACAAAACCAACAATACTTCAGATATAAGAAATATTTTTGAACACATTAGCTCTAACGAGAAATCTGGGTTAGCCGTGTATCAATGCAAACAACTGCACTACATTGTGACCAGTAACATGGGTGCTGGTCAAAATCAACTGGCTGCATTGGCCATTCGATTCTGAATCACGCTGATTTTAATGGAACGTGTAAAAAAGTGTAAATTTTGTGGAAACGTTGTTTTACCTACTTATAATGACTCAAACAATGCTTTACCTTCGAGCCATCCATGCATACATACATCCATTTTCTGTAACAATTGTCCTCATTGGGGTTGCTTCAGCCTATTCCATCTGGCAATTTAGAATCCTCAATGAACCTAACGTGCATTGTTTTTGGAATGTGGGAGGAAGTCAGCTGGGATACGCTGCAGCTCACCCGTGACTCTGTGGACAGTGGATAGTTATCATTTTTTTAAATTGTTTTTTATTGTTTATGCCAAAAACACAACAACATGGTTTTCATTAGCATCGGACTCGCATTTCTCTCATCCCTCAAATTCTAATCTCATATTTGCGGCAATAAATCAGCAGTACTAGCAACTACAGTGGAACCTTGTCTTACAAGGGCCCAACGTGTTTTGAGTTAGGAGCTGTCACATGGTCGTTTTTTGTTGTTGTGTCTTGTCAGCCAATATCAATCGATTGAAGTGGAGAAAAAAAAGGCAGTCAGAATCACCAATACACTTTCAGCCATTTATTGAACAGGAACATCAGCCAAACACATAGATACAAAATGAAAACACTCACAAGGAGCATGGAGAAGAAGCTAACAATAAACTAGCCCAAATGGTAAACCAGAGCTGGAGTGAGAGCTGGAGTCGGAGTTGGTGTTTTTGGGAGGGATGAAACAGATTAATGGCCTTTCAGTTCACTTTCGTGGGAAAAATTTATTTAGTTAAACACGAAATTGAGATGCAAGCCTTAACAACTGTTACATCAAGTCACTCCTGCCTCCATCATCCTCCCATTAATCCCTCGCTCTACATGTTAGCGTGGTTCGGCATCGAGTGGCATGAACAATAACCTTTGGAATTCAACAAGAGGCAAGAAGTCGTCCGAGAGCAGATGGGAAACGAATCGGGTGAGGGAGCGTGGCTGCACCCGCGGCTGTCCGTCAAGACCTCGTCCGAGCGGAATGACCTGGCAAAAGAGCGCCGTCGTCTCGCTTGTGTCTGCTTCGACTGTACGAGACAGACTTTGACGGGATAAACACGTACGAGCAGGTATAAGCGCAGACGGGGGAGTTTACTCATAGTCTGCAAAATGAACATGAGCGAGCAAGCGCCCGTGAGGTTCGCGATGGAAGAAGTCACCGTGGCGGAGGAGAAGGGCGATAGAAAGAAAGCAACAGGAAATAGGGAAAAGGGTCCATTTGGAATGTCTGACTCAGGAGAGAAATGGAAAACATTCATTGAGCTGGCGGCGGAGGGGAGACGGGAGTGTTTGGGCCCGAAGGACACAGAGAAGCAAACGTAAACAAAGTTAAGACGAGGATGAAGAGGCTATCAAACTCAGTTTTATCCTCTTGTCAAGCCCCTGAATTAGGATACATGAACGTGTCATTTTAGTATTTAATGGAATTCTACAAAACATGGAGGACAGTGGTTCTCTGACGCACAACTTCCCCCCACAATAGATGAAGAAATACCAATGAAATGGAAGAAATAAGCCATCGTATATAATACCCGCAAAAAATGCTGAGATTTTAATGCTGCGAAACCTCACACTTTCATACTTTTAAGTCCAAGTGAGCATTAAAGCTTCAGTGGAAGCACTTGTCTGAAGCCAAAACCAGCGCCTGGTTTGTTTTACAAAATGACACTTTCTTTTTCCAATATGGTTGCAAGAGAGGAGACACTTGCTTTTAAGACTTTAAAAACTTTCACATCAGCTTTGTGTGGTCCAGTTCACTTAAAGTTGAGATTGGGGGCCCAAATTTGGCATAGATGTCTTCCAAATGCTTATTTTTTTTTTAATGTAATGTGTTTTCAGAGGCAATTATGAGGAAATCAAACAAAAAGTGAAGTGTGCGCCTGCAGAATGAGCCTCGTGATGACGCGGGGTGTCATCGTGAATATGGAAAACTGGCTGTTGGATCCCTTGGAAAAATGGAAGCGCTGCTACCAATCCTCACGTGTCAGTGCTCTGTGGAAGCGGCTGTCATTTTGGTATGAACACATCCTAACACACACATAGTGACAAACGTATTCCACATGAGCTCGCTGCGTAGAGATATTCCCACACTGCTATCCATGAAGTGACGGAAAAACAACGCCTCTGGCTAAAAGTGTTGCTAGTGTAAATGTACACTATGTACACACAAGTCACATTTGCCCCGTGGATGGGCATACACCCAAGGGAGGAAACAACTCAGCTGCAGGTGACCGCATCCGTCACGCTCGCAGCTCACTGGCTTCGGGGATCAGCAGGTGCACATGTCCATATGTCACACGGCAGGGTTCATAGGTCAGCTTGGGCTGACCGATTACCGGCTGGAGCGTGGCCGTGTGTGTTTGATGGCGCCCTGGTGAGGAGCGGCCAGGCGCAGCCCGCTGGCAGATGTTTCTAATATTTGGAGCCTCTCATGTAGCCAACTTCAACCACAATAATTAAAAGGGAGCTATGCAGCGGTGCCTTGGTACAGGAGTTTAATCCGTTCCGTGGCCACACTTGCAACTCAAAGTACTCGTATCTCACATCATCTTTTCCCATTGAAATGAATGGAAATGCCAGAACCGAGATCCGAAACCTGAACCTTAGAACTGTGAGGCAGACGTACTAACCACTTATTCTGGTCTTCAGTGAGCCTGGCATGCATCTTTTTAGAATGTGGCAGGATGTAGCAGACGTGCTAAGCACCCAGACCACCGTGCCGCCAGCTCTTCAATCATTAAGATGAAAAGGATTGGTGAGGATAAATAACTAAAAATGGATGGAATCAGCAGGAGTTATGGGGTGAGATCCATACGGAACGTGAACGCGACAGCAGGACAGATTAGCGGCGCCGTTGTGTGCAATGCATGCGCTTCGTTAAATGCAGGGGACAGCTTGCATCGCCGCACTTTGACCCTTTGTTGCCCTGCGTTGGGGGAGGGAGGTCATAGTTCACGCAGTGGTGTGAATCCTCCTTTTCTTGCCGCAACTGTTACACTCCAATCAATACATAGTTGTCAATAGTCGTTAGCTAAAACAGATGTTTCTTTTCTTGTGTGTATCTATATATGACATCACCGACCGAAACAGACAGACAACACACACATATTCAACATTGAGCGTTATTGGCAAACGTAGGTAGATTACATAAACATGATTTCGCATTAGAAGAGTTGTAGGTGGTGATTAAGAGATACCGGGAAATTCATACATTTACCGTCCCGCTAATTTTCCCGTCCCGCGCATTTTCTAATAATTTTGGTCGAATTCCAAATTCTAAAGGATGACCCGATATCCACATACCGCTGGCTTTGTTCTTCAATCCAGTCCACCAAGCATTTTCACTATTAAGAGTCACTTAATATAGGCTGTTATTTCATCTTTATTTTCCCCTTGAATTTTCTTTTCAATTAATTATAATTAAATTAATTTTCAGCTGGGATAGACTCCAGCACACCTGCAACCCGAGTGGGGATAAGCGTTGCAGAGAATGGATGGATGAATGATAAAATATAAAATGACCTCATGAACGTTTATTTCATTGTTACATTATTTATTTATTTATTAGATATTTTGCATACACATTTTCACTAGTCACTTCTTCTTCAAAGGACCTGTTATTATTATTATTATTATTTTCTGAAAACAAAGGTTTGCCGAACTCCTTTTTAAAGGCATTAACAATAAATAAGGTTCTTGCCTTGAAGTGGCGTGAAGGCTAAAACTGCTGCCTTTGACCTCAGCTGCCTTCGAACGGTGGCGGTTATCCCACAACATAAATTCTTCTTCGGACACATACTTTACATTGACTGGTTGAGATTGACAGAATGTCGATCATTTCAACAATAGCCTCCTTTTGTGACTAAAATTGACAACTTTTCAACTTTTCTGACATCCGATAAGTCCCAAAGGCACCAAGGATGCATCGGAAATCTTCTCATTCCTCTTTCGTCTGGTTGCAGCCTACTGGCCTTCTCAGTCAATCCACAAAGCAACGCAAACGCCACCAACCATGCCCGTTTGCTACCGACGAGACCTCCCAGTTAGACAGCCTGGCGCAAAAAAGAGTGGGCAGACTTATAACTGACTTCAGCAGCCAGTTATTGATGCCTTCCTAATTGAAAGTCTTTAGTCTCAGTCTTTTGTCTTTAGCACTGTAACCAGTCTAGTTACGTAATAGACAAGTGACCGAGAGGCCTTTTTAACCTTTACTGGCATGTTCCATTCTTTGCAGAGGGTTTTAAAGAAATCCACCCTGCGATAGTTTGCATTCATATGTAAGTTTCCCCATTGAGATGAAGCTGAGGACATGTAAAATCCATCTTCTAAAATCTCTCAACGTTAAAAGGGGGCTCTGGAGCTCCTTGTTGCAGTTTGAATGGGAACATAAAGCACTCTGGCAGGGATTCAAATTGAGAGGGGTCGAGACCTGTCCTCAGACGTCTGAGTCCAAAGACCTGAAACTACGCTCATGATGTTGATAACACTCCACCATCTGTCCATCATCATCAATCTTGATGATACCGTAAAAATGGGACAGACTTCATCGCTTCTTCAGTCATGTCCGAGGCTCTTTTTGCAGACAAGAGAGTCTTTTGTTGTTTGGATCGTCTCCTCTCGAGGGGTCAAAGCTCTGCTCGGCCATCGCTGTTCTCACAGGAAGCGAGAGCGTCTGCGGCCGCAGCTGTTTGACTGTTAAGTCTCGTGAGCGTCGCCACGGCGAAGCTCGGGCACGCCAAGAATGCGGCACCCGTACGATGGATCTCCTGAAATACGGCCCGCTGACGCAAAAGGGCCCGGGCCCGGAGCAATCCGCTGCCACTTTCCTGCTAAACTTGAGGCGAGAGTGAGAGAAGGCGAAGTTCTCGTCTAAGAAGATTTACACTTTCAAAACTATTTAGATAATGTGGCCATTCCACCTACAGGTGTGAAAAGGATGACGACGTCACATCCCCTTTTCGTCATTTGAAGTTTAAAAAAATAATAATCCAGGCCTTTTCGTTCACGTACGTTACATTATACGATCTTTAAACCAGCTCAAAAAGCTTTTACATTATAGAGTCCAGTTATATTTGTGGCTTCCATTTACCTGTATTCATACATTTTCAAGATGTGGCCCTTAATCACCAGATTTTGACCACCCTGCTTTAACCCCTGACAGGAAGCAGAAAATCAGAGGACTGAAGAAAGTTAAAAAAGGTAGCAATACCAACAGTGGTGTATAATAGGAAGGGGGATATCTTTCAGTCTTTCGTCTGGCCACAGTTGACATTTTCCAAATGTCCTTGATTACATAAGGGCAAAGTGTAAAAACACATACCATTTTGGAATGGAAATATCGATGGCCCGATGCTCGTTATGTAATGAGCTGCCATACTACTGATGACATCCTCCACTATAAAGCATTTGCCACGCACGCCACTCTTCGGAATGGCTTTCACATTCAGTTAACTCATCGTAAATCACGTACCGGCATTAATCATGGCCTGATACATAACTCTGAATGGCATCTGCCACATAAACCTAAATTACAGCCCAAGGAACTCTTACGTAATTCTCAGCAGGCTTGATTAATTGACAGGTTACCCCTTATAGCGTTTCACAGAGATTTCAGAGAACCTTTGCTCCCTCGATTTATAATCCCAAGAGTGATTTTTTATTTATTTTTTGCCGTTTCACGAGGCCGTCTGAAGAAAAGTCATGGCGACCTCCTCGGCCCCACGAAACCCAATGTCAGCTCGGGTTCCAATAACTCTCGAAGACAGCGGCTCGAAATGTTGGACCCGAAAGTGGACAAAGGTGGCGTGATGTGTCATCCATCTCGCGGGCAATAAAATAAAAATAAAAAGCCGGGCACTGTCGTGACAGAAAAGGGAGTCGTGCGTGATAAGCACGTATGCGAGGCCTTGGCTCCCTCTTTTATGAGGAAATGATGTGAAGAGGTGATAAGAGCCAGATGGTTCTTGAGAATGTTTTGAATGCATCCTCCGTTCAGGGAGTTGGCGAGGGTGAAAGTTGTGCAAATGAGTGCAACTTATATAATCAAGCGCTGATGCGAAACCCAAACTTGTCCGTGATACAGAGGCCTGTAACTACTTGTTGATATCGTTTACGAGCAAGGAGACATCATCATTTGTTTATTTTGCTCCTGTGAATGCGAATGAAAACAAGATGTCAGCATGGCACTGATTTGCCAGCATGTTTATTAGCTTCTCCATAATTGTAATGGCGTTTTTCTTACTACTGTTGTGTTCAGTAGCCGTATAAACATGTATATTGGTGTAAAATCCCCTTAACTTATATTCCTCAACTGGAATCCAACCTTTTACTGTCACCAATGAGTATATTCGTCAAGTGCGTTTTTCAACAGGTAGGCCATATTGTCCGAGAAATTCAGGTTTGTAAACCACTGTCACGACTAACAGATTCTTGTAGATGGCTGCGTTGCATCGCTTTGGAGTTAAGATCAGCACAGCTTTTGGAGAGATGACAAAGATTAGGCGGTGAATCTCGGTGTGTCATGTCGATTATGAGCGAAAGAAATGCCAACACGTTGCAAGTCGGACAAGTTAAGGCACCTCCCACTGAATAGAGGACGTATACGTATGGTATTAACAAAGTATCTGTCGCGATTGTGAGAAAAGATCGGCATGTAAAAAAGCCACTGACGTTCAACTCGAGCCATGCGGTGAGTCGTCACTCATGCCGCCTTACTTAGTTGTACTGTATAGCCGTCGATAAATGATCATTTTGCCAACAAAAGCCCTTTCTCAGTCTCATGTTGTTGTTTTATAGTTTGAGGTTTCACAAAAGTAAAACATATTCGCATCAAAGTCACTGGTCTGCTTGACATGTTGCTTTTTACCAAAAGCTCTTTTGGTCAGAAAACAGAAAACCAGCCCATGTTCTACTGTTGCTTACTAAAGAATGGAAAAAGCAAGAAACAGTTTTTTTCCGGTAAAAGAAGAGAATCCCGCTTTCTTTTGACAGGTTCAGTGCTTATATTCTGTGGGCCTTCAAAGATATGTCAAATATGCTCTGGCTGGCAATATGGGGAACCCTGTTTTTAAAACGGCCGGCATTGAATGAGTCAAATGTGAGAAATCGGTTGTTGCAGAAACTCTTAGGTTTTCATGAGAATGGTTGACGACGGGTGCTGGGGTTCGAATCTGAGCTGAGGCTCGCGTGTACTCTCATAAATTATTTCATACATCATTGATAGGCATCTGCTCCTTAGGTCAGAATTGTCTTGTTCAAATTCATGCATCAGTCAAATGTAATGGGTTCTTCCTTAGTCCATTTCGGACCCCTCTGTAAATTTAGTTCACATTTTTGAGATTTGTTTTGATGAGATTAGAACAAAACATTACATAAGTAGAGGTGATGAATAGAGTGTGAAAGTTGCAGGGCTTTTTTTTGTTGCTGCTTTTCCAATGACGTCAATAACAATAACAGTGACTCAGAAAAAAACAAAAACAATGACCATCTCTGGGACTATGTCAACAATGAAGACAGGTAACATTCCTGTTCAGGCGGAGTGCGCGACAAATAGTTAGTTGAGGTAATAGCGAGGCTTAGCCGTCGGCCGTGAGAGCGTGGGACTCTCCGGGCTTGCAGCCCAGAGTGGCTGACAAAAGGACTTTATCGGAATACGATCTGAATGGATCCGTGGTGTCTGAGAAGAACAAGAGCCGCTAGGTCATTGTGCTCTCGGCTTGTGTGAACTAAAAGCTCAGGAATTAATGTGCAGTCCCGGCATGGAGGAAGTGGATTCCGTTCACAGTATTGTCAAGAGTCCTCCCCTCCCTGTCGGCTAATAAAATAAGAAGTTATTTATTTTACAAACAGCTTACATAACGAACGATTGCGTGTGAATGCCGAGAGATATAATTGTCGTGAAAATCAACGCCACACATTTTTAACAGCCATCCCATGATATCCTACAAATATTTCTCCTTCTGCTATGATATTGTTTTCTGTGTTTTAACCATTCATTACGACACAGTTGTTTGTATTTGTAGCAATTTCAATCTTGACAACGATATTTCATCTAGCGAAAAAGCAAGGCGTCGCTGGCTAGACAAACTACTTGACCAATTTGCTGCCTCATACTGTAGCAATACTGTACCATAAAAATAGACCCACAGACCCCCCCACAGTGACCGTGAGGACTACAAGAGTAAAAATATACGAGTTGATTTGGTTCCCACATGACAAGACAGGATGAGGTTTTGCATATCTAGAAATAGAGGCGGGAACACGTGAGAACGGTAAACGCGAATGCCAATTGTGGACTTGTTTTGGGGATCTTATTGTGTCTGCATACCTCCGTATTAGTCTGGCCGGTGGTAAACAGACGGTATCTTGGCAACCGGTGTGCGATGGGTGGAGGAGTGCTGATTCAATGTCTGCGAGAAGACAATAATGTAGTACAGGGTGAAGCACTGCCTTAGTGGGGGTTGTAGGACTTGAAGGCGGAAAAAGGCAACTAATACAAGCTAGTGTAAAGATCCGATGTATGTCCAGCTAAAAAAAAGCCAGCTTCTCTCACTGGCATCTGTTACTGGTTAAATACCTGTGTGGTTGAGTCACAGGCTGAGCCACCACAACACAACTAACTTCACCTCGTGAGCCTCATGATTGTCTGCCTTGTGCTGGTGACTTCGCAGGTCGAAACGCAGACCTATTTGGTCTAAAACTGTAATTCCCTCTCAGACGAACCAGACCACAAACCCGGTCAGCCTTAAGTGATGAGTCTACAACCACAAACTATTAGGGTAGTCCCGTTTAAACAAACTCTTCAACTTCCTCAAACGAGGAATCCACAAGCTGAAGTCTTCTTAAAGAGGACCAAAAAGTAAACCGACAAAAAGGTACCCCTTTGTTCTTTTTGCATTCCCATGGAGAGTTTGAATTTTGAAAAGCCAGACTGGCCAATCACAGGGCAGTACCGAACAAAGGCCTTTTGGGTGCAATTCTACTCATGATGTTGGTTCCTTCATTGGTTTATTTTTGGGCAAATACCAGCTGCCTTTTAAACTAAATACAGGAGCATGAAGACCACAAAGGCCGGTTACAGGAGCAGGAACCAAATGTCCCAGGCGACAAAGAAAAAGAAACAAAAACTTTGAGTATTCATGCAGTAGACAAAAGGGGACGTTTCCAATGTTGTACATTTACTCCGCTATTTCCTAGTGATTGTAGGATTTATACACAAACTTCTGTGGAATGCCGAGAGTGGTGGGTCAAGGAAGCGGCCCCAGGGTTCCAGCTGAAGTCGAGGCTCCAGTTCAAGACCACAACCTCCAGTATTGACCCATATAATAGCAAAAAGCTTGGGAAGATGTATTTAATAGCACAATTGTGAACTCAGTCCGGACCTACTCTAAGTTACTCCACGTTTTGGGAGAGGAATCGCATTGAGGGAAGGAAACCGCTTCAGGAAATCCGATTTTCTCGATTTGAAGCCAAAAAAAAAGATGCTGATTGTTAACTTTCTCTGTGTTCAGGTTCGTTCTTACTTTCCACAAGACCTCTCTTGTTACAACCAGTGATTATTTTAGCAGGAAGCAGCAAAGCCCAAAGCGCTCCTGCCGTTGAACCTTTGACTCCTCAGCCCATTTTCTTCATGAAACGTGCGCCATTGTTGTGTGCGGAAGAACATCTCACCAGCGAGGCCGGGATATGACACGATCCTCACAGGAACAAATTTGTTAATGCCTTTTGCAGTATTGTGGACATTTTCTATTTTTACCATCAACAATCTCATGTTGGAGCAGCTCAAACTCAAAGTCTTTGACGGTTTGTTTTGGAAATCAGGCTTAGGAGCAGCAGGGAATTCTGGTGGCTCATGCGTACGTTTGTGAAAAAGAAGAATCTCTGGAGGGACACCCGTAAAAACACTGAGTGAGATTGTTAAAAATGTGGACAGACGCCAGGTTTGCAGCATTTCTGGCCTCTTGGAGGGAAAAAAAACATGACGGATACGATAGATTCTAATGAGAGTAGAGACAAGGCGAGACAAGCTCATAAACTATGGCCTCTCACGATTATAAATAATGGGAAAAGGTGTTTTTTTTTTTTTTTTTTGTACCAGGATCAAGCCTACATCTACTGTCCATCCTGTTCAGTACAACATAAAACAATTCTACAGTCCATAAATTAAGTCATATATCAAGGCCCGTAGTTTAATCAACCAGTCAGCTCCATCTGTCTTCCCTTTTCTTGTCGTTCATTCTTTGGTCATGTTCAGCCAATCGCAGGGGACATATAGACAAACAAAGCAAAAATAAAAGCAAATACAAATGCATGCATAACCAACTGTACAATGTGATATACAGCAGGATCGTTCCTGTCGTTTGGGGCAGAAAATTGAAAAGATCGACCAAAAATAGTACAGTCTTTGGAAACGAAGAGGCTAATAAAACGGCTGGAACGGAGAGTCCGGGTGGTGGTATGCATGGTGAGCAGAGAGCAAAGATCTGGACATGGCTATCTTGAGGCTTGTGATTGGCTTAAATAGCCTTTGGGGTTGCGGGCCACTTGACAGCCTCTGAATGCGTTTTTGTGTCGATGCTATTTTATTATTTTTTTAAATAAATTTTTTGGACATGGAACATCCTGTCTGGTCTTCCCTCAGGAAGCGCCTCCGCAGTACTACAAACCTCACATTGTATCCGCCGCACCATGCGCTCACTTCATTTCTCCGCCTTTAAATAGCACTTCTCCCCAATGTGACCTGCTGTCATCCAGAGGCGAAGCACATGGCCCAACACTGGGAAGATGTCAGCGCTCGTTATTCATTCTCTCAGTACTCGGAATGCTTCTGTTTCACCCCAACCTGCTGCCTACATTCCGAACAAACTCAACACCTTTTCATTTAAAAAAAATAAATAAATTAAAAGACAGTTCCTGAATAACATTCCCTAGAGCTGGGAGGCTTAAAATTACTCCAGGAGGTGTTTGTAGAGTATTTCCAGACCTCCACTTGGCACTTACTAGACTGTAGGGATTTAATTGACTAAGTGTAGTGAGAAACTCAACTCCAGGTGACTGTTTCATTATTCTGTGGTCAGGGCTTTACTGCAGGCATATGGAGTGATGAGTGAACGTTAGAATTAGCTTTTTTACTTAAAGTTTTTTTTTTTTTTTTTTAATTTAGACAAATCAGCTTGTAAAAAAACAGCCAGGAAACATTAGGAACAAGTATAGCCACATGTCATATGCCAATTCCACGTGACGTTAATGGAAATAAAGGCATTCAAAGCCAAAACACATGATGTGTCATTGTTGGTACAAAGGGCGAAAAGAAAGAAATCATCAGGTAAACAAGTCAATTATGGTTCGTTTTGCCACAACTTTTTAATTACCTGACAGATGGAGTCATTCAGTGAGACTGAAAAGTATGTCAACTGTTTTTCTATTCAAGTGTTAAAACACTTCCTGTCAAACAGGCATTTCAGACATGCAATACATATACAAAGATAAAACAATTTCTGCTCCTCTTTGTGTGTTTGTACCTGTAAAGCCCTTTTGTCGCAAGACTATAATGGACTCTAGTGCTGTTCACTTCTCTTGTACTAAGTGGCACATTGGAAGCTTTTTTCCTCTTCTGTATTGCCCCAATAATTTTATTTTTAAATGTTTTCAGTGAAAATGTTATGAATGTTATTCTCTGTTGAGTAGCTGCTGGCAATAGAAACTTTTTTTGTGTCTAAAATGTCTAAAAACCTAACTTTGTTTTAAATAGCTGATACCGCTAGTAAATGCACTTTATTGTTGTTCTACGTGTTCTTTTAAGTAACATTTGAATCCATACATCCTGCACTGGATGCCAGCCAAAAGCAATAAATATTAAAACTCCAATTCACACCTGTGGACAATTTAAAGTCTGCAATGAACTTCACATGAATGTTTCTGGAATGTGAGAGGCACCCGTAATAACTGAAGAAAACCCATGCAAGCATGAGGAGAACCTTTGAACTCAGATTTGAATCCAGAACCTCAGAACTTTAAGGCAGATGTGCTCACCACGACTTTACCGTGCAGCCGCCTCGATAGCTATCGAACACAAGTAGTCTTTGTTCACTTTCCAGATTTCAAAACCGTTCCCACTCAGTGACTGCGTGAATGTGAGAGTGAACAGTTGTCTGATGTGTGCCCTGCAACTGACTGGCGACAAGTCCAAGGTGGAGTCCACCTTTCGCAAGGAGTCAGCTGAGATAGCACCAGCTAGCAATGACCCGCAAACAGAATTAATGGGGGCAATAAAATCCCACAATCAATTCCCTTCTCCTGGAATAGGTTTGAAATCGTAACCTGGAAGTAGAACCTTTCAGTGGATTTTCAAAAACAAAAGCATACGTAACAAGCATAAATTGCAGCACATCATCTGGATCTCAGGAACACGCTACCTTGGTTCCCTAAACTCGACCAATCATGTTTTGTTCAATGGAACGCTCAAAAGGAAGGAAACTTTTATTGTGGCCTGTTTTATGATGTTCTGCTGCCCTCGTCTGGTAGTGATAGACGCCATCGCCACATTTACCGGTTCAGCCTTTTTAAAAAAAAATTCCACACTAACAAAATAAGGTCCTGCACTGATATGTCATCTGAAAAACAAACTGGAAGCAAGGACGTGGGAAACTAATGGGAGGACTGCAGGTGGCTGATAATGGGAAGATGTTTGGGGATGAAGTGGCCTTGTGAGACTGAGAGGGGAAAAGACTCGAGAATCCTTCGGTGGTCTCTCATAGCGTTGGCAGCATCATGGACAAGAAGGTGGTGTTGATCACAGGCTGCTCGTCCGGCATCGGCCTCAGCCTGGCGGTCCGTTTGGCCTCGGACCCGAAACAAACATTCAAAGGTGACCGACCGCCTGTGTGGAGTCTGCATGTTCCCCCAGCGCTTGCGAGAGTTCTCTTCTGACACTCTGACATGCATGCGTGACTGAAGACTCTTAATTGTCCATTGGTATGAATGTGAATGGCTGTTTGTCTATAGGCCAGCATGTACCCTGCCACTGAATGGCGACCAAAGTCAGTTGGGATAGTCTCCAGCTCACCTGTAAACCTTAGGAGGACAAGTTCCACAAAAAAATGCATGGCTCGACGGAACCTTGCTTGGGACCGGTGATCCAATGTATGCTTCTTTGCTTGTGTGTTTCGAAGTGTATGCCACCATGAGGAACCTGGCCAAGAAGGAGCGTCTTCTGGAAAGCGTCAAAGGCCTGCACAAGGACACGCTGGACGTTCTTCAGATGGACGTCACGGACCGCCAGTCCATCCTGGACGCCAGGGACAAGGTTGCGGAGAAGCGAGTGGACATTCTAGGTGTGTTCTTGGTGCTTTGGGTACAGTGGAAGCTCTTAACTTCTAAAGAGTCGAACAATTCTGAATCTAATGTAATTTGTGTGTGCGTGTGTGTGTGTAGAAAATGCATTTCTAAAGACAGACAAAAACACAGCTCAAAGTGTCTCTGCTTAACTCGCGAGACCTTGGTTTATTTCCACTTGTAAGTATGAAGAATTTTTTTTTTTTTTTTTTAAATGACGGTAGCTTGACCGCAAAAAAGATGACAGTATTTGATAAATGGCTTTTGCTTTGCATAGTAGAGTTTCAAGTTGCACTTACAGATGTAGCGCCGAACTGTATTTACTGACATTTGTTTTCTGAAGTGTTCCTGAGCCCATGTGGTGATATCCTTTACACATTGATGTCGGTTTTTGATGCAGTGCCGCCTGAGGGATCAAAGGTCACGGGCATTCAATTTTGTTTTTCGGCCTTGCCGCTTATATTCAGTGATTTCTCCAGATTCTTTGAACCTTTTGATGATACTATGGACCGTAGATGATGAAATCCTTAAATTCCTTGCAATTGTACGTTGAGGAACATTGTCCTTAAACTGTTGGACTATTTTCTCACGCACGTGTTCACAAAGAGGTGAACCTCGCCCCATCGTTGCTTGTGAATGACTGAGCAATTGAGGGAAGCTCCTTTTCGACCCGATCATGGCACCCACCTGTTCCCAATTAGCCTGTTCACCTGTGGGATGTTCCAAAAGGGCGTTTTACTGAGCATTTCTCAACTTGCTCAGTGTTTTTTGCCACCTTCTTCTTCTTCTTCTTCTGTCCCAGCTTTTTTGGAACGTGTTGCAGCCATAAAATTCTAAGTTAATGATTATTTACTAAAAACAATAAAGTTCATCAGTTTGAACATGAAATATATTGTCTTTGTAGTGTATTCAATTAAATATAGGTTGAACGTGATTTGCAAATCATTATATTCTCTTTTTATTTATGTTCAATACAACGTCCCAACTTCATTGGAATTGGGGTTGTACTTCCATCAGAGTCACAGCTGAGTTTCGAATTTCGGTTCCGGCCTTCCTGTGTAAAGTTTGCATATTCTCCCCGTACTTGTATGGATTTTCTCTGGGTACGCTGGCTTCCTTCCACAATTCAAAAACATTCACTTAGATTCAATGAAGACTGTAAATTATCCGTAAGTGTGAATAGTTATTTGTCTATACAAACTCAGCGATTAGCTGGCGTCCAGGCAAGCGCAATACAAACTGGACGGAGTTTGACTTCAAAGGTTCCTCGGAGTTCTTTTACTAAAGCAAACATCCCCCACCTAATTGCTTCTTACAGTCTGTAACGCCGGGGTCGGTTTGATGGGTCCACTGGAAGCTCACTCCTTGGACTCCATGAAGCGGATTGTAGAGGTCAACCTTCTGGGCACCATCGAGACCATCAAGGCTTTCCTGCCCGGAATGAAGGCTCAGCATGACGGTCGTATCCTGGTCACAGGCAGTATCGGAGGCCTTCACGGTGAGAATCCGAATTGCCGCAATTTCATTCAGATTTTCTCAGGTTTTCACCATTTACAGCAGGGCTGTGTCCAATCCCTGACGAATAGGTAACATTCATTTGTTCGGACTGTCACTATACATAGATAAACAAACATACGTTATTTGATGTAAAAAAATAACTTTCACATTAATTTAAGTGAAATTGCATCATTTCCTGCCGGCGGTTGGGAATCACAGACGTAGTTTACAAAACAGTAGTCTTGTTTCACAGGCCTTCCCTTTAACGAGGTCTACTGCGCCAGCAAGTTCGCCATCGAAGGAGCGTGCGAGAGCTTGGCCGTTCTCCTGCAACATTTCAACATCTAGTCAGTGTCCAAAACATCTTGAATTACAAAGTCATTCCCAGAGAAGCCGATTAATGTAACATTTGCTCTTCAGTGTCAGTCTTATCGAGTGTGGCCCCGTCAACACGGACTTCCTGGTCAACCTGAAGAAGGCAGAGCTCGGCGACGCGTCCCTGCAGCACGTGGACGCGCACACGCTGGGCCTGTACGAGAGATACCTGCAGCATTGCAGTTACGTGTTCCAGAACGCAGCACAAGACACGGAGGACGTCGTCAAGGTGAAGTGTGTTGTTTTGCACGTGACGTACTTGTAACAACGAGATACCTTGCCCATAATACTGGGTGTCCCCATTTCGTAGTCTAATAATATAACCAATTCCCAGTCCTATTATCTTCTATGTCTTCTATTTTTATGTGTTGGCTCTCGTTGAGATGGTTTATGAGTCTCGATGCGTAAAAAGCTGACTCGTGAGCCTCTCTTGAAGAAAAAAAGCCTCAGCATTTCTGTTTCCCCAGGTGTTTTTGGTCGCCATGCAGTCGCCCAGTCCGGCCTTCAGGTACTTCACCAGCGGGGCGGTGCCCCCTCTGACCGAGCTGAAGGTCACGCAGCCGGACGGCCTACGGTACATCAGCGCCATGAGCGAACTCATCTTCTCGCCCGACGAGCAGTGACCTCGGCGCGTCCTTTTTGTCAATTTGCATTTCGAGGAAATGAAGCTGACTCACCGTTGTTGCTCAATTTGAATGCTAGTTCCCTCCAAGGCAATGACAGATGATGTTTTTTCAACCTTAAATTCCATATCGGAACTAGTAATCAACGATTACATTTGGCAAAGTTATAGAAATCAGTTTTGGGGAGCTGAATATCTGAATGTAGTTTTTGATTAAATTCATTTGGTTCTATGGTATTTTTTTTTCCATTATGCATCACTATACAGTATATATTTGAGTGTAGATGATCCAAAGTCCACTTTTATCACGTGGTAAACATGAACGCAACTTCCCATCATGCATTCACTCAAAGCCACATTCTTGATCAGCTGACCGTACGCACTTCTTCGTCTTTTTTTTTTTTTTTTTACTTTTTCAAATGTAGTTTTTTCCCCCCTCCACTGATTACAAACCCTGCGATTGGCTGCCGACCGGTTTGCCCCTCCTCCCGCCCGAATATAGCTGGGATAGGCTCCAGCACGCCAGCGACCCTAGTGAGGATAAGCGTTAAAGAAAATGGATGGATGATTACAAACGTTTTGGGACAAAATTCTTCAAAATTCTTGTGGGAACACCAACTTCACAAATCATTATTAAAATTTAGCTGCTTTTTTTTAGGAGAGGGGGGTTAAAGCTTATAATGTGTAGTTTTTAATCACTAATTGCATCCCTTTTTCATACAAAATCATACTGATTTTTTGTGAGAATATCGTCTTCACAATTTGGCAATATGATTACAGCAAAGTTTTGGGTTTTTTTTACCACTGAAAAAGGTAGTTTTTTTCAACTGTTGACAATTGACATCCCCTTTATGTGCTAAATCCTACCAAATTCTTGCGATAATACAACTTTTATTTTAATGTAGTTGGTTTTTTTCACTAATCACAAAACTTTTTTTTGTACAAAATCCAATTACATTCTAACAAGAACACCAACTTTATAAATTGATTATATTTTTTTAATACTAACCTTTAAGTAACCCACAAAACGTTTTCTGCAAATTACTGTATATTTATATTAACATAAATAAAAAGCCACTACAAAGGTAATGGTACTAAATACATTGATTGGTCGTGGAACTAATGCTTAATTCCATTTAATGTGCATTAAACTACTTTTGCAATGTTTAAAATTGAGCCTTTACAATGGTAACTATTAATAATTATATTCATTAAAATCACAATAATAAATCGTTAAATTAATCTGATGAATTATTATTATTATTATTATATGTCGTCATTTACGTGTGACGACAATTGACCATGAAACAGGTGCGTCCTGATTCGTCGTCTGATGATTCATTATTTTAAATTTGCAAAAAAAAAATAAAAAAAAGATTGAGTTCGATTGGAAATATTGGCCTACCTCGCGCTGTGATTGGTCAGGACTGGGTGACGTCACGGCAGTGGAGGGCGTTGCTATCCCGCAGCTGTAAAATCAGCCGGTCGGCGTCGTAGACTTCGGCTACTCTTTCGAGGGAAACTCGATATAGCTTGATTTTTTTTTTTTTAGTATTGGAAAAAATGCTTATGTCCGTCAAGTCAACTCAGCGGCTCGCCGGGACTCTTTTGGATATTGTCGAAGTCCACTCGACCACGTTTTTTCGTGGAATTGCTAAACGAGGAAATGGCAGGTGAGTAAAATAAGAGGACCATCGATGGCGGATGCACAGATGTTAGTCGAGGGCGGCGACGTCCGGGCCGAGCTGGAGATCGGCTTCCCTCCCGTGATGGAGCACTACACCTCTGACGTCACACACGTCCCCAACCACCAAGTCAGAGTGAGTACCGAAAAACTTTTTTTTCACCTTAATGGGGACATATTATGGAAAATGTATTTGTTTTAGTTACTTGTTGACACATAGTTGTGTCACTGGAGGGCCTGCCCTTCCACCATATGTGAAATGTAGTACAGTAATGGGGACCAAGCCCTAGCGGTGAAAAATGCTAGTAATTCACACTCTCCTCTAAAATGTTTTATAATTGCCTATATTAATAGTTTAAACTGTGACTATACCACAAACGATGATGCCAAAATATAATTTCAAACTCATGTCACAACATTACCTGTAAAAGTAAATGGCCTACAGATTATTTAATTTTGAAATGAAAAATAAAGGTGGTCAATGAAGGTGACCACCACATATTCCATTTGAATGCTCTTTCATGAAAATATGACATTTTAAAGCGAATGATTGACGACTCTTGAGAAACATGATGGATGATCCCTTGTATGGCGGCAGGCCTTGTGTACCGACGGGACCCTCTTCAGCCATCTTGAGACAATCTGGAGGTTTGAGCCAGGACCTAAAGACGCACCGGACTCCTGCAAAGTTCATTTTTATGCAAGTGCTTTTGTCGATGGATGTCTGAAAGGAAGGCTTGCACTTCTCACTCTAAATTTAGCGGCGATTGGTTGCTGGCCTCGTTAGCTGAAAATAGCTTTAGATTAGCATCCAGGAAGCGGTTGTGTTTCAGTGACGCGGCATTATGGGTAAAAAAGAAGACTTTTGGTGTTAGCCGACACCGCTCGTCCTCCCTTCACCCCGCAGGTGTCCTTCGAGTTCAAGTCGTTGCTTCATTCTCGACTGGCCCGTCTCTTCTTCGACGAGGCGGTCAAGCAGATGGTCAGCGCCTTCGAGTTACGGGCGGCCGCACTCTACGGCCACCAGCAGGAGGCGACACTGAGGAGGCGGTCCTCATGACACCACCTCCACCACACACACACATGCACGAGAAGCTATATTTTCACATAGAATAATTTATTTGTCACAAGCTAATTTATTCTGACTCATTTATGCACAAATATTTTCTGATGATTTTTACTTAACTATTTTTTTTTTCAATTAAAAGTTTTTTTAATGACTTATATTGCCTCTTATTCATTTTAATGACGTTTAATGACTTAGATTGCCTCATAAATTTTTTTAAAAAAAAATTTTTTGTACGACATCTTTTTTGACACTATATGCTATTATAGCCACAAATTTATATCGTGGCCGACATATCAGGACAGATTAAAACTTGTGTACCTCAACCTCTATAATGGTTGAACTATATCAAAGTTGTCACGATACTATAGTCGGAAATTGTACAAAAATATATTTTGTCATTAATGGAAATACTTAGGGTTACATTATTAAAAATAAGCTTTTTTTTTTTTTTATAAATACCAAATGTAGTTTTGTCCCCCTCTGATTACAAAATGTTTTTATACAAAGTCCTATTCAATTCTTGTGAGAACAACTTCAACAATTGAGTTGTATTCATATTAATTACAAAAAAATTTTTTTTTTTCTAGTAACCTCCAAATTCTCCAGTAACAGATCATTTCAAAATCCTAAAAACAAATATGAGCAAACAAGCTTATTAAGATTATTAAAACGATAAGCTTTTTTTTTTTTTTTTTTTTCCCCTCACCAATTTACATCACTGCTTCGTACTAAATTCTTGCCAGTACACCACAATTGGGTTACATGAATACAAATAACCCCCAAAATATATATCATCACTTTTTTTTTTTGGCTAGAAAAATCCTACTAAATTCTTGTGAGAACATTGGCGTCAATGATTAAGTGCGCCATGTTGTTTCTGCTGTATATTTAATCTGCAGGACATGTCGGGCGTGGACTGTACAAAATAAATTTAGTCTGAATCTCGGACAACGAGCGAAGCCGAGCAGGATGTCTCCCCGTGGGCGTTGGTGGCTTTGCAGGTGTAAACGTTGGCGTCGCGCACGCCCGCTTTAGCGAGGATCAGCGTGCAGCGGCCATCTTCTTCGTACTCGATCCGGACGGCGGCCGACTCCTGCACGGGCGCCTCCCCGCGCAGCCACACCACATCCGGGTCGGGATAGCCTGAATTCAGCAATCCTAACTTATTTTTGCAATCATCAAAGACAGTTTTTGTCAAGGTCAAAGACAATTACATTTATTTTAATCCACCTAATGTTCACATTTTTTGTTAACATCAAAGACAAATCAGTCGTCAACCCCAACATTCCTGTTTTCCGATACATCAAAGACTAATTTCCAATGAAGGTACATGTTTTTGCAATCATCAAAGACAATTCACAGTCTTTGAGACCCTCACACACCAACTTTCAGAAAACTATGTAGCCATTAAAAAAACCAGGTCATGCATGTTATCCGATCTAGGCGTACCCCACCTTTGGCTGTAAATCAGTCGGAGTGCGTACCCGTGAGGTGACAGTCGAGGTGGGCACTGTCCCCGGCGGAGACCGTCTGGTCCTGCAGGGTCTTGCTGAAGCGTGGGGGTCCCCGCATCTTGCGCTCCAACGAGAGCAGGGCGTCTTTCGTCTCTGGTGTCAGGGGGCACTCTGAGCCAGGAAGGAAAGAAGGAAGGATGTGAAAGAGCAGATAAGAAAACACAAGTAAATGATGCGTCACCTTCTGCAGGGCTGGTGGGAGAAGAGGTGCTGTCCCCTTTGCTCAGTAAGGCCATTCTCTTCAGCGCCAGCATGGCCTTGCCTGCTTTCTGTGAGGACAACACTTGAAAATCCACCTTAAATGGACTTCAAATTGACTTTTTAATGGTTTGTAACATATACTTGGGTCCCTGGCGTGGCTGCCCACCCATTAAATGTGAAATGAAACTTTTGTTCTCTGCTTGTTTCTGTTCTATTTCTGCTACGTGACAGTGGTGTTAATTGACATGATAAACCGACGCGAAAACACAATGAAAAAGGTCAAACACAAATACAAAAGGGGGTAAAGAAGAAAAATTAAAATGAACAACTAAAATGAAAATAAAAGTCAAATTAAAAAAATAAAAATGTAATAAAGAAACATGCTCAGCTATGCTGAACTTTGGCCAGAAAATGTCCAAAGTTTGGGATCATTTCACATTTAATAAAAGAAAACCCAAGTCCAATGTGGCTATTGCAACGTACAACTGGCTCAAGTCACACAACTGCACGTTGAATAATTTAATATAGCCCACCACCGCGAGTTAGAAATGTTTTCAATTCCTTCACAAGGTGGTTAGGATAGAGGGGGGATAGCGACACCCGCTAGTGCACTTCGACGTTTACCTTCCATTTCTGGCTGACGAGAAAGCGCTTCATCTTCGCTTTGGGAAGACTCTTGGCGGAGGCGGGACCTGCCAAGTGGAACGTTGCCATCCACGCGTGAGCTAGGGCCTCTTCGCAGGACATGCGTCGCCTTGGAAACAGACACAGGAGAAGGCCACAATATTAGATACGCCCGCACACCGTCGGATGCGCCGAGCGAAGTGTCCGGTGCTCACCTGGGGTCTTTCTCCAGCAAGGAGCTGATGAAATGCTTGGCCTGGTCCGTGATGGCCTCAAAGCTCTCTTCGTCAAACTCCCACTGGGCCGCCGTCACCGACGCCAGCGTGTCGGCGTCGCTGCTTCCCTGGAAGGGCGACTCGCCGCTTAGTCTGCAAAGATACATACATACCACATAGACACACACGCAGGGAGGGACAGACAGGAATGCGGAAAGACAGATGTTTAACTATCTGTCCACTTGGCGGCAATAGCAAGACTAGACTGGTCTGATGAAGTTAACAATACAGTGCAGTTTGTCTGCAGAAAAGGCTGTTATATTTTAGGAAAATTTGAAAAAAAAAAAAGTGTGTGTGGGGGGGGGGGGGGAACGAACAAGAAAACAGGAATAATAAAACAGGAGAAAAGGAAGGAAAAAAGAACAATTCAAAAGGAACAACAAATACAAGTGAAAAGAAAAATATTAAAAGGGAAAAAAAATAAACTAAAGAAGAAAACGGAAAAAAGTGAAAAATAAAACGAAAAATGAAAAAAATCATAAAACAGGAGTAAAAAATAAGATGTAAAGAACAAAGAAAATTTAAAAGATTGAAAGAATGAAAAGATAATGAAAGAATAATGAACAAAATAAAAGGAATGACAAAAGCAGGAAGAAAATTGATGAAAGGGGAAAATAACAAATAAAAAATGAAATAAAATAAAGAACAAGAAATAAGGAAAAGGAGAAAAACTATAGGCGTAAGGAAAAACGAACAAAAAGGAAGCAAAGAAAAATGAGAAATTAAAAAGAAAAGAACAAGAAAAGAATAAAAAGAAAGGCGAAAAGAACACAAATGAAATAAAGAAAGAATACAAAGAAAAAAGGAAAACAAAGAAACGAGAAGAAAAGTAAAAGAACAAAACTGAAAAGGAAAAAAAGCATTTTAAAATAATAATAAGGAAAAAAAGAAAATGAGAATGGTTATATGGTTTTGGCCTTGCTTGAACACGGTGACGGCGTGCGATACGGACAGTACGCGTCCAAAGGTTGTTCACTATCACACGTCTCCTCAAATGGACCTTTGTGTCTCAGCGTGAGACCGAAACGGTTCACGGCCAAATGTTGGCGACTCACAGTATGTAGCAGATGACGCCGATGCTCCACATGTCCGTGGCCAAGCACACGGGCTCGTAGTTGATCACCTCGGGGGCCACGAACTCCGGGGTCCCCTGCATCACCCGCAGATCAGTCTTACCGTCTGTCAAACGTTAAAGACGACATACTGTATGATGGAAAAACGTACCTTTGAATGGCTTGTAAACAAATAGTTGGGTCTCTGCAGTGCCTGCCCACCCATCAAAAGGGAAGTTAAAGTCAATCTTTTGGAGCTGCCTATTTTATGACCGTGGGCTGTTTGAGAACAAGTAGCCGCTCGCCTACTCACGAAACCCTAGCTTTGCTCCCGGTGGGTGTTGCGAACGTCTCATGACCAAACCCGGCCGGAAAACAGGTAGCGGACTCCCCGCGTTTGCTGCGATAAGTAGCTCAACTACGGGTTGATGACATGATCGTTTAAAGCCCAACTTGATCAGGTTTTGGTCAAACCATCTAGTGGTGGCATATACAACATATTCTTGCCCCGAAAACTAATTGGGTTTAGTTTCCCTTGAAGCTCACCTCAACATTGTTCTTTGGCACCAAGAAGCCACAAGACCTTTTATTAAGGCACCTGGGAACTGTTTTAAAGTGTAAGAAAGACCAAAAACAAAAAAACAAAAAGCATAATAGTCTCCTTGTGTCCAAGTGACACCGCGAGAGCACGTACCGAGCTGGGTGGCCAGTCCGAAGTCGATGATCTTGACGGCTGTGCCGCCGGTGTCGACGCACACGATATTCTCGGGTTTGAGGTCCAGGTGCACGACGCGCTGCCGATGCATGAAGTCGACGCCCTGCAGGATTTGCCGCATGTAGCGCACGCTGGCCGGCTCCGTGTGCTCGAAGGTGTCGTCCACGATGCGCTCGAAGAGTTCCCCGCCTGCTATGCTGCACAAACAAGGGCGCCCGTGGTTAATGCTGTCGTTGTTTGATCGTTTTATTTTAGTTGGAATTTGACCATTCCTAGAGCACTCGTTAAAAAAAAACTGATACAGTATTTAGATTTAAATATTGAAAGAAACGTGGAGGGAAAAGTCATACAGTGGTTTGGATCATGTGGTATAAAACCAGTCCAAGAGAACTCACAACTCCATGACCATGACCATGTCTGGCTTGTGGTCGTAGGCGGCCAGGCAGCGGACCAGCTTGGGATGGTGGAGCTTGTTCATCAGCTCGATCTCCTTGCGAGCCGCCTCCCTCTCTTTGGTGCGTCGGCCTTTGTAGAACTTTCCGGCGCACACCCGACCGCTCGTCCTGTGCTTCAGCTTGAACACCAGGCCGAACTTACCCCTGAGAAAGTGGACGGTGGACAAAAGCATCGGGACACGTGTACGTGAAGCAGGTGGAAACTTTGCATTGGGGCACCGGTGGAAGTGCCCCACCAGAGAGTGCACATGCTGCTGTTTTATTTCTTTTTCCTAATATGTATTTTATATTGAATGCAAAGCAGTTATTCATTGGCACCATCAATTTATGGAACTCCATTTTTGGACCCATTTAATACACAGTATGCTAGGCTATGCTATGCTAAACATAGGTACTAGAGTGAACCCCCACATATTCGCGGTTTGGCATCTGTGAATTCACCAATTTACAGATTTTTTGAGATGCCTTGCTACTTTGCCTGTAGTTCCTAACATTTATTATTGTATAAATGCCAAATGTGAGTTTAATGGCAAATGTTTGTGTAAAGTGCTAGCACGCATACTGGATTGCCCATGTGCTAGCGTGTTATTTAGGCTCGTAATACCGTTGGTGAGCCTCATGTGAAGACAGTTTGTTTGTGCTGAACAATTGAACTACCGAATACATACAGTCGTTTATGTTACATGGATTTATGATTGCGTACACGCTAGCTGCATGGCCTTGATTCTTTGCTGTTGTCTTTGTCAGCGTAGTTACCACAGCTAACTAACTACCCAAACAGAATACCAGTCTCCGTGCTCAGTGCTTTGCCGCCACCTTGTGGCATCTATAAGCAGTTACAAACAAAGTTGTGGTCCACTGTAATCAGGTCTACACCTGATTGATTAATAATTGAAGATGAGGCGTCTCAGTACTTTTGTCCGCATATGAATACTGGAGTTAAAGAGGAGATCCATGCCTGAACAGGCTCGCATCTTAATCTACACGCCCGTGGAATGCCCCCGCACACACACACACACTCACAAATTGCTCACTCACTCACACTCACATGCCGAGCTTCTCCTGCACGTCGTAGTGGTCCGTGACTTTGTGCGCAGAGTCGATAGCGACCAAGGCCTCCGGGACCTCCTCTTCCTCTTCTTCCTCTTCATGTGCTGCCTTGGAATCTGGTGGACAAGGAGCCCCAGCGACAACAAAGTCCTCTCACAGTGGATACTATTTTCAGTATTATTATAATATATATATATTTTTTTGTCACTGATTCGTGGTGCAAAAATATGTAACATAATCCCCAAAATGTAATTGAATTTAATTTTGAGGGTTTGAGCCTTATCCTCTTGAGAAAGGGTATACCCCCACGACATTCAGGCATTGTGCGTATGAATTCCACTTTTTGATTTTTTGGGGGGGATTGTTTTTTTTTTTAATTATTTCTTTTCTTTTCGGTCGAATCAGAGATTTAAGGGCCACCGGTAGAAGAACATCCCAGCGGGGTCCTCTACATTTGATATTATTAATGCATTCTGTATAGACTGTAGATAAATGCACACATAATGATATATTCATCTAAAAGTGCTCACCCATATGGTCTATGGTGACCCCAGGCGATGCTGGTCCAGGCTCACTGACCCCCACCGCGTTGTAGGCCCTAACCCGGAAGCGGTACTCCTCCCCGGGCCGCAGGCCGCCGCACACCCTGTAGGACGTGCTCGTACACTGGGCCGTGAGCTCGCTCCACTCCCGGCCCTCGGGGCGGACCTCCACCGCGTAGCCCAGCACGGCGCTGCCGCCGTCGTAGCAGGGCCCCGACCAGGACAGCACCAGGCTCCCGGGGGACACCAGTGAGACCAGAGGACAGGAGGCGGGAGGCTGTGGCCTGTCTGGTGGCCAGGACGTTTAGTCTCAATGCTGCACTTTGTGATGTGTGTGTGTGTTGAGTTCTTACCTATGACAGAGAGCGTGAGTGTGTGCTGCGTGGAGCTCTTGCGGTCCTTGACCACCACAGTGTAGCGGCCCGTGTGCTGAGCTCCAGCCGAGGCCAGGACCAACGTGCTGCTCTCGTTCGAGTTTTCGATCCACACATCAGGAGCGTCCGCTAGCTGCGAGAAACAAACAACAAACAAATTGAATGGGGATTGAATGGGGATTGCAGAGTCCTTCAACATCTTATTTATTGATAGATTAAGATGTTTTGTTGTTGTTGATCAATCATTTTATTTTTATTTGATTTACAATCATACATATATAACTGATTTATATTATTTTTTTAAATTTTGTATCTAACTTTATTTGAATATAAATAACAAATATATGCATATATTTAAAAAATAAAAATAAATGAAATATATATAAAGCAATATAAAAAAAAACAAATTCAAGATAGGAATAAAATACATAATTATTGTTTGATGAATAAAAGAATTAAGAATCACTTTTAAAATAAAATATTTTCATAATAACTATTTTAACAAATACTATTTTCCGAGCAGTGGGCTTGATTTTATTGGAGTGCGTTGTGTTGTGTTTCATTTAATGTTGTTTTATTTTGATGCAGCACCTGCTCTTTGTTTCGGATCCAGCAGGACACCACGGGCGGGCTGCCGGTGAAGCGACATGTGACGCGCGCCGTTCGGCCCGCCTTCACCTCCACGACCTGCGGCGGGTTCTCCAAGTGCAACACCGGACCTGCCCGGTTGAGTGACACAACAAAAAAGCAAAAGTGTCGGACAGAGCGCGTGTAATTGGGGTAAGCGTGTGCAAAACTGTGGCGGCAAGCTGGCATGTTAGATAAACAAACAAAAATCAAAGCAGAGAGCTGCAGTTCTTGAGGCTAACTCCATGCATGCATGTGTGTGTGTGTGTATTTTATGTCTATGAAATTTTTAAAAGACATTTTGGACAATTGTGTGCCGCTATAATGTCGTCAAACGTCATTTGGGTCACCTCGTAAATGCTCCAAAATATTGTAGAACGTCTTCCAAAGAAGACTCCGTATTTTCTCCCATTTTCACTTCCTGTCAGGGCCGCGTGTCTCGATACGTTTACACGCTTTTATTACAGGACACACCCACCAATAAAATTGGTCGTGAAGTATAGAAGGAACCAAAGCCAGTAATACTTTCGCTTTATAGCCTGAAGTAAGGACGAGAAAACAAAGTTTCTTACCTGTCCCTGAGTTGGCTCTCTTCTTCGGAATGACCTCTGCAAGGGAAAGACGGGATGTTTTAATTGAAATGATGAGAGGTCGGAGGTGTGGTATTGTCATGTTTTTTTCCCTACACGGCACTTCTAATCCTCGGAGTAATTTCCTGACATCTTTGTGCTGTGTGACAGCCACACAAGCAGCGGAGATGATGCATTTTCCTGTTTTACTCCCACAAGACATTTCCTCAAGTCTCAAGGAGTTCTATTTGAAGACATGGTCAAAATGTGGCTACGTAAAACTGCCTTCAAGAGCTGAATTTTGCCTAAAATCCAGAGGGCTTTCCCGAGCCAATATGTCAGTTTTAAACTAAATTGGAGACTTCTTGTGTCTACCAGGCATGAGTCCATGAGATTCTTTTTTGGCTCAATTCATAATAGACGTGCCGACCACATTTCATGTTGCCCAGTGAAACTGCCTTCAAGGGATGAATTTTGGAACAATTCAGGAGCGCACAAACCAAAATGGCAGACTCGGTGTGTCTTTTCCAGCATGGCGTCTTGGAATTTCTTTGTGGGTCTATCATGATGGAAGCACCGACCAAATTTGATTGAAACTGACTTCGGGGGTTGAATTGTCAAGCAATTCAGGACGGCCCGACAGAGCCAAAACGGCCGCTTCGAACCAAAATGGCAGACTTCCCTGTTTACTTGGGCATGGGTTTTTGAGACATATTTGCGCGTCTACCTTTAATACGGAGCGAAACTGGCTTCGGTGCTGAAGTTGCAAAATAAAGATCTTAACCTCGTGGAGAAGAGACCGGACTCTGCGGATCGGAGCTGGTAGGGGAGGTGCCATTGGACCCTTCCTGACCTTCCTGAGGAGACTGAGGTGGCTTCCCGTTTCCCATAATGCTCTCGTTTGCAGAAGCTCGATCCTGCACGCTGCAAATAGTTTCAAAGTCTGGAGGGTCAGAAAATGACAAGATAAGACTTAGGAGTAGTTTAGAAAGCAAGCACAGTACGCAGCACTAACACTGCTCATGTAGGACCGCTGTTGCATTGTTCCTCACCTCTGACAAACACGGCAGCGCAACAGGAAGTCTTCCCTGCTGCGTTTTCCGCCACGCAGGTGTATGCACCGGCATCCTCGGGCAGGCACTCGCGCACGACCAAGCTCACGTCGCCACCGTCCAGGGCGGAGATTCCAAAACGAGCCACCTCACCTGCCGGTTGGGGACCAGCGAAGGGTGGTCAAGTGTTAGTAAACACAAGTCCAAATTCTTTAAAGAAAGATAAAGACAGGAATCCTATTAGTCACCGGTGCGCTATCCAGCACTTTACTGTGGCTTGATCTTATGTTGCCGACCCGGTCTCCCCTGACCTTCCTGCCTCGTTATTCTCCCAGGAATCCCCTCAGTCGTTTGCCCTCTAGCACGAGTTCTGCCTTAGCATGTTTGCCCATCCCTGTGGCTGTTGTGTGTTTTTCTAAAACGGCAATGAAGCGCGGGTTTCCTTATCCCGCTACCTGTGGATTACGGAGCATTACCTGATCTGGCCCCTTCCTCAATGACTCTTTAACAGCACTTTGAGGTTATCTGCACAGCCTCTCACCCGTTTGTTGCTTGACATTTCGCAGTTGTTATTAAAAGTCGTGTCCATCCTCACCATTGTGCAACCACGCGACTTTCATGGGTCGACTCCCGGAGAGGACGCCGCTCAAGGTGATGTCATCGCCTTCGTCCACGCAGCAGTCCTGCAGCGGCCGCACGAAGACGGGCGGGTCGGCACGCTGGTGCGAGGGGAGGACGCCTGGACGGGAAGTAAGACGTGAGGACGAAAACACCGCCGCTTACTGTATACACCTGCAGATGATGCTAAATAGTGACCTTCTGCTGTATTGTCTTGAAACTTACAGATAAAACCCTAAACCTTGGCTCACTATTTGACATTTCAACACATCTGTAAAAAAAAAAAAAAATGAAATTCACCCGTTACTGCAATCTATAGAAAGCTGGAGGACAAAGCAACAGCACTCAATGTTGTGGGCTCACTATTTATTGTCAGCATTTTAAAATAAGCGAACTATTAACAATTTATAAACCATTTACACACACACACACACACACACACACGCGCACACACACACACACACCCTACCTCCAGCCATCTAGCTGAAAGAAATGCCGAAATACTGCCAACAGCAAGTGATGTCACGCAAAACACTCGTGTTATGGTTGACCTTTTCAGCATACTAGCGAGAGGTTTGCAGGCGTTTCTTCACGCCTCTTTCACTTCCAAGGCTGAAGCAAGCCCTTTGACTCGACTTGTTGCTGCTTTGAGCAACAATAACACCGCTAAGAACACTTCTACAGAAGACGGCGAAACACACACGGAATGGGAATATATACAGGAAAAATAAACATTTGAAATGAATGCATACTAGTCATGCATTTATTGGATCGCTACGCTGTATTAAATATAATTAGAAATAAATAATAACAGTGGCATTTGGTTTCCATCATGCCGAGTGACTCCACTACTTGTCCTTCTTAAAGATTAAAAGCAAATGTATTGTCAGTTAAATGCAACTGAACTGTATGAAAAAAAAAATGTAATGTATTTAAAGTAAAAAAAAAAAAAAACGTACTGTACTACTTTACAGAGGCTATATGCTTAGCTACAAGCTTCATCCTAATACGTTTGACTGTATTTCATGTTTAAAATATAGTACATCCTTATTTAATTCA
This sequence comes from Phycodurus eques, assembly GCF_024500275.1. Lineage (NCBI taxonomy): Eukaryota > Metazoa > Chordata > Actinopteri > Syngnathiformes > Syngnathidae > Phycodurus > Phycodurus eques. The sequence continues at coordinate 19,133,456 of NC_084540.1, forward strand.
GAGATTCTGTCGCATCCACGGACTTGTTCTTTAGCGGGCAAATTGCGTTCTCTATTCTGTACGGTTTAAATCTGAATTAGATTCATTTGGATTGTCTTGACCTGACACAGATTGGATCAATGCTCTGTATCAAATATATAATAGTAAGAAAGAGAAAAAACAGCACCTTTTTGAGCTTACAATGTCGTGCGAGTGTCCAATGAATTCTCTGGAGCAGGTCAATTGCTCGCGCTGCAGGAATATGCTTTGTTACCTTCCAGTAACTCACATACTCTGTTATTTTGGATCATTGTCTTGCTGTATGATCAATCAATGAATCAATCAATCAAACAAAAGTCAATCAATCAATCAGTTTGATTTCATCTTTCTTCATAAAGGCCTAGAGAATATTTGGTCGACTTTTGAGTTCATCTTGCCGCTCCCTCAAACACGTGACGCCGTGCAGGTGAAGGATCAGCGTGCTCACACTTATTTTAATGCCTCACCTCCAATAAAACAACCGAGCAGCGCGCTCACCCGCATCTGGCGTCACTCCGTCGGCGCTCCGGGCTCCGTTCCCAGACTTGATGCGCATCGTGAAGGTGGACACGTAACGCCGCTGGCCCCCTGCGTCCGCGCTCATGATGTCGTCTTCCTCTTGTGGGCTGCTTGAATTTCGATTCTCATTTCCCCCCCCCTGCAAGCTGACTTCCTGTCTTCTTGCAGCCGACGTGTGACAAAACAAGGCCAGCTCGCGGCGTCTCCTCGCGTCCTCCCTACTGGATCCGGCCTGACTCCGCCCTCCCACTCACACCCACCAGCAGCTACCACCAACCTGCCTGCTGCGAGGACCTTATCTGCACTCAAAAGCCCTTTCAGCATATAAACAAGAGGTGGAGACTTATCTAGAGCCGGCCAGCCAAAGGTCTCATTGTGCTCACTATTTGTTTCCCTGTTTGCTGTGACTCACTTATCGAACGGCAGAGTGCGTCGGTGACCCGTCGAGGGGGTCATCGCCCACCTGTGGACCCTAAAAGCTGCGACTGGCTCGTAAATCCGACAGTGTGCGGACATCTGCCTCTTTAAGAGTGCGAGATGTGACGTCCTGCTTTGTAACGTCCTCTCGTCCGCCCGTGGAGGTCATCTGCACTTCAGGTGGCACCTCAACTGGCATTTGGAGACATCACACCCAGGAATCTGATCCTAACCCCCATCTCCCTGCCTTCCTACGCAAATTCCATGTCAGTGAGCTCACAGAAGACTGCGAGGAGCTCGAATTCCCAAAATCAAACATTGACCGAAAAGCTGAAAAACACAAAGGCTGTCATTATAAGGGTCTTTTTTGGGGGGTGGGGGTATCTCAAATCAGTGTTTAAAGTCGAATTTCCCAGAAAGGTCACATCATTTGGAGTTAAAAAAAAAATAGTTGCAAAGAGGTAAACCATGATGATGATACGCAGAATCGGAAGCCGAAATTCGTAAAGGCTCTGATTTGTACAAACGTACAAGAAAGTTTTGTGAGATTTGTTTTTCTTTTCGGTACTTGTCTTTCAAGCAAAAGCAGCAACGACAACAACATATTTACAATATTTTACGGTAAAAACTATAAAGTGCACGATATAAAAGATTACAAAGAACAACTTTTTTCACTCTTTTTTAAAAAAATGTTTTAAAAAGTCCACCTCCCCACTGTCGAAAGACAAAATCAATGAAAAACCCCAGACATTTTGTTCCTATTTACATCATGACACCCACAAAACTCCCTGTAAAAGTATCATTTTTAAAGCGGGAAATTGTAAAACAACGATGTGAACGTGTACTGTCCTCGTGTTCTTGTTTTTCGTGTCGTTGTCAAGTTGTATGAAAAGACCACATCATCATCATCATCATATAATTGGAACTGGAACAAAACTCGCCTAGAACACATCATTTCGCCTCGTGTTGCATTTGAGGTCACCGTCAGCCCTTATTTGGGAGGATGGCAAATACATCGACAGCAAATGCCGCTGACTGTGATGGGCACGCGGCGGAATTCGCTGTGACTCATAGTCGATGATAAAACACGTGCTCACCAAAAGGTGGCCGAGCTCGCACAACGAGATTTACATTTGAATTGTATCTGGTCAAATGATGGATTACCACCTTTTGTCAAAGAAATAGTTTTTTTTTTTTTGAAAAAATAAAAAGGAAAAAAAAAACAACTCGCGTAATATTCTGACTTTTAAATCTAGAAAAATACTTTTGTTGGGGGAAAAAAAGAGCATCTTTTCTTAAAAAAAGAACTATTCTTTTCATATTATATATTTTTATTCTTGCAATATTAGTTTTTTAATCTAAATTTTGTCATTTTATTGGAAAAATATGACTTTATTCTCATAAGAAAAAAAATTATAAAAATAGTTTTATTGCCAAAAAAAAGTTTTTCTTGAAAAAAATATTATTTTAACCTGCTGATATTATGACATTTTAATCTAAAAAAGTGTTCTACTCGTCTCATAAAATGAATATACTTTTCTTTTTAAAAAAGTACAACTTTATTCTTGTAACATTAAAGCATTCTTACTGAGAATATGACTTTACGACAATGTCTCTCTCTTTAATATTAATAGTGGTTAGTAAGTAAGCTACGTTTATTTATATAGCACTTTCCACAGAGAGTAATATGATGGCAGATAACGGTTTGAATATAATATTTGAGCTTGTATTTTGTTTCTTGAGAAGAAAATCGCTTCAACATTTTAGTTGACCATGGTGTGAAGAGGTTCCTCTGTCCTACAGTCAACGCTGAGCAGACACAATAGAGTCTGGGGCCTCTCCCACCGCCTCCAGCAAGTGGTGTGCCCCCCCCCCCCGGTGGGCCTGATGGAATGCATGCGGGCTGTCCCGCTTTCTCTCTCGCCCCTGGAAAAACAATCGCTGTGATTTGCTTTGTCTCTGCAATCGTCCCAGCTCAGCTGCTCCATTGTCAACACGAAAAGGGGACGCAAATCATCAGCCCGCGGACAGATACGGAAGATGAAGGAAAGAATTCTCAGATGCGGCGAATTTCTTTTCATATGACCCGGTTTAGAATTAGCCGAATATTTATGGTGCGGTCGCAGCAAATGCAAGACTGTGTGTAGTCATTGCCTGCGAGGAACAAGATGACTATCGCATTTCTTATCTGCATTTTTCTTTGAGGAAGTGGTTGCTGACAAAAGTCCGGAAACAATGCGGTTAGTTTTGTCATGAAGCAGTTCATCGTTTCATGCCGTGTCAAACGCTAACTCTCGCCTTTACGGATCACTTTATCGGGATGTAGTGAAAACGAAGAGAGCAGCCACGAACGAACCCTCACTCCCCCCTCTTTCCTGGGGAATCCTCAAAATGATCATATTTTGACGCCAAGCTCTGCCCACAATGGGCAACAAAGCTTGGTAATTTAGCCCAAGCGTCTCGGAATGCGGCTTCCAATTGGCGCTTATTTGGAGGAATTCCCGAGTAGGAGTTTCTTAAAGTACGAGCCCTTGGAAATTGCCAGAAAATTGCAGATTCAAACCAATATGGCTGACTTCCCGTCCGATTCTGTGCATGGGATCATAAGACTTTTCATTGTGTGCTGTTCTGATAGACTTCTCGACGTGAATTTGTGTCCATCGGCGGAACTGGTATCGGGGGCTATTTTTTTTCTAACTTTCAAGTCGAGTGCTACTAAATGAGAAATGGCTGCTTCAAACCAACGTAGATAACTTACTGTTCATTTTTGTGCCTGGGTCCTTGAGACTTATTCGTGCATCTTTTTACGACAGACGTGTCCACCAAATTTCGTGTAGGTTGGTGAAATTAGCGTCGGGGGCTCATTTTGTTTCCAAACCAAAATGTCTGACCTCCTGTTCAATTTCAGGCATGGGTCCTTGAGACTTCTTCTCACCTCAACCTTTTTCTCACCTCAACATATCACCTGATATGTTGAGGCCCAGAATAAGTGAAGACCGCACAATGCATGTCGTGCAATTGAGCTTCACTGCCCTCTATTGTTTATTTATGTGCACTACAACGCTTCTTTTTTTTTGTTTTCAGGACGTGGCAACCTTCGCAGTACATAAATGATGTATGTTTAAAATGTTGGCCTTCCGTTAACGCAGAAGACGACTTCGTGTGTCCTCGTCGTGCCGGCACTCGACTTTCAGCAATGGCATGACGACGCTTGCGAGGGGCTGTGAAACTGCTGACCTCTGACCTCTGACCTCCTTAGGCTCGTCCCAGACGCGCACAAAACTAATTTCAGCAAAGGAGGCCTCCGGCTGCAGTTAATGTTGTGGAAACAAGATTTTTTTTGTGACTAATTTATGCGAAGAATGTTTGAGCAAACCCAGAAAGAGAAATACATATTTGACTGACTTCATACGATAGAGAAGTCTTTACAGGCTGGTGGAAATTAATTTATTGAGGTCAAGTGAAATAATATGGCAAGAAATTATGACTTTTGTTATTGAAAAAGACTTTATTCCCATAATCCCGTTTTAAATCATGTAGTCATTGGACTTTTTTTGCTCATAAAAATGACTTTTTATCCTGAAAAATTCAGACTTTTTTTTTCCTCATGAAAATGATTCTTATTATTTTTTTAAATCTCTCATTGTGACTGTGCACAACAAAATGACTCTTTCTATAACAAAAAATAATGACTTTTTTTCTTGAAAAGTATTTTTTTTTTCCTGGTAATCATACTTTTTGTTTTCCACGAAAAACAAATATGACTGGAGTCTCAGTCGTAATATTACTTTAAATGTTTGTCCCAAAAACTTTTTATCATTAAAAACTACTTTTTTTCTCAAAGAAAATAGGACTTTTGTTCTCTGAATGATGACTATTAATATTCTTCTCAGAAAAGAAGGATTTTTTTCTGGGAAAAAAAAAGACTTAAAAAAAAAAAAAAATTCTTGTAGAATTACAACAATTTGTTCTCTCATCTAAAGAAGTAAGACTTCTCTTTATATTGCTTTTTTTCCCTTCACAATGCGGCCCAAACTCGAGTTTATTGTTGCAGTAAATGCATAACAACAACAACAGATGGCGCTATTTCCAATCACAACTGTGAGCCTCGGGACATCTGAGTAAACACGAAAGGAGTACAACACAAACTTGAATCAGCACTTTCCAAACAGATTCTTATTTAGCAATCATTTCATCACCCTGCCAATGTGTTTTAAATTGCTATTCTCACTTTTGTGTTTTGAGGGAAAAGAAAGAACTATTCATTTTCAGTTTTGAGGCCTGCTACCACCAAAGTATTGGGACAGACTATTTCTTTTCATATTTAATTGTCTGCCTTAATTAGTCCCCATGAAACTTAACAATTTTGCGCAATTGCATGCTTCCGACTTTGTAGGAACACAACACAATGCACATGAAAGGCACGTGCTTGGATACGATGGGTGTGGAAGAACAAGGCTGTCGAATTGGGTAAGATGTCGCAAATTTGACCTCAAGTTGGACTTTGGCACACACTAAAGATGAATAATTCGGTGGAAAATGTTTAGGATATTTCCAAAATAATGTGTGTGCTTTGGTACTGCTGTTTTGGTTAGCATCTGAGATAACTACAGGTACTGCCGATTTTTGTTTTGTTTTTTCTTGATGAGGGAGGACGTTAAATTGTGAGTGGATGATACACCCGCTGACGGAGTGACTCGTGAATCAGTGATCTGTATTAAATGCCACGTTGTGACGAGAAGGGCGCTGGCAGTGTAGTGGCAGGAAGGTGACCTGCTGTAAAAACTGCCAAACAAATCATGCGAGCGACTCACCGTGGCGACCCCCGACGAGGGAAAAGCTAAAAGTCAAATGGTGATGAAACAAAAGCACAAAAAAAAATAATAATAAAGGCATCTGCCGTGTTGGGTGGGGCACTCTCGGCCCTGCCCCTCGATGCGGAGCGGCCGCCTACTTTGCTCACGACGTGCTTATGCTCCAATAGCACAGCGCGAGAAAGCACGTTTTGCGAGAGCCTCCACCTTTGCGACGCGGCCCCTCGGCTGCCGGGCCCACATGGAAGCCATTACATGAAATTACAGAGATCCTGCAGAGCTGGCGAGCCCCGCTCTAACCGCTCGCTCATTCAGCTTGGTCGAACACGAGCTCAGCGAGCACGGTGCAAGCGAACACGCAGAGTGAGGTCCAGGCACACGCACACGCACACGCACACACACACACCTTGCCCGAAGCCGTTCATTCCCCTCTTGGCTGTGTCGGGACAAGGCTGCAGTGTGCCTCCCTCCCCGCTGCCCTCTCCCTCTCGCTCATGGACGGGGCCAGAGCTGTAAATTCCTCAGACAGGCCTGTTTGGAGGGCCTCCATTTAAACAGCGGGTTGGGGAGTATGGGGTTGGGGTGGGGGGGCGGGGAGGGGGGGCGGCACGCTCGCCAGAGAGGAGCCTACTCAATAAGTCATCATCAAAGCCCTGCAGACGCTCATGGGAGAGAAATTATAGCAGCACACCGGATTAGAGCATTTGTGTGTGTGTGTGTGTTTTGGGTTACCTGCTTGCACGTCCAGGTGTACCCAAGGCGCTCGCACGGACCAACAGGAATCCAGTTTACTGGCACCTGGGAAGCAAATATGGAAGTTAATGTTGCAAATGTTACCACCGTTGGACTAGAATTTGCAAGTGTGTTGTGTTGTTTTCAAGGACAAAGAAGTGATACGAAGAGAATAAATATTCTCTTTTTTTCGAGACAAAAGTGTTGTAATTTTGGGGAAAAGAAAGAACTTTTTTTTTTTTTTTTCGAGATAACGTATTCTCGAGGAAAAAAACCGCATGTCTCATGTTTGGTCTTTCTATAGCTGTAGATTACAATTTGTTTTTTGGGGGGTAATAAGACATAACTCTTGAAAAATATGACTTTATTCTCGTTAGATAAAAGCTTCTTAGTCTTAAGCAATTCTATGTTATTCTCGTAATGTGACATTTAATTTGTAATTTTTTTTAAATCCCCCCCCCCCAAAAAAACCTACTATCATAAATGTATTTATTCAGTAAAAAATATTTCAACCTGCCTTTTTCTCAGAAAGAAATAAGATTTTACTTGAATTAAATTAAAATAAAATTGTAGACAATGTTTTGACTGCGTTGTCTTAATGTTCCAACTTCGTTCAGGAAAATAAATACACCTTTTAAACTAAACTTAAATATGACTGTTCTCATACATGATAACTTTTTCTAAAAACTTTTTATCTTTTAAAATTGCAACTTCATTCTCAGGAAATAAATACAACAAAGGAAAAAAGAGATGACATTTTAGCTGAACATAATCATGATTGGATACTTGTATAATTACAACATTTTCTACTTGGAAAAAGACAAACAAAAACTTGACTCTTGTAATATTATGCCTTTGCCTAAAAATATGTTGTTGCAACTTTCAACTTGTCTCTTTCGGGATCACCACAGCAAGTCACTCGCGTGATTTGTTTGGTTTGTTGTTACAGCGCGTACGCAAACAACAAAAATCCTTCCCGAAATATCACCCTGCGATGCCATCTTGTTGTCATAAGCGCAAACATATTTTACCTCATAAAAACAAACACGCATCGCCGCAGAGAGCTTTAATTGTACAGCACAACAACTTGTTGCCTCCTTGTTGTGTTATCGTTTGCTACTGCAGCTTTCGAGACAGTGGCGAGCGTGTGATCGCGCTGTGATAGCTGCTTGCACATTTACCATTCCAATGCCTGCACGCACCCCCACCCACACACACACCCACCCACACACACGCACACACACAAACACTCCTCCCAATCAAGCCCATTATTATCCCAGGCATGCTCCAGGCTCCCAAAATATCTGTCAGACAGCTGTCGGCACCTCTCGGCTTAGCAGCTCGAGGGGCTCTTGAAGTTGTCCTTCTTCTTGCTTGATAACATGCACAGCCTCCCCTTAAACAGTCTGGGCCAGATACTTTTCCTGCCATTGGAAGACTGTACCCCCTCCCCCCCCCCGAGCCTCCTGCTTCCCTTCTAATAGCCTCCCCCGAGCAGCCTACGAGCAATAAAATAGCAGACAAATGGTGTGCACGAGGCGTGAAAATGTGCCACCAGGAAAAGCAAAGTGGGAAGGAAGGCCACGGTGAACCCCCTCTCCAATTACTATTAAAGCTAAGGCGTGACCCACATGTGGATCTAATTATCGAGACGATATGGCGGAAGACGTGTCGATCCTGATAGAATCACCGGCTTAAAATGCGGCAATTTCTTTCAGGCGTACCTGCGTTAACATAACAGAGCTGAGACCAAACTCCATTAAGAATCGGAGGGATTTTAATTGAGCAATGTTTTTGTTGTTGTTTTTTTTCAATGTGGTTATTGCTGCCAGTGGCGCAAGACTGGGGCCGCACCATTATGAGAGGTGTGCCTCATAATTCAATGACATTATTTAGCTTCATGGGAGGGATGAACTGAGAAAATGCTCAGGTTGTGAAATTAAAACTTCTCATTTTTAAGGAGTTCCCGTTAACGATGACGAGAACATCTGAAAACGACAACCAGTACTTCCAATTATGTTAAGAACCAATAAACTAATAACGTGAAAAAATAGATTAAATAAAATACGTCATAGCTACCCGAGATGCTGACGATTACTGATGTAATTTGCCAGTCAAATTTGGCTTATTCTGCCCAACCAATCAGAGGATGGAAAAATGCTAACGTTATTTTGGGCCAACGAGGTAGAAACTGAAATCTGGTTGGTTAAAGAAACAAAGTTACCGATTCTCAAGGTCCTGGGCAGATTACATTGAAGTGGTCGCACACTGAGGCTGAAATGTGATTGGACAAAAAAATAAATAAATCCAATGCAGTATAAACACACTGGAAGCAATGTAACCAAGAGAAATACTACGAAGTGAATGGATTAGAATAATGGGAACAAAGTATTTGAAATTAGGTTGTAAATGTCGAGCAAGGCTTGTGATGGAGAAGGCTTTGCTGACCCGCTCGCTGCCAGCGAGCGTCTCTCCATTGTCTGGACGCTACAACACACTGGTATTTAGGTTGACCGCACATTTTGAACATTTCAGAAAGTGAGCTCTGTGCGGCCATATCGAAATCTTTCCTCGTGGTTAGCGTCTGGCGGCCAAGTCAAAAAAGTGATGCGCCAGCGTGCTGAGCTCAGTCCAATTCTCCACGGCAGCCATCGGAACGCGTTGAGAGGAGCCTCGTGCGGGTGGGGGCGGGGGGGAGAGAAAGACAACATTTTGGACTTCCTTTGGAGATTTCAAGGGCGCGCGGGACAGATAGATGTGTTCTGGAAAATCTCCGCTGCTCCTCTATGGTTCATCATAATGTATGACTGCAACTAATCCAGAGTGCAGAGGTTGAGTTCTTTTTGAGCCCGTGCCAGGATGTGATGAGAAACAGGCTCGCTTGCATGTCTGCAAGTCCCCCCCCCCACCCTTTCCCTTTGTCTTCAAACCACCTTATACACAAGCCTGATATTAGTGGGATAACACATTACATCTCTAAAGAGAGAAAAAAGTGCAGGCCCTCATAACACCATCCCTCTCTGAGAAGGCCTGCTTGCATTAAGCGCCACATCACAATAAAGGTCTCTGGGAGCATTCTTCCCAACTTGTCCATTCTTGCCCTCGAGCGAGCGAAACTTAGCGTGCAGGAGCCAGCATCCGAGCTAAGGGACACAGGAGACGACTGACACCCAAAAGGGAAGGGTGTCGACGTACAAGCGAAGGCCGCGTGAACGATCCCGTCCGCAGTTTGGCGATGCATCATCATCATCATCATCATCAGCAGCACCAGCATCATCATCATCATCGCCGTCGACCCTGCGGGACGCCGCCAGACAGCAACCTGGATGAGTCAACGGCAAAGCATCTGATTTCGTTTCCAGATGTTTCAAGGTCTCACGCAAATAACCTTTAGCCGAAATATCAACATCATCGGGAAGAATGCACGCCTATTTTCCCTCTTGGACGGAGACAAAAGGATTTCAGTATGGTGGATTAGAAAGTGAACACAGGCCTGTTAGGATGCCAAGTTTGTCCGATGTGAAAAGGAAGGAAGGAGGGGCTACATTTAGCAACAAAAATATATATATATGTATATTTTTTTGTGTGTCGACGTATATATAATATATATATATATATATATATATATTATATATATATTTTTTTTTTTACTTGAATTTTTTGAAGGTCTTCAAACACACTTGAAACAATACAAACACATTTAAACAGAATATATTGAGAATATATTTTTTTTAAATGACATTGAATTACATTATTAAAAACATTTTTAAAAAACTTTTGCATCCAAGAGACTAATATTAATTTCCTTAGCTGGCAAAAAAAAAAAAAAAAAAAGTTTCAAAGAATATTCAAATATAAAAAATACTGCAAAATAGCAGGACCGCAAAGCATGAACCGCGATATGCTCGGGGTTGACCGTACTGCAAACCGTTTTTTCTTTGTTTTTCAAATGGACTGTATAAGTTATAGGCCACATTATGTTCATTTTGTTACTATGAGGGGAAAAAAGCTGGCATTTTAACGGGGGGTGTTGCCGTCCGACGTCCACTGCAAACGCAGGTTTTCCATCGGGCTCTCCAAGCCCCTGCGCCTTTTTCACCCTGAAACAATCCCTCTCGGCGCCTTCTCGGAGCCATTCTCCCGCTCCCTCGCTCGCCTTTCTGCTTGGGTGCAAAGCCAAACAAGCCAGCCATTAAGTTGAGTTAAGCGCAGGAAGTGGAGGGAGTCAGGGTGGGTGGTTGGGGAGTGGTGGCGGTGGTGGTGTGGGGTGGGAGGGGGAGGTGGGGGGGTCTTAGGGGGCCAGGCGGCAGTGTTTACAAGGAGCTAGTCAGGTTTCAGCAGCACTTTGAAGTGAGCGGCGCACTGGAGACTGTCTGTCACTGTAGGCCGAGCGAGGCCTAGCGCCGCTCCACTGACTCACTTACATTCCCCCCATTCATCTGAGCGGAGAGAGGAGCAAAAGAGGGCGGGGGGAACCGGGACAGCGCTAGAATAGAGAGCGAGAAAGAGAGGCACAGGTCGATTTATGTCCCCCACCCCTCCTCTTGGAGTATCTGTTCCTACCTTTCATCGGCTCTAACTGTCTGTTGTTCCAGGCCATCTGCAGCCAAGCCCAGATATTAGATAAGAACACAAGAAAGACACTCTTGTCCGCCAGGTCATAGGAGAACGTATAGAAAGACTGAAGCCTCGCAGTAAACTAATATGATTACATGCGCGCACACAATGGTACATTTGGAGCCCCCTGGTCTCGCTGCCTGCGAGGCGAGAGGATCGGCTTCCCGGCTCTCCCTCCCCAGCAGCCAAATACACACACACACAGCCTTCATGACATCAGCGCAGAGATGCTTCCACTGGAGCCGAGGAGCACAGCGTGGGGGATTCCAGCTTGGCAGCGGAGAAGTAACGCTGAAACCACCTTGTTTAGTTTTTTTTCCCCCTTCTTTTTATATTCCCTCCAACAAACAGGCAGGCAGGAACGCTTTCACGCCTATCCGATGGCGCAGGCGTTTCTCGCCAGACGATCCCTGTGTTGTTTTAAGCGCGGCCTCTCGAACAAAAGGAGAGGCCCCCCCCCCCCCCCCCCCCCCGTTTCTTTCTCTTTTTTTTTTGCACTTGGTGGTGTTATGTGCGAGGTGAGATGTCATTTGGAGGGGGTCACGTTCTCACAGATTGCAAGATCATTCGCGACCGCCATTTCAAATTCAGCAGCAAATCAACTTTCTGTTTGGAATTGCCATCCGTCATTTTATTTCCCATGTGTGACATTTTCATGTTTCAGTTTGATTTTCATTTACACTCACTTTAGAGTATTCAATGTACCGAAGATGCAAGTTTTTGGAATGTGGGAGGAAACCGGAATATCCCCAGAAAAGCCACACTGGCACGGGAAGAACATGCCAAAGCCTGGATTCTAACCCCCGACCTAAAAACCTGTGAGGCTCGTCTGACTACGATTAGCGTGACAATGACCAGCAAACAGCACATTTGCGTAGTTTTACTTTATTATACAGTACTTAACTTCTCTACATCGTGGTAATGTTACTAATTGGACTTTGGAGTTTGCGTTGTGTTTGGAGATCCAACCCTTTCTGCGAAAAACAACATGGCCGCCTTTCGGACACGTTCTCCAAGGCTGTGTGTTGAATGACTCGAGAACATATGGACGATCATACACTACACGAACCATGCAGTTTGACTCGTAGGTGTTTAATCTTCTCATTTGCACTTGACACATATTTTGGTTCGACATGCTCTCGGGAGATTTTAGTAGGAAACTGTACAAAAACTTAACACGTATAAAACGTACGACAAGTACGCAACATACACGACTGGCATGATGCAATGGACATGCTACATTAGCTCTTAGCGCATATTATTTTCCACTCACAGTGCATTACTTTTTGGAGAAAAATCCTACGAAATTTGCATAACAACTTTGGTTATTCTTGTTCCACAGCTGAAATATTGACATTTTATACAATGTATACATACATGTGACAAGAGCCCAAGCTCTATGACTGCCCTCAAAGATGTCAAGCATTCATACAGTTTGGTTAGCAATACAACAACAGCAGGCAATTATTATCCCACAAAATTCTCAAAATGTGATGACATCAATTTTTTAGTTTTGTTTTCTTATCCTGACGTGGTGCGGTACACACTGATGTTATTATTATGTATAACCGCGAGGCATAACGCTATTTTACTAGCCCGCAGAGACAAGTCGTGCCACGTTCAATGTCCGCCCGACATTACGCCGCTGAATGACGCTTCCTTTCCGCCCGCATTTGAAATACGAGATGGGATCTCCAATTGGTGATGTTGTTCTCTTTCGGAAAGAACAAGCACATTTCCCAGGATGTCAAGAGAAATGAAAATGGGAAAAGAGGAAGTCTGAATGCATGACATCGTAGCCGTGGGCAATTCATATCAGCAATCATTCTGACCAATTTCTTTTTTTTTTTTTTTTTTTTATGCAAAATAACATGATCATTTATGTTAGTTGTATAACCACACAAGAGTATATAGTAGCTTCCACATAAAGTGACTACATACAGTAATAATGTTAAGTGGCCTATTTGTACATTTTGCTGACTGGATTTGAAATTCTTTTATGCCATTTTTTTTAACATATAAAAATCAAGCACGAAGCAGGCTGAAATTATGACAAATGTTATTCAGAAAGAAAAGTGGGAATATCTATTTGGCTTTGTTGCAGTCCAAAAGTGACAACTGACAGTTAAGACGTATACTTTTTTTTTTTATTTTTTATTTTTTTTTTTTAAATACAAATATATAATTTCATGTTTTTACAAATACTATTTACACTTGGATTTAATTACATGTGAAGTCGTCTTTGTGCTGCTGGAACATGGAGCCGAGGAAGAGGAGCTGAGCATTTCGGCACATGGCGATGTCGGCCATGTTTGTTGTGCGTTCGTTGAGTCAGGCTGTCCCGTTCGGGCCTCATTAATCCAGCTTGCCGTTTGGTCAAAACCCAAAGGTTTTTTAGCTCGGCGGCTCGGAATGCCGAAGAACGCCCCCCCCCCCACCCCTTCCTCACCACCACACACGGCCGCCACGAAAAGCACAAATCAGTCCATCCAAGAGTTCGCGGCGGGCCTTTCATCCTACACGGTGGTCTCTCCGTGTTTGCCGTTTGTCAGCCTGGTGTAGAACTTGTGCCAGGAATGCAGCGTTTTCCCAGACCAGATCCAGAAACCGGACGTGATGCCCACTATGAGCGTCATCAGGTACTTGATCATGTAGACGGTGAAGTCCGGCGTCACGCGGGGCCCCGTCTGCGCCGGGCACGGGATGGCCAGGCTCCTGCAGCTGTGGCCCACCCAGCTGCGCTCCCAGTGCGGGCGGAAGGCCTGCTCGTAGAAGAAGCAGGCGATCACGATGGTGGCGGGCACGGTGTAAAGCACGCTGAAGACGCCGATGCGCACCATGAGGCGCTCCAGCTTCTCCGTCTTGCTGCCGTCGTGCTTCATGATGGTGCGGATGCGGAAGAGCGACACGAAGCCGGCCAGCAGGAAGGAGGTCCCGATGAAGAGGTAGATGAAGAGCGGCGCCAGGACGAAACCTCGCAGGGGGTCCAGGTTGCTGAGGCTGACGAAGCACACGCCGCTCAACACGTCGCCCTCGATCTGCCCGATGGCCAGGATGCTGATGGTTTTGACGGCCGGCACCGCCCAGGCCGCCAGGTGGAAGTACTGGGAGTGGGCCTCGATCGCCTCGTGGCCCCACTTCATCCCCGCGGCCAGGAACCAGGTGAGGGACAGGATGACCCACCAGATGGAGCTGGCCATGCTGAAGAAGTACAGCATCATGAAGAGGATGGTGCAGCCTTCCTTCTTGGTGCCCTGGACGAGGGTCTTGTAGCCATCCGGGTTGAAGCTCTCGTTGCACACCACTTTGTCACCCAGGAAGAAGCCTGCGATGTAGGCGATGGAGACCATGGTGTAGCAGCCTGACAGGAAGATGATGGGCCTCTCGGGGTACCTGAAGCGCTGCATGTCCACCAAATAAGTGGTGACCGTGAATAAGGTGGACGCGCAGCACAGGACCGACCAGACCAGAATCCAGACGCGTGAGAAGTGGATCTCCTTCTCGGTGAAAAACATGTAGCCGCCGCCCCGGGACGGCTCGCACGGAGCGGCGCAGTCCTTCTCCTCCAGGAACATGTAGTTCAAGTAGGGAGGCACCACCAGCACGGCCGGGCAACGGAAGGGCCCGTCGTGGCCGGAGACCACCGTGAGGTCCTGGGTGCCCGGGACGGGCAAGGGAGGGACGGTGGCCGCGGATGAGTCGTTCTGTCCCACGCAGATCTGACCGTCGCCCAGCACGGGGAAGTTCTCGCAGCGCAGGCGGTCGGGCCACTGGAAGCCAAACTTGTTCATGAGGGCCTCGCAGCCCTGCTTGGCCCTCTCGCAGATGGACCTGCAAGGCGGGATGGCCTTCTCCAGGACAGTGCAAACCGGCGCGTACATGGAGCACAGGAAGAATTTCAACTCGGGGGAGCACTGTACCTTCACCAGCGGGTAGAACTGGTGGACCTCCAGTCCCGCGTCCTCCTGGTTGTAGTGGCCCACTAAGTTGGGCATGATGGTTTGGTTGTAGGCGATGTCCGTGCACAGGGGTATGGAGATCGGTTGGCAAAATCCATGCTCTGGGATGACAATTCCGTTGTCTCCTTGATACTGACCTGATGTCACCATAAGCAGCAAGAGAAGGACAAACCAAGTGCCGCACAAAATCATCTCGCCAAGTTTAAAGACAGCAACTTTAGTCAACCAATTCAATGAAAAGCCTCATGAAGCAGACTCAAATAATATCAAATGTTGTAAAGTCTGATCGCTCATACACGAGCGTCGTCTTCTTTGTGTTTGCTCTTCGCTCGGAGCGCTGCTGGCTAACTTTTTCTTTTCCCAAACTCCCATTCGCTCACCCGTGTCACTTTAACGAGAAGCAAAACGTCCGGTACATGCCTTCAAAATAAAGGTGTAGCGGTCACGGTCGAGAAAGGAGGCATCGTTTGCATCGACGTCGCCAAAAATAAGCACAAAGCATGCTACTGCGGTTCGTCAAATTGATTACGATGACTGTACTCACTCGAGGAGATGGCAACGCTGACGTCTCAATACTTTGGCGAAGTTTCTTTGTTTTATTTCGAAGAAATCCATAGGAACAGGTAGCTTTCTCGCCAAACTTTGACGCAACAGCTGGATTGCCTGGCCCAACCAGACCTACGAGTTTGCAAGCGCGTGGATCAGGAGCACGAGGTCCCCACCTAGTGTTCGCATCGTGTTCACGGGCCACATCATCAATCTTGACATTTTAATTCAATTATTACACCCCCAAAAAAAAAAAAAAAACATCTGGAAGTTGCACAATAAACAAGAAAAATAAAATTTTAAAATAGACACTCCATGAAATACTTTATTGTAAGGTTATCTAACGCGTATTATGACGAAAGTACTTTCTTTCAAATCTTAAAATGACAACTGGCGTTGCTCCTCACTGGAAACAATGACATGATATGTTCGGTAAGCCACCGCTCAAAATGCGGAAGTTACGATGCGATTCACTCAGCCCATCCAATTTTCATTTTACGTCGTCAATCGTCTCGTTGTAAACACTTGGGAATTTTGTTGCGATTACCTAATAATAATAATAATTATAATAAAAATCATTAAATTGGTAGTGAAAATGTATAGTACGCCCAATAAGATCGTAAATCATATTTCAAATGCGTGATGACTAGATGTTACTATGCTCTTCGAAAATCTGCTTTATGCTAATTGGACGTCAGGACTGACCAATCAGCACGAAGACATCTACCTGCTGGTGGAGAAAGGGGCAGGGGGGGCAAGATGGAGGAGCGGGCATATTTCCACGACTAACTTTTGGACGTCTCAATAATTTGATGTAACGTTAAGCGAACAGGTAGGTTCACTATAAAGTGGTTTCAAACTGTTGGATTGATGTTTTTGCGCGGTCAGGCGTTCTTAATATGACCCGAAAATGGATGACCAAGGCCGTATTGGCACTTTTCAACTAGCCATAAATCAGCCAATATGGCGGCCCGAGCTTTCCCCTCGTAATATGGACAGTACAGATCCCCTGAAAATATTTTTCATTTATTTTGGAATTGCCCACACTCTGCCCAATTACGGAAAGCTATTTATAATTTAATAGTACTCTATATAGTACGAAATCGTTTTCTTTGCTTTGAGCATCTATTGTTTGGCTTCATCAACTATGCACCTTTGAGCAAAAAAAAACAACAACAAACACGCACACAAAAAAAAATATTATTAATGTCATTATACTGTTGGCTAAATGGCATATTCATAAATGCCGATACATTAATCAAAATCCACTGTTTTGCATTTTTGAAAATGACGTCAGGCAATATATTAGATCCATTAGACCAGGGTCTCAAACTCAATTTACGTTGGGGCCGCTGGAGGCAGAGTCTGGCTGAGGCTTGGCCGCAGCCACGTACACATGCAAGCGTGTGCAATTTAAATTAGAAATGTAAAAAAATCAAATCTCCTCAAACGTCTTTTTAATTTTTTAACACAAAATAAGATAAACAAGGACGCTGACCAGACAAGATCCATGCGAGGGCACGCCACAACCAGACCGAACTAGCCGCAGGCCGTAACCCCCATCCACTGCCATGCCATCTAAGCACCTTTTCTTTTTTCCATTTAACATGGGAGTGGATGGGGGCCACGACGCGCAGAGCGCTCAGCCCGACTGCAGCCCACCCCCACACAGATCCGAGCGGACACAGACCGCAGACCACACCGATGAGTTCCCCACCCTTCTTTTATCTCGCCGTGCACACATCACTTTGATTTATTCAGAGAGAGGCATAACCTATATACGTCCTATAATGTCACACTGGGCAGCAACTTAAAACACCTTTTTTTGGACGTTGTGAACACAGCGCACTGGGACTAATGTCCGCATTTACCTAACCAGGCACAGAAGAAAAATCTCCATGGCAACACTGCTGTAACTTTCACTCATTGAAAACTGTTTCTATGCTTGCATCAAGCCGGGTCATTGTCACGCCCCTTAGAGCCATATACCCCACCGTGATTGGTAGGTTCGTCAGCTCCGCACACAACACTGTTGTTGTTCATATAAAACTCTAGGGCCGCACTAACATTAAACTTTTATATTAAGGTGGGGACCACAAAATATCGGCTCGCGGGCCGCAAATAGCCCGCGGGCCGCCAGTTTGAGACCCCTGCATTTAGACACTCCATAAACACGAGAAAGCACATAAAATTTGGGATTTATGTGCTCTATATAATTTATTTCTGTAATGAGACTCAATGTTTTCCTGTAGTCGTATTTCACACCGTGGCAATTGAACTTTTTTGTTTTGTGTTACTAAATAAAACGTTGTTAGAAAAAAGACATGTACAGTGCAGTAATTAAAATATCACTGTCCGCCAAACACAACTGTGATGTTGACAATGTGAACTTAGTTAATAACTAGAATCGTTGTGTTCTGATTGATTAGTAATCGAATAAGTTAAAGGGACCATTCCGAGTTTCATCATAATGGCATCTGACGAGCTTTTCGCCCCCAAGTTGCACCATCAGGTAAGTTTTCACAAGTAACGCGCACACTGTACACTCCAAGTTTTATTAAGATCACCATTGTTTTATATAACTCATTAATCACTGTCCACCATTATCTTTAGCCTCAAAAACCCAATTGAAATGCCGAATAGTCTTGAAGAAAAAAAAGTGTGGTTTTGGTTATTGAGAAACCTGTTGATAACATTTCGACAGTGTAAAATAGTGGTGAAAATGTTCTTAACGTAGACTTTAAGGTCTCTAGTACTTTTCAATCAAAGAAAACTAATGTGTCCTCCGAAAACAGAAAATGTTGAGATTGAAAGCATGTGGTTGGTTGTGAAATGAGTGTTCTTGTTTCAGGCTGTCAATGGCAGTGGTGGAAATACCTCCGTTTCCAAGCCAGGTTTTCATCCTCAGGAAAAGGGAGTGGCGGAGTTCAAGCTTTGGTCTCCCAATGGTCACAGTGATCCCGATGAACTCAGGAATTGTGCACTGAACAGCGTTAAGAGCAGGTATTGTGTTTTGCATGTTTAAAATAAAGTGTTAAGTCTTTTTATGTCATCTTTCTTTCTCTTTAAGGAAAAATACTGTAAAAAATGAAATTGAGGAGGAGGTTGATCTACAGTTTTTAGTGTCTAATATTTTGGATGAAGGTAATGATACCCAGAGCGGCTTCTACAATTGGAGGTACGTAATGTATCACAGAGTAGAATTGGGTCAGAAATACTCCGCTGCGTATGTTAAGACTGTTGATATTTGTAGTACATTGCAGTATTTGGGTGACATTTTGAGTTGCAACACAATTTGTTATCTAAATTACAATCCACTCTAGCTTTGATGTTTCATTTTGCAACACAGATTTAAAATACTAATAATGCATTATGTGACGAAGTCATATTGTACCAGTTAATGCTGAAATGCAATTTGCACTGGTTGACCGGTTGATGCTGGTCGACTGCCAATTTGTTCGTATAACAATAAAATGTATTTATTAATTTAATTAATCCATTACATAGAATCTTTATTAATTGAAGAAAACGGCAGGTTAAAACAATAAACACCTTCTGTTGTTTAGTTATGTTGCAGTCTCCTCTTACCTGTCACCCAAGTGTAAAAAACTCAAAAGCTAAGACTAAATCAGTAAAATACAGTAATTAGTAGTGTTTGCGCTCCTTCTTCTCCGGTTGCTGTTTAATTTTGAGGGTCGTCCAAATATGCCAGCAAGTTGCCTACAGTTGTATTCGTTTTATAATAACACAAATACAATTCTGATTTATTTTTAGAAACCCGCCTATCGTCAACAGTCTTTGGTGTTCCAAGACTTTGAGAGAAGACTTCTTACAGTATTCTCAATCAGAGGATACACTTCCTAACTGTGTTCCCAGTGAGGCTTTTATTGAATCTGAAGTGGAGTCCATAAATGAGCAGTTCCTTAAGAAGATCACTGGCATTTCTGATAATCCGCACTGGCATATTATTGTCCCTAATGGCGACAGAGATAGCTTTGACAGTCACTACAAGATC
Source organism: Phycodurus eques (assembly GCF_024500275.1). Taxonomy (NCBI): domain Eukaryota; kingdom Metazoa; phylum Chordata; class Actinopteri; order Syngnathiformes; family Syngnathidae; genus Phycodurus; species Phycodurus eques. The sequence goes on from NC_084540.1 coordinate 19,153,093, forward strand.
TTGCCACCAGGTCTTCCCATTCCCAAAATGGCGAGCCACTTTCCACCACAGACACCGCGGCGCATGTACGACCAGTCGGCTGATTCGCACCCACCAAATCACGACTTCCCTCAAATCAGCGATATCTTTCAGCTCCAAAACAAGATGAGCAGACCATTATTAGATATTTACGGGAGCCGGATGAGTGCGAACCCCATTGGTAATAATGAGCAGGACATGCCGGAACACATGAAGCAAATAGTTAGTGGTTTGCAATCTCTGTTGAGTGATGAGTTTGATCAAGGATGTTATGGATGTTTTCCAAACATGGAAGGAAAGACAGAATACCCTGAAGACAGCATACTTGAGCATTGGAAATTCCCCAGCCAGGCAATGCCAATGTTATGTGAAAAACAGCTGAAGAGAGAATTTTGGGGTCAAAATGTCAAACCAGCATTTAAGCAGAATGGGTTTCAAGAAATATTGGGGCTGGAAAATGAAAATGCTCAATATTTCCCGCAAATAAAGCCTGTCTCAGCATCTTTAAGTCTTCCAAACCAATATAAAAAAAGTATCAATAGGAACCAGTACTCCAATCCCGGCTTCAAGCAGAGGCAGTCCAAGATGAAGCCACAGAGGCAGAAGGAAAAGAAGATGATGTCTGGCTGCATTGAAGAGAGGCTGAAAACCACCGCTCGTGTGGCGGAGATGCACAGGAGAGCACAGGTTGACCACCTGGGCGGCACGCAAAGATTTAATGGAGAAAACATCATGGGGAACATGCAGCCGTTCATACCTCCCGCCCATCTCGACACCAACCCTAGAAGCTTCACTCAACTGCCTGTCAAGTCTCAGAAAGACACAACGCCTTATGGAAGCGGTCCTGCTGGCATGACTCCGGCTGGTGCGGTGGCTGGGAATGGGGCCACGGCATTGTACAGTCATCTCCAAGGCTCAGAGGCTCGCAATGGAGGGGCTACTTGTAAAGACAGGGACTCTGCTCTGGCAGCTTCCCTGGAAACTAATCCAAGGGGACTTATGATCCAGTTTTACCTCCACCTGGATGAGTGCTCTGAGCAGTTAAGCTGCCTGCAAGGGGAGAGGAAGCAGGTAGGCTTGCAAAACTGAGGGTCACGTGAAAGGGCTGGTAAGGTATGGCTCTTTTGGGGTACTAACAGTGGAACCTCCAGTTTTCAAACACACAAGTTAACCAATGTATAAATCTACAGTAAATAAATTCTATGGCAAGCCCTTTTAATCTTTAACAGCTTGGCTAGATATGTGTTGCAGATATATGTAATTCAGGGCAGGTTCCACTGTGTAAATGTCCAAACAGAATAGTGTGCCTCCATAAACTTTTGTCCCATTCTGATTGGCTTTCCATTTCAGATTGAGCTCATCCTCGCCAAATCATTTCCTGGCGAATGGACTCCGCCGGCAAAATATCCACCCGGACTTCCACTCGACCCCGCGAGAATCAACCGCCTCATCGTTAATCAGAGGCGGGAGCAGGCCAACGTGAGACACCGAGCAACATCTACTGGAGAAACATCTGATCGTAACACAGCCCAAATTTGCATGTTTTATCGGGTGTGTTGCAGGTGGAATGGATTCTGTACAAAATGGAGTGCGAATGCAATGTACCTCTCCACGCCAACGTGCGCTTGGTGCTGAACAGTCATCACCAGGCTCTATCCTGCGTCCAGGCGAGACGCGGGGAAGAGCTTGCCAACGCATCTGAGCATCAGGGGCACGGCACTCCACTCTCAGTGGACAAAGGTAACTTGAATGTACTCATACGCAGGGTTTCACGTCTTCAGAGTGGACAAAAAAACCATTTTCTATCGCGTTTGACCTCATTCAAACACGCATGCAAACGCCGCAGATTCAAAACCTGAACCTTAAATATGTGAGGCGGACGGGGTAACCATTCATACACTGTGCTGCCCCATCCGGAAACCACAACAGGCCAAACACTAAAGAAGTCGTCTTTCTATTTTTGAAATCTTCTTGATGATTAACCCTTTAAATTATATGAATATTAGTAAGGTTGTTCTGAGGTTATTCAAGTGTTATTTACCTTCTCATCAAGCTGAGCTGCATATGTAGTGGGGTACGAGGTTACTGTATTGTAAGTGTAAAGTAGAACCTCAAAAGTTGAATGCTTTCTTCGGCGTTCAAAGAGAATTCAAGCAAGACATCACACAACACCTCGGTAAATCACGTAACAACTCACTTCAGGCATAGCAAAGGAATAACTCGGGTTTTAGTTTTTTCATTGGCATTTTTAACACTTATTCCAAAATATTGAGCGTTATCATAGAAGACAGCACATGAGAAATAAGGGTCTGTCAAAAGAGCACAGTCGATTTAAACGCTGCTTGTGCAGTTTGCTTTTTCTTTGGACTTTTTGTGTTTCTTCGAAAAGGAGCAGCAGCCTCAACAAGAATCTAATTTAGGTGGATTTAGTGTAGTCATACTCTAGTGTTTACAATGTCCATTTCAATAAGTTAAGGTAGACTTTTTTTGACAGTCTTATTTTTGACTTTTATTATTAACAATCGCTAACATATTTTACAATTGAGGTATCATTAGAGATGTCAAAATGGTAAAATTGCATACACAGTTAATGAGTTATACTCTTTTATTTCCTATAGAAAAACAGTTCATTGGGCAAACTGTGGCCTGTTTTAAAGTGCTGACTTCTTGTTTCATAGACTTCATGCTGTTGGTCATTGCCCTGAAGGATCTGGCCGTGACCACCAGGAAGCTCCGTGCAGGCCTTTGGTGTGCTCTCCAGATGACCGTGCCCACTCCCACCAGAAGGGCAGAGGACTGCCCGGGCGCCAACAGGGAGCTCTGTGCAGCATTGTGGCACTCTCTCTCAATGACCGTGCCCACTCCCGTTAGTGGGCCCGAGGACCACCTCGACGTAGACAGGGAGGAAATACACACACACAGCTGCCCCTACACGTTTACGCTGTAATCAAGTGAACAACGTGCAGTCCAGTTAACAGGCATTCACAGAATTGATCAAATTATAAAATTGCCATGTAAATGCAGCACTTAAAATTCTAGTCCAGGCCATCAACAGCAGAATATGAGATGAGCAAATTGTTAAGACCCCGCAGCTCGAGTTGTGTAGTAAGTTCATGAACTGAACAAAAATATGAGAATCCTTAATCAAGTGTCCTTCCAAAATTTATTAGAATCTGTAACAAAGCTGTATTTAAATGCACTATTTATGAGAGTTCTTTAAAGTTATTTATTGGGTTAACTCCCCCAACAAATAGTCCTTACCACTATTTGAATCATATTTCTAATTATTACACCGTTTTTTTTCCCAATTATTTTTTTTAACTCAAAACTGATTCACCATAGACTGAAAAGTAATTTTTATTACTATTATTGTCACAGTACCATCAGTGAACCGTCACATAGCCAAGATGAGACATGGTCAGGATTTTCTGGACACAGTTGAAGTATAGAAAGAAAAAGTTCACATTTCTGGAAGAGTCCCATTTGTTCTGTTCGCAAAGTCTTCAGTTAACACACACACTTCTTAACTGTCATTGTTAGTGATTTACAACACTTTATATGTGCCTTATTAGTATTCAGATTGTTTCGGTCCTAGTTGTATTTTATTTACGATCACAGTGTTCATGATCATGTTCTCCAACTTTCAAGTGTTTCTCCAACTTTTACATGTTTGTACAACTGAAACATTCTAAATTAAAAGCAACTGAAATCAATCCAAAAGTTTATTACTTCAAAAAGACAATTTCAAACCAACAAAGTGTTTTGTTCTTAGTCTCGGTCAATTCTTTTTAAGCTAGCACATGACTGGACTTAAAGTTTTGATAACACAATGTCGAATGAGCTCAACAACAGTTGAATGACTTTGTTTCAGTGCTCGCACACGTTAACACAATGACCAAAATGTCCCCCCCACCCACCGCAAAGAGTAGTGTGGCCAACCCTTTTCCTGTGTCATACAATGTCCTTTCTCTTGCCTTTATCTTTTGCGTTCTCCCTTTTGTGTGCGCTTCTTCTCCTTCTCCTTCCTCTCTTGTTTGGCCAGTTTGTCCTTCTCCCGCTGCATTTTGTCAATTTCCTTCTTCTTCTGGGCATCTTCGCGGGCCTGGTCCCGCTTTTGCTTTTGCCTGTTCAGGACTTCCTCCACGTTGGTGTTCTTGAACATGGCTGACGCCCGGTGGAGGTCAAGGACACAATAGTAGGCAGGCAAAGCACGCATTCGGAATTATTCCGTAGAGGTGCTCGGGTGCTCATTGTCGAACTCTCGTCACCTTCTTCAAACAAGCAGCGTTATGCTCAAAGCTGGGTACACGCATACACATTTTTAACATGTGAGAGACCCAACGCATGACAAAAAAAATAATAATAATAATAATATGCACGCACTAACTGCTGTTGATAGTGGGAGGTGTAATTGAGGTGATCAACAGCACACCACCATACATTATAAATCTGTTGTAGTATCCAGACTGACCTGTGAGAGGCAGCATGTTCCCATAGGGCATCCACACTGACAGAAAACTAAAATAGTAGTAGTATTTAGTAATAGTAGTAGAAGAAGCTAAAACAACTTATTTTATCTGGTAAAGACATTGGACTTCATTCACTAACGTGTGCATGCATCTGTTATTCATCAATATGTTGCGACTTGAATTTGTGCATGCTCTGCAAACAAATTTCGAACCTCCTCAGATCGTCATCAGCGTGGTTTCTCCACATTGCAGCTCGCAGCCACGAGCTTGTCATTTAGAACGAATACTGATTCACTCACATACGCACGGTGGTGAGAAGAAAACTGGCCGGCATGCACACGTCATGAATCCAACCGTGATTTTGCATCCACACTCAACTTGTGCGCAGAGTAAGAACAATTAGCATTTATTAGTGAACGAGGCCCAATGGCGTTGAAACAAACAAAAACAATGTCAATATATTTGGTAAATCTGCTGCCTGAAAAAAATAATTTGGACACCTGCGTTCTTCAATATAGCGAGCAATAACATTATGTACCAAAACGCATATAACAATGCCCGTTTTAATAAGAGATTGCCACGGAAAGGATACACTTGTCCTGTCCAGGCATGATGTTTCCATTTGCTGACTCCTCCTCTTCACATTCAGTGTTTTAGTCAAGGGAACAAAATCGTCTGTCTTTACAATTCAGTGTAAAACATAACAGTTTCCCCACGTTTTTCCACCTACAGTGCAGTTTAGTACGTACTACCTTACCACTTTTTTGACAACCAACCAGGGCAAATAAAAAATAATAATAAATAAACAAACTGATAATGTTCAGAATTCCCTCCACCTTGACTAAGGCCCCAGTTGCAGCTTAACTCTACCATTCCAAACCACACCATGGCGAGCTGAGCCGAAATGTACTGTCTGGTGGAAATATGGCAGATGAATCTTAATTTACCTTTGTCACCAATATTCATGACCACAAATGTCAACAACAAAGAAGCCTAATAATGGAAAGTTTTAAGTTACTAAATCAAGGATATTCCTCTTCGTCCGTAACATTGGCATACTGCGCTAGAAGGGCCTCCTTGCGTTTCTTGGACTCCTCCGACACTTCTTTCTGCTTGACCACAATCTGTGCCTGCCTTTCGATCATACTGGCGATGGCTTGGACCTCAACTGGCCGGGGAGACAAAAAGCAGTCATGTTATTCTCACTGAGGCTTTTTGAAAAGCTTTACATCAGTGTGTTATTTAGGTATTTATGTACATAATATTTATAAACTACCGTCTCCAGCGTCCCGCTTGTTTGCCGGGCGGTTGCAGTACTCCGTCCAGTGCTTGATGATCTGCTGGCAGACATCTTCCAGCGTGTCTTCTTCATCCTGCACATTTACGGACCGTAGACAAAACAAATATCAACACAAGATTGTTAGTCAGGTGGTTTTATCGTCTGTTTGTGTCGCAGAAAATCAAAGTACTGGATCGGGTTTGTTTGGTCTTAGAAGAATTTCAAAATCCACTTCCGTGTGGTTTGTGGCCCTGACTGAGCAGTCGCTTGTGTTACTGGCGCGTTTCATAAATAGCAACAGGCTTCGGCCGAGTGAAGAAGCAGCTGTCATGTTGGCTACGTGCGACATGAGGGCGTTGCGAGCTCACCAAAAAGGCCGATAAAATTCCCTGAAGCGCCTCTCTTTTCTCCTCGTCACTCTCCTCTTCCTGCAGCACGCCCAAAATGTAGGCTCCGTACACCTCGCGGTCCACTTCCAACGCGTCTAGCCGCTCATTTAGCCAACTTTGAAACTCCCCGGCTTCTGCCATGGGGGCGGCCATCTTGGCTCTTCGTGGTCCTTCAACCCGTATGCGGCTGCCCTTCGTCACGCCTGTAAGAAAAACATGAAGCGACAAAGTACCACAGAGCGAAGCCTGTCGGATTTTTGCCTCAACAGCAATGATGTGACTGTACACATCAAGGTAACGTCATGTTTGAATTATCACGAATGCAAATAAGATAATTTGTCCTGAGAATATTTTATAAGCAGCTGCTGATAACACAAGGGAACAGGCAATGTTATTCGGAGGAAAACATTTACAATGGCCCAGCAGTGACAGAAGCCATCAAAAGAAATTATAATATGATTGATGAGACTTGATATTTGTTTCAAGGGTCCCTAAATCATGAGGTGGAATATATAGGATCGCATTACATTTGTGCCACGTACTTTTAGATAACCTCGAACCATTTTTAGATGTCAAAAAGATTTGTATGACAAACAAAATCAGTTCCTTTATCGTTCTGCTTATGCTAAATTAAACATAAGTCTAATGAAGCTATTCAAATAAGAACCTATCAACAAATATTTTGACTTTCAGTACTTCAGTTTCATACATTTATACTGATAGCCCACTTTCAAGCCTTTGTTTAAAACTAGCAAATAATATTTTTTTTTAATACATAGAAAAAGTTCTTGATGCAGTACAGCAAGCATCGGCCTAATCCTTTTGATTTTTACATGACAAAAACTACAACCTCTGAATCGGAGCATTTGCTGTAAACTTTCTGTCTTTTTCGACTGAAAATAATTGTGATGTCTGTTGTGCTGCTTATTAATTCAATGTCATCATCCAAAACGCGAATCAGTGCTCAGAGCAAAATTTTTTTTTTTTTCTGGAATTGTGCCATGAGTCCCTAACAGTGGCTGATTGAAAAGGGATGGTCTTGATTGTTGCACACAAACTACTTGTGCACTCACTTTCAAGCTTTGAGCACGGCCAGACTGCCAATGCTGCTTTCATTAAAATGTTGATTCTCTAAAATAAGCAGCTATTCGTTTTGCATACAGTGGGTTGCTGGCATTCAAACACTTCTTTTGGCACCAGAAAATCATCCGTTACGAGGCTCCGATTGCTAACTTGACAATTAGTGAATGGAGTAGCTTAGACTAAGGTGACTTTGAAAATTGAAGGAGAAATCCTATTTTTTTTTTTCACTATTCAAAACAGTTTCCAGGTATTTTAATTACATGTCTATGTCAAAATACAACAAGGACTTCATACACTATACTGTGTGTATGTGGCACATGGACATATCGCCAAACACTAATAGCCCCCGCCAGGTGCATCAGACGTGGATGTTTCTGTATGATAGCGTTTCAGTAGTAAAGTGTTGTCCGGCAGCTGGACTCGGGGCCATCGCTTGAAAATGGTTCTGGATGTTTGGCCAATCTAGCTGATCATGTCATAAGTGGAGAAACAGCGTGTGTGAGGCGGTCAATATGTAATTTTACCCCACTGTGTTGGAACAACAGCTTATTCACACACGCATTTTCTATTTGCATAGAAGGAAAGATAAAAAGTAGATTTTTCATCATATGTCACTGCCTTTAAGGCCAAATATGAGCTTTCCCCTGTGCAAGTACAGGTGAAACGTGTGCATGGGACTGACGTACCGCTACTTGCCACTAGAGGGGGGAGTAGAGCTCACAAAAACGTCCTCTTCTCAAAGTCACGTTCTCCTTTTGGATTTCGTTGCCTGCCCGCGTGGATGTTCCTCATGTATTTGAGTTGCAGCAAATTTGCTACATACTCGTACATCACATCCGCCGCGTTTAAGTGTAATTGCGAATAGTGCTGCGGGGCAAGAAATTGGCCCGCCAGCTGTTTGTTGGGCCCCTGTTCATTTGACACTGGGACAACACCTCACAGCTGTTTGGATATATTAAGTAATGATTCCGTTTGAATGACTTGATTTGTGCACAGGGGTCTGGCTTGCCTGTGTGTGTGTGTCAGTGGGGGGGATGTGGGGGATGGGTTGTTATTAATTACACCCCTAGTTATACCCCCAGCCAGTCCCACTGCGCCCACATCATGGCTTCACACTCCACCGACGTTGCAGTAATGAATTGCGAAGCTTCTGTCGGAGGACGGGGATGCTGCCGAGTGGAAACGCGCCACCTTCGTGTCCTCGCATTCAAGTATTTGCTTCTGTTTGTGACTTCTACGGGCTAACATTCAAACTTTCATATTCCACCTCCTATTGATGCTTTTACAATGGCAAAACCTGACCAAATACTATTTCACCTTTCGCTTTCCATTGTGAATTTTTTTGCAACCGTTTTTAATGGGTTTTTACAGTACTCTATATGTACTGAAGAGGCAAGTCCGAATTTACTTTCAGTATTGTACCACATTGTGCTGAAACATTCTGGACAGAATGGAGGTCTGCTGGAAGACATGCTCCCATAGAACAGAGAAAATATATGCCTATGGGTAATATTGTATACTCTTGTTGTATGAGTTGCTGCGCCCATTGTATAAAATTAGCATTTGTTTATAATTACTGTAACAGCATAGCTAATTTCCGTTACCCTGTCTATGCCGTTTCACCTAATATGGTAGCATTAAGCTCGCAGACTTTGGTTAGAATTATATGGTTTGGTTGTACATTTTTGTCAGGATTCAGGTTGCAAGTTGGACCCAGATGCAGAGAGCCCAGGGAGGTGAGTTTGTGAATAACGGTTTATTGCAGCTTGGAAGCGAGCAAAGGAACTCCCAGAACTAAATTGGCAGGGTTCCAACGAGGACCGGTGTGGCAGGGTAGGAGTCCGTGTTGTCGGTGGGCTGCAAGAGGTGAGCACTGGTTTGCAGGGAGCAAGGGCAGATGGCAGACTGGGGACAAAGAACAAGAATTAGGTAGCGGTAAGTCACGAGGTCTTCAGGAAGCAAAAAGATAGGCAAGGTGGCTAGGCTACGAAGTCGACGTAGAGCGTTGACAGTCTGGCGACGAGTTGGCGTCCCACGGCGTCTTAAGAACAGTCAGGTTTAATTAGGATGACAAGGTGCAGCTGCTAGACTCCAACACGTCAACACTGCAAAGCACTCATGACACACACACACACACACACACACACACACACACACACACACGGGCTGGACTCAGGGTGCTCAAACAGCAGCCCTGACAATTTTGGTGTTTAAATATACAGTATACAATGTTTAATTCTCTTGTATGTGTCAGTTTTACAGTAAACTTCACTGGGAGTGACAAAGAGCTTGAAGCAAGCATGCCGAGCCTCTTATTTGGAGAACGATGCAAGAAAGTCTTCTTTTCATTTCATCAAAGTGATGTTATGTGACAGTCTCCCATGTCTTTACAATGAGAGCGTGAGATCAGGTACGAAGGAATACTTTGAAAAGTGTGTTTTAATCAGTTGCAATGTGCAAGTGAAAGGGCTAAAATAATTGAAAGGACGTTTTTTTTAAAAAAAATATTGTCTATATATTACAGCTATATAGCTATACAGCTTTTCACCTATATTGAAAGTATTCCCCTATGACAAACAGGGGTTTTCTATACCTGATTCACAGCGTGCCTCGTCTATCATATGTGCGACCTGTCCGAGACATGCTGATTCGTCATTGTGGTGTCGTCGTAACCATCGAGACAAAGCAAGAAATGAACAAAATAAACACACGTGCTTGTGACTATGGTACTCACGACAGTCTCCACTTTGCTGCAGCTGATCTTTGGCTTTCAGACATGCCTGACGTCACATGCGAGGATGCTCGACGAAGGTTGTGTTTTGTTAAGTCTTTGAGAAGACAAGACAAAGTCCCGTCAAAGCCGACTTTTTCTCCCATTACATTTCAGTGCTAGAACAAGAACCCTGATTAGGGCAAAACAGTGACACGAACAGGTGGCAAAAGTACTCCCGCTCTGTTCTTAAGTAGAAGCGCAGATACTTACGAGGTGCCAATCATTTCTCGTGCACTCGGGAGCACACAACAGTAATAGCGGGCACGCCCCACGGCCTCACGTTGACCTGTTGCCGTGTTACCCTAGAAAAGCACCCTATAGATATTCATTAGAATATCTATGGCATTTTGCAACATGTATTAGCATTCAGCTAGTGAAAGGCAAAGGTGTTTGGTTGTTTTAAATACACGTGTCATTAGTTGAATTTTAGTATGACAGCAAACTACAACTGGGAGTGGCGTTAAACAGCTTGAAGCTTGTTTGTTGAAGAATTGTTTGAGCTGCCAAACTGCTGCGACGTGTGAAGTGAATTGAGTTGAGTTCACTAACACCATGCGACGGTCGTATCTCAATGTTTTTGCTTCCCCCCAAAAATCTCTCAAATCTCCGAAGTCGCGTCAGTCATATCTCAAGGCACCACTGTTTCTTCTATGGGAAAGTTTTAGTAGCGTCCCGGAAGAAGCCTTTTCAAATAATCTTAAATATTTGTCATACTGCGGCCTCACCGTATGCGTTGCTTGTTCTCAAAGTTACTACCTTTCAGTATTACCAGTGGTTAACTTCTTTTTACACTTGGGCGACAGTAAAGTATGTTCAAAAGTGAGACGCTTTTTATTGTCCCCTGAGTGCCGAGCTGCCGCTGCTGTGTGCCAAAGTAATGGTCGGTCCACAGGGTGGCGAAGGGGTGAGAGGGAAGCTTCCCTTCCGCCAGGCCGCAATCGTCATATTTCAAGCTGAGCGACTCGGGGTCACCGCTTAATGCCACTGCTGCTCTTAGTAACGCGTAGCTTTAGGACGCCTGTCCTATTTATATTGAGGGGCTGTGGATTGATGCGAAATGACGAGGGCTGCGAGGCTGCAGAGCGGGTGGGCGTCCACATGCTCCACTCCACAGGCGAGCCTGCGCCTCTGTGGACGCAAATACACACAGACGCACACACTTGTCTCCCGTTCCGATGCCACCAGCCTTTGAAAAAGCCCTACAGTCTCAATGTGCAATGTCCTCTCTCTGTCAACATATCCTCTGCGCCAGCGCTAATGTGACAGAATATAACCAGAGCCCAGAACAAGCAGTTGGCGCAGTGCAACGGGCATGGCTTCCTGATCCTCGCCAGCAGTATTCGTCGATGTATTCCCGTGAATAAGCTGCTTACATGTGCGAAGCTGGAGCTTGTCCACACACAACCGAGTTCATCTTTAGAACAGCTCACCTTTACTGTGAGCGACAATTAAATACATCGCAGCAATGTACCCTCAACTTGATGTTTTCGTCAGCAGATTTTTTTTATTGCGCTCATCTGATGGAATGTTCAGTTCGTTTTAATTGTGGTTAGTAATGTCAGCAATGATGTAGCGTGATGATTATATAAACTTTGATTACTCTGCTGTAGACATGCACGCGGTCTCGGACTTTGGATATTTGTCACCTAACCCAATTATAGATGATACATGTTTTGTCTCTGCAGCTTCAATGATGATTGAATGTATTTAATGACATCATTTTAAAAAGGCCCAGAGGAATGAATGCACTGTCATTGTGGAGTTTGATCAATTTAGTTGGAATTTGGCTATTTTATTCATGGACTGATAGCATACAACAATAACACTCAAACAGAAATGTTTTTTTTAAATTTTTATTTACACCTGTGACAAGACGTTGTGCTCGCCTTTGTATTCATTTACTCGTTTCAAGAGAAAATATGCAAATGTACTGCTCTCAGGGACATTTTACAGAGACCATTTTTAACTGAAAACAGATCCAAAATATAAATATGACCGGAATGCAAAACACAGAGAGTTGTTGTTCCAGTGTATTTCTTGCAAAAAAGAAAGTGTTCTACTTACTTCTTAACGTGGAGCCCCCTCACGATAACAAATGTTCAGTTATTACTTGGAGAAGGGCATTCGGAAATAACCTTGGGTAAAGAGCCACATGCTTCTTTTACCATGCCTGCAAACCAACTATCTTCTGATCACATGCAGCAACTTATTCTGTCACCATCGTACACCCTCAATTTGCAGCTGGCGTAAACGGTTGCATTTTTAAAATAACAAGCTGAGGTGCCGCCCCTTCCCAAAATGCTGAACATCCCGCAAACATGCTATAATTTATCGGGAAAATGTGCCTGTTCTTTTACTATTCAGTAACCCCCCTGGTTCCAAGGTATGAGAAAAATTATATTCATTGATAATCTGTTCCCTCGGATTACAAATCTGCTCCCTCAATTTACTAATCTGTTCCCTCAAATGGATCAACTGTACACTCAGTTTACTAATCAGTTCTTTTAGTTTTGCAAATCTCTGGGGCTCTCTCTGAGGGTACAGTTTATCCATCTGAGGGAACAGATTAGTAAATTGAGGGAAAGCCAGGCGAGCACGAGTCCACGAAAATAGCGCTAAAGTAGATAGAGTTTAAATACTTTTAAAAGTGTGTTTAGCCTTGCAATTTGTTCCTTAACGGAAGGGTTCCAAAAAGCGCTAAGGTATGAATAATTATTTTGGCACCATTCGTATCTTTTGCCAATGGTTTGCACTTTTAAACTCGGCACACCTTTTTAAAACCAATTTTCAAGTTCATGTGGTGTCAAGTCAAAATGTGCTCCCTGACAGTGGCGGTTTGTTAGCGCCTAACTTTGTTAGCGCCTGGTACGTCTCTTTGCAGCAGGATTATTATTCCAAACGAGTGTCCATGGGAATCATCTGGTTATGTGTAATGAGGCCTCTTATTTTAGCGCTTATGCATCCATCAGGTTGAGTGCAGACCTCCCACTTGGTCCTCTTGGTGCCTCGGTGCTCAAGCGTTTGCTGCTGCTCTCCAAGCTTTTTCACTCCGGCAATTAAATCTCTGGCACACAAAAAAAGTGATGAATATGGAACGCTGACTCAGAGAAGTCTACTGAGATGGTGAGAAGAGTTCTAAAGGGCTCTCCAAATTGTCAAGAAAATGATTAGACTTTTTATCCTCCATCTCTCCTGTCCCTCCATGGTTTCAAGAGCCTTCCTCCCAGGTTCCAAGATCTTCTGGCTCTGACGAAAAACCCTTAGCCATGCCAGCTCTCGCCACCTCTGAATACGGTCGATGAGGGCGACGGGGCGCTGAGTTAGGGCTGAGAGGATGCGTCTGGACAGCACAGTGGAGGAGGGTAAACATTTAGCCTTGCCACGTGGGGAGGGGCTCAGAGGTTTTCCCTTCGCCAGGCCGTGTCTACGTTCCGCTCCCTTCTCGCTCTGTATTCAGGGTCACGGATCTCATTTCTCAGATAATATTTCAAGCTAGCCACAGATGGCGAATTAAATTGAAGACCTTCCTTTGTTTGCGGCATAAAGGATAGGTTTTGGGAGCTTCCAGAGAGATGATACGAAAAGGAAATTGATAGTGTCGATTTAGGTCTACTTACGGTTCTCCAAAGGTCTTGGTAGACAAATGCATGAAACCACTTTCATTCAACGATGAACTGTGTAATGAACCATAAGCACTAAGTTTACATTCATAGATTAGCTACGGTGGATTTATGAGAGTCTATTTATTGGTACATTCCTATTACGTACAGTAAATTTATCAGAATAGGCTGCTACATGTTCTCAGATAATAATGTCTTTCGACTCGATTCAGCTGCATTTGGCTCATGATACAAGGTTATTTTCTTATAAAGTAAACAATTGTATCTTTGTGATCACGAGGCAAAGGCTTAGGACCGTGTCACAGTGCTTTGAATTTTATCCACTTCTATTACAAATTGCATGCCTGCTATCAGTTCTGGCAAGTATGTTAGTTGAAGACAGTGCACCATGGTCTTCCAAGTCGAAGTTTGCATTAGCCCGTTCTGGTTGGATTAATTCAATTGCTATCCCCATTATTCAGGTTTGTTAGCTCCACTATGAGAAATATGATTTGGTGCATGTTTAGTTGGGATGACATGCTCAGATGCATCTTGTAAGTTCAGTTTTAGTCTAAATAAATTGCTGTTATTTGTTTCATGCCAGTTTTCTGTGTTGATCCACCAAATATTTGACCGATCTTAAGTTTGTTTACACACAGGCTCCAGTGTTCAGTCAAAAGCTCCACCAAGCCGAAAAGATCCCCGTGGATTTAGGGTCCGAAGCAACGGGAGACCAAGTTAACAAGACCAAGGCAGATGGAGACCAAGTCAACATCAAGATTTTGAATAGTCAAGAATGAGGCAACGCGAGACCAAGTTGACACTGATTCGGTGTGGACAAGTCAAGACCAAGACTTTGAATAGTTGAGACCAAGTCAAGACGGAGATTTCGAGTAGCTCTTGACCAAGTCAACAGCCACGGAGGTGGAGTTTAAGTTAAAACAAGGCAATTGAAGACCAAGGCAGTTGAAGACCAAGTCAAGACCAAGGCAATGTGAGATCAACTAAAGACCAAGAAAGGGTTTAGGCTTGTGTGATAACTGTTGTAGAAATCTAACCATCTTTTTCTGCTTCTCTGGGTTCGGGTCACAGTTTGTAAAAATCCACATACCAAATGGTATTGATGAATAAAAAAACTGAAAATGAGTTAGCCCCTTTTTATCAGGATATTGAATGGAATAGTTTCAAAACTACAACATGGTGACACTTTTGAGTTAGTTTATTCCGCCATCCACCCAAAGGCAGTCTTAATAAAAGCCTGTATGCCACTCGCTCCTTGTTGTCATCAGAGTGTACAGCAGTAAATTACATCTTATTAGTACCAATACCAGCAGTGACACAAGGAAAACATCCTCCTGCTCTCCCTAATTGTCCCCCCTCAGGGAACAATGTGTTATGTGGACCGGTATCGACAGCCAAAGAGTCATTAGGACATAACACTCGAGCTGATGAGAGGAGATTTCAGGGGCCGTGTCCATCCTGATTTGTTAATCTGATGTGAGTAGAATGACACTGCGTCTGTCCGTTGTCTCTTGGTGGATAAAATACTGTCAGGCTTCTGCTTGTGGATTTGGTCCCCCAGGGACTGTGGTTCAGTGGCGGTATGAATAGATGGGAGCGTGAGGTGGAAAGGGCATTGAAGTTTATGTGTCAAGGAAGAAGTAGCTGATAACCAAGCTTATCTGTCACTCTTTTCTGGCTTGGCATAGAGCGGGGAAAGGGCGCAGGTCAGCGCGGCCAGTCGGATCCATTTTGTCCCAACAATGAGCTCTTGTCTGATGGAGATACGCCGGCCGTCTGTCACTTTGCACCGCTGATATTGTGTCACCGTTGTCTGAGGGCCGGGTGAGGCCGGCCCGTGCACCTTCTTGTAAATGTCTGCGAGTGTGTTGTCAGATTGGGATCTCCAGTCAGGTAGCATTATCCCGGATGCCACCCACTCCATTCACGACTTCACCTTCTCCCTCCTCCTCACACTGTTGACATCCTCAGGGGGAAGCAGATAGAAATCTCAAGCTGGGCTCTCGGCAGCAGCAGTGTTCAAATATCTTCTTTAAAAGAGCTACTGGTTTAGGCCATGTTCTCAAGGACCGGTATTTTAAGATATATATTTTTTGTTTGTTTGTTTAGTGCTTAGTCCACTCCAAACTCTGTTTTAGGACATTAGAAATCAACTTTTTGGAAATGTCATCCATTCATCCATCATCAGCAGTTTTCATTACCATTTGTGTTTGAAACTTGATTTTAACAAAACTTGTAAACGGTTGGCACAAGAGCTGAGGATAAAACCGTAAGCTTTTGTTAAGTGACTGGATACAGATGCAGATACAAGTATTTTTGTCCTTTGTCCTGTCAATGGAACCAACCAACCGCAAGAATGAAAAATGACACAGATAACATCCGTTTGGGACATTTGACATCACCATCCATGAACCAGGGTATTGTGATCTAACTTACAAACAAAAGTTTGGGCAAACTTAAAATGGAAATCAAATATTTCTTACGAGTTCAGCCTTGGTGGAGTTCTATGCTCCACTGGATGCCATATTATATTATATTCAGGACTAGGCGATATGCCCTTTTCCTGAAGTGACACACCCTTCATGCTTCTCATTAGCTCACGAGGCCTTACCTTTTGGAGTTATAGTTATACAGCTTGAACTGCACATATTATACATATATATCTTGCCGATGCACATACCTTACAGCAGCCCGGGTCTTTTTGGCATCAGAGCTTCCGCAAGTCAGTCGTCTTTTCTGAGGAAATTGATCATTGTTAGCCAGAGAAACTGTAACTTCTGTCTTTGTGGACGTTGAGAATGTTTACACCGTTCCACTTAACACCTTCACAACTCCTCAAGGATTTTCTGAATAGCAGTTTACTTTAAGTTGTCATCAGATATGCATCCTTAGTAGCTAGTAATACATAATGCATTATATTCTGGAAGTTACTCTGCCCTCCCACCAGGATCTAACATCCGGTCGTATTTACACAACGAATCTGTCTCGCTTTTCCTATTGTTTTCTGTGATCGCAACTCATGTTTTCTCTTCCCTTCGCTGCCAATTAACAAACTTTGATGTATATCTGTGGTAGCGGCTGAAGCTTGAAAATTCTGCCGCCTCTCGGCGACTGAAAGGCCACACAAGATAATCAGGACTTCTCACGCAAATGTGGAAAAAAAAAAAAAATGTGAGAAGGATTTATCTCTCATCCTGCCCATCAGGAACAGCGCCGGAGACGCGGGAATTCGTTTTGGCAGCGACACTAATGTGGCGTCGCTTGTTGTTTCCGCAACTGAATTTCTTAATCCTTCACTTGTTTCACGCTTGGTAAACACGGGGGCTTAATTTTGTAATCTGGGAGGTCCCGCTGACGCAAGAACCAACAACTCGTCCCACTCGCTCCCCGCTTCTCCTCGGCTCTCCACGTCAGCCGCTGCCTTAATTAGTCAGAATTAAGACGAATGCGCGGGCCTCCCGCGATCAATTGGTATCGAGCGGACCTTCGCTCGCCCGGCCCGGGGAGCTTGCTCAGTCGGCACATCATTTATATCAATAGCTTTTGTTTCTCTTTGCTTCCAAGCTGCTCCATCGAAGGCTCGGCCCGTCGCTTCGTGAAGTGGCCAACGTGACACGCTACACTTCACATTCGTATTGATACAGCAGGCGCGCGCGCACACACACACACACACACACACGCACACACGCACGCGTGGTCGACATGATGACTATTGGAGAACGTGCTTTTCTTTTTTTGTGTTGGTCTTATCACACTAACAAGTTGACCTCTTTTAGATGTCGGTGCACTCACGTCTCGCTCTGTCTTGTCTTGTAGCGTGTTATTCTGGCTAGATCGACGTGATTTTATTGATGTGGCCCATTTAGCCCAGTGGAATTGCGACCGAAAAATCTCAATCTCTCGTCGCTGATGTCGGCCTTTGGGTTCACTTTACTGGAACCACCACCAAGAAGCAGCTGGCTTGACAATGTACAGTATTAATAATGCAAAATAAATTGTGAGTTGAAGAAATAATAAATACATTTGACAACAACAGGATAGCATTGCTATTAATAATAATTAGAATTTGGCTGTCATTTTACACAACAACATGCCTTTAAAGTCACACAAATTGTTGACATTTTAGTATTTGTTTTTTTTTTGGGCCTTACTTTTAATGTAATACCGGTGGTTAACCCATTTTTACACTTGTATGGATGTAAAAGTTTTTAAAATGTAACGTAAAACTTTGGCTGTACTGACAATTAAGATTTTATGATGGCAGATTGACCCTGAAACAGATAATAACAATGATAATAATAATAGTTCACCTCTAAATAAATCTTTAAAAAAATGAAGAAACAACTTAAAATACTGTTCTAAAGTCCAAGTAACAGCATGTATTTTTTTGTCAAATTAATAATAATAATAAAAATTCTACACTTACATCTAAATACAAATTTGTTATAAAACTACTAAAATATTTTAAAAAATCATATAATGATTTACAAAAACAACAGCATGCATTACCATTATCATCAATGTCATCATTGTGATTATTATTATGTATCCTGCGATAAGATGGCGACGATTACAGGAGGCCCAAAGTCAGCTGTGATAGGCTCTCAGCTCACCTGCGACTCAAATGAGGAGAAATGCTGTAGAAAATGGATGAATGCATTACTATTATTTATGCTATAGTTGTATTTACGTGTTTTAGTACTTTTTATGTCTGTTTCCATTCAGCGCAGTCTTGCGTTTAATATTGTTATGGATGATGAGGATAGTGGCCCGGGACACGTCGGGGCTGCGAGTCTTAATGAGTCTGATGAGTGATGAGTCTTATTTCGCTCCATACGGTCCCGCCAGAGAAAAACAATACCGGAACAATCACGGAGCCCCTTGTGATTGCGAAGGTCGAAATGGAATACAAACGAGATCGATTTGTCATTTCCGTGGAAAGTTGTGACACCCCTTATCGTTCATTTATGTAGTAGTAATTGCTACGGTTTTGTTGTTGTTTTTTTTTTTTAGGGTGGGGGGACAGATTTATTGATTTGACTTTGAAATCCCTTCTGATATCTTTTCCTTACTTTTTTTGTTACCTGAGACATTTGACATCAGCACTTTGCCAAACAGCATCATCATTTTAAGGATAATTGTGGTGCTTTGGAACTTTGTAACACCTATTATACTCAAATGCTGTATGTCTCAAATACATTTGATAGTTTTCCCAACTGTTACACACAGTAACCAACGTGCCGTATCGCCTTCTCACACACACACACACACTCCTGGGAAATTCATTTATAAACGTAGTGGAGAACACTTCTGTTAGTTGCTTTCACCAAGGTTAATGGTGTAGTAGCGAACTGCTTTTCGCTGACATAGATCCAGTTTGTCCTCTACGGGTCACTGAGCGCGCACTGTGGTTTACAAGTACTCAAGGGTGTCGACTTTTGACCCGGCGTGCACGCTAAAAGCTCTCAGGCCTTCCTCGTGCTGAGGCTGTGTCGCATGCAGGTGCTGCTACGCTAGGATGCGCGTCCTCACCGCTTTAGGGTAAGTTGGGCGACGGGCTCCTCCGTCGTTAAGCCCTAGCCGGTAACATACGTAGTGCCGTCGCTGGTGCCGGATTCACTTGGAAGGATAGTCTAGTGGATGAATTGTCGGCTGGAGCTGAAGCTCATGCGCATCAAGTTTATCAGTGCCAACATCCGTTTTGGTTTTGTGAGCCTGTAGACATGATTGCACAAGAATTGTACAAAAAGACCAAACACTGCTGCACGGTCGACTTTCGAAACAAAAACTTGGAATTTGACACACAAAATCAAGAACCAAACCGAAAAGACGAGACGAAACCATATATAGTATAACGTACAGGGTGTTTCTAGACTGCATTGTGGCCCCGGGCAAGAAATACCATGAAGGCCTCCTAAATAACAAAACAGAAGATGATGGATAAGCAAAGTTATCTTTTATGAAATAATTGACATTTACAAAGCCTGCTTTAAACATTCAAGCCTGCTCCACTAGGGAGCTTCCCGATTCGTGATCTGTCATTGGAATGTCTCGGACAGGGCTCGGCAACCTTAAATACTCAAAGAACCATTTGGACCGTCTCCCAAAGAATAAAAAACACTGGGCGCCACCAAACCTTTTTGACCACTAAAGTCAGGATAGCACTGCATTTTACTGACACTTTTGAAACTTTTAGATACATAAATAATTGTCTGCTACTTTGCGGATTTTCGGAACCAATAAACGAGGGATTACTTGATTCATTCTTTTCCAAAGTCACAGAGAGCAGCAGCAGAATAATGAACGAGCCACATGTGGTTCTGGAGCTAATGTGCCACAACGGCACATTGCTTGTGAATAACTGGTAGGCCAGCAGGCGCTAACACCAACAAATATAACTTTCTTGCTTCCAGTACTTTTTCTTCAGTGCCACTTTCGTAAAGGACCTCCTGGACTTGACCTCTGACTTGAAACTCAGCCCGAGAGAGCCTCCACGTGCGCAGTGTCTGCGACCTCATCAGGTTCATAGGTTGACGTAGAATCAAGAAAAAGGCCGCCAAAGGAAGGCGGGAGTCTGTCCGTAGCATCTTTAAGGATTAATGGTGGGCGGAGCGGCGCTATTAATCCTCTTGCCTGACTTGCCGATGCGCTGTAGAATATGAAGGTGACAAAGTGCAGTGTAAATATTAACCAGTGTATCCCCTCGCAATTTTGCCCATTGTACGAGATTCCCTGCTTATTACCGCCACGGTAATGAGTCACCAAGGAAAACCCCCTCGTTCATTCTCCTTCACAGGGATGTGCGGTGACCGCTTCTTGCCATTGTGAATACTATCGAGTTAAGTGGCCCGGGTTTGTTTTGCTCCCCGGTTCCCTGCTGTGCTAGCATTAATACACCACTTGGGCTATAAAAAGAGGACGGGGGTCGGGGGCGGGGGGCGGGGGGTGTCGGTGGGTCTGCGGTGGCACGTTTCAAACAAAGCAGCGGCGGACCAAGTGATGCTGATGAAGAGGGATGTGGTGAAGGGAGACGAATGCCCGGGCCCTCAAGTGTTGTGACAGCCTCAGCGATGGAAGAGGCCCGCTGCCCCCGCCCCCTCTCCCACCCCACACCCGCGGTGAAGAGACAAACTGGAGCTCCCCTGAATCACAGCCAAGCTTAATGGCTGTTTGAATTTCTGCAGATGGCGAAACTAATACAAAGTCGTAATCATCCTGAACGTGTGATCCAAATGAAGTTCTTTGGAATAGAGTCAATTGATGGGTGGATTTTATTTTTATATATATATTTTGGTATTATGTTGTGATGTAGCAATTAGCGCTTCAGTGTTTACTGACCCGAAACCGATCAAGCAGATCCAGGCAGTGACAACATGAACTGACTACGTTAAACAATGTTCTGCTGAGTTGTTCCACTGGTTTTGGTTTCCCCAAAGTCAGCTGGGATAGGCACCACCTCAACCGTAACCCTAATAAGGAGAAGCGTTGCAGAAAGATGGAGGGATAGAAATAGAAAATATTGCTTTTTGTTTTGTTTTTCTTGAAGTGGAAAGAGAAGCAGTTCATTTGTAGTTGATTGGTACATATTTTCGCTGTCGTCTAAAGAATAGTCCTTCCCTCCAATTGGCCATCGCTTGTGCCAAGCAGTAAGCGGAACCAAAGAAGACGAGGCGTCGGGAACACGGCCGATTCTTGTTATATATATAATAATAATCAGCCGGCGCAATCCTGCGCGGGGCCTCCGAGACGTGCCTGCGGAGCCCTGGGGGGCCTCGTGGGTGGGGGCGGCGGGGTTGCGGATGCTGTCGGACGGTGGCGACTGTCTATTGAGAGATTTGTGGCGGAGGCTCGGGGCAAAGAGTGGAGACGGTGTCGGCGCGATACCCTTGACGGTGATGTGACTGAGTAGACGGCTGCGACCCGCTTCGTTCTTTACCCGCCACCGAGCTGACCCCCGACCCCCACCCTTGACCCCGCACTCCTTTTCTCCCCCCTCCGCCTTAAACCGCATCCCCCTGGGAGTGAGTGAAAACTGGCCATTATACCTAAGCACATCCAATTAATTTATGCATGATTACCTCTCAATCGGAGGCAATTCATCATCTTCTTTCCTATCTTTCTTTTTTTAATCTGTCAGTGTCTTTTTTCGCCGGACTTTAATCTATGGGGCTATTAAGAATGCCTGTGCCGGCTCGGCCCAGGTGACAGCGTGACATTGGCGCCGTCATTGACGTCGCGCGGCTCCGGGATGCGGGAAGTGACGACGGGAAATGGACCGTTTGTTTGCGGCAGATGTGAGGGGATTTGCCTGTGCGACGTGTACACATTGCACCAATTCATGAGTGTTATCCCACACGGGCACCACTGTTTTAAATAACACACTTTTAATAGGAAAGGCTACTGGCTAATTGTTTTATTGATGCCGTAGTGTTACCTCCATTTTGAGTACTGCGCATAGGGCTGGGCATAACAATATCTGAAACATTCAATTAACAATTGTTGCGCCTTGAAGCGACTATTCCAAAATGGTTTGTCTAAAGAAGTCAACTATGAGAAGTTGAGCTGCAATACATCCACAGATTTCACGCCAAAGCGACGTCAATATTCTTCTTATTCGACAGAAGTTTAGAACTTTCACAGAAAATTTCTCATCGTATGGAAAATGTTTCAAGTATAAACATTCTCACACAGTAGACGCAAAGACATTTAGTCAAATTACCTTTCCTAACTTTATGTAGAGAATAATGTTACCCCTGGATCTGGTATGGCATTTTGCAAGAGCATATTGTAAAGTATTTCATCATAATTAATGCTAGCACTCACGATATGGGTATCTTAAAAGACGACGTCCTGCTTGCCAAATAACGATCCCACGTTTTGCTCAATATTGGTATCGCTCATTGTAAGGTAGCTTTTTATTGTCAGTCCTCTATAAATATGGAATTTACAGTGGGCCAAAATTACTTTTTCAAGAGGTCACTGTCACAAAAACAATTTAAATAAAACATAAAAACATCCATTCATCCATGCTCTTTCGCACTCTGCTGTATATTTTTGTTTGCACGCCACACAGAACATCATCATTCAAATGTCTTGAGAGGTTGAATTCTGGGTTTTCGTTAGCCGTGAGCTATAATCATCAAAATCATAAACTCATGAAATATTTCAATCAGTGTGGGGTGAATCTACAGTATATACTACAGTATACGACTGTCACTTTTTGTATTGAACTACTGAAATAAATCCAGTTGTCCATGATATTCCAAGTTATTGGGCTGCACCTGTATTATATACGGTACCTTTTATTGTAGGGTGGTACCGAAATAGGTGCAGCGAAGCCGAACATACGGACAAATGCCGCTGTGCCACGGTGGCGTAAACAGCAGCGAGCGCACCTCGACCGTCGCGGTTGACTGTGAGGCGTGGCTAATGGAAGCTGACCTCGTGCCATGTTCCCGCTCTGTTCCATTCAGCAGCGATCAGGCCAGGGATGTATCTTGATTTAGACCCTGTCCACTCGTCCACCAGCCACTGTTGTCTATTGGGCGCTCGGGTGGTAAACATGACAAAAGAAACGAGGCGAGGAGTAAGGATGACATGACGGAAATCACAAAGTCGACAGACGTTACGATATGCTCGACCGTAAATAGCGTAGAATCATAGATGTATGCGCTGCACAAACTCAAAAATCTTGCCAAGAATATTTGTCTTAGTTGAAAAAAAAATGGCAGTGGCTTAAAAAAAAAAAAAAAAAAAAGTTACTCCCGTGGCATTTTTTTTTTACGGATTTCAAGTAAAAAATTGCTTGAAACAGGCGAAAATTGTCTAAGAACAATTTACTCTTTTAGGTGATGAGTCTTATTTTAAGTGTAGTCAGACTAGTTTTGAGACTTTTGACTTAAACCTTTTTTCGCTGTACTTTTAATATGAAATTGTACTAAATTCTGGTGAGAACAAACTCAATGAAAACCTTTCACTAGTCACGAGATGAAAATACATTTTGCTGTAATTTTAAAGTGCTCAGGGTTGGGGTATTATTTTCATAACCATCAAAAATGCAAAATTCTGCACTTTCAAGCATCCGCAAGATGTTTCTTCTCGACTAATTTGACCATACTTTTAGTATGAAAGAGAAAAAGCTCAACTGGTTTGCGTCTAAATTAAACGTTTTTAGTTGTGTTGTAAAGGTTTCACTGACTTGCTTTTTGCAACCTGAAAATGTGGATGTGACTTTTTAACTTTTTTTATTTATTATTATTATTTTTTTTAACTTTTAGTATGAAATCCAATTAAGTCACTGGTGAGTACAAGCTCAATTGTTTTTCCTTGGTTCAAAATGAAATGTCAGTAGAGGTTTCATTGACTTCTGTACAACCTCAAAATATGTCACGTTTCTAAAAAGGTTTTCATTACAATTAGGATGAAATCCTACTAAAGAATGGCAAGTACAAAGCAATGGCTTTTTTTCCCCCCCACAATAGATGTTTCAGTGACTTACGTGCAGCTTCAAAATCTGTCACTTTTCTACTAATTTCCCTCAACCTTTAGTATGAAATTCAACTAAATTCTGACGTGAACAATCTCAAATGAAGCTTCATACTTGTCAATAGATGATTCATTGACGTCCGTGATGACTTGATTTGGGAATAAAGCCAGCAATTAATGAGCCATTTGTCCTTTTTTTAGTCGCATGATGGCCACGCCAATCATCTCCTTTCGCGTCCTCTTTGGCTCATCTCTTATTCAGTTGTTTACCATCCGTTCTCCGCAAATGTTTTTCCAAGCTAAACGTTAGCCCCCATCGTCTCGGCCGCTGGAAGTCAAATCTCTAGTTAGGCACTTGCGTGCCGGCACAGATGGTCGGCGTTATGTTAAGAACACACAGATGTTTTTTTTTTTTTTTTTTTCCCGAAAAGAAAATGAGTCATATTTGAGTAGATGTGTCACACCCTCTGTGTTTTAACGCCACTGCGGCGGGGAGGGAAAAGTACTGCACAAAGTCAAATGGGACAGGTGACGCTTGTTCTTTACTCCAAAAGCTTTTTTCGTGTCTCGTCTCCGGCATTGAAATTGTTTTCTTGTGTCTGTCCTCCTAATGTGCAAACACTTTAAGGAAGCCGCCTC
Organism: Phycodurus eques; assembly: GCF_024500275.1. Taxonomy (NCBI): domain Eukaryota; kingdom Metazoa; phylum Chordata; class Actinopteri; order Syngnathiformes; family Syngnathidae; genus Phycodurus; species Phycodurus eques. Next base: position 19,177,848 of record NC_084540.1, read on the forward strand.
GTGGCTCTTTAAGGAGCCGCAGCAATGAAGCAATCCATCTCGAAGACACCCCGTTGATTTGGTTCCTTTTTAATGGTCCCCGTGCACGTGGCTATCATTCTGCTCATTTGCACTTAACTTTGTGAAGCGCTATGACACTGGCCACGGACGAACAACTCTTTGGTTACCATTAATGACATTTTCCGACATTTTTCAATGAATAATGCTTAAATCTTAATGATGCGTGTATCCCTCTCGGTGAACCAATTGGTTTTCAACCAAATTAGAGTTGGATGCAGACCCTGGCTTGTATACATACAGATGCCTTGAAACCCCAACCCAAGCTTGAAACTCTACTATGCAACACTAAACGTGGCTTGAAACCCTAATTTTAAATTCCAAGACAGTCTGGAAACCCTAACCTTTGTTAAAACCATAACCCAAGCTTGAAGCTAGAGGTACAACAATGAATCGATTAATCGTCAACAAATACATTTTCCAATTAAACGACAACTATTTTGCTCGTTGATTAATTGTGCAGAGGCCTGGTTGAACTTAAAATTGTCCAAATCCTCTGAATTTTAGCTTCTCAGCCGTCGTACTTCATGAAGGCAGACTGATTATCTTTGTGTTTAATCAAATTAAGACATTGGCAAACATCTGCTTTTACTTTGGAAAACAACGATCACCATTTTTGCCCATTTTCTGACATGTTACGGACCAAACCAGTAGCTGAATTATAATCAATTTATGTTTGCGCATTTTCTGCACTGTCAATTTGAAATGATGTCCTCTTTTTCAATAAGGGGATGGACATTTAAAAAACATTGTTTTTTTTTTTTTATCCGATTCATCAATGAATTGAAAAAAAACATTGACAGATTAATTGATTATGAAAATAATTGTTACTTGGAATCCCTAGCCCTGGCTCGAATGCATTGTTACTTCTTGTTGTTGTTGATCCCAATTAGGAATGTTGTTATATTTCTTAACTTCTTTCAAAGAAAACGTTTGGACCCAGGTGCATTCTAGCTTTTTAAATTTTAAAAATGAACAAAACAACAACACCAAAACCAAAACCAATCTCTGGCTGGCCGTTTTGCTCGTTCGGCGTCCTTGATAGCGGATCGTTTGGACTGCTACCGAGTTGACGTTCGCACCTCAGCTGAATGCCGAAGCTGAGAGATCTCTCTGCTATTAAAATAAAAAACAAACAGAGCCGATTAATTTATGCCCCTTTGTCATTGTCGTATTATAAAAACAACATGCCACGTTTATATCAGCGAGAGTGATGGCCTCGTCGGTGATGTCATAGACGGCCTGCAGGCTTGACGTTGCAATCTTTACACGCTCGCTCCTCGCATTTCCTACCGTGCTCACGCACGTGACTGCACACACGCGGCTTTTTTTTGCCTCCCTTGCTGGACTTTGTTAGCAAAATCTGTCAGCTTTACTCCCAAAACTCCACATTGAAGTTCACACGATATAGTTATAATTATTAATAATAATAATTATTATACCTGTCTTGAAACCTATCCCTTATTTTAAACCCTAATCCAGGATTGGAACCCGATTTTGTAAACCTAACCCAGGATTGAAACCTTACTTTGAAACCCTATCCCAGGCTTGAAAAACTAATTTGAAACTCTAACATTGGCTTTGCAACCATTTCCAACCTTAATTTTTAACTCCAGCAGGTTGAAGGGTCAACAACCACTTAATCGATTAATTGTTCTTTCCCCCCCCCCATTAGTTTTGGGAAATTAGATCTTTCCAAATGTCCTGAAGTGCTGTTTTGTTACCAGAATAACGCCACCTGCTTGGGTGAAGCTTAACTTCTCATAGCTGACGTCAGGTTGGTCTTCTTTAAACAGCAAACTAGTTTTGAGTGAACATCATTGAGTAGTACACCGCATTTGTGCATCTATTAATTCAAGGCGTGACTGATCAACAATCACTTCTGCACAATCGACCAAATTCTTAACGATTAATGAATTCACAAATAGATTATACTGTATACTCTGACGTGTTTTTCGGTATCGTTAAGTCAGCGAAATAATGATCTGGGATATTAAGATGACTATTTTACACCTGTTAATATTTCCCTGCAGAGATATTTTTACACCCTATTCCTTTTTTTTTTGGAATACTTAATTCTCATTGACAAAATACCAAATATTTCAGAGACTCTTTGCCACAGCCGCTGTCAGATCACATGCAACGTTTCTTGTCCGGCAGCACTGGCCCGTCGCCCTGTCGCTTCTAAGCTGAGGAGATTTAGGCGGCAGCTGCGTCTCGGGCTCAAAGAGACGGGCGACGGAACGCTGGCGGGGGGGGGAGAAGACATGATGTAATCACAGAGATCAAGACTTTCAAGTTGTCTGGCTGAGGAAAGTGGAGGCTGCATATACGGCCAGAAGTGATGCATGTGACACTTCCAAAGAGAACAATGACCGCACTTCTAACAAAGCAAAATAGGAATCTCGCAGATTTCTCTTCATGTATTGGATTCTCACATAGGGTAACATAAAGTGTGATTCCAGACAGGTGGTTTTTACTCCAGAACCTCAGCGGGGGCCTCGAGTGACAGTGCCACTTCAAAAGCGTCTGTAAATGTGATGTGCGACTGCCAGCGTCCACGTCCCCGCTGATGTGTAACTAAGCTTCAAACTTTTTTAGCTATTGACTTATTCATCGCCGTCTCTTTACATATTTCACATGGCGCGCTTTCTTACGTGCATTTGGGCACCCAGTCACCTTCAAACCCGGTGGAACCGCTAAATTTGAATGCCCCCCGAGATGGTATGATTACGAATTAGAACGGAAGTTTGAGAAAACGGTGCCTTTCAAAACCCGGAAAATAAAACACACTCTTATTCAAAGCTGTATGGTATATGGCATTATAATTTTCATTCAGGAGGTCTTCGGTTTATGTTTTAGTTCCATTACTACTGTGGTCAAAATTGGCAAATACAACCCCAATTCCAATGAAGTTGGGACTTTGTGTCAAACGTAAATAAAAACAGAATACAATGATTTGCAAACCATGTTAGACCTATATGTAATTGAATACAAAAATAAAAATACAAAAATAATAAAATTCTAAAAACAAATTTCCAAGTCAATGATTATTTGCTAAAAACAATCAAGTTTATCAGTTTGAACATTAAATATCTTGTCTTTGTAGTGTATTCAATTCAATATAGGTTGAACGTGATTTGCAAATCATTGTATTCTGTTTTTATTTATGTTTAACACAACATCCCAACTTCATTGGAATTGGGGTTGTAAGTCGGAATGCGCCATAGTCTATCACTCACCTATGCTAGTAGTTAGTAGTTAAGTCATATTTGCAGTACAGTGAATGTCCGCTATTTGTGTGGACTCGGGACGGCGCCCTGCCGCAAAGAGCGAGAATCTGCGAGTCATTGACGCCCCTGGTCCATTGCTTGACGGACCATCATAGGCATCGTTTCTGGCCCCTTGCATCACCTTTTTGTTTCATCAATCATTCGGTAGAGATTGTAGCCACTTGTGATTGTAACGATTGCACTTTGATTTGTCGCATTAATACATCAGCTTCTCGGTGCCAGCCAGTCTTAATCTCACAAGCATTGACAGACATTAATCATCGAAACAGCGCTCCCGAGGTAATTAACACCTCGATTATAGACAGTTAATTATCACGCTGGAGGACGTGCCGATTTTTCTCCGATTATATATCAGCGAATCTCTGTCTTGGTCATATTTTATGGCAAAATAAGCAACTTTTAAATCTTGGCTCCAGCAGATTAGTTTCCTCCTCCCCTGTATTTCTTCTTTGCAGTCAGTGCTGCGCCTTTTCATTCAAGAATCAAAAGATCTTGATGGCTTGACAGGACGGGCCCTAGAAGCTCGCAGTCTCCCCCCAGACCCTCCCTCCTACCCCCAACTGACGAACTGTTATTTGCCCCATTTTCAGGGTTTTCCATGGCAACTTGGATCCGGTGAGCAGGAGGGAGGTCTCCAGTGGAAGCGGAAACGCTGCTGCGGCTGTCGGCTAGCGAGCAGACGCAAGACAGAAGGGAGCGTTAGAAGGAAAGTTGCCGTTTCCATTTTAGTGTAAAGGAAAAAAAACAAAAACATAATATATATATATATATATATAATGAAAATTGCTGCAGTTCACAATCCCGATTTTGATTACATATCGCTGAGTGACACTCATCAAAGTGTCACCCCTAGGAGTTCCTCAGAAGATGTGACCCACATTTTGCTCTATTTTAAAAGGTCTAAGGGCTAAAAACATGGGGGTCGCTCTCCATTTTGGCATAGTTCTACATCTAACGCATCCATCTTAGGGGGAAAACTAGACAATGTTCCTGCAACTTGGCTCTTACTGTTTACATCCTGTTTCAATTTTTCGCGCATCCTGTTGAGGTGAGAAACTAGTCAAGACTACCACATCCCATTGAGACAGGAAACTCGTCAGTTGTCTGGCGTCTTTGCACTTGCTATTTGCTTGCCGTTACGACATCTACTGTATGTCTGTTAGGCAGGAAACTAGTTGATGGTCCTGAAAATTAGCTCTTGCTGTTTACTTCCTGTTTCAACATCGACTGCATCGCGTTTAGGCAGGAAACTAGTCAGTGGTCCTGCAACTTGACTCTTAGTGTTTACGTCCTGTTTCAATGCCTGGCGCATCCTGTTGAGGCAGTAAACTAGTCAAGTCCGCCGTATCCTGTTTTAAGTATGGAACTAGTCAATGTTCCTGCAACTTGACTCTCACTGTTTATTCCCTGGTTCAATTTCTAGTGCATCCTGTTAAGGCAAGAAACTATTCAAGTCTGCCGTATCCCATTTGGGCAGGAAATTGGTCAATGGTGTGGCAACTTTGCTCTTCCTGTTTACTTGCTGTTACAACATCTACCACCATCCTGTTCAGGCAGATAACTAGCCAGTGGTCCTCCAATTTAGCTCTCACGGTTTACTTCCTGTTTCAATATCTACCTCATCCTGTTTAGGCAGGAAACTAGTCAGTAGTCCTGCAACTCAATGGTCATGCAACTTTTCCCTGACTATTTACATGGGTTAGGTTTAGACATCTACTGTATCCTGTTGAGGCGGAAAACTAGTCAATGATGCCTCAAACTGTTAACTTCCTATTTTGGCATCTAGCTCCCGTTTAGGTGTGAAACTAGTCAATGGTTCTGCAACTTAGCTATTACTGTTTACTTCCTGTTTCAATGTCCCATAAGGTTCTACGAATTTTCCTCAGATGATGTGACCCAGATTCCCCTCTCCTTTTTAAGGTCTTGGCCTATAAACATGCAGGTGTCTCTCCATCCAGTCCTTGTGTTTCAAAGTAGAGAGAACCTGGAAAGCCCTGGTGTCATTCCTTGTCATGCAATTGCCCGCATGGCTTCCCAGGACTCAGCCCTCTTCCCTCTTTGTTTCCTCCTCGCCGACGTGGAGCGACAAGACAACTTTAAAGTCGGGTTACACTCGTTCTTTCCGTAGGATTACACCGGAATCCCAATGGTTTTAAACAGTCACACTCTGCCACTCAAAGCCAGACATTTTTCTTTGCAGCGTCTATTAAAGGAGCTCCGCAGTGACAAGTGAAGCGTTTTGCAGCACCGGAATGAGGGGATACAGAGGAGATTCTCTCCACCAACAACCCCCACCCACCCACACCCCCCTCACTTTATTTCCCCCAAAGTTCCAGGGTCGTTTCGTAGCTTTTTGTCACTCTGTTTAGAAATACATTCACAAATGTGGCTCAGGGATACAACATGCCACAAAGGATCACAAAGCAGCTTACGGTCGGTACAGAAGCAACCTGAGGGATGCAATTAGGGAGTAGTGTTTAAATGCATTTCCTTCCTCCATCAATGATTGGGAAAAATGCATGACGATGTTAGAAACTATGTGGGTTTTCCCACCATAAATTCACCCATCATGTGACGATAAGCGTTACAGAAAATGGATGGATATTTCAACCATTCTTTTCATTAGCTGACTTATTTAAACAAATGAAGCGAGTGCCTGAGGCTCTGAGCTAAAATCCTGCTAACACCGACTTTGAATACGTTAGTCCTTAGTGCAGTAGACTTTAATTTGTTGAAAGGGTGAAATGACATGCAAACTTTCCAAGCCTGGGGAACCACACTCCATTCCCTTTCTACCATACATTTTCAAAATGGTCCTGCAACCCTGGTCTCACTGTTTACTTCCTCTTTCAACATCTTCCGCATCATGTTTAGGCAGTAGGCTAGTCAGTAGTTCTGCAACCCAGTGGTCCTGTAACTTTGCTCTTTCTGTTTACTACCTGTTTCAATGTCTACCGCTTCCCGTTTAGGCAGAAAACTAGTCAATGGTCCTACAGCTTGGCTCTTGCTATTTGCTTCCTGTTTTGACATCTACCACATCACATTCAGGCAGGAAACTAATATACTCCTGTATGTCTACCACATCCCTTTTTCAGCAGGAAACTAGTCATTAGTCATTGAAACATTACAACTTTATTTCAACTTTAATTTGGTTTCTCGTGTTACTTTTTTTTAATCAATATATTTCGACTTTTAAAATGATAAATATTGAAGACCTTGCACCTTCAACTCTGTCCTTGTAAAAAGTCTTTATTTGAATGATTTTGTTTCTTTTCAGTGTGCCCCTTGTAGTCCTTTGTTAAAGCCAAATACTGTCTAAAAACAAACAACAACAGAAATCCTCTCAAGCGTAAACGTGTTCCGCCTTCCGAATATTTGCATCCCCCAGTGCGCTCCACCTTAAGAGCATCTCGCAAATGGCCTCGGCTGTCAGGTCTACTGTTTATCTATTTCTTCTCGCACTCCCAGCTCATTACTGAACGCTCGGTGCGAATATGGATCCATTCCACGACGATTCATCACTTCTGACACGTACACACTGTAATCTATTTTAAACAGCAGGCTATGATGCTGATGATGCACGGCAGAAGAGGGGATATTCTCTGCACATTTATGAGCGTGTATATTGATCATCAATTTTCTCCCGCCTCCCTCACCGTTGCGCTGTTTTCCCAAGGCCTTATACGCATTCTGCTTTATGGCGTATTGACAACCCGAACGTGTTCGACTGGAAGGGCGCTAAATTGAAACATGATGACGGAGACCCTTCTAATAAAGGCCACTTAGTGCAGCACCAGTGGAGACGAGTAAGTAGCGGCAAAACTTTGTGTCTATTGATCCGTCGCGGTAGAGAGGCATCCCAGTTTGCTAGACTGGGTTAGGGGAAAAATGATAGCAGCTGTCTTGTTTAACCTTTAAGGCCGAAGCAACAGATCAAAACATTGAGTAAAAAGTACGTTAGGCGACATGGTGTTTTCTTGTCGACGACAGATGGCATCCGAACATTTGCGAGCATGGCAGTCGCATTGTGCATCACGGCTCAGTATTATTTTATGTAATTACATCATTATAGATTTTCCAGAGTTGAAGAGTAGAGATGCAAAGTTTTCAACTGTTGTTTTATAACGCCCCAATTCTTTTTCAATTGTCTTGTTTTGTGTTTTTAAACATTGAAAATTATGCCGTTCAATGTCTCATGACAAAAGAAATCAAAAATGTCGAGTAAATTTTTGGCTCATTAAAGTAGCAAACCTCAGCCAGATATCACACTCGTGGCATTCTTTCCACAATGGAAATCAAATATTCTTCAGAAACTCTTCCCAACTCTGTTGTAGATCTTCCTATAAGTGTGTGGCACTAAGAACAATATTTTAAGCACATCATTTTTCAGTTTTGGGTAACCTTTTTTTGTTTTAACCTCTTGTAGTTCACACTTATCTTAGTTTTTACTATTCAAGCTATTCATCGGACTTAAACTGCTTGACTTTGTTTTAAACAAAACAAAAAACCAACAACTTTTAACTTTTTCTTCCCCCAATTCATTTTTCATGCAGATATGCAATGATGGTGCTTTTTTTTTGTGCCAGTTAAAATAGTTTCTTCTGAAAGTTGCCCAAAAAGAACCCAAGCTGCCATTTCCTTCACTCTGGTGCCTCAGTGGCAGCAAGCCTGTGAATTCCTGACCATCCTTTGGAGATATCCACGGCCTTTCTTCTCACTCCCAGCCCCTGTTGCCGACAATTTCAATCTGCATGCTGGTTTGAAGGAGCTGCCAGGTGCTGCCGGCTCCAACCATATGTCCTCTGACACCGCCGAGGGGTGAGGGAAGAGGGCGGGGGGTCCGGGATCAAAATCTGGAGCTACCTCTAAGAACGATCCTCCGTGAAACTCAGCTCCAATGACACGCGACTCTAACCCGCCGGAAGCTTGTCTCTGACCTTTCTAGCCCCGAGCAAAGGTTCCGCGGCTTCCGCTTCACGCTCGGGGCCGACGACGGATCCCATTTCGGGGAACCAGTTGGCTCGGCACGGCGAGGTGAAAATCTGTCACTCGGTTACAGTCGAGTCCGAGTTTATTGTGTTCCCATATTCGTCTGTTTCTGATCCAGGGATGCGATTTTGTGTGGATTGTGCTCACGCTACCCCCAGGTGGGGGCTGTGAGCCTGCTGATAGTCAAGCTTGTGCACACGCAGAATGAAAGACTTGCATCAGAGTTTGAGAAGCAGTATAAAGCAGAGTACACACGTACCTATAACCGTGCCAAAGTTTGAGCTTCCCTCCCCCCCCCTCCCTTCTGATCAAAGTCAGCAAATCCCCGATGATCGGATGTCTCTAAACGATTATCCTGGCCAATTATCCTGTGGTGTGCTGGAAAGGACTTTTTGAAGTAGTAAAGATACAGTGGTGCCTTGACTTAGAAGTGCCCCAACTTTTTCAAGCTACAAGCAGTCACTTGGTTGATTTTACATGTTTTTTTTTCTTTAGCTTTGTTTTGCAAGCCAACATTTTTCTTATGAGCTTGCTTTACGTACACCGTCGCTCGAGTAAAGTGGGGGGGAAAAATGGTGCAATTATGGCAGTGAATGCCCTCGCATGTGGGCAAGGAGAGCCACAGTCGGTGGTGCACTTTCGGCCGTCTTTTGAAAGAGAGAAAACGTCAAACACACAAATAAAAAATGAGAACCCTCACAAGGAGCTTCTGTAAGCCACAACTCACACCCAGACGCTCACACGCAGACTAACCGGCAAAAACAATTCCAGCTCCTGACGTCACTCACTAGACCACCGTCCTTAAAGGCACACAGGTCTTAACCCAATCTTTTGGTCTTTTAGCACATTCTTATGTGATTTCCACACATAAAAATTCACTTTAACTCAAAGTTCGGTGAGGATAGGATGTTTCAGTGTAGACTTGGGGGGGAAATACATCTCTATAGTTTCATACCCTTCAACTATTTTAATTCAGTTTAGGAATTGTATTCAACAATTCAATATCTCCTGAACAATTTGTCTCTAATGACTGTAACGTACACAGTTTTGTAAACATTGAAGACGATTTCGAGTACATTAAACCTTTTAAGGAACCTAAAATACAGGTTTTTGCACTGTGGGAGAAAAGCCGCAGTTCTCACATGAGACACTCTGCTTCCCACATTAAGAATATTTTGTGCCCTTTTCCAGACCAGAGCTGTGCCCTGAAGTCACCAGGACGGTGAGTTTAGCGGAGACACGCTTTTAAAATGAGAGAATAGGAGCTCCTCATCAGCCGTCACCTCTGTGAGATGAAAAGGCCTCGCAAGCGGTTCGCCACCCCGCGAGACCGAGCTCAGCTGCCTTGAGACATGTTTGACAGAAGTGGCAGGTACTTGACCTTTTTCTCTGGCTTTTGCGGCGCCTCAGGCGGACCGCGGTCGCCACCGCCGCCTGTCCGAGTCTGTGTATTTGTATTTATTCAACGTGAAAACTGTCAGATAAAACAACTGTCAAAGATGTACCAATAAGACTGTTGTCCTCAGATACCGCTGCTATAGTCTATATGTCTGTAATGTGTTTAATATCAATAATTGTGGGGGGGGGGGGGAAGATTGAGTGCCAAATACAAACCAGACTTTCTGTTCTGTCCGTTTAGCAGCAAAAAAAAAAAAGCTTTGCCTTGATAGCCGGCTTTTGCGTATCCATTGGCCACAGTTAGACTACTCTAAATTAAGGATATTAGCTTTCGGGTAAAATTTCAGGATGAAGTAAAAAGGCCCCTATATAACCTATGCAGGTGAACTTAATTTGTCCACCTGTTCGATGTTTCAGTACATTTTTCACAACTTGTGAAATCCCCAACAGGTGTTTGATTCATTATTGGACCTATACATCTGCAATACGTCCACGTCTACGCCTTTCTGTGACTCCTCCGGTCTCTGTATTTCTGTTTCAACCCGCTGAGGACAGCGGACAGTGACACCTGTTTGAAGCCTCGCAATGGCGACGTACTGCGACCGATTGTTATTTGTCATCTCGGTCTCATGATGAAGACGACTGTTTAAATACAAATTCTAAATGACACAGGAAATCTATTGGTCAGTTCATGGCTCAACCACCCAATAACCCTAACTTTTTGTGAGTAGTGTATATTGCCGACGTTAAGAAGGGAACCGTGATACAGTTTCATGCAATAATGCCCACTGATGTCAAAAACAATAACATTGCTGTCCTTTTTTTTTGTTTTTTTTTCCAGTTAAACAGCCGCCATCAGGTGGTTTAAAAATAAATTACGTTTCAGACTACCAAGTGGGATCTATAATGTCTATCAAATTGTACTGTAATGGCAGTAATGTGTCCAATATCCGTAAAAAGAGTTCTTGCTGCGGCATCAGGAAATAATTTGGTAAAAAAGCTAGCGCACCAAATACAACACAGACACAGATTCCTGAAGTTTGTCCGCTTTAGCGCCATAGAAAATGCTTTGCCTCGTTAGCTGGCTATTGCATTCTAATATAGAGGCCACAGATATAAAGCCGATATAAACATGAATCTCAATTTATTTTTACAGTTTCATGTAAAGTCATCACTCTCAAAAAGATCAAATCAACATTTTTCGTCCATTTTCAGTTTCAGTTTCAGCGCTATAAAGTTGCACCTATGCGTTTCTGTCACTTCAGCAGCAAAAAATAAATAAATAACAAAATTTTAAAAAAAAGCTTTTTTAAATTTCATTTAGTTAGCTGGCGGCTGTATTTTGATGTAGAGGCCACAGATACTGTATATGACTGACATTAAGTTGCACATAAAGTTGTCAATCAATTCAACAGTTTTTGCCCATTTTCAGTTCAACAGCTGCAATCAGTGCGGCTTAAAATGAATCGCGCTTCCAACAGTAAAGAAGACCTACAATGTCCATAATAGTGTACTGTCATGTTCAATATCAGTAAACATGGTCGAGCTCTTTCCAAGGCAGAAAACAGAAACAGGATCCTCTGCAGCTCTGTGGCAAAAAGTACATTGCCTTGTTAGCTGGCTGTTGCATATTAATGCAGAGGCCACCGATATGGTCGAGTGAAGGGATCGCTCAGCCGCAAATAAGTAAAGGCGAAGGCGGGATGGCAAGTTTTTTTTCTCTCTCTCTCTCTCTCTCTTTCTCTGTCTCTCTCACTCTTGCTGATGCATCACGAAGATGAGGGCATTACAACAACATCCTCGGGGGCCAAATGAAGGCGGGCGTACAGTGGCCAACGCGGCCGGGGTCGTCTACTGTACTCCGAGCTCGTGTTCCGCATCAGCCGTCGGTTTGCGGGGAAGGCGGCAAAATTTTTGACAGCCTTGACGTGCATTTCCATTTTTTTCATTTCCCGTGTACTCCTCTCTGCTAACAATAGGCGAAATGTCAGCATACTTTCAGGCGGCTCTAAATTAAACATTCAACTTTCCTGGGTACACACTTATCGAGTTGTTCTTTGCCGTTCCGTTTCACCTTTTCCACTTCTTTTCAATTTTTCCACCAAATGCAGCACATTTTTATGAATTTCTTTATTTTTATGCACAAAATCCAAAACATCAGCATTCCGACTTTCTTGCCCGGTCAGGTGTCACATGCCTGTATTTGCGTAATGGTCAAGAAAGTCGAGTTAATCCGGGGGGGGGGGAGAAGAGGCATATTTTATTAATGGTTACTATTAATATTCCATCGCAGTGGGTGTGTTTCTTTTTGCAGAAGCATAATGAATAACTGAACACCTCCATCATAGCAGGCTCCTGGGCATGAATATTCAGGCCCCGGTGAGCTGAGAGCTCCTGCACATTGGAAACACATCCTACTCGAGCTCCAATTTTCTCCCGGGAGCACCAGAGGGAACGGTCGCCTTTTTCGATCAAACGTTTGGCCCGCCATTGTAGTGGGAATAATCGATTCCTCTTGTGGGGCTTTGCGTGGGTATTTAACAGATTGATTAATCGCAAGCCCCTGGGCCAATACGGGATTGATTAGGAGTGGTCAACGTTGGGTCACGTCGTGCAATCAAAAGCTGGCGGGGTCAGAGGCCATCTTGTTTCTAATCACCACATTTTTTAAAGTTGGTTTTATACCTTATGTTGCTATTGTATACCGTTGCGTAACAACATCACAACACCACCACCTCAAATTCATGTTCAATTGCTAATTTAATCTGCAAAAAAAAATCATTAATAATATTAGAATATGGCGCCAGTGGCAGCCGTCCACATCAAAGTCTGTGCTCACACCGACTCCCTGACCAGACAAAAAGCATTTTATTCCAAATAGAACACTGTCAACAAACCCATTCATTGTATATGTGCTAAGGGGCGGGACCCCGGAATGCCATGTCGCATCTTTGCGCGACGCGGCAGGAGGGTGTTTGGTGCAACGGAGGCACACCCCCAAATAAAAAAAGATTCTATTGGAGAGAGTACGGTGTGAAAAGGCCTTAAGTTAAGTCAAGTGTGCACTATATCAAGTCAAAGTCGAGTCTGGGTTTTAGCTCGGCAATTGCCGACTTGAGTCAAGTCATGTGAGTCGTGTCCTCCACCTCTGTTTGGTTGTACCCACTTATTGTCCTCGGGCTGTCTGGAGCTTTTTCCGCAAATTTGTTTGTCTTCGCACGTGGCGTCGCCTCTAAACTCTGCAAGTGTCTCTCTCTTTACTGGCAGACTGTTCAATAATGTCCCGTTGGTACTATTCAGCAGATCTGACAAAACCAGCATAACGTGTGGTGAAAAGATTCTTACACGATAGTTAATAAAGAAGGAAGACGACAGAGCAGACATAAAGAAGCTGCCATCGATACAAAATATGGAGGCATGCAAAAATTACAATTCCAGCCAACCCTCCACTTGGGCAATAAATAAGTCAGCTGTTTGTCTCTTTGGATTTGTGATAGCGACTGCCGCTGTGTTGTGACCATGTCTTTTCTTTAGCTTTATTAAAGGTTAGGTCTTCGAATCTGAAATAGGGTTTCATATTAGTGTTTTATGTGAAGGGTTAAACATTGGGTTTCAAATGAGGGTTTCAAGATTGGGATAGGGTATAAATTAGGGTTTCAAATTGGAGTTTTAAATCTGGGTTAGGGTTTCAATCGTGGGTTAGGCTTTCAAGTTGGGGTTTCAAATTCGGGTTTCAAGCCCTGGTTAGGGTTTAAAGCCTGAGTTGGGGTTTGAAAATGGGGTTTCGGGCCTTGGTTAGGGTTTAAAATTAGGCTTCCCAGAAAGGTTAGGTTTTCAGATTATGTTTTCAAGCCTGGATTAGGGTTTGAGGTTAGTTTTTCAAGAAAGGTTAGGGTTTCAAACCAAGGTCATGGTTTTAAATGAGGAGATTTGAAGTGCAAGTGACTTTCCGCACACCCTGTACCATCGGTTGCCACAGAATCGGCCTGTATTCCCGCCTGACAATGTCCTGTTGGGTTACCCGGGTGACCTTCCAGAGGAGACGCGATGATTCTTTCGAGACGGAGCGCCATGAAGAAGACCATATTATGCGTAACACTGAACTTTGCAAGGACTCCATACTCAGTGGAGAGCCGGAGTCTCCTCAGCGACCCCCTCGCCTTCCTCCATGTCCTTGTGTTGTCTAGTCAACTGCTTTCTGCCGAGACGGTCCGCAGAGAAATATACGACTGGGCCGCATATCACAGCCATCCATCAGCCCGACTCTCCCAAATGTGGCGGGCGCTGTTATGAAAGCGCCACCGTCGTATATCAAATTATTCTACAGACAAATCAAAACCTCACACAAACACTCTCACTTGGGGGCACTTGCCTCGACACGTTTTGGCCCAATTTTGTTTTCGGTGTGCAATACGCACCGCACATGCTAATGCCTCAAAGGCACAATTCAGATTTGAACACAAACGATTTAGGTTACATGTCAATGCAAACGTTTAAGCTTTTATACCTGGTTGTTTGGTTGGTTAGCGAAAGTAATACTTTTATCATTGGTTGTTTGGTTAGTTGGTTTGTTAGGAGATTGGTTGGTTAGACCGAATTATTTCATTCAGTAGTTACCGTGGCCCCCCGACCCATATGCATACGCTGACACTTAACGTATCCCTTCGAAATATGGATTCCTGCCGGTAAGACAGATGCCAGCGACTCTGTGTTGCGAAACAGCGTGGCGGCATGAAGCTCGAGGACAAGTGGCTCCCTTTCTGCTCCGACTGGACTCGAGTTAAAGCGATTGGGTTTGATAGACCGAGTCCAGAAACGCTATGAACCTTGACCACTCCCTTGTGTGCAGCCTGCATTGTTGTGGCAGACGCTTCACAGGCTGGAGACCATGCAGCAATTAAAATCACAACCGTCTTTGGTGTTTGTATTGGATTAGATTTCGGTAGATTGAATCAGCATCTGATGTTGATTATTGCCTCTCTCAGCATCCTGGTAGGCTACATGTGCCTCTTATACAGTAAAGATGGCTGTCCTATCTTGAGTTCTTGTCCAAATTAGTTGGTTTGTATTCATATAATCTTTAAATTGTATAATCTTTAGACAATATTCATGTAATTTTTAAATTGTGTACCAAATCTTAGCATATCGATTAATAAATCTGTACAAACACAAGAGAGTGCTGATATGTTGTTTTTGTTGTTGTTTTGGACTGCCCGCGTGTCGCCCATGGCGCCCAGCGGCACAAGCAGTAACAGCGGCAATGCTACTAACCTTTGCTGTCTCCGTTCGAGTCAGAAAAATAGGGATTACCACCCGGGGGGCAGGGCTAATGACTGCCATGGCCGCAGAAAGCCGATTTAGTGAGACTGCGGCAGGGAGGCGTGAAGCCAAAATCTCCTACTAAGACCCAGTTTGAGACACTTGGCCTTATCGTCTGCTTCCTTCTTGAGAGAAAGTTGTAAAAAAATCAAAAGGCGTATGCAATGCATGCATTCTCTCACTGTATATTATATCACCATTTACACAAAAGGATTGTGAGGTTCTGAAGTATCCGTAGCCCTTTGACTATTGTGCTTCAATGCTGCGTCTTCTCCCTAATGCTGCGACGTCTTCAATGTGATGCTTTCAAAAGTTAAAATTCCCTCACGATCTGCCACTTGCTACAACTGCCGCCGAGTCGCTCAACATAGACTGGCTAACGGATTAGCCAGGTAACAGCCAGTCGAGACTGCACACTCACTAATTTCCTCCGACCTCCCTCAACAGGCCAGGCCCCCGCCTTTTAAAGTCACACATTCAGTCGCCGATAGTCACAGATACTACAGTACTGTAGAACGCGAGGAGGGTGACCCCCAAGTTGACAAAAATAATATCTACACCTCACATGCATTTATTTTGGAATTATAAGCATGAAGCTTTACAAAATATATATCAAAAATGGGGGATATAAGTGCGCACACATCCGAAGACTATAGTGGAAACTGGTGTTTACACATACAAAGACTGATTTCAATTGGGGTTACACATTCAGCGACTATTGTGGAAAGTGGTGGGTACACATGCAAAGTCTAGTGGGAACGGGGGCTTACACATGCCAAAAGTCTCTTTTGTGGCATGTTTAAGGAATTAATACCCACGGGGGTGAATGCAGTGTGAGCGGTTCCAGCAGTCTTTTTTTAGATTCCAGTCTGCGCTATCGAGAGGCTTCAGCTCCGTGACATTTAACAATATCTGATCTAAGGGCGTTCTTATCGTTTACTGCCGCTTTTCTTACTCTCTCTATTTTCTTTTGTTCCCCCCGCCACCCCCGACTCTTCCGCCGTCAGTGTCGCGTTCCGCGGTTCCCCTTCCTGTCTAAATAGCACGTGCGCATGCAAGAGCACCGCATGCGGCGGCGCCTTATTGATCGGTGTCGCGGCCAGCGGAGAGGACTCGTGGAAAAGTTTGTACAATTGATCTCGCACATCTCGCCTTATCCCTGTCTTTTCTGTTTTTTGGGGGGCACATTTTCCTTCATACATGCGTATTCAGTATGTGGTAAAGGCAAATTGGAGCTGATTGTGTTCCAAGTCTTTCATTTTAATTGTGGTGGTGCACCCAAAAAAAATAAATAAATTAATTTAAAAAAAAAAAAAACAGGCTTTGCTGCTTTTTACCCATAGAACATGTCTCAATGGGACGTATGGATGTTGCACAATGTGCAGATGAGCGCACTCCGGAATGAACTCTCCACGGGATTTCCAGCACGCATCGTTGTGCACCGCTATACGGCATGGGAATGCCCAGGATGCTGACTATTTCTTTGCCTCACTGCAGTTTGGAACTCTCTGGCTTGATCGGGTGGTGTGTGTGTGACACGGCCTCGAAATTCGAGACACTGCCTGCTGCTTAGAAGGCGTCACTGTTGGCTTTCAAGCACTGACATTTCAATGCTATGTTCACTTTTCAGCAATCTTGTTCAAAAATAAGAGCAAATGGAGTTATGCTTGGATGTAGGCCATAGCTGTGATTGCAAAGTAGTTGTTGACCTACCTACCCACCTACCTACCTACCCTACCCCTAGCAATTACCTAGTTACTCTAAACTATCCTAGCATACCTACTTACCCATCTGGAGTATTTTGTACAATATCAGAATTAGTAAGCGTGTGCTATGTGACTTTGTTTTTAAGTTTGAAAACTGTATATCACACGGCGGCGTTGCCTCTGCAGCCGCGTGATGCCTGACTGCATTTTCTCCAAAATCCTTGTATATTTGTGAAGGAGGCAAGTCTGGCGAAGGATTAGGGAGAGAACAGCAAACTGCCAAAATCTGCACAGGCTGTCAAGAGTTTGGAAAAGAAAGAGACAGGAGAGGGGAGGAAAAAATGTCAAGGAGGAGACTGCAAATGAGGCTTGTTTCAATAAGGGGATCGATGGGGATGCAGGAAAAGATGTTCTGCGCATCCATGGTAAGTGTCCATTGGCAAACACAAGACAGGAGGTTATTGAAGGGGATGTGTGTGTGTCTACTGGGGGCGAGCGGCGGGTATAGAGATTGTGTCACAGGAAATAAATGAGTTATTTTTTCCCCCCCACAAGTTTTCCTTCCCTCTGGTTGTTAGAGCTTCAGCGCAATGCACCCAGGTAGCAGCTATGAGAAACATGATGTATATTTCATTTCAAAATCAGCCCACTGGTATATTTATTCCAGTTCCTCCTGATGCCTTGATGATGATCACTCATGGCTACCGTACTGGTCGGGGGATCTCTACAGGCTTGATAATTATTTTTAGGCGCTTGCCCTTTGTGTTTGTTCACTACCCTGGCCCGGAACGTCTTTGAGAAGACGTGATCGTTGGGGACAGCCCTTCAGCAGTTGTCCATGTCACCGGGCCTCGTGGGGAGGATGCACTTTTCTCTGTGCAGACCAACCCTTACATCTTCCATGCTGATGAGCTGCTGAGGGTATCTCCCTTATCAACTCATGTCCTGCCATTAGCCACCAACAGCCTCCTTGGCTGGATTAAAAAACAAATTCATTTCACCTCGTGTGGCAACCAGTTGATGTGCTATGATAGTAAATGAAGCCAGATTAGCTAAAATTGTGGCTGTTTTATGTCACTAAATATTCACTTCGTAATTTAGTGAGTATCTTATCTTGGGGGGGAAATAATTGTTGAATTGAATCCTAACCCGATCATCGAAGTTGATTAATGTGTACATAAACCTACACTCACCCACAATTACAAATTTACATTATGTTCCTTTGTTTATGGGTCTGTCTCATTGAAATCCATTATTTTTCTCTATTTAAAAAAAAAATTGGAGTGGAATGAAGCAGTTTTGTTTGCATTTATAAGAGAGACAGTTGTATGCTGTATGTATTTTGTCCAGATCTCAGAACTGATATTGTCCATTTATACTTTCACGGTGTTTGATGACTACACACAGTTCTTGATGGTACAAATCTGTAAATAAAGTTTTGGGTTTATTTGGAGGTGTTATATCGATAATCCGTAGCGGGAAACCACAAAGAATGTGAAGAGAGGGAGAAGTGGAGGAGGATGGATGATACGACGAGGACAATGGCGACGTCTCTATTCGCCATGTCAATGTGTTCTAAAGCTGGCGAAGAATTCAAATTGATCTTAGGTGGTAACTGCAAACAAAATGTCGGGGGGCACTAATTTGCCAATCAGCCAACCGCATTAACCAAGAAGACCTAAAATGGAAAATTGCTATAAAGGCTAAGTAAGTACTCCTAGGCATGGGTCGGTAACCGGTTT
Source organism: Phycodurus eques (assembly GCF_024500275.1). Taxonomy (NCBI): domain Eukaryota; kingdom Metazoa; phylum Chordata; class Actinopteri; order Syngnathiformes; family Syngnathidae; genus Phycodurus; species Phycodurus eques. Next base: position 19,196,352 of record NC_084540.1, read on the forward strand.
TAAGGTATTCCACGGTTTTAAAAAGAGACGGTTTCACAACTTTCCATCAGTGGTCTGAGCCTTTTTTGTTAGTTTTTTCCCTGAGTCGTCAATGCAGGCAAAGTGACACGACTCCTCTCCCTTCCCGATCTTGGTGCGAGCAGTCAGTGAGCCCGACGACTTTTCCCCTTGTCAAAAAAGTCGGCTCTTTGGGAATGTTTCGGGTACCACCTTCGTAGAGGAAGGATATGCAAAACATGCTTACAAAATGTGGAAGGCAGTACTTCCTATACGTTCACTCTTCGACAAATTTAAGGTAACATTATACGTTACGTTTATATTACTATAACTCTCTTTTTTTCTTGAAATGGTTTCCAACCAGCTACGAGAGTTTGCATGTCTCTAATCGGTGAAATATTGTAACTACTATTGGCAGCTATCTAGCTAGCGATGAACTAAACCAAAGGGTGTCTCACAGTGGGTTGATTGTTTGCTCATTTAGTTTGGTGACTTTTTAACAATTGGAAAATCAAAACGAAACAACAACAAAAAATAAACACCACGACCATAACTTAACATGCCAGTGCATCACTTGGAACTAAACCCGGCCATTCCATCTCAGCTTCTTTTGTGTCCTCGCAGTTACTTTTTCCCCATGCCTGGAAGTGCTTGTCGGGGTGATGAGGGACCACAGTGCGCGAGCATTTGGCACTGCCACAGAAGGTATTATACACACCCTGCTACACTGCATGCCAAAGGAAAATACACTGATCCTCTGCGCTGGGCTTTATTAGATCCAGGCGTAGCGCGGTGTCGCTTGCAGCTGCTGTGCAGACTTGATCTAATCACACAGACTGAGCCACACACACAAGTTATATACAGGCACACTGGTCCTCGATTCAAATGGCAATAACCATACATACATTGGATGGCAGGAGATGTTTAAAAAAAAAAGCTAATTTTAAAATGTTTGCAATATGAATAATACAACGACTACGTAATTCAAATGAGACAATGGTTGTGGCATGTGAGTTAATTTAGTGTATAGATGTGACAATTGCTTGCTTGCATGTATAGATGCATAAATAGTCCGGTACAATTTGGTGTTCAACCAACATTTTCTGGTTCAAACCAAATCTTGTGAGACTTTAGTTCAATGAGGATTAACTGTCTTGTGTGTTTTCTTTGGTCTTATTTCGTTTATTCTTTTTTTTGTTTGTTTGAAAAAGTATCATGATAACAAACTGGAACATAGGCTACGTTCACACTGAAGGTCAATTCCATTTTTTTTCCTAACCCATATGTTACATGTATCTGGTTTTTATTTATTTCTCATGCGCAACGTGACATCTTTTGTGTCCATGCGTCTGACTTCACGCACTCATTCCTGTCCACATTACACGTCGCATTTACTTTTGTAATGTGACTTTATACAAAGATCGCCATCATGCCCTGCTGTGTGAACGTAGCCTTTAGTGTGACATTGGAAATGTTCTGGGCACTGAGTACAATAGAAGCAATACAATTACAGCAATATAAAAAGTCACTTCCTGGTCCCTCTCTGTTGTTTTGTTAGTGTCAAAGAAGTTTCATGTTATTTTAGTCTTTTTATATAGGAGTTAACTTCACTTGGCATATCATGTTGAAATGACATATTTTTTCCCAATTAATAATAGTTCCCAGGTGTCTAAATAAAACGTCTTTGGCATTTTTCCAAATACACAAGGAATTACAGAACACTTAGCATCAACCTATAACCTATAAAGGCTGAAATCCCTCGCTTCATAGGGAGGCAGTTCTGTCTCATGCAAACGCTCAATATGGTTTTGTTACCATGACGACAAGGGTTCGAGCATGCAAGTGCTATATTTAGTGAAGTTTCCAACCCCGAAAAAAAAAAAAAAAAAGTGACTAGCAACAAATCTCGTGAAATTGGCGACTTCTGGAGTCGGTCAGTCCTACATCAAATGTCTCCAGTTGGCTAAAAATGTCGCTGATCGCCTCTTAACTGGAACGCGTAAGAGGGAGCACATACTGTAACTCCGATTTTGACCTCCCTCCACTGGCTGCCTGTGCACTTTAGAGTTCATTTTAAGATTATTTTATTTATTTTTCAATCTTCAAATGGCCTCTGTGTGAGCCGCTCCATCTCTGCGCTCCTGCTTGTTGTCTCAGGTCAGCTGACCAGCTGCTTCAGGAGGTACCGAGGTCGAAGTTGAAGCTCAGAGAGGGGATAGAGCTTTTTGTGTTGCTGGTCCTACGCTTTGGAATAAGCTCCCGCTGCACATTAGTGTTTTCTCGCCTCTCCCGTCATGTTTCCAATCTAGTCAATTGTGTTGGGCTGTGGAGTTCCCACTAAAACTGGAGTTTCCTTCCTCAAAATTCAGCTCTTGTTTGTAAATTTTTTGGTACTAGCCACCTTACTGAGATCAGTTCTTTTAATTGAGTCGTTAGCCTCTGTGACAGTGGTGTCATAGTCGAGAATGTCTTTGGGATTCGGGTGAACGGAGGCGAGCGCACGTGTTGATTTGGATCCACTCGTTGCCCATTAAATGAAACCTGTCTTTGTGTGTGCGTGCGTGTTTGTGTGTGCTCGAGTGTAACTGTGTACCGAGGAGGAACGCCGCGTCTCCTGAGTCGGCGGCGTGTCTGCGCGGCAGCCTCCGCGCTGACACTGGCGCTACGACACGCTGCTCTGCAAATGTCACTCGCATCCAATTAAAGGGTCGACTGACGCCATCACCCCCCAACACGCACACCCGCCCATAAAAGTTTTTTGCTGTTACAACTTCTGTTTGGGTGGTCAATTGAGTGTCCTCAAAAGAAAAGGATAAGGAGACCTTTGGGGTTACCTTCCTCTCGGGCCAAATCTACGCTTGTTATGCATTTAAAGTTGTAGCCCGCCTACACACATTTGTCATATTTACGGGCTTGCAGCATTGTCAGCGTGCAGTTTGGCTGCGCTTGTCTTAGGTTTATTGGCCCCTGAGCAAATGCCGCGGTTCTCCATCATTTTACCCACACTTTTTGAGCACTATTGCTGTTCTCTGTGTTGTCGTCAGCAGCAGACGGTAAAGGCACAGTTGCCTTGGAGATTGAGGTGAGAAATTTGCTTAGCATTTAACACAGTCTCGGCACCTATATACAGTAAACAGCATATATACATAACTAATGTCTTCGCACCATTCCCTACCATTGTCTCATTTGTCACCAAAGATTCTGCCTCGTACACAGTGGCGACGTAACCCAAATTCGTACGTAAAACAGATGCTTCAATCTGTTTGCCAGCTTTAATGTAATCGAAAGTACTTTGAACACCGCATCACCACCAAATCCACTAGCTTAATGCTAACAATGGTAAACGCCATAAACGAGCCAACAGCTATTATGTATTTATTATTATTAATGAGCATCGCGATTACTGTCATTGCGGTTATTTGAAACATTCAAACAACTGTTACTCTAACATAAGCACACATAGAAATAGAACATCCACATACAGTACAACAGATTCTTTCAAGTACAACTTCTGCAGTTGAGCTTTTGCACTACTTTAGTGTAGTTTGATGACTGTCTACTTCTTCCTCGCATCGTCAGTCAACTCTACCTGTGTCACACTACTGCCACTGTCAGGTTAAGGTATGCATTGCAGAGGTGGCGGCACTCTGTGTGCAGCTTATAACCGTCACGAGTGGGAAAAGTTCAGATCGTTTTGTAAATTTAGTTGGTTCAGCTGAATGATTGGAGGATGTGGAGAGATGGATGCAAATTCATGACGTTATCGATTTAAAAAAAAAAACCACGAGGTCAGTAGTTTTCTTTCTTTTTTTCAAGTTTGTGTCTTAGAGTATTACGATTTTAGGCTTCCATACTGTATTGTCACAGGCTTAGTTTAAACGTTGGAGGTTGTACCGTATTAAGTGCGGAAGCTAAAAAGCCGAGGTCAGGCACGTCCGTGTGTTGAGAGCGGTGTCTCGTCTCGGCTCCCTGTCAGAAAAAAAAAAGAGGTTGTTGGCTGGGGGGGGGAACGTATGCACTTACAAATCCCTCCTTTCCCTCAACTTCCAACTTTCTGCTTGTCGTAATTGTGGCAGTCTGCCACTCTTAAAGGCAAGAGGACGAGTCGGTGGGGGTGGCATGCGGGGCTCGCTGTCTGTTCCCAGACGAGTTCCTAATTGGCGAGCTAATGACAAGAGGCGCAGCTTGGATCCGCAGGCACGTTCAACAGATGCCAGGTCCCGCTCCTGTCCTTTTCTGCGCGACGGAAAAACATGTGCACGTTCACACGCGCACAAAACTCATTAGCACGACACACTCTGCACCTCCAAATGAAAACATTCCAAATGATTTTAGCTGTAGAGTATTTCTGCTTTACTCCCCCTTTACTCTCCCCTCCCCTTCGACGTTTAAAAGAGGCCAGACCTTTTATCTGACCATCGGAGGGTTTTTAACTCCCTAAAAGCAATCTGATGTTCACTCCAGCATGTTCACTGTCCCACTCCGGTGACAGGAGCTGAACACTACATTACGGGCTAATGTTTGGCAGAAGGGTGGCTTCTGCACGGGTCAGCGCATAATGCCGAGGAAATGTTCCGTCTGGCGTTTATCCAGAGCTTTTCATTTGAACTATTCCAAGGTTTCCATCATTGTAAAGCCACGCATCTCTCCATTTTCAAAAGCACTTATCCTCATTAGAGTCATGGGTGAGCAGGAGCCTACCCCGATAGATAACAAATACTTAATAAGGTAATAATATGAGTACACGGTGTGCTTTAAGCTAGACAGTCCAAAATACCTCTTGGACACTTGTTATTGACCATAGACCACCGAGATACAGCTCTTCGACTTAATGGATTACAAATACATATGCAATAGTAAAGTACTATATGTGGTTAGGTCCTACAGTACATAGATGGAGTATTTTTATTTTCAGTATCAGCCAAACTTCAATGGAACAAACTTGAAGTATAAAACTAGAAGAAGTCTCTGTGGGGTCAAGAAGTGTCGGTCAACTGTCCGGCTGGTCCTCGGCCTCCGTCAGCCTCATCCATCAGCCTGCCTCCCTTCAAGGTGTCACGTCAGTCTGGTTGCTTTAGACAACAGACCGTTGACGTAATGAGTGTGGCGGTAGGATTGATTGAGACTTTGTTTCAGTGTATTCTGTTGAATTGCATTGTGTTTAGTTGGGGGGGATAAGAGACCCATGTGACTAAACTATGTTCAACATTGTAATTCAATAGGCTAAACAAAATAGACAAATAAGCTTGGATGATAGGCTCAAGGTCTTTCTAGCAATTGTCTTTTATTTGAACCCTCAATAGATTTGTTGATGTTGTACTGTGTACAGTATATTATTATTCCCATGTGTTTATAAAACCTGCATGTCCTCGCTCCTCTTCTTTGTCCTGCATCACTGTCTGTGTTATGCACAGTTAGATAACTTCACAGACTGTTAAACGTGACTACTTTCATGGTGTGTTGTGGTTCCACCAAGTTACTTTAGAATGGCCTGGTCAGCAACTTTTCCGACCAATTGCGCATGACTGTTGATGAATAAATTGCTCTTACTGGTTGGTTAGCCTCAGGGAAAGACTACAAGAGTCCCAAATCTCTGCAGAGCAGCAACATGAGGAACCCACTTGGAAGACAGATTGAAAGAGGTTCCCTGAGGAATGGGAAAAAGAACTTGATTCTTGCAAGAACTTAGTGAGGGTACAAGGTGTATCTGAAGAAAAACTTAAGGGTGGGTAAAGGACAGGATAGTTCAAAGAGCTTATCGAGTGTACAGGATCTATCAGAAGAAGAACTACTCAAGGTTTTGGGGCAGTTTGGAAGAAGTGTACAGGATGGGTGGATACATGAATTGAACAAATGTATAGGACTTGCTTAAACTAACTGAACAAGGTTACAGGATGTAGTAGAATAATTAAACAAGGTTACACATTGCAAAGGCAATACATGGTTACAGGAAGGTTAGGCAAAAACTAAAGGAAGGGTAAGCAAATACTACATAAACTATTCATCGGCATACACGAGGGTGCAGGATGGATTGGAAAAATTAGACAAGGGTGGAGCTCATGTTGGAAGATGAATTGAAGAAACCGAATGATGGTAAAGGACAGATTAGAACAACTAAACAAGCTTCCAGGACAGATGGGAAGGATAAAGGACAGGTTGGTAGATACACAAGTACAGGAACTGAATGAGGGTATAGGGAGGATTAAAATAATTCTAACAACAGATAAAACAGATACAGATAAAACTACATGAGGGGACAAGACAGATATCTAAACAAGGGAAGAGGACGGTTTGGAAGATGATCTAGATGAAGGTAGAGGACAGATTAGAAGACCTCAACTAGCGTACAGAACTAGATAAAAGAACTCCAAGAGTTTTTGTGCTAGTTGAACATTCATGCAACGCATTGCCTCAAATTCCTACTTGAGTAGGCAATGCAGTTTACTGGTAAAAGGGCATTCCTGACATGCAGAGGCATCTCTAAGTGACAGAGAAAATGCAAGGCGATGGAGAGACATGCTTTAGCTAATGAGAAAGCCTTGACGTGAGACAGTAATCTGGCCAGAATGTCAGATCGCTTTCACATGGGAGGGTTTGACGTTTTCCCAATTAAAACGTTGGTGCAAAGGCGGCTTCGACTGAACGCTATCATGAAGCTTTTATCAGTTCCAGACATTCTCAGGTAGGTAGTATTGATTTTTAAAAGAGTCGGTTTGTCTTCATTATGACTCGAAACATGTCATTCACGGATCTGTCGCGTCTCCGTTATCGACCGCGGCGACTAATTGAAATGGACGCGGAGAAAGTAGTCCTATGTTAGATCTTCATTCAGCGTAACAAAGCCCTGCTTCTTCTGCCTATCCCATCTGTTCCTGTTGTATCTGTCGCTCAGGTTGCGAGCGAGCTGCAAAGAAATGACCGGTTTCAAGAGAGCTTCCCTCTCCCACGCCTTTTCATTTTTATCACTTTTGTTGTTTGGACAGCTTATTGAAACCGTGATTTCCCAAACTGCGCCTCTATATGTTCCTTGTCCCATTTCTGCCTCCATCCGCGACGTGAAAGTGCCATTTGGTTTTGTTTGTGGAGCGCACCGAGCCAACTGAACCAACAAGCTGACTGATTAAAATGAAAATGGACCCCCTCACTCACCGTCTGCCGCCGGGAGTCGTGGCACATAAATCCTCCTCTCGTGAATAACGGCCATGAACCTCCATAGCTGCAGTAATGCCACTTGACATAAAAACACAAACTATCGTGTGGTCGTCTTGGTGTGCAAGATTCTTTGTTTTGGGGTGTGGGATGAAATCCCGGAATCTAATCCCTTACCCTAATTTGAAACCCTAACCCAGCCTTGAAACCCTAATTTGAAATCCCAACCCTGACGTGATAGCCTACTTTGAAGCCCGAACCCTGGTTTGAAAACCTAATTTGAAACCTCAAACCTAACCTTTAAATCTATTTTGAACACCTAACTCTGTCTTGAAACCCTAATTTGAAGTAGATTTCATTTAATTAACTGTTGTGTTCATGGGTCTTCATAGAGACATCATTTTCTTTGATTTTCAGGCACGCTTCTATTTATACATCCAAACATATGCGCCTGCATCTCTATTATATCTTTCAACATATGCAGCGGTCGACGTTTTACTCAAGTTGTTGATGTGGTAAGAAAGGTGAAAATTGTGTCCTAAAAGTGTTAGTGGGATAGAAGAGAGGAAAAGTTTGACCTCACGTGTACAACAGGGTGTCATCTGAAAAGACCTAAATTAGGTTTAAAAAGAAAAGCACAGTTCATAGTAATTAACACTTTTATGGACACTTCAGGACAAATACAACTTGTAGAAGAGCTTGTTGAGTATTATGCAGTTTTATCACAACGGAAGCATACAAATATGCTCAGTGTCAGTTTGTAACACATTTCCATCATTAACTTTTTTCTATTTTCTCAACCCATGGAGACTGAGCCTCTGGTGACAGAGGCTCAGTCTCCATTCTTTGGTGACAGGCTCGCCATGGATAGCTTCATCTGGCCTCTCTGCAGAGTGCTGCTCTTCCAGCCCCGGCCGACGACACCGCAACGATAACCCCGGCTGCTGAATGTGCAGTGGAGCTGAGCAAAAGCCCAACTGGGGCCACTTGCAACGAGCAGACTGTTGTGCCAAAGGCGCTTTTGTACTTCAGCATTGAATCGATGCTGCAGCCTACTCTTAAAAGAGACATGGTATGCAACTTTTCCTCAAATTAACACAGTTCCCAGGTGTCTCAAAAACATGTCCGGGATGTGCTTTGATCGAAATACACCAAAGACCAACAATTACAGGATGCGTTGAACCCTCCCTTTAGAGCCCTGTTGATATCAGTCGGATGTGAGAGTGCTGTCCTGTCTCATGATGACTGAGGGCAGTGCTAAGGGGTGGCTAGTGGCTACTTTGACTCAAGCCCCAGCCCTAAAGGAAAATGTGTGTGCAGAGCGCTCCTGAGCCCCCATAAGTACGTATAAATTATGATCGCTAAGCCGCCGAGTTACACTTATACAAGCTATATAAATGACCAACTCTTCGTCCCAACTATTTGTATACAAGCAATTCAAAAGTCAGATTTTCCATATGTCGCCGAGTGATGTCTACTTAAGTCCTAGAGATGCACTGTATGTACAGGGTATAGCACTAAAGAATGTATACATGCCATCCTCGGTTTAAGACGGAATTTCATTTATATGGTGGCGACGCAATCGTGGGTGGACCCAGTCTACGCGTACTTGGGATTTGTAATCGCAAAACGTCATATGTCAGTACCGTTGTAAACTGAGAGCCTCGTGTACACTTGCGATTGATTGCATTGCCCGATACGGAATATTTGTTAAGAATTCCATCGTACAAAATCCAGCTAAATTCTAATTAAAACACTTCAATGTGATACCATATCATTACTTTAACTACTTTAGGATTAGGAAACCAAACCAGAAGAGCTCCGCATTACGTCGCTCGGTGTGCAGCAGGCTTAGTAAAACCTAATTGCAGACTGACGCGTGTGTGTTGCGTGACGCGACGGAATAGTTCAGTCGCATTCGGTCGACTCGCTCAGTGTGCTGGGCGAGCATCCTTAGTAATCAGCACCTGCTGCCCGTGACAACGGAGGCGAGCGGCCACATGGCATGATACCCGGTCGCACGCTGTGTCACGATGCTCTGTTTTCCACACAGGCTTAGCTTCGGCGAGGCGGCTCGCACGCTGAGAAGTTGCTCTGTGTGAATGGCTAATGACGAACACAGCCATGCAGCGTCTTCAAATGGGATAAGGCGTGAGATAGCACCCTTCCAGATGCACCCGGGTGTGAACATCCCCTGTTGGCAAACTGTTATAGCACCTCCCACTGTCGGTGCACATTTGCTTTGTGTGTGTGTGTGTGTTAGCGTGCCCACACAAAAGCATGTGTCTTGCCGTTTTGACAGGAAGACTGCAGGGAACGTGTATTAATTATAAAGAAAATTGCCATCTGTACCTTGTTTGTTTTTTTTTGGCACTGAAACGATGCCGCCCATGCTCCTTTCTCTTCGATAATGACCCGTTTCAAAGATTCAAGCATATCTGAGCTTTAAATAAGAAGACCTTGATACTTTCTGTCTACTGTTAGTCTTAACCGTGAGACAGCAAATCTCAAGGGAGCATGCATGGCACTGAAACAATGAATCTGCCCTAATATATAGTTTTACAATAATACTTAACTATATTTATAATTTCTTATGTACTGTGGCTAGAAAGCAAAGCGTGGAGAATCTCTGTCACTGAAATGCATGAGGGCAGTCATCGATCATCCTCTCCAAATATCCACATTCTCTTCTTTATTATCGCAGGTTCCTCTCTTTGTGGCAATCTGCTTCTTTCTTGACAATCGGCCAATGTTTTTGTGATTCAATACGAATTAATCCAATACAGTACGCTGCATGCGGAGCAGTATGTCAGTTGCAGCACGCCGGTAGTGCGCCAACTGTATTTCTTGCCCCTACAATTGTCTAGTTTAGTCACTTTCGCCCGGTGTGTGACAAACCTAAAGTAACATTTGAACATCTGCAAATGTGATTCAAGTGCAAAAATTGGTTAACCACTGTTAGTAGTCAAACATAAATATAGATCAATAAAACACTCAGCTTGTTCATAGCAACGGCTTCTTTGTTTGGAATATGAGGTCATCTTTGTTGCTCACTTAACAGAAATCTACTGCAGTGGCATGAATTATGCTTCATAGCAATTAAGTTTTTGTTTTTGACTTTCAAAAGATTTTTGTGAACAATGTGGTCAAATTCCAAATTTGACACTCTCTGGCCCATTTGACTCTAGAAGTTCCACTGTGACGACAGCGTGTCCACCAGGCAGAACTCCATGCAGGATTTGGCCTGTTTTTGCCATTTTTGGACAATTAAACTGCAAGGAAATGTTTGCTAATTGTGTGGAAAACTACCATCTGCGCTTTCGTTTTGTGCCCGAACACAATGCTTCCTCTCCACGGACAGAGGTTAGCGTAAAGCTTTCATAGCAGGCTCGGGCCTGGCTTGTCACTTGCAAACTGATCCTCACGCGTGTGTGCACGCGTGCGTGCCTGTATGTTTTCTACTTGTCGGCCTCCCACTGCTTGGAATCGCTCGGCACTGCGTAACTGCGGCGTGCGGGGCTACGGAAGAATCTGACCCTTTGTTCCCCGTACGTGTCTGAGTGGGAATTAAGTGGTTGGCTCATTTTGAGCTTTTGAGGAACTCGCACACATACATTTGGTGAGCTGTGTTTAAGGCCAATAACTGCATCGAAAGGACTGTATCTACCAGCAGATGCGATGAGTTCACGAGGTAAAAGATCCAAATGGTGCGTAGCCGTCCATTAGCTCTGCCGCCTGTCTTGTGTGTAGCGCAAGCCGTAGAAGCCATCCCATTATAAGCACACACACAGATTGTTGGGTGAACTGTAGGGCTGACATTTACAGACAGGCGACCACTTGCATCGTATTTAGCCTAGTAAATACCACAGTTAGACACGCACTCGAGATTTCATTGCATAACTTCATCGCTTATTTGAATAAACTGAGCCGGGCCAATGCGCTCTTTTGTATATTATCTGATGTTGCCAGCATCAAATCATGAAGCCTTTAAAAACTGTAAGGCAGTGTTTTAAGTCACATTTGAGCGCGCTCGACTGCAGAAGTGAATCATTGCATTCATCGCCAATAGCTACAGTGGTAACCTTGACTTACAAACGACCCGACTTTATGTCACATATCGCGTACAAACGTTGTAGTTACAAGCGCAAGATGGCGACAGCGAACTCGACAACAAGCAGCAGACTGGCGTGTAGTGAACGATTCTTCCAAAAATTGCTTCATGCTGTTCGTGGGCATCTTCTGTCGTTGAAGATGACGGAAAAGCTCAACGTAAAGAGCATCACACATAACTTTGTCCGGCCAAATTCCACTGTTGAATGCTAAGTCGCAATGCAAAATGCCAAACTAACATCGATGCCGCAGTGTTTTAACCATTTAAGCAACGGATGTTTGGACACAAACAGTGCAGCAGCACATGTAGACAGACACTATAACAATACTCACTGGAATACATATCCTCCCAGTAAAACGACTAATATTACTGTTATTACTGGTGTGGGCATTCTTTGGGTACTCAGGCTTCCTCCCACATTCCAAAAAACATGCAATGTTAGCCTCATCCAAGACTTTCAATTTGGCTTTAGTTGTGACTGTGACTGTGAATGATTGTTGGTCCATTGGCTGGCGACCTTTCCAAGGTGCAACGGCTTCTCGCCCACAGTAAAAAAGGTTAGGCTTCAGTTTACCCACATGAGGATTTCTCCAATAGAAACTATAAGACCTTAGAAGCATTGAAATGACATCTTCAATTTCTTTCTGTATAAATGTAATCGTGTGCTTTCACCCATACTACTTTGAAAAGTTAAAGCATTTACAGTGAGTGTTTCGTGAATGTGACGCATAGTCTTGACATTTTGTACAATTTTCAAGTCCGTTTTCACAAGAGCACATCGTTAGGACGACCATACTCTCGGAGTATGGTGCTCCTGTTTTTTGTATGTTAAGATCAAGGCTTATAGGGATGCTTCTACTGTATATCTTAGCAGAATATGAATCATATATGCAAGCAGCAATACATTTTCTTCTAATGGCATTCGAATCGCGTCTTCATCGATGCTGAAATATGTATACGTTCCGGCAGATGCGAGGCGCCAATATGTCATATGAATGATCGTCTTGGAGCGACGGGACGGGATCGTTCTTCATTCACGACGCCGTCATGGAATGAATGCGCAGCGGCTGTCAAAAGGCCAAATGGAGTTCAGTGAGAGGTCAAGCTCGAAACAATTCATGGCCGCTGTGACGCTTCTGCGGCTACGTTAGCGTGAGTCATTAGGTAGCCTTGTAGATGGCACTTATCCATATGTTTAAAACATCAGAGGCTCCTTTTCCTTTTCTAGATTGATATTGACTTCATTACACGGTCTAAAGAAATTAGAACTCTCATGAAAACGGTCCCGTATTTGATTTGAGTTATCTCGTTTGATCTACGCAGAGGATAAAGAATACATGTCTGTATTATGTAGTCTGTCTACATGTGTTGCAGCACAGTTTGTTTTCAGATATCCATTGCAGGGTAAATCGGGTGACAAACACCGCCACATCGATTCTAAGCTATGGAGTTTCCCGTTGTATGTTGGCATTCAGGTGGCAGAGACTATGTGGTTGCTTTAAATACACAATGTTTAATTGTCTTTTGGCGCTAGGAGGAACTAAATAGGATATTTTTATTTTTTTATTTTTTGTTTAGATGGAAACATAGGGTAAATCAAAATCCAGTGGACCCCCTCACACTCGTGTTTTGACACCCGTGGATTCTCCCATTCACAGATTTTTTTTCCCTAAATGTTTTTGTTCTCCCAATTTTGGACCCTGTTTAAATTATTTTATTGGTTTGATGGGTGGGGAAACAACGCCCGTTTTTGTGGAAAACTTATTGACGGCATGAACTTTTGGGGTGAAAAAATATCATTTTCCCCCCCAATGCAAATATAATGGCTGTAAAGTATTTGCAAATTTTTGCGATTGGGCCCGTTCCCGATCCCCCACAAATAGCGGCGGTCCACTGAATATTCAGTTTCTGTGAAGGGATTTAATTTATCCTGTGAATGATGAGGAGACATGAATAAATGAAAAATAAAAAAATAAAAAAAAACATTTTGCCAAGACACTCTGCAACCCCATATAAACAAAGCCTGGGACCACTTATCTAATGCCTTATATACTGTACGTGCATTGCGGCACACTTGACAAGATACTATACACATACAACACGTTGCTGGCTAAAATCTTATTGGAAAACATCTCTGTGTTTCATGCCTCCAGTTATACATCCACAATACACATACGTCGCCATACATGTCGACACATTGACACCACTCTTTTTTTTTTTTTTTTTTTTTTTTTTTTTAATAGCGCCTACACGGACAATGAAACGAGGTGTTTGAGGATAAGCGGAAAGCAATCAACATTTGTCGGCGCGTGTCAACACGCGAATGATTTATGTCCGACGTCGGTGCTTGTTTGGCGCATCTTCCCGGCAGTCGGCGGCTCGTGTTCGCCGCCTGAGAAAGCTCGCGTTTGATTGCGGCACGTGGAAGAAAAAAAAAGAACTCGTGTCACCTTGTCACTCTCGGGCCAGCTGCCAAACTACCGGCGGGGGGTATGTGAGCGGGGGGGGGGGGGGGGGCGGAATGGGCATGATTCCCACTGTGTGTGTGTGTGTGTTTGCGTGTTGATGAATCATTGTGATACTCAACCCCCTGTCACCCCTCCTTCCCTTGATCTGTCCAACTCTTCAACCCTCATCCTCACCCCATCACTAACACTGTAATTATCTGCCTGCGGAGGATGGGGAGTCTGCAATAACAATCAAGTTTCCTTGTGTGTGTGTCTGTGTACTCTATACATTGGCACAAAACTCATAAGAAAGAAGAACAGAAGTGTTGACACTACATTGGACTGAGTGATATGGCCTTAAAATAAAATGTTAGTTATTTTGCACGAAAATCTGATTCACGATTTTAATCGATTCCCCCATTCCCTCCGCTTATACAAAAATTAAATGAGAATGAAACTATTCAATAACAAGTTTCCCCCCCCACCCCCCCCCCCCCTTCTAGGATATGCTTTATTCCTCCTACCAAACAAACTTTAGACATGTGCACCAATATCAACACAACACCTTCCCATAATCATGTTCAATCGCTAATTTTACTTTGCTAAAAAAAAAAAAAATCGCTAATTTAGTATCCTGTCATTGATCCCAATGCAGCGGACACGTTGCCGCCGCCGGCCGTGCCCATCGAAGTCTACGCTCAAGCGGAGCCCCCAACAAGTGAAAAGGTTTTAATACTTAACGTACAAAAGTGATGACGTCATCTTCCCGTTTCAAAAGTCTAAGAGCCCCGACTGATTCATAGACCCACTTTTGCAGTGACTCGCTGTTGCCTCCAGTGGTGCAAAAATGGTATGACGTCACAGCGCAGATTGGCAGTGATAAAGTAGTTGTTATTAAATCTTATAACATCAAGTATAATGAGAGAGTTTTAATCTAGAAGGAATTTTTTTTATGAACACCCTCAGCAGCACCAGATAAATGTCTTTTTTAATGAGGATGTTTTTATTTACTTTTGGTGTTGAAGGCGCTTGAATGCAAAGCTGTCGGTTTAGTTGCTTTATGGCCCAAACATCAGATGTGTGTTGTTTATTCTTCTTCTGACAAGTGACTCAGCCTTTTGGGGACCTCAGCATGTCCAAAAACTCACAAATCTTCTGGACCCAAAATGGCTCTTTTTATATGGAGTCGCAGAATGTCTTGAGTCATTCTTGCCTCTTTATCATTCATGTATAAATATATGTTGATGCCTTAAGCCATAGGTCCCGCGGGAACCAGATTTTTCACTTTAGATACCCAGAGTTTGTGTTTGGCTCACTACTGCTCACTACAACTTGAGGTGGAAAGTAAAAAATTGGGATACAATGATGTATAGCATCATTAATAGACCATTGGGTGTTACGGTCCTGAATCTCACAAAGACGGATGGTCAGACGACCTTTGCGCTTCATGTCCTCTCTGCCTCCCCCCTCGACGCTAACACCCGGCCGGGGTCGAGGGCTCCACGCGGGACCACATCTGATCACCGAGCTACAGTCTAAAGTGAAGTCGGGGAAGATCAAGGTTCGCGGCGAAATAGATGCTCCAGCGGTTGACGGTGCTGCCACCGCAGCCGCCGATGTCCCCGTGGAGACGTGAGGTGGGTCGAGGTTACCCGCAGGGTCTCTGGGTGAGGGCGGTGTTGTTGATGCGCACGCTCGGTCGCAGCGGTGAGGTTTGATCGTGTGTCTACCACATTAAGACACCTTGAGAACTGTATTACATTTTGGAACAAATGCATGATATTGCTGCTTAAAATTATTATTATTATTTTTTTTTTTTTCAGCACAGTTTGGTTCGCTTCCGGTGTGAGCACTACACAAATCAAACACACAGATCATCGTTAATATGACACCGAAACTGTCAAGAATATTTATTAGTTACGTCTGTGAGTCTGGTAAGTCAAGTTAAACCTTTCCAATTTGGGGAATGATCCGACCCACCAACCTGATTCCTACAAAACGATTTGAAATTAAAGACTTTCTGCCATCTCATTTGAAGACTAATTGGCTTATTCATAGGGCGCGAGAGGTCGGCACGATGGGTTAATGGTTTAATACGTGCTCTTTGAGATGATGAATACTGAGTCCCATTTATACGTCACGCACGAGTGACTGTACATCGACAGTATGCGTGTGTCTGTGTGTGGGTAAATGTTCCGCGGAGATCCTGGCGGAGGCAATTTGCATAGCCCGGCTGAGAAAATTTCACAGTGTAATTGAAGAGAGAAGATGAGTGCATATTGTTTTTGCTGAGCCACATTTATTCCCCAGTGATGGGGGGGATATGAAATAAGAAGAAATAAGTCGTCGTATTTCTCAAACAAGAAGGTTAGACTGTTGTCACACTAGCGACTTAGTGTAGTTCATTTGGACATGTACGAAGACGGCAAATCAACACGATTGGAGACTAAATCAACCCGTCCGAGACCTCCTGCAAGAGGTCCAGTATGCGTGAGCTTTTTAACTGCACTAAGCCGTTAGCTGCCATGTTGTAGCCTGCTAGATGGTCTGGATAATTATTAGATAATCATTAGTGAAGTGAAATCAGAGATTTGCTGAAAACCTCCAAAGACTGAGATCTGTGTGTCACTCAATTGTGGCGATATAGCGTTAAACTGGTTTTCAGCTTTCCTGATTTCTGTGTGGGTGTGGCTAAAACTAGGCCCAGTGATGCATTTGGGGTCCGGCGTGTGTGTCCCCCCCCCTCGCCCACTATATACTGTAAGAACTTGAGTGCTTTTGTTTGCATCAGGGGTTAGCCGGCTTATTTGCGGCATGCAGTTAGCTAGTTAGCTATGCCTACATCCCTGAAAATGCATCTTACCTTCGGATAGGCGGCTGGCGTGGCTGCTTTACAGTGCCTCGTTGTCGGCCACGAGTGAGCGCACAGCGCGGTGAGAAAGTGCGTGCGTCGTGCTCCTGGCAAGCTGCTCTATCCAACCTAACCTCTTCAATGTATGGAACAAAATGACCAAAAGGAATACTTTTATAATAATAATATCGCAACAGCAGATGTGATCGAAGACTCCACCAATACCCGGAAATGCCCTGAGCGGCTTGGCTTTCAAGGCTCCTCGAAGGCCGCCGTTGAGTCATTAATGAAACGCTGTCACTGTCGTTTTTGCAGACTTTAGCCTGTAGCTGAGCTCACGAGTTAGCTAAATGCTGCTCATTTGCATACTGCTTTCTCCTCCGTTTGGAACTCTGCGCCGTTTCTGTTTGAGAAGTACGGAGAAAGTCCCCGTGGCTGCATGTCAGAATCAATGCGTGGAGCTTTCATCGAGCGGCTGCACGAGGGGGGGGTGACACTTGGGGGCCCTCACATGTCATCCTCGCCTCTTTACCGTCCCGGGAAGGAGCAGCACAAGGAGGAATGGGGGACGTGGGAAACGGCTATCTCATATATAGTGAGCGGGCACCCTTCACATGACCTCTGTGTACAACTGGCTGGGGGCTACCTGGAGCACAAACACATAGAATCCCGCCCGTGTCAGCCGTTACTCCTCTGGCAGCTCGTGGATTTGATTTTCCTCGTCAGCTGAGGCTCATCCAAGAGCACTCGATGGGGAAGCCGAGCCGGGATGGGAAAATGCGAGGTTGGAAGGCGTCGGACACTCATAGCCTCATCTTATAACCTTCCTCGTTAAGCCATCAGTCTCTCTGACCCTTGTAATTAGCACACAAAGCCCTGGGATGGAAGGCGCTTTCTCAATTGGTCCCTGGGAGACTCTGGCCTCTGTCGACAAAAGATATTGCCGCATAGACACTATTTTCCTGAAAGCTGAGCATAGATTTGTCTCCTGCCGGACACAGCAAATATTTCATCCGGGCTGCTTCAGCGGCTTAGAACCTTGTTGGTATTAGTGCGCCAAAAGGTGATTTACAATCCCCGTGGGAATACTTCAAATAGGAAGACTTATTTTTTGCATTCTTACATGATTTTTGAAGGAAATCGTACACAAAATTAAGCTTATGTAAGACCACACTCAAGGTCCCTCATTATCATTGATTTAAAAAATAAATAAAAACAATTATGAAAAATGATTTCAAATAAAGAACAAAACAAAATTAGCTGTATTATCCTTTGTAGGTTTCCTGGAACTCTATGAACAGTTTTTTTTTCATTTTAAGTGAGCATTAACGGTACAAAATGGACATGAATTCACAGCACTTAAGGTCACGTGACCAAACGCAAACCGCTTTACTACTTTTTATATGAAATCCTAATGAATTGCCTCTTTTTTTTTGAGAAGCAGTGAAAAGTCAAGCGGCATCTGCCGCTTGTGTGTTCCATGAGTTAGCAATATTTTAAAGAACAAAATTCAACATAGATCCCACGTAGCGGTCTCACTCTGATTTATGTGCAGTCGGCGCGGCGATCGCATCCCTCGGACGCTGTTTGTCTCTCTTGCAGTGAGAAGGACAGGAAGTGTGTGGCAGCAATGCAGGAAGTGGCTTACTTATTCATCAGGTTTGGCTGAGATTTCTCCCGGATGATAAATGGTGAGCGGACACCCAAACCGGGTTCGGTGGGTAAATAATGTAACTGGCCCCATCGACGCATTGTGCGGGTCTGATGACAGGTGTTTGCCGGAACCTTTTTTCCTTGTATCCTAAACATGTTTGAATGCAATTCAAAAAAAAAAAAAAAAAAAAAAAAAAAAAAGGAAATCAATCAGTCAGCAAAGGCGTCACTGGATAGCATGTGTGCCTCGCAGCCGAGAGGTTCTGGGTTTGAATCTTTTCTCCGAGTACTTCAGTTTTCTTCCATGTTACAAAAACAGACGCGTTAGGTGTTAGAAACAAATTAAATAAAATCTTTGCATCTTATAATTTATATATGACTTTCCTTTCCAAAAATAAGCCCTATTTGAACTGTCTCATTGCATGCACGTAATTATTAAAATCCATGGCTAAATCTGCTGAAAGGAGCTGCCGTCGACTGCGGAAGTGTGAAAAACCCGAGAGACATGTCAATAACCCGATTAAATGTGCGATGTAGAGAGACCATATAAAATACTTTTTTCACAGTTTTACACCTCCCACACACTTTAAACACATTTAAACATGTTAAAACTGACTTTCTAAACACGTGGATGTGCTCATTGTGTAATAGCAGCTCAAAAGTGCATTGGTGACTGGGGCTCTCCTTTCCCAAATACGAGGGCATTACTGTAAGTATAATTTACTGTAAAAGAAAAACATTCGCTTAAGCTCCCTGAAATAAAAATATATCTTATACATTTGACACACTACGACAAGACTGTTGTTAACAACCCTGATTGCCAAAATTGCCACGTATATAAAATGAGGCTTTAAAAATGAAGGCGTTCTCTCCGCTCTCAAATGTGGTGGGCGTGTTCGTTGAATATGCTGCAACGCTCCCTGCTCACCTGTCAACTGTCAGTCAAATTCTTTGTCGTCTATCATCTTTCTTATGCCAACACATAAGTAGATGTTTGAGCTGTGAAACTATATCCGCGGGGCTTTTCCACGCCGTGACAACGAGGCGCTCTAAAGCGGCCGCACCAGCGGCCCGATGTATTTTCCCGATGTAGGCAAAGCTAGCAAGCTAATGCTATATCTCCACACTTGAGCGCTACACAGAGGGGTCTGTCTTTTGACTTAAGACAGAACGTTTCCACCATCAGTATCTACAGGAGTGGAAATGTCGCTCTAATGCATCTGGAGGAGGTGGACAGCCAGCTATTAAGGGTAAGCGAGGGCCTGGGGTCCACTCAAGTTTTACAATCCTACTCAGAGTATTCCTCACACTCACACACACACACACACAGCCTCTTAACCTCCTGTTCCAGCTCCGTTCCGTCTGAACTCTTTTCTCAGCGCTGAGCCTGAGCGGACTCAAGGAAACGCTTCATTTAAATGTACATAATTTGCTGTGGAAGGCTCACTCTTGGTCTCGCTGTTCCCCCGTGGCGCCGCAACAGCAGCAGCTCGGGAGAGACAGACGGAGGGAAGAGATCTTTTTTTTTTTTTTTTTTTTTTCTCTTCTTCTTCGTATAAATCCCACAAGGAATCCAGTGGCCCTGACACAAGTACTAGCTGGTAAAAGGCAGAGAGTAGAGGAGGGGGAGGGCAATGTTTGGAGGTGGCAGTGGAGAAGCTGCAGGTACACAGGACGTTCATCCCCCCTGGAGACCTTTCATGCCGACACCTGTTTCCATCTCATTTGGCCACCGCAGTTTATAGACTGGAAATAATGTAGCATGGTGCTTCTGGGCAAAGTCAATGTTTTGTTATCAGCAACATCATGGCATCCACGCTTTCGGACAAATTTAATACGAAACATCACGATGTGCGAGTTCAGTGATGTTTCTCTCTGAAGTTGCAATCTCACAGTTATGTCCATTTAAACCCTTTGAATTTGGAAGCAAAATAAATCCCCGGTTGGAAATAATGAGAGTTGAATAATCATTCCCAGAATCATTTGATGATTCCTTGCATGATGTCGGTCACGATGATGGTTGGTTGATGAAGTTTTTGTGTGGCTTTTAACACAGTTTGGTCAAATTGACCATTTGGCTGTTCAGATTTTGAGAAAAAAAAATATATAACTTTTCTACTAATTCAGGTGATTTGTACAAAATCTTTCTCATTTCTTGTCAGATCCATTTTTTTATGTGCATTTTCTTTGCCCAGTCGTCTTTGTTTTTCGATAGCATACTGTACTGTGATACTTTTTTATTTATTTAAAAGAAGTACTTTTTACATAAAATATTATTATATTCTTGCAATACTATTTCTAAAGTCTTAAGTCTAAACCTTTTAAGGTAAACCAGTGTCAAATGTGTTTTTTGTTTTTTTTTTGCAAGTAACAATAACATACCTTTGGCATGGGGCTATTGAGCATTTTTGTATAAAATTCTACAGTTCTTTAAGATCCAAACAGGCATATCAGATTGTGTCATTTTATCACATCCCACCAATTCTAAACTTATTAAGATAAACTGATGCCAAATGTCAATGTCCTACAATTCTTTTGTAAAATGTTATTCAAAATAGTTTGATCAGATTGTGTCATTTTAACAGAAAACTTTCCCCAATCTAAACTGTTCACGATAGACGACCGATTGTGTTTTTGTTTTGCAAGTAACTCTAAACATAAGTCTCTTTCATACTAACTTCTCAGCATTTTTTGGACAAAATTCTGCTATGTTGTAGATAGACATACTTCCAAGTGTAAGTGAACGCATATTGCCTGGCATTTTTCCTAATAACCAATTATAAGGCCAAAATCGCGGAGCCCTATAGTGAGACTTGAACCGAAGTAATAATGCGTGAGTGGATGAGACGGATTGCTCCGAGTGGAAGGAGGAAGACAGAATTGGAAATTGGAAGAGAGTGAAAAGTGACTTTGGCCTTTCTCAAAGTCGACACTCGACCTTTTCGCATTCGGGCAGGTGATTGTGTTGCGCTCGTCCCGTACGAGTTGTGTACAATACGTGCGGCGGAATACTTGGGGGGGATTTAGCGTACGTGCCCTGACCCATATTAGGCAGAGCTTTGAGTGTTTGTTCTGCCTGTGAGCGTTCCAGGCCAGGACAAAGAGAACAAATCCCTTCGACTGCATTGGACTCCCTATCATTTTCCCATAATGAGTCAACAAGGAGGGACGCTGGCGACCAAAGATGCTCCTTTTATAGAGGACAAAACAAGCCCCGTAAGCAGATGCGATAAAATACAGCAGGTTAAAGGAGACATATTGTGCATTCCCCCCTGCCCCCCTCCCACAATTCAATTTTAGTTCCCAGGTGTCTTCTTAATAATATATCTGTGTCATGTCTCCTTTGTCAAAATTGCATAAGGATCTAGAATTATAAGTAGAGTTTACACACCTTTCTTTCCTTCTGCCGAAATCATGCCAATTTTATGTTTAATAATAGCTCATTTTAGCACTGTACTAATGAGTTCTGAGAGGAGTTGAGAGGTTATTATGAATCAATCCCACTAAAATTCCAATAGGCAGGACATTGCCGTTGCCGTTGCAATATGATTGGCTGCTGCAAATAGGCAAGGACTTTGACACGATAGCAGCGGATTTAGATGATAGTGTTTCTGACAGGGCCAGCCGTTACTTGTAAGTGGCTCTGGATCTTCACCCAGCCGAGCTGATCGAGTCATGGGTCGGGTGTGAGGCCGGTTACTTTGTAAATTAGCCTAATTGTTATGTAACAGTGAAATTAGTTGTTTAATTTCACACTTGATGGAAAAAAAGTGAAGTGTTGATGTGCCTCAAGCTGCTAAATATACACTGATTTATTTTAAAAGAAAAAGAATTTCTTTATGATGTTCCCAAAAGGTTCCAAAATATTTATTGACATTTAAGTCAACGTTACGCTCGCATGTTGGCATAAATGTTAATGCAAGTTTTGGCTTCTTACATTGTATTCTCCTTTATGTGAGCTAATTTTATTTTACATTTAAATTTGTGCGTGATATTTTTCCGCTGGAACTTTACTTCACTTTCAGTCCACATGAATGATTCCACACCCGTTTTCGCAATGCGCAATCGTGGATAAATGGTCAAATCTTTTTTTTTTTTTATGTTTTTTTTTTTTTAATAGTGCCACCGCTTGCTTTTGGCGCATATTTGTAAACACATTTTTTTAACATACTTCCAGTAATTGATCCCGTAAAGTATCTTGGATAACTTCAATTCTGATAATTCATGTTAGGCTTGCCGTGAAGCCCCTTTCACGCTGACTAGAGAGGCGTGACGGTAGAGCCGTCCTTATTGTTTTAAGCCTTTCAGACAGAACTCGCGTGACGCTGTCGTGTGCATTTTGAATGCAATTTGCATTCAACACAAGGAGCCCTGGACCAGGCACGTGCACACATAGACGCCGAGTGGTGCTCAAGCACCCGCCTTTCCGCCCGAGTATTAAAAAAAAAAAAAATGCCGTTTTTGATTCAGCCTTTTTTTTCCCCCTCTTCATCAATAATAAGAAAGAAAAAAACCTCTCTGTCATCAGTTCCACTCAGGGTGTTTTGAAATTTGAGGCCAGAGTAGCCATGCAAGGAGGAAAGGCGTGAGAATTCCGAAACTCAGACCTGTGAGGAAGGCGTACTAACCACTAGTCCACCCGTCCTTGCAGCTTGTGTCTTTTCATCTTATTATTTCTTTGTATGCTAGTGGACAATTAGTTCCCTCTGTCCGATTCAGTCACAATAAGATGAAAGCTTTTCATGACAGTTTTGCCCGAGGCATAGCTCACAGGTTGCTTTATAGCGTCCACCTTATCCTAACTTGCTTCCAGTGCAACTTTCAGGCTGAATTAGCTTCAGCGAATCATTTGGCCTTTTGGCTGCGGCGGCGGCCCGCGGCCCGTTGCCAAACTTTGTCGAGCACCATGGCAACCGTGTGACACGGTGACATTTTCAGCCGGCAGCGTTTATCACCTCACACATTCCCCGCTGCGTTTGCCTCTGACATTTTGGAAACGGGGCGAAGTTGGCGCCCGGTACCACGTTGTCTCAGGCGCCTCTCCTGGTGCCACTTTGTTTTGTTTTTTTATGTCTTTTTTTTCATTTTGTTCAAAATGAAACATAAGCATAAAGAAGCGAGTGCATGTTATTATGCACACGTATGTAGATCAGTCATGTCTTCCCCTACGGTGTCAGCTTGGCAGCTTCATGCATACAGTAGCATGTGCTGGAAACTCATCCATTATGGAAGCATTAAGAGTATAACTGTGAAAAATGAATAAGTCATCACAATATTTATGCCACATTGAGTGCATGCGTAAAAATTAATGTGTGAGTGTTTTTGGGGTGTGCGGAGACACGTTTAAGCCTGCAGCCGAGTAATTGAAAATTGAATAGAAGAGTGAAGTTGTGGGCTCGTGTCCTAATTTGGCAGATGGCTCACTGACTGTCTCCATGGAACCAATTCCTCCGATGTGTGTGCGCGTGAGTGTGTGCACTGGTTGCAATCGAGATACAAACTCCTCCATGTGTCCTCTTAACGATTTGTGGTTAGATGACGATCAGCACAGGAAGCTCATGTTGGGTCGTCTTATTGATATTTGTTACGCTTGTTTTTTTTGTTTTTTTTTCTGTGTTCCTCTCAGGCGCTCTTTTACCTCTTCGCTTGGCTTCACCTTCACACTCTCAGCACTTCCTTTTTCCTTGCCTGTCAGCAGGTTAATGATTTGACTTTGTACAGTTCATTCTGGCTAATTGTTTCCCCCCCTCCCTTCTTCTTCTTGTCTACTTGATTCTTTGAGACCACGTTGAGATTTAGGCTCAAGTTCAGCTCAATTGCTTGGACATTTTCAACCTTAGTCGACCAAATTGAATTACATTACATTACATTTTGTTTTGTATTAATTAGTTGCTGGTTCCTTGCCTGATAAAGGGCTGGATCTGAATTGTCAAGGCAATGTTCACGTATTGTGTGACGTTTCCATTGCTTGAGCGCTTAACATGGGCTAAAAATCTAATTGATGACATTTTACGTTTCAAGGTAACTAAAACTTCGGCGCTAGATACAACATCAGGGCTCACTAAGCTTTTTGAAACTGAGAGCTCCTTCTTCTTTACTGATTAATGCGAAGGGCT
The DNA here is from genome assembly GCF_024500275.1 of Phycodurus eques. Classification (NCBI taxonomy): domain Eukaryota; kingdom Metazoa; phylum Chordata; class Actinopteri; order Syngnathiformes; family Syngnathidae; genus Phycodurus; species Phycodurus eques. The sequence continues at coordinate 19,220,676 of NC_084540.1, forward strand.
ACCAGGTTGATACAAAATTCTTAAATAGCAAATTTTGCACAAGTTACCTTTAATTATATGTTACTATTAATAATTTATAATATGCATCTATTTCTGAAGACAACACTGTGAAGATGGCACGGTGGCCGACTGGTTAGAGCATCAGCCTCACAGTTCTGAGGACCCGGGTTCAATCCCCGGCCCCGCCTGTGTGGAGTTTGCATGTTCTGCCCGTGCCTGCGTGGGTTTTCTCCGGGCACTCCGGTTTCCTCCCACATCCCAAAAACATGCATTAATTGGAGACTCTAAATTGCCCGTAGGTGTGACTGTGAGTGCAAATGGTCGTTTGTTTGTATGTGCCCTGCGATTGGCTGACAACCAGTTCAGGGTGTACCCCGCCTCCGGCCCGATGATAGCTGGGATAGGCTCCAGCACGCCCGCGACCCTCGTGAGGAGAAGCGGCTCAGAAAATGGATGGATGGAATACTGTGAAGATAATAAACGATTTAACAAGGTAAGAAACAGATGAATATCAATATGCAACACTTTATTTCTATACATCTTTGTGTCCATTTTCAAATGATAATTTCTACATCATTCAGAGGAAATCCCAATGTCCCATCACTGGTGAGCTATTTTCATTATTATTAATTTTTTTTTTTTCAACACTGCCCTGTGGGCGACTCATGTAGTATGTATGTAATTCATGAGAAAATCTAAAAACAAAGCATACATTTGTATATTTTGTATTAATAATAAACACAACGATCATATAACTATTATTATTATAAAATAGTTCACATCATCATCATAAATGATGATGTGAATGTGATAATAATGATATTTTATTCTATAAAACTATTATTATTCAAAAGCAAGAAAAATATTAAATTTTTAAATTACTTTTTAAATTTTATTTACTTTTATCATTATAAATATTAGTTATACAAATATATATATATATATATATATATATATATATATATATATATATATACAATTGTATTTATTTATTTATTTTTTTACTACAGAGCAGTTGTGTTGATTATAGTGATTAATTTACAGTTGTCGATAGTCCACAAAAAGTAGATTGGATTTGTTACTACATTACTTTCAATCTTAATCATAAATACCGGTATATATGTTTTTCATTTAAAGGGAAGTTTTCAATATCTAACCTCACTTCGCTACTCAGTGGCGGAAAATACCTGGTGTGATGCATCATGCTGGTCTACTATTTACTACTTTTACGACTGTATTTTTGCTTCAGCGTGTAACAGAATAATGTTTCCGGGAATGTGTTATTGAGGAGAAGCGGTACGTCACTGTCACTCAAAGCTGCCGTGCAAACCAAATGTACACGCCGGTGGCGCCATCGCGCATCCTATACTTAAACTAGCCACGCAGTACGATAATACTCTCGCCTTTATGATGGCAATAGTCGATCTCTGTGTAAAAGAGCCTAATGGGATTCTGTGAAGTGTGTGTATGAGCCAGCGTGTGTTTGTGTGCCCGCGGAAGTGTGTGACAGGTCATGGCAACATATGGCATGACAGGAGAATAATGAAGTTGTCTTCTTGCACTGGCACTGCTCCAGAGGTCGTGTGAATGTTCCCGCATGACACCGCAGCATATGGGCCGTGCATGCATGCGTGTAGCGTACGTGTGTGTTTACGGAAAATGTGCACAGCTGGTTGCTTTTCATATATAAAGCTCTAGGAAAAAAAACTAAGAGACCGAAAAAACACTGGACTACATATAGACAAACAACCATTCACACTCACACCTATGGACAATGAATTCATTGAGTCTTCGTTAACTTATCATGCAGGTTTTTGGGATGTGACAGGACGCCAAAGACAGTACCCGGCAAGAACATGCAAGTATGGAAACAAACATACAACAAGCAAGCAAACAAAGAAACAGACATACCTATAAATAGCAAGAGCAGAGAAACAGATTCTGATTGTGACCCTATAAAGTGATTTCAGAGATTGGTTTCTAAATACAGTATACATGTTTGAAAATGTGCACAGACTCACAACTATGTAGTACTGAACTGTGGCGATATAACATTAAACTGTTTTTCACCATTAGAGTTGTTCATATTTTTGGGGCGTGGCCAGTGACCACCTTGGGCCCTAGATTGATTCACCCCCTTGAACTTGACAGCCTTTGCTTGCACTGGCGGTTCTCTGGCGCCATTCCAACTCGCAGTTAGCTAGCTAATTATGCCTACACCCCAAAAATGCATCTTCCCTCTGGATAGTTCACTGGCCGTGGCCACATTTGAGAGCAGAGATGACGACTTGATTTTTCACAAATACTTTTTATTTTATTTTTTTTAAATAATCATTCAAATTCACGTCACTACCAATTTACAGAGACTTAAAATTTTTCTCGAGCTGTTTATTTTCACCACCGATATTAAGTTAGATTGGTGCAGTGCCAATATTCTTCTCTATCTGGTGCTCTGTTTTTATCTGTGGCTCCAAAAATGGGAAAAAAAAGCCACTTAAAAAAAAAAAAAAACGTTGCTGTAAATAGCAACGATGTATATAATCATGTACCTTTAGTCCATATATTCCATGTATTTATTTATTTATGAACAATCTTCTTTTTGCCGCTGTAACTGATTTTACCCAATTTCACTGATTTTACTTGGTCCTCAATGGCCACACTTTTGCACTTCTGCATGTGTTGCTCGTACAGACAGACAGACAGACAGACATGCCTCCTCCACACCTCCCGCGGTGGCTCGCTCCTCACCGGAGCAGGTGAGACGAGGCAGCGATGACGAGCGCACCACACGACCATCAAGAAGCAGCGGGAGCTTTTTTCAGATTTTATGCTTCTATGTGAATCTTTTTTTGTCTGGTTCCATCTACATTGAACGCCCGCGATACATTCCAGACCTACTTGCGAAAGGTAGAAATACGGCGTACAGAGACCGTGAAAATAACCATGCAACTTATCAAAACACAAACTCATTAAAACACACTTTTAAACGTGTTCCTTAGCACCTTTTCTCGCTCACACCGTTCTCCAAATAAGCGTGCTTGCTTCGAACTTTGTATTTGTCACTCCCAGTTGAAATTTACTGTAAAACTGTCACATAAAAAAAGAGAAATAAAAATTGGAAAATGTTCAACCAACCATGTAAGCTGCTAACTTAATGCTAGTATATATTTTGAAACGCCATAGACTGGCTAACGTAAATTAGCAGAGCTGTTATGGAAATTATAAACAGTCAAACAACTGCTACTTTAACACTTCCAAGCAGCAACACACAATTAGAGTATACAACAATACTCACAGGCATATATTCTCTCTGCTCTGTTAGTGGAGTTGCTAGAGAGCAGTTGGAGACCTTCTCTTTCTCTTCTAGCTGTTAATACTCTGCATTTCGTCCAGCAGACCCCAGTGCTGCCCGGGATATTGTGGCACAATGTGGTACCGCAGTGAAGGCGTGCAATTCTCAAGCAGATTCGCTGTACATTTCAAATGACACGTATCCAATATGGCTGTGCTTATACCAAGGGTGGCAAAGTACAGCTCACGGGCTTTTACGGGCTTTGTTCTTTAATCCGGCCCACCGAGCATTTGCAGTACATTATCAAGCGAAGGATATTTACTGCATTATTTTAGCCGTTTCTTCACCGAAATTGGTTAATTCTTTTTTTTTTTTTTTTTTAATGTGTTCAGTAAATACATTGATACCAGCGATGCGTCACAGTAGATTGGGCAGGATTGACCTTGAAGTTCTAAAGGGTAAATATTAAGCGCTTCTCAGCTGTCAATGTCCATTCGAACTGCTAGGTGATGGCCGAATGAGTGCGAAGGCATTGGAGTGGGCATCTCCTCTTTTGTTTTTCTTCTTCTGAACCTCGCCGAAGCGCCATCTCCCGTCGAGTCTCGCAGACGCCAGTACACGCCGCACCCATAGACAGTACATGCACACGCTCGGCTGCAAATGCAAGTTAGACAATGCAAGCTGAATACCTCCCACGGCTCGAACCGAGGAGGTCAATTTTGCAGATGAAGACCGCAAATAACCTCCGTTGCTTGCAAGTTAGAGATGAACTCAACAAACCCTTAAGACGAGTGTAAATAAACATTTGTAGGTACGTGGAATTCTGATGTGTTCAAAACATCCACACAGCCACGTAGCCGGAGAACCTTATTAGGACAAGTAGTCTCATTGGTATAATTATGTTAATTCTTTTGAACATTTGACCTTAAAACAAAAGTTTAAAAAAATGAATAGTTAGGCTAAGTGGTAGTGTAAAAAGCGACAGAATCGACCTTAGGTGCATGACGACAGAGTGATGCAGTGCACCAATCGGTGGCGCTGCCTGTAGTAATTGATAAACAGACCAACCAATCACTGTGTGATGACTGGCGTAAATCTGCGCGGAGATGTGTTACACCGGGTGTTGGTAATTGCGGAGACGATGGCAAGGCGTCATATTTTTAAAAAGTGACATCCGCGCCACTCTGGGCGTGAATAATCCCGCTTCACGCCAAGCAAAAAAAGGTTTGATATTTGTTAAACACATAAGCCTTTTAGCCCCGTTCGGAGCTTCTTGCCTCGGTATGGGGAGACGCAAAAAAAGGTCACGAAGGCACTCTGCCTGCTGAAGGATAGAAAGCGCAATGGATGTTTGGAGTGTTTTAATCTCGCTTTACAGTTTTCTTCTCTAGAGATGCGGCGCTGCAACATGTGCGAATCGCGCGGTGGTAGTGGTGTGTTTTTGTGCGAGGGCGGAGGACTGGAAGAGGGAGGTGAGAAACACTCAGTGTATCTCATGCTGTTTGTGTCCACAGCTTGTAGACTTGGCGCCATTGCGGCAGAGTCGGGAGAGGCACATGTAGAGTTGAGAGGTTGGAGGTCCCGAGGTGTCCGAGTGAGTCAGTTTTGTGTTGTTGTTGCCGTGTTGAGAAACGTCACAGTTGCCTTTAGAGCCCTCACCTTCTGTCTCGGATTTCATTGTAACCTGCACAGATTGAAGACTTGCTGGACGTAGCGAAGCAGCCCCAGAATACAACCAAGCCTTGCCCATGTTTCACAGCGGGTGCATTGAAACTTTGAATTCAACCGATTGAAAGTTTGAATTCAGCGATGCAAACCCTGCATGAAAACAAGATAGAGACTTTGCATGAACCAATCTCCCTACCAGTTTGAATTTTCAGTGGTTTTTTTGTGTGTTTTCTTTGTGTTGGAAGTGGTAATGGCGGCATTAGAACTACTATTACTACTTGCAAAACATTCATATTGTTTCGAATGTTAAGTACTAATGACAGTTGGTTGCAAAACAATCATGACCACTAAGCTATCCTAAAAGATTGCTTTTAACATTGCATTGTTTTATGATGGCCCACCTCTTGGAATTGCTAAATTCAATTTCCATTATTCTCACAGGGAAAATTAAATCCAAACAAACTGAAAGTTGATTGACCGCCTGGAATGGGTTGCGGTCAACTTCCAAGGCTTTACGGTATTCAACACATGGCGAGTGTATTTTTTTCATAACCTTGGCTATCAATTTTTAAAAATGAACTTTTTCCAAGTCTTGCTCCTACTAACTGCAGACCTTTTGTACAAAATCCTACCAATTTCCTCAAGGAACAGAATGCAGACACAAAACGATCATTCTTAGAAAGGAGGATTCTGCGGGTTACAACAAGCCAAACCAGAAAATATGGCAATGTAGAAGTGTGCCAAATTAATAACTGTTAAATATGTATATTTAAACGTAACACAAAATACATCCGCTGGGATCGATTATCTATTTCATTTCCCTGTAGAGCAGCTATACCGAGTTAATTTTGCCACGCAGCGATCACAGGAGGTGTTTTACTTGGTTAAAAAAAAAAATCAATAAAAGCAAGTGCAAGACTCTTAATTGCATGTACCTCATCTGTCCACAAACTCCAGACTTCCACTTTATTATTGGCACATTCTGACTCATCCGCTCCCTTCTGCTTGGCTGCTATTGTGTGCATCATTAACTTACTGTATTTGGCTTTGTTACCATTTTGTGGTAAAGCCCAGTGATGGGAAATTAAAACAGTTCCCACTTGTCTTACTAACGTGGGGGGAAAAAATACCACTAGGATCAAGAATTGCAGCACACTTTGTTTTTTAGCCACTCTGACTGTGTGCAAAAGAACCAGTGATAAAGTAAATCGCCCCCTTACTGCGGGGCCAATGTCAAGTAGATCTTTTGTTTCTATGATGACCGGGGGCAGAGCGATGGGGTGTCTTTGCATTTGGCGAACAACTGTAGCCAAGCGTGGTCACGGAAAAATTCAATGTATACATATATAAGTATATTCCATCGTGACATATATATATATATATATATATATATATATATATTTTTTTTTTTTTTTTACAACTAACGTATTTTATTCTCATTTATGAGGGCTGGACTTCTATCCTTAAACTGCATATGTTGGTACTGATGGTATGAATTTGAGACAACGAAATCTGTTTAGCCTTTGCTAAACAGTTAGCATTCGTGATTAGCATTAGCACGCTATTGATTAACGTTTTAGGTTAAAAGGAAATGCTAACTACCATTCAGCTCACTCATACATTATGCTACATGTACTCTCGTTTTTGGCAGTTTATCAGTGGCCCAATACTTTGTCCTTCTGCAAAAAAATGTCCGTGTGAAACATTGGTTCTGGTGGCGCAATTGTTCCAGGCGGAACTTTTCTTTTTCTTTTTTCTTTTTTTTATGGCGAAACTTCGAGGCAGAAATTCTATTCTATCTATCTATTCTATCTAAAACCTATTTTTGAAGTCGACTTAGCCGAGTTATTCTTTTTTTTTTTCCCCGGCCCTAATCTTAAGGCACCACTAACTGTATATGTTGAAGCAAGTGACGGCCTTTTCATGCAGCTGGCACCTCATCTGAAGTGACTTGAGAGGGTTTTTTTTGGTTTTTTTTTTTGGTGCGCCCTTTGGGCAGATGATGTCTCTGGTCGCACCGTCTGCACAATTAGCGCACAACGGAGGGCGACGACGAGAGAAGTGGTTCAAATGATACAGCGTGCGAGTGACTTGCTTCCCTTTAGAGCAGAATACCGCAGAGCCGGTGTCACATCCCATTCCTGGCAGTCCTGAAGAATGTCTTTGACGCTTGTCCAATCCAAGCCGCTCCAGCTTCACGCCAGCTAATGTCGCTTGACGCCTGGAGCCCCCCCCCCCCAAGGGGAACGGCAACAATCCAGCCCCCTCCCACTCCAGCCCAAATGGGCACCGGTCCGTCTTCCTTAAATCCTTATATGCCATCTATCCCTTCTCCATTACTCCCCTCTGTGGCTTTGTCTCTGCTCTCCATCTATCTTTGTCAGACCGGATTGCACTCTTCTTCTATCTCGCGCAATCTCACCTCTCTCCCCTGCATCGCGCCTCTCTTGATGAGAATCTGCGATTGTTGAGTGAGCAATAGCCCCGTGTTTCCTTGAGGGCCCGCCTGCGAGCGTTGCTAAACTTGGAGGGAGTCGCTCTCCGAGCACACCTTTTTGCAGATCAAGCGCAGCTCACTTAGGCGCCGCGAGATGGGAAAATAAACACCGCCATCTTTCCCTCGACACCCGTCGACCCGTGTAGGCGTTGAGGGTCTGACATTTTGGGAAGCGCTCGCTGATTGGATCCCTTGCATAAAAATATTGTTATTTTAAAAACAACTTTATTTCAAGACGCTTTGTTGAAGCTCCCAAACGAGATCCCCCGGGGGTCTGTGAGCTCTAGCCAGGGTTCCCCCCCCCCCCCAAAAAAAAATTATATCATTTTAAAGTGCCTACCTGCAGTACAAATGAGAGCAGTTAAACAATGGCAATAAAACAAACATAATAAACACATTCCTTCTCTCTTCCTAAGCTTTGAGCCAATTAAAAAGCTCTATTATGATTGCGACACATCATATGCAAATTATTACGAGGAAGTCCTATTCAAGAACAAAATATTTTTTTCCCAAGAAAATAGTACTATTTTATAGAGAATAAAGGCATGTTTTCCAGGATAAAAGGCACAATATTATGAGCATAAAGTTATATTTTTGAAATTCACTTGTTTGAATGGGACATCATGATACCCTAATACTCCCCCAAGATTCTGACATTTCATGTGGTCAAAATACATATTTTTTTCTTTTCAATATTACACCCTTTGTTTTCTTGAAAAAAATATGCCTTTATCCTCATAACATTACAACTTAAAACATTTTTTTTTTGTATTCCTGTTGCATTTCGGAGTACATGTGGTAGTTATGTTTAATTTGTGTTATGCTCCTGAGGTGGCCCTTGAAATAATTTCTCCCCTGTTAGTGGTCCCTCGACCCCAAAGCGTGAGAACCCTTCTAAATGGCCTATTTGGGATACAAGGATTCCCGTGAGACCATCCACTCAAAAAAATCCCATTTATTATTTAAATGTATTTAACAATTCCAAAAGATAGACAAACATGTCATAGAATTCATTCAAAAGCTTTTTTTTTTTTTTTTCCCCTCGTCTTCTCCTCCTCATCATATCTGTTGCACAATCTCATCATGGGCTCACGAAATAAAATATCATCGGCTGGAACACAGGAGACGACCGCGGAGAGGAACATGGAGCTATGACGCACCGCATGTTGCCATGCACGCGCTCGTGGTGGGTGTGCGTGCACACCGTTCACACACACACACACACACACATATACGCTCACACACAAACGTGCAGTCCGACAGACCTGCGGTGAGCGGTCGGGCTGCCATGTTGAGTAAATATTAACACGTGTGTCAGCGTTTGACCCGGCTAATGAATGGAGGACAATCGGTGTTGCTCAAAACTCATCCTCTCTTTCATGATCGCTCTTTAGCTACGAATCTGTTTGTTCTTCGCTAGAACTAGAACACGTAGAAGACACATTGATGAGCCCTCGAGAGCAGCAGAAGGACGTTGCCTCGCGTGTGTACGAACAGCCGGTGGAAAGGGTGTGGTCTATATATGAGTAGTTTTCCATAACAACATCTCTTCACAAGGGACAAGGATATTATCTTTTTTTTTTCTTTTCCCGATCTGTCAATCAGTGCGGATTATTATGCATCTCTACCAAATAAAAACACAATCTAAGGTTTAAATTGCACGCAACAACACTACGGATTTCAGTCAAGTCGGCTGTGGAGAGAAGAGGTGTGACAGTCTGCATTGTGCCATGAGAGGAAAGAGGGATGGAGGAAGAGAGAGGGAAGGAGGGAGAGACGCTGTTAGCGAGGAGCTTCCGACACATTGGCGCTGTGGCGGCGAGTGCTTGGAACCGTGCCCGATCTCCGATCCCCCACTACTCCACCCGGCACCTCCCGCCCCTCTGCCAGTGTGTCCAGGCCTCGGCCGCAGCGCCCGGAGGAAGCGGAAAGTTGTCCGTGATGATGAAGAGAAGAAGGGAGGAAACTAGAAGGTCTGGAACACACATCCTCTCCACCCCACAACTCTTTCCTTCAGTTGAGCTGGACTGTCTTTTTTCCCGTGACGTGCGCTCAGTCCGCGTAGAGGATGAAGCCCGAGAAGGTGCTGTACTTGTTGTTGTTGCCGCCGTGAGCTTTGCCGCCGTCCAGCTTGATGTAGACCTCGTCCCCCGCGTCCAGGTGGAGGATGACGCTGTTGGAGGCGTAGTCGTAGTTCTGGTCCGCGTCTTGGGCGATGGCACTGGCACGAACCTGGGAGGACAAGCAGAGGAATATACATGTACAGATTAATCATTGGAATCTGCACCTGGGTTAAGTTGGTGTACTATATGATGGATGGATGGAGGTCATCATTACAGTAAATATTTGTGTGAAAACCTCTTCTCGGCCATAAATACAAAACAATCGGACGAAAAACAGTAAGCTTGGTCCCACATTCTAAAAACATACATGCTTGGGTTCATTGAAAAAATTGTGCATAAATGTAAATGGTTGTTTGTCTCTGCTGTATGTGCCCTGTGATTGGCTGGCAACTAGTCCAGTGACGACAAGCAGTGTATAAAATAGATGGATTGACAAGGTTGGCATGGGCGACCTCTGTGGCTAAACAATATAAAAACATCCTAGCCACACTTGAGTTCAGTTAGCCACAACATCACGTGTGGTTTATGGAATTTTCTACACGTCTGCCCCGGCTGGCAACTTGACATTTGGATCTTGTTCTCGAAATAACCTGAATGTCCCGGAACCGTCACCATCCCCCAAACTATATGCTGGACAAGAAAGTGCAGTTGCATTGCCAAATGTGCTGAAACAACATCTGTGCTAGCAAAGTTTGCAAAACAGAGAGGATCTGTAATTGTTCAAAACTGCTGCGAACTGGAGCTGTGAACTATGACTGCTAAAAGAACGAACACTAAAAAGTATTGAAAGTCATAAACTATTCGACATGGAGAGAACCTAAAAAAAAAACTTTTGTTAAATGCTGAACTGAAAATGGCCAAAAATGATGAAAATATGGCATAGTTATTTACTCATATTCATATATTAATTCGTATCGCTTGTTAATAATTCAGTCTTAAAAATAAAACATGAAAATTAGGTTAGGTAACTTTATTTGTACCTGAGGGTAGATTTTGTGCAGTGAGTTGACTGTTCGCACATGCACACAGACATCATTTACAACCCCAATTCCAATGAAGTTAAACATAAATAAAAACAGAAAACAATGATTTGCAAATCATGGTCAACCTATATTTCATTGCATACACTACAAAGACAAGATATTTAATGTTCAAACTGACAAACTTCATTGTTTTAAGAAACTAATCATGAACTTGGAATTTTATGGCTGCAGCACGTTCCGAAAAAGCTGGGACAGGCGGCAAAAAAGACTGAGAAAGTCGAGGAATGCTCATCAAACACCTGTTCGGAACATCTCACAGGTGAACAGGCTATTTGGGAACAGGTGGGTAACCATGATTGGGTAGAAAAGGAGCTTCCCTGAATTGCTCAGTCATTCACAAGCAAAGATGGGGCGAGGTTCACCTCTTTGTAGAAAAGTGCGCGAGAGAATTGGCGAACAGTTTAAGGACAATGTTCGTCAGCAAGACAATGCCAAAGCACATTTTGCACGTGTTACAACAGCGTTGCCTACGTCGTAAAAGAGTGCGGGTACTAGACTGGCCTGCCTGCAGTCCAGACCTGGCTCCCATTGAAAACGCGTGGCGCATTATGAAGCGTAAAATACGACAACGGAGACCCCGGACTGTTGAACAGCTGAAGCTGTACATCAAGCAAGAATGGGAAATAATTCCACCGACAAAGCTTCAACAACGAGTGTCCTCAGTTCCCAAACGTTTATTGAATGTTGTGAAAAGAAAAGGTGATGTCACACAGTGGTAAACATGAGCCTGTCCCAGCTTTTCTGGAACATGTTGCAGCCATAAAATTCTAAGTTCATGATTATTTGCTAAAAACAATCAAGTTGATCAGTTTGAACATGACATATCTTGTCTTTGTAGTGTATTCAATGAAATATAGGTTGAACATGATTTGCAAATCATTGTATTCTATTTTTATTTATGTTTAACACAACGTCCCAACTTCATTGGAATTGGGGTTGTAAACCACGAATAAAATAAAAGGGCAGTGACATAATGATCAAATATGTTTCTTCATGCATGAAGTTATTAGCTATTTTAAAATCAACCGATATCTTTGATCTTGAGAAATATCTGGTTGGTTTCACTATTTCAGTATTTCGTCTTGTGGGCGCGAACAAAAGCAAGCCCACTGTACATCCCGAAAAGTCGCTGCCGGTTAAATCAGCCCATTAGTCACTTAGTTGTGCCAGCGAGGCCCAATCAAAATCAATCGCTTTCTTGCATCCGCCTTATTTTCTCGTGGCTCATTTTCAGCTCTCCGAAGATGGCATTGGCGCGGCGGCGTGACTTTAAATCACGGCGTTTCGAGCTGCTGTCAGACGCCACTGAGGATCGCCAAGAATGACTTGCTCTCGAGGGGGCGGACACGTTCGCCAATCCTGCCAATTGAGTTATCCTCTCCGCCTTTGAATAAGTTAGAGATATGTCTCTTTAAATCTCATTTTTCACCTTCGGCTTGAGTCACATGACAGAAATATCCAGGTTATCAAACCTTAAACAGAAAGGAAAAAGCCAAAGAGAGAGGGGAGGGGAAGCACTGGAGGGTTCGACGAGGTCACGAAATCCATCACCAAAGATTTCTGGCAGCACTCCGCTAAAAAGCATTTACGTGTTCAGGTGACATATCTGTTTTGGGAAAAGCAGCTAGTAGTTCGAGTGCTAAAGAATGCGAGGGACGGTCGCGTTGCACAAATAATTAAAGCTTCTGCTTGATTCTCATATCGAAGGTGGCGTCTGCTTCTTTAAACTTAAGGTCTTTAAAAACGCGATGTTGTGCCTTTTATTGTCACAGAAAATAAGCACAATTGCGCATGAAATGAGTAGTTACAGACTGAAACTCACAAAATGACCAAATTGGCAGAACCTCACAAAATTAGCATTAAAATTGTCTGAAACTCACAAATGGTCGAGAACAATCAAATGAGTCAAGTCCTCTGAAAGCCATCTATCGATCAAATCGTTTGAAACTCGGAAAATTACCGATCAAATCATCTAAAACACACAAAATTATCCATCTCATCATTTAAAACTCGATCGCATTGTCTAAAACTCATAAAATTAAAGATGTAATCAATTAAACCACAGCTATCCATCAAATTGTCTTGAAAAATGTTCTAAACCTAAAAAAAACCCAAAAAACCTTAAAATCATATAAAACTCAAAACTATCGATCAGTCATCTAAAACTCCCAAAATTACCAATCGAGTGGAATTGTATAAAAAAAATAAATCCAAATATTAAATATTGTACTCTTCTTTTGACTGTTTACCCATTTGATTAAATCAAGCGCAGCTCATATTGTTGCGCAAACAAAAGCCCGCCGCCATGATCTGGTAACGTCTGCGTCCGGCGCCTATTAATCATAAGCCGCAACACGTCCCCGTCATGCAAAGTCAACAGCGTCTTATTATAGAAGCGCCCCCAACATGACGGCTCGGGAGGATTTGTCAGTGAAGATTTTAATGAGACTTTATCATAACATTTGCTTTGCAAGTGATCACACACAGATTTTTTAAAATCGATATCTTCCATTATTATGTTCATTTACTCGTGTCTAGGGTACATGCTTGTGATTGTGGCTCATTTGGAAGAATTCCGGAGTAGGAGTTTGTAAAAGTACGAAACCTGGAATGGCTGCGTCAAACTTAAATGGCCGACTTTGTGTACAATATCTGGCAGGGATTCTTGGGATTCTTCACGGATTCTTTTTCGTGCTTGCTGTTATGATAGTCATGACAAACTTACTCGAGAGTGCTGCTAAGTGAGGTTTGGGGTTTTTCCTCAGGAACTAAAATACATTCGTTTTCACCAGGAATCCAACATTTGGTGTAGGTCTTCTACTCTGAATGGCGAATTTCCAATTCGGAGTTCGCCAAAGTCCAAATGGCTGCCTCCAACCAAAATGGCTGACTTCCTGTTCAATTTCGTGCAAGGGTCCGTGAGCGTTTTTCGTCTGTCCTGTTATGGTAGAAATGTCCAGCCAATTTCGCGTCGGCTGATGGTGTCAGGAGCCCGCCGTAAAATAATTTCAAACTCAAATAAAATAAATAATAAATGCAATTATCAAAAAGATCATCATCATCTATCTAAAAGTCATAAAATGATCAATCTGATGAACAATGTTTGCTGTCAATCGGTAACACTGCTGTCAGGGATCATTTTCAAATCGTCAAAGACGAACAGAAATCTCTATTAAGTCTTCTTATCAAACTCACAAAAATATTGATCGAATTGTCGATCGATCAAATAGTTTCAAACTCACAAACTGATCCCTCATCATCTAAAACTCTCAAAAATCATTGATCAAATCATCTAAAATGCGCAAAATTATTGATCTGTTTTAAAACTCTCAAAATTATTGATCAAAGTTGTCTAAAACTACCAAAATTACCTATTAAAACATCTAAAAGTAACACAATTATTGTTCGAATCGTCTAAAAGTCACAAAATTATTGTTCAAATCGTCTAAAACTCACAAAATGACCAATCAAATCGCCTACTTACAAACAATACAAAGAAACGAGTGTTTTTATTCACTTGCAGTGTTTCCCGAGCTTTATCAAGCCGTGGCGCATAGTTTACATTTGAAACATCTCATGGCGGCCCACCGAACAAAAATGAGCGCGCCAATGTCGATCTCGTCTTCATTTTCTCACAAATGTGCTTACGTGGTGTGAAATCCGGGCTTGACTTACTTGAAGCAAGCCATGACATATTCTACTGTATGAACGGCAACGTGTCCATGCGAAAGGTTAATTGTTTCTGCCATCTTGCGGAAGAACATTTCATTATTCTGCCTGTCACTATATGTCACTGGCATAGATAGATGAAGAAAGACGCATTCTTGGTGGTAAATAAATCATCGTTTCCAGACCAATGAAATGAAATTGGATCATTTCACACACTAGTTGTGAATCACTGAGGGCGCTACAAAGTGAGTTTTGTGTTCAGAACCCCATAAGATCCTTACATTTTCACCCCAATACGAGCATGTTGAGGTTTCCCCAAATGGGATTCCAAGAGTGCCTCCTCCCCACCCCTGCTTGTAGTTTTCCCCCTGTGACACTCTTATGTATATTTAGTTTCATCTCTCTCGCCTGAGTGGCTAAAACTTGTTCCCGGGAATAATGATCAGGAAGGCGCCTTGTTAAAGAGCCGGCCGTTCAGAGCGGGACGGAGCGGGGGGGGGGGACCGAGCGGCGGCGCGTGACCTTGACGCGGGGTACGCCGAGCAACTTTGACAAGGCAAACAAAGCGTGAGGCCGCAGGCTGGCAAACGAGGTGTCAGTGGATGTTGTTGTCGCTCGCGCGCTTGCATCCGTCAACATGATGGCTTTGATTGAATATTCACTCTGCGCTCGGCCTTAATAGATAATGCATGGCGGCGAGAGTTCAGCATGCATTGCTTTCAGTGTATGACAATGAAAGACAGTGTTATCAATAATGACTATGTTTGTGTGTGTGTGGGTGTGTGTGTGTGGGGGGGGGGGGGGGGGGGGGATTTTATAGGGCATCCTGCAGACAGTATTGTACACTTCTCAATTAAATACTTTTTGGTTGGTGTTTTTATCGAACTGCTATTTATGGAAATCATAAAAGTTTGAGGTCTGTGGATCCTGATGGTGGGAGGGCCTTAAACATCTCACGGGGGGGACGCTGATCTTACGAGAGGCTTTGTCGGCGTGACAAGGACGTGTCTCCCAGGCGTGTATGACGGCGCTTTGTTGACTTGACGTCGAGTCTACATTCTGGCACGACGACTCTATTGGTCCTCCTTAAATCGAAGTGCCCCGCTGCCTAATTGTGTTTGAACGTTCCACTCGTCAGCTGCATGCTTAATGGCGGCTTAGAGCCCACACACACGCGAGCGCACACACACACAGTGACACAAGAGCGCATGTACGTTACTCACCGACCACGCAATGAAAACCGCACAAAAAGCAGTGTCACAAATTCCGCCTTTACAATGATGACAATGCTCAATTTCATTCGTAAGGAAACGACACATATTAAATCATATTAAGTACAGTACTCTATAGCAAAGCTCAAATGGGTCATTGTTTACGCCAACACAATTTTTACTGTTCATTTTATATGATTCATACAGTTCTGCCCATGAGAGCTGTTGTAACATGCACCATTAAAGTTTTATCCTCACCGGACAATCTAACAAGATCCAATACATGAGTTGTGCTTGTTAATATTTCGCTTACCTTATGAATGCAAAGGTACTTGTGAATTAAATTTGTTCCGTAACCAAGTTTGTAACTCACTTGTTGAGCAAATCAATTCCCTATTGAAATGAATTGCAATTGCATTAAAAATAGCACTGTATTGTATTACAAAAATAGTCAAAGGCAATAAAAGAGAATCAAATGTCACAACAACTGTGCACCTTGAATTGTTCGCGTGGCTTAGTGAGTGACATGAGGAACATGCCCGCTTCGTCTCCGTGAGTTTATTGGATTTAAATGTGAGTGTGAGCAGTTGTCTGTTTGTTACCCTGCAACTGACTGGCAACCAGTCCAGAGTATATTCCATTTCTTGCCCAAAGTCACATGGGATAGGCTCCAGCTCACCTGCAGAACTAATGAGTTTGTCGGAGCTTTTCTATTTATCTCTGTAAAGGTAGAATATTTAGTCCAGCTCTTAATATTTAGTCCTAAGAATAAATGCCGTTGTACATTCTTGTATTCATAACAAGCCATGTGGGCATTTTACGCTGAATTGTTGTATGTCTCGAGGCGCCCAATTCCGAGAAAATCGATCGGTGCTCCGGGAAAGCTTCCTGAAAGCAGCTAAAGCCAGGTGCACGCCACTGGAATCCTGACAACACGGACGCTCGTGTCGGGTTTGTTCGTCGGAGGAGGCCTGATTGAAAACATGACAAGGGGAGGAAAACCGTTAACGGGAGATTTGCCATCTGTCACCGGCAGAGAAGGAGAAGAATTCATTTCACCAGCTGTCTCGTCTCCTTTTCAAAGACGACCGCAGGAGCCTCGCGTGGTGCCAGGCCAGTTCGTGAGCCGACGGGAAACGCAGAAGATGGAGGACCGCAAAAGAGGCATCAGGAGAGCCTCGTCGGCGGTCAACTTTGACCCCCTCCGTCCGGTCCGGGCTTGCTCCAGCCCCGCCCACCCTTCTCTCGCGCGCGTCTGACTCATCTCTTAATTAGCGAGCTGCACTGTCCGCCTCGAGCGCCCACACCCAAAACGCAACGGTGGCTCTCAGCGGAGTCTAAAAACAGTGAAAGTCGACCTTTTGTCCACTCAGACGACTTCTTCTTTAGCAGCCTTGCTATTAACCCTGCAATATTATTTGTTTTTTGTCAATGTCTTTCTTCCTGTGTAAAAAAAAAAAATAATATTCCCCAAACATGCGACTGCACCCACTACTTCTGTTATTATTACCGCCTTGCTTTTAAAATGTTATGTTGTTGAAAATATTCCAAAAAAATGTCTTCTGCCGGCATTATCCTCCTTCTTTTTGCTTTGTATGAATTATTTGTTAGAAAAATATATACCTTTGGTAATATAAAATGAATGATGTTAATTATAACCTTCCATTATACCGTATCATCTTTTATTTCTAGTGCGAAGATAAAGTGATGCGGCATTGTCACCCCAATTAAACGCACAAGCATTGGGTGGCGGTGGGTGGATTGGGTTTCTTGTGTCAAAAACTCCCCCCAAATTAAAAATATATTCGAAACTTGTTGACCTTATTTATTTATTTACAAATAATTGGTAAATTTGCACATTTTATATTAAATATGTTGACCCAGCAGTGACACAGGGGGCTTAAAAGGGGGGCTGTGGAATTTCCAAACTTTTTCTCCCAATAATACATTTGAACTGTAGTTATGTCTGTGTCACAGGGATTACATTTCCGTAGTGTATGTGACCCCAATTTGCCCCCCAAACATGGGGATGGGGGAGGGGGGCTTATAATGTCAAAAACCTCTTGTTTTGTTGTGGTATAAATTGAGCCATTGTAAAGTTCATCACGCTAGAAAAAATATTTTTTAAATGTCTTAAAAAAATGGCTTCAAATTTCTGGTGCCCTTATATTTGATATTTTTTGCATTGATTTTTTTTCTTTTTTAATACCTATTTTTTTACATTTATTTAATTTCCAACCACCGCCATACATTGTATGTTAATTATATTGACCTGGCGATGACACAAAGGTGCGGTAATGTCTCGGTTATACACTTAAAGGCGAAGAAGGTTAAAATGAAAGAAATATAAAATATTATGTAAAACAACACGCACATTTTTGGGAAATAGTTAGAATGTGCCGACTGTGAGTCACGTGACGCCACCGACTCGCTGCCTCCCCGTCGAGGAAGGAGAGGATAATTGTGGCTATCGCTGACGACTGATTCGTGGGAGGGCGGCTAAATGTCAGGGGCGTGGGGAGCGATGGCGAGAGGCATGTTTGCATAAAATGGGCTTGGGGGCACTTGTCTGTCTCCCATATGGCCCTCATTAGAATGAAGGAGCCTCGTGAGTCAACACTGTAGCATCATTGACTCACTCAGCCACGGGAGACTCCTGTTTTGGCTTTTGCTCTTAATGCACATATATACAGTGCTCATACTCTACAATGCGAGCTAATTCAGGACTCTTGCTTTATAAAGTCTGGCTTGATGAATATTAGATCGTGAATGACTTTATGCATGTTTTTGATTGTATTTTGCAGACATGTTATTTACATTTTTAAAGGTAGAATTGTTGATACTGCTCATTAGATTGTGCAGGTGTACGTAAAATGTATCATTTTTATGATGTTACGTTAACGGCTGCCATATATTGAGGAGTGTGTGGTTACCAAATGTGGTTCTGTACTCAATAAATTGATAAAATAGTGATGAATAAACCGGATAAATGAAAAATGCATGGATATGGATGATCACAGTGCAACCCACGAGGAATCTACCGGATTTCTTTTCGGTGAATAAAAGCACAGTGTGCTTGCTTCTTCTTAGAGTGGAAATTGGTGAATGACATAATAAATATGAATAAAAAATAAAAAACTGATTATTTCTGGGCCCCAAAAGTCTTAAAACAATAGATATATGAATTACGGGCAGAACATTTAACTGTTGTGCAATCCTTGGTCCTTTAGTATTCGTTTAACTTGACAACAGGAAGAATTAATTTTGTTTTTATCATGCTGTGTTGTAGAAGTGCACTGAGAGTTGTTTGTAATATTTTGCACCAACACAAAGTCACTAGGCGGCACGGTGGGCGACTGGTTAGAGCGTCAGCCTCACAGTTCTGAGGACCCGGGTTCAGTCCCCGGCCCCGCCTGTGTGGAGTTTGCATGTTCTCCCCGTGCCTGCGTGGGTTTTCTCCGGGCACTCCGGTTTCCTCCCACATCCCAAAAACATGCATAAATTGGAGACTCTAAATTGCCCGTAGGTGTGACTGTGAGTGCGAATGGTTGTTTGTTTGTATGTGCCCTGCGATTGGCTGGCAACCAGTTCAGGGTGTACCCCGCCTCCTGCCCGATGACAGCTGGGATAGGCTCCAGCGCGCTCGCGACCCTAGTGAGGAGAAGCGGCTCAGGAAATGGATGGATGGATGGACAAAGTCACTAAAATACGCAATAATAAAGCAATTGTTGACGTGTAGCTCTATTTTTAAAGTTCAATTTTTTATTATTATTTTTTTTTAATAGTGATTATTAGATTGTGTCGGTGTGCCTTATATTTTTGCAAGCATTATGTGGGAGATAACAGTCAGTATTTGAGTGGCCCTGATAGATTTAAGTTATTAGCAACAAGTGGTGGGAGTCTTTTGATCAAATCCTCAATGTTTTTGTTTTTTTCTTTTTGTTTTTTTTCCCCCCTCCCCTTCTCAGATATTTGCGCACAACGACGCTGTGTCAGCCTGACATTTGCAATCTGTGCGGTATTTCCCGACAATCTTCATTTAGCAGCTCTCGCGGCTAATTAGGCCCGCCGCTCAAATGTTCCACTCGGCGGAGTGTCGACACCGCTGTCCAATTACGGAGCGGATCGAGGGCAAAGGTCCGCCCCCGCCGCCCCGTGACTATGGAGGAAGTGGCACCGCGGGCGCATCGCACGGGGAAAGAAATGTCGCAAAAAGAATACATGAACACACACGACCTCACAGACACACGGACTACATGGACAGGAGATCAATACTGAGACTGAGGCTCAGTCTCTCTCTCTCTCTCTCTCAAGCCCAGTCTGTCCGTTTCAAACAACGCCTTTCTGTTACAGCGGGCGCACACACACAGAGGCCTCTCAGTGCTCATCACCACCAAGAATAGACGCTCCAAACATTGCCGGAATGCTAAAATCAATCAAGGCTTGATGGGTCTCTCGCCAAAAGAGAAAAACTCCAAATTGGGCTTTCAAATTTCTCTTTTTGTCATCTGGCGGGAAAACATATGTCAACAACCTGCATCCAGATGGCTCCAGCATCCAGCGCCTGGGCTCGCTTGCACATTTCAATGTCTTGTGTTGACCTGGACGCACAACAAAGGGGGTAAAAGAGGGACCCCCGAAGGCATCGTGGATCGTCTCATTTGTGCGGCAATTTAAAAACAAAAATCTGATGGAACGGGATGCTATTGGGCAGTTTTTTTGTTGTTGTTTTTGGGTAGGGGGACTTGGAGAGTTGAGCCCCTGTAAAGGAGAGATGGAGGGCAGCGTGTGAGTGCCGCGGGGGCTCGAGGGAAGCGCCATGTGCACGAAGGACGTTGAAGCTTATTAAAGGAGGAGACAGTGATTATTCACTACAGCCCTCTGGAGGGGCCCACGCTCCACTCGTTGCTTTTAATTAAGTCTGAAAGTGTTTTTGCAGATTAATAACAATATTAAGAAAGGGAGAGCAGAGAGGGGAAGTGCAAACACATCCTGGATCTTGCTCGCATACCTTTTAATTACCATTAAATTGAGTGGGTGACAACATAGCGTCACATCTCATCTTGTTCCCGTTGTTTTTCTTTCTTCTTCTTTAGTCGTCGTCGTCGTTCCGACTCGCTCCCCTCCCGAAGCTTTTTCCCCGAGTCGCAGCAGAGCATCGATTTAGGAGCGCTGGGAAGGTTCGGAGTCAAAGAACGGGCGCCGGAGGAGCCCAAAGATGGCGAGGAGGAAGAGGAGAGGAAATTGGCTGTGCCGAAAATAGATTTGT
The DNA here is from genome assembly GCF_024500275.1 of Phycodurus eques. Lineage (NCBI taxonomy): Eukaryota > Metazoa > Chordata > Actinopteri > Syngnathiformes > Syngnathidae > Phycodurus > Phycodurus eques. The sequence continues at coordinate 19,241,448 of NC_084540.1, forward strand.
TTATCTCCCAGGAACCTGGAGAAAAGTTCCGGTGACAATGCTTGCGATTCTCTGGGATGGCTGCAAGTAAGCTTTTGAATGTCGTCTCGATGTTTGACACGGCTCGGAAAGAACGCCCACCCCTCCTGAGAAGGAGTGGGAGCAGCACTTTGCCGGGGTGAAACAGCACTGCAGGGCACGCCGACGCCGCCGCTCCTCTGCAGCCCAAAGATGATAAAATAGTGGTACAGAACTCTCTGTGCGTTCGCTCTTCTTGTCCCTCTGCACAATGCGGCTTTCTGCTGCCTTAATGAGCTGAGGAAGGCTCTGCTACCGCTGCACATGCTCCACCTGGACACCCGGCGCTCCATTAGCTAATGTGGCCCGACACTTAGAACCAGCCAGCACCAAATGTGCAACCCAAAAGCCCCCGGAGGCATCGTAGCACAACCAAAGACCACCGAGGAGTACAGCTGGATTCAGTTTGATGCAACTGAATGGTTAATAATTTGGGGTCTTTCTGTTTGCAAATTCTCCCCACGTCTGCCACGAACTTCGGATTGTGTCTTTGGGCATGACAGAGCATTTCACACACGTTTTGGACTGTGGTTTATTTCTAGTCGTCGTGTTTCTTTCTTTCTATTGTGAAAGGAGGCAGTTATCGAGAGGCGGGAGAAGCGGTGGCGCAATCATATGACGCGACCCCGTTATGGCAAGCCCTTTTAACGTTTAACAGCAAGATATTTGGAATTCAGTTTTGCCTTGTCAAGAAGAAACACTGGAGATATCCGGAAATACATTCATTCTATCCACAATTATCATTTCAGATATCGGCAACTTCAATCTTTCTATCCGCATTTGTCGATTCAACATCATTTTCCCTCGGAAAAATGATGAATGAATGTGTCTTATGTCACTTATGTGTATCTGTAACATTTGCACAACCGAACATTGTCCCAGATGATCGCACTACTCGTCACTTTAAACCGCCTACACTCTTTGAAGTCTCGGCGCCCCTTGCACAATGGTCATTGCACCGGACCATTGCAATATTAGTCGTTCGAACTGCTCTAAGTGCGAGAGGACTCTGCATCTTTTTGCACAATTGTTTTTTGTCAATGTCTTTATGTCCCCAAAGTGTTCTGTAAATTGACTGTCTGTTGTACTAGAGCGGCTCCAACTACCGGAGACAAATTCCTCGTGTGTTTTGGACATACTTGGCAAATAAAGATGATTCTGATTCTGATTCTGATTCTGATTCTGATTCTGATTCTGATTCTGAAGGTGTTTCTCACTCCAGATATCTACAATTCAGTCGCAGATATCCTCTATGTGAATCACATGTCTCCAATTGGAGACATCTACATCATTTTGATTTGTCATGATTCCAATCCAAGATATATTGAATTCAGCTCAATTCAAGATGTCCACGGGTCCCGTTTCCGATATCTTAAATTATTTTAACTAGGTGAAACGACATGACTGACTACTTACCATGGCATTGTAGATATCTCAAGTTAAGGTTACAGATACAACTACAATTCAGTTGCAGATATCCATAACTCAACCGGCGGATATGTGCAACTGAATTGTCGACGCCTGATTTATTTCAGAGAGTGTCCCAGGCGAAATAACATTGTTATTAAGTCTTGACGAGGCAAGACTGGATTACAGATATCGCTAGTCTCTAGTCACAATTACGTTTGAGATATGTTGAAGGAAAATTCCAACCCTTCAAAATTGTATTACGACTAGTCGGAGAGATGTTTTTGATATCTACAGTGTTAATTCTAGATAGTCAAATTTAGCTTTTAAATGTTAAATCCAATTGCCGTCAAGATTGGATTATGGATAACTTCTTATCGGTCTGTTTGTTTGTCTTTTGCAAGCTGGCGTTTGTGAATAACTGTCGAGAGGAGGGTTCGCATAATCAAATGAAGGCCTCTGGGTGACAGAGCGTTGTGCACTTTTGTTCACTCTATGGATTATTTTTGGCTGTTCTGTTCATTTCTATTCTGCGAGGTGGCGATTATCATGATTAACTCGTGAGAGAAGCAATCGCATAATCATATGACGTACATTCTTCCGGTGCGTGACAGAGTGTGACTTCTTTTTTTACTCTGTGAATTATACTTTGTATTATATCGAGTTGCCGTATTTATTTCTATCCAGTTTTCACGAGCAGCTGGCAAGGGACCATCGCATCATAGTAATTATATGACACTTTGCACGTCTGCGTGTAAAGACCTGAGTACACTAGGCAAAACGTACCGTGCTAACAAACAATGCAAAACGCCATAGACGGGCTAACAAATAGCACGGGTGTTACCGTGTTATAATCAGTTTAGCACAATATTTGGGACTTTTATTAAAACAGCTTGTTAAGTTACACATAATTAAAAACACGCTCTCCATCACATACGAGCTCTGGATGGAAGCCGTATTTACATGCATAAACGATGACGTCGCCGCGCATTTATGTCAAAACACAGCGTGTGCAGACAGTGTGCAGCCCGACATCATTCCGATTCACAGTTTACATGATAAAAATTTACTTCTGATCGGTTTGGCAAACGGAATATTCCACTCCTGTGAAACCGAATGAAATCCCATTGGGATTCGGCCTGTTTATTCTGATTGGGGCATTTACAGTACATGGAGAATTTTCATTCGGTTTGGGCTTGTAAAACGATTATAATCGTATTACAAGGCTCCACGTAAACCCCCGAGTTGTGAAACACTTCTTTGTGTTTTTTGCCTGTTTTATACTGCCACCAGGTGGCCAGAGAGCACACACCAGGAGGAGCAGCCCAATGTTCATTGAATTGAAGCAGAAAATGTGGTAAAAACTGCTTAATTCTTGAAATTCTCTTTAATTATGTCGTTACATTTTAAGTTACTTTATATATATATATATATATATATATATATATATATATATATATATATATATATATATATATATAATACATTTTAAAGTGCCATTTATTTTATTAAAAACACATTACAAACTTTTTTTTTTTTTTTTTGGGCAGAGGCTGGACTGGATTAATGCTATTTCCATTCATTCCATTATGTAAAGATGATTTGAGATGCCGATGTTTTGCCGTACGAGCATGGTTAAGCTAATTAAACTCATATCTCAAGGCACAACTGTTTCGACTTGATAAACATTTTGTGAGCCTCTAGAGAGAATGGTTTGTGTGTTCTTGTCCCTCTGCACCCCCCCACCCCAACCCCCACCCTTCCCCCACACCCCCTTCCTTGAGGCACACAATAACGCAGCAACAGAAGGTGTCTTAACTCCAACATATGTTCTTCCTCCCTGATTATATATCAACGCCTTTACTCCCTGGCCGTAATTAAAAAAAAAAAAAAAAAAAAAAGGAAATCACTGTGGAGTGAGACGTTACGTAGCCGAGGCCGCAGCGGGTGAAGGAGTTAACCTCTACCTAGCTGCCTTGATGTGTGTGCGCGTGCGTGTGCGTGTGTGCGTGTGTGTGTGTGAGGGGGTTCGTACCGCAGAGTCTGTGGCGCTCGTTAAATCAGCTTCAATTTGCACACAGAGGCGGCATCTCGAGACCTGGGCAGCCTCCTGCTTTGTTCTGAATGTGTTGAGCAAGTTGTCGTGACTCATTTGCATATGCAACTTGGACAAAGTTACTTAGAATAAGAATTGTACACAGAACAGCATGATGATTTAGTCGTTATTTTGACAATTATTGAAACGAATGAAATTGTTCGTCCTACCTGCGAGATATAGGCTCAAGTAATTAACTGTAAACGGTAACTATATTTACTCTACGTTCACAAGAAGGATGCGACGCTGGCTGGTGAAATAATGCTGCGGTGCTGGACGTGTGCCACTTCATTAGGTACACCTGCAAGCTCACAAATGAGATCCAGTACAAGGGATGCAAAGATAATCATGCTCAGTTTTGATTGACACCAGTGGTCAGAGATGTTTTCATTGAACGATATTCATCGGCATCGACAGCTGTTTCTAGTATTTTGAAGGCCGCATTTCACGAGATGAGAACTGCATTAACATATTTTACAATGAACACATTTACATGAACTTATTTTACTTCATATTGTTAAATGTGTGACATTGTAAATCCAAGGGGAACATTATTATCCTTGTAAAGGCAGATTTTTAAATTGTAATTATTGTTATTTTTTAAACAGCTCTTTGATTTGATCTCCATTAGAGAGTTCAAAATGAGCTCTCTCAGCTTTCTAATGCACATGACCCCTTAAACTGGAGTGTGCCATATGCAAATGATCCTATTTTCATATGGGGCCCATAAGAAAAAAATAAAAAAAATTAAAGTTCCGCGTGCTTTTCTTTTCATACTGTTTGTGCATAAAAGTGGCTGTTTTTGCAGATTTATTTCAAGTGCACGGTGTCACGTCCAGTTTTGTTTTTAATGCGCACGGCCACAATTTATGACAGGAGCCTTGACAGAGTGCGAATTGCGCGGCAAACACGAACATTAGTGACCCGAGAGGACCCCTCAAATGAAATTAGTGCTCCATAAAAGTGATGCATAGAAGCCTCAGAATAGCGCACGAGGACGGTAGCCGCCATTTACGCGACACGTTTAAGTGCACTTGTGCTCTTCGTGTGCACGTGAACTTGCAAAGTAATGCATTATTTCAGTTGCATTCATGTTGTTGTTTCCTAGGCGGTGATTTAATTTCCTCCCTGATGCACAAGCCAAAAATAACTTGGTGTTAATCCCAATAAATAAAATCACAGGGAAGGAAGAAAGGTGCGGATAGACTCTCGACAGTGGAAAGGAGGGTGGATATGGTGATGGTTGGGGGTGGGGGTGTTGGTTGGCAATGTCAGGACGCATCATACGCGGACGAGGGGGACACAGTTTGCAACCAGTCAACACATTTTTATCTCCAGGCGAGCTGCACGCCACAGATGTGCGCTCTGCACGCGACCGCGGCAATTATATGCTCGTGGGACGTTTTATTAGGTACAGCTGCGCTCATCTAACGACATCTAATACAGTACAAACACTCTGCTTTTCTACAAATAATGATGATGCATTTTTCATATAGTGTAGTTGATTTGGTAGAGCGGGATGATGTGGGAAGGACATTTAAAAAGAAGAAAATTTGCTTTGCACCAGAGTGTGGCGGTGTGAGATAATTGCATCAGAAGTCCTGCAACACATTGTACAAGAAATTCGCTGTATTTTACAATGTGTTCTACATTTATGTTCATGTCAAAAAGTTTAACAGTATACTTATTATTTTGGATGCCGTGGTGTCTAAGTGACACTGAATAAGATCAGAAAGTATGATAGAAGCCAAATGACCACCACAATCATGACTATAACATTTAACAATTCATATTTGTGAAGGCAGAAATGATACAGCAAGATTTGACACATTATGTTTGATTTTGTTAGATGCAAGTGCGTCTAACTGACTTTGTGCGACTTACGGCTTTTAGAAGGCGAGCAGGTCGAGGTAAATTGGAGCCAACTCGGACCAAAGTTGAAGCACTCACCTGTCCGTTCTTGCAGAGGTCGGCCCACATGCTGGTGCCGTCGCCTCCTCTCATCAGCACGTGATAGATGAAGAAGTACGTGCCCGGAATGCTGCACACAAACTTGCCCGCGACGCCGTCGTAGTTGTTGCCCAGGTTGGTGACCACGTCGTCAAACTTAAGGATCTCGTAGCCTTCGTGCGGGTTCTTGAGGCCGGCGTAGAAGGCCACCCGGGGCACCGTGCTGTAGGTGGCCGTGCTGATAGCTCCGTTTCCACCGAGACCCAAAATTCCAGTCTTTCCTTGGTCCCCCCTGTCGCCCGGAGGCCCGGCCGGCCCGGGCGGCCCCGGTTCTCCCGGCGGCCCGGGCAGCCCCGGCTTCCCCGGCCTGCCGGGCTTCCCCTGCGGTCCCTGCAGTAGCGTGGAGGGCGGCGGTATGTTGCCGTGGTCGCTGAGCGCCTCCGCCTCGGCTTGCAGCCCCGTGGAGCTGGTGCTGCTACTGGGGGTGCCCTTGTTCAGGTAGGGGTCGCACACCATCCGACAGGTGCCCAGCATCTCGTAGTGGCCGGGGTCCGTACCCACGGAGCTGACGAGCACGGGGATGAGCACCACCAGGACCAGAACCAGCATAACCCCCACGGCGGCCGCCACCAGGGTCTTCCTCCCGATGCCGAGTCGGGGAAGGGGCTGAGCGGCCAGCGTGGGTCTCCCGGGGGCGGAAATGGTGACCGGTTGGTTTGGGGAGCCTGTCGCCGAGGAAGAGGACCCGCGGATCCTGAGGAGGGGCGCGATAGGTCGAGCGAGGCAGAGACCCGCATACACTTGGACGGACCCCCCGGCTTCGCTCAGTCCGTCGCGGCGCGCGCACAAACCACTTTGAGGGAGCCGGCGCGCACTGAGCCAGATGGTCGGTGCGCACTTCCAAACACTCCCTGACTTGTGAGCGGAGACAGAAGGATGCGAGTGGGAGTCCGCAGGGATGGAGCGAGAGAGCGAGAGACAGAGAGAGAGAGAAAACGAGTGTTGATGTGTCTGTGTGTGCGTGTGTGTGTGTGTTTGTGTGTGTGTGTGTGTGTGTGTGTGTGTCTGTGTGTGTGTGGGTTGTGCGTGTGGTGAGTTTTTGCAGCCAGATTCTCAGGCTTGGATTCTTATAAGGCGCTCGCAGTGGGGACCCTCCCCAACTCTCTGCTCCCCCACCGAGTGAGAGGCAAGAGTGGCTCCATCCCTCCTCCCTCCCTTCCCTTCCTTCTCTCTCTCTCTCTCTCTCTCTCTCTCTCCTTTTTCTCACTCTTTCTTTCTCCATCGCTCATTTCCCCCTTCTTCCTTGTTCAACTATCACCTCGCCCGCCCTTCCTCTCATTTTTTACATTTTTATTGCCGTTTGTCACTCTTGTTGCTTTATCGTCTCATCAACATCCAGCCTCTATCAATGAAGGCGGAGCCACGCGGGGAGAGGCAGGTGGGATTTCGAGGGATGAATGCAGTCGGACATGTGCACTTAATGAATCATAATGATTGAAATTGTTGAAAAGAACGGCAAGCGTCTATGTCCACACAAACTGTTTTTAATTCTCTTAAAAATTCCCCAAAATTCAGTCCAACTAATTCATAACAAATTCTAATTATATATCAAATGTGAATCTTTTTTTTCTAATCCAGTTTTATTGCTGTTGATGTAACTTTTGACTCCCCCCCGGTAATTTTATGCAAGATAAAGAGTGAGGGTCTGCACCTGAGCTTCAAATTCATCCATGTTTCGGGTCATGGTTAGGGTTAGGATAAGGGAGTTCGGGTTTATGGTTAGAATTTATGGTTGGGTTTAGACCGATGATAGCCTCTGATAAATATGCCTCACTTTTTGTTAAATGTCAATGTGATGTAAATTTATTACAAAAAAAAAATCATCATCATCATATCTGTCCATACTTTGTGCAGAATTCCACACTGAGAGACGGACAAAGCAGCCGTGGTGTTGAGAGCAAGTGAGCGAGCGAGCGAGAGAGAGAGAGAGAGAGAGAGAGAGAATATTTCCTTGTTGCAGGTAATAAACTCGTTCGCCCATCACACACAGTCCCTCTTTTTTTTTTTTTTTTTAAATGTAATTTTTTTTTTTTCTCTTTTTTAAAGGCTAGCTCTTTCGGGGCCGCCGACATTGACATACTGAAGTTATCCCTTAGCCTGAACGGGCTGACAACTTCTCTTATCGGCGTCTAAGATATCGATTTTCAGGTTTATATCAAATTAAGGGGGTGAAAAGAAAAATCTATATGCAGCGGTAATGTCATTTTGATGACCTTTTCCTCCCCAGGGAGTGAGCAATGGTGAAGTAAAAAGCAAGCAAATGACTACGTTTGCAGATGAGCTCATTTGTGTTTTGTTGACGGGTCTTTTTCTGCGGGTAATTAGACAAATGTACCGTGGCATCCATCCATCCACATGCTATAAACATATTTGCTTGTTATGTTTCAAATAAACCCTGCCACAACTATCACCCAGTCCAAAGTATACAGTCGCAGTCATAAGTTTGGACACATTGCTCATTACAGTGGCGCCTTGAGATACGAGTTTGACAATGTGACAATGACAATGTTCCTAACTCAAAGCAACCCATACCTCAAATCAGCTTTCCTTTGAAATGAATGGAAATGCAATATTAATCTGTTCCAGTCTCCCTGAATAAACCAACAAAAAATGTTGGAATGTGTTTTGTTTTTTTTTAAATAGGGAAAATAGCACGCGATAATATCCATCCATCCATCCATTTTCAACACCGCTTATCCTGGTTAGGGTCGCGGGACGCTGGAGCCTATCCCATCTGACTTCGGGCGAAAGGCGGACTACACCCTGGACTGGTCGCCAGTCAGTCGCAGGGCACACATAGACACGGACAACCATTCGCACTCACATTCACACTGTCACTGAGTGGGAACTGAACCCACGCTGCCTGCACCAAAGTCAGGCGAGTGTACCACTACACCATCAGTGACGCACGCGATAATAATGTACTTTATATAAACATACAGTAATAACATAATTAAATAGAATGTAAAGACTTAAACAGTTTGTGCATCATTATTAATTCATTGTGGCTTCTTGTGGTCTGAGCAGCTTGGTCACGGGGCGACAGTATCATAACGAAGTTTACGAGTTTCACTGACTCAGTAATCTGCAGTCATATTCGTCATTTTTCGCAGAGGATAAAGAATCTATATATTGTCTGTCTAGATGTGTGAAATATCTTTTCCTTAAAACATGTATTTGTTCAAACTTCCCAAGGAGTCGAGCGCAAGCTTTTATTGATACATTTATCGATTAAGGGGTGTGTCTCAAGGCTTTGTGCATCACCATTGGCATTTCTGACCCTGACGATAGCACATTTTCCAATTTCTGCCGTCAGCTTCCCCGTGATCACAAGTTGGACCAACATTGCACACTCTTGGTTTCCCCCCCCCCCCGAAATATCACCGTGGACTTTCTCTGGCAGGCACTGGACTGCTGGACTGAACTCTTGCGACAGATTGAGACGGCTCAGTGGATGAAGTTGTCTTTGCACGACTCGTCTCTTCATCGTGACCAAACTTCCAAAGTGGTGTGCTCGCCGGTGGTCCGTGTCTAATTTATCAGTGAGCAAATAACACGCCCCAACATCGTCTTCCAAATGCCCCCCCCCCCCACACACACACAGCAGGCGTGCCCGCAATGCATATTTACCGTATTGTTTTAGTCCTCATAACAGAGCAGGAGTTTACCGATATGAGGAAGCACACAGGCCGTAAATTGGTTTTATGGTTTGTTCAAGGAGGGGGGCGGCGGCGGCGGCGGCGCTGGCTGTTTGCTCCTGACACCTGCTACCTCGACCTGCCAGTCACATCGGCTGCGACCCAAACCACAATCTCGCAAGCAAAGGGATCACTGGGGGGAGAGGACACATACAAAGATGTGGAAGAAGAGGAGTACAAAGACAATGGAGAGGAATCTAGCGCTGAAGTTGAGAATCATCACTTATATAATAGAAGCGCATTTTAGAAGATTTTTTATGATTATTGTTCATATCTTATAGCATCTCAGGGTGAAATTGTAACGCAATGGCCAGTTCCAGTCTTGGCTTATTGGGCACTATTGGCATCTTAGGAATGTTTCCCAGCCGCGTCACTGTCATTTCGACACCGAAAGCTCCGTGGCAACAGTGCGGGTAGAGAAAGGCTCGATGATCCCTGTTGACACTTGAGCGGAAGCCCATCCGTCCATCCAGCCATCCCTGGTCCACATTTGGGCTGCAGGTGCGTAGGAGCCTATCCCAGCTGAATGTTGCCCAGAGGCCTGGTACAGTCTAGACTGGTTGCCAGCCAATCACAGCGCACATATAGACAAACAACCACTCACACTCACATTCCCAGCTATGGCCAATTTAGAGTCTCCGTAACATGCATTGATACCGTGAATTTGAGGGCAGTATCATTGTAAATGGCAACCTCACTGAATGGTTTCCTGCGGAATCTGGTGTACAACAGGGATGCATCATCTCCCCCATACTCTTCCTGATTGCTGTCGACTGGACCATGAGATGGATTGGATTAACAGATGCCAAACAGATTGGTCCGAATATTAACATTTCTCTGGACTGTGGACGGCAACCCTCCTGATTATGTCGAGGAGTTTACATATCTGTGAAGTCTCCTCGGTAAAGATCACGCATGCGGCAAGGACCCAAATAGCCCAAATTATGCTAAAGGTCCAGTGAAAATTATGACAACTATTGCGATTTACAATGGACTGTTGCGTTTCATTAAACGTCATAGAGTTATCATTTTAGGTTGGATCAAATTATTCCTTAAAAGTTAAAGATTTGTTTTTTTTCTCCCGTGGACTCAACAGCATTGTACTTGATCTAAAGGAAGGTTCAAACTGAAAATAAGTAGAAAATAAGGCCTGCGATAAAATACCAATGCGAGCGAACCGGAGAAAGAAATGAAACAAAAACAAATAATTAAAAAAAGCAGGAAATCACTACGTCAGTCATCCAAAAGGCTTTCAAAGCTCGGCGTGTTGTTGTTTTGTGCGGTGACAAAGGAGGCCGGCGAAGGCAGAACAAATGTGTTTCAAGGTGCACGGGGGACAAACAGCACAAAACGTGGAAGAGGCTTCAAGGATTCTTTTTTTTTTTTTTTGACAGGGTAGTTTAGCAGGTCAAAGAAGCAAAACAACATCACAAGCGAGCACAGTCATCCGCACTCTGATTGCTTCCCTTGTGTCGCTCCTGGCCGCCGCCTATCAAAGAGCTCCTTTCACAAGAACACTCGCTGTGGGGAACAGGGGGGAGTCGCTGGGGGGGCGAGGGGGGACGCAGGGGGTGCAACACAAAAGTGGGCACCGCGCAGGAAGTCAAAACAGAAGATGCGGTCGATGAGGTGTTTGTGTTTGTGGAGGAAAATTGGAAAAGGGAGCGTTGACCCCTATGAATATGTACTGCGTGTTAGGCACTCCCGAGATCCAATACATGAGGTGTGTGCGCTTGGGACGTTCACCTTATGTATTGCTTTATAGTCTCTCGCTTTATGTTTGTATATTTATATTTTACAATTAGGATTTTTTTTTTTTTTTAATTAAAGACATTTCGATGGGGAAAATTGCTTTGATGCACAGTAAACCCTTGTTTATCACAGGGTAACATTCCAGAAAAATGAAATATGCAAAGTAGCAACCGTTTTTTTTACTCTATAAAGTTTAATATATGCATTTCACTGCCAAGTTGTGAAACTGCACTTTAGAAAGAGGTGCAGGTGTTTTATTTGACCACTTGAGGTCACTGTACAGACACAACACAAGCACATGCCATACCCTGCTTGAATGACGTGAACAACAGCCTATGCGCAAATGGTGTGAACAGGCTATTTCCTGCGTTAACTGTTTGCAACGTTCCTCACACTGACGGTTATGGCAACGTGTTCGGCAAAAAAGCATTACGGATACCCAGAATTAATTGCGATGATGCTTTAAACTACAGTGCTGTCGTTGTAGAAAATCAAGCTAAACATTGCTCTTTACTTGCAGTCGTTCCTGTTGATATTGTCACGAGTGAGTGAGTGCATTAGCTGTTGATCAGGCTAAGGTTTGTATTTGTGAATTGATTTCATCATACTCTGACTGTGGCTTGTGTTTTAAACGGGTAAGGCAACAGTAAGGTTTTCTTTCTGCTAAGAAGAGCTCAATCGGCCTTTTGTGAGTCATTGCTGCCGCTTTTCAATTACTTAGCCTATGAAGCTGACTGTATCAGAGATGTGCAGGTGAATAATTGCACTACACTACACACAGATCAATTTGAGTCAAGAGCTTGGTCATGGAGCAAATTGAACTCGTAAGTCAAGGTACCACTGTGTTTTTTTTTTTTTTTTTAAAAAGGTCATTATTATTATTATTATTATTATTATTATTAATCAGTTTATTTGAAAGGGGACAATGCAATTTCATAAAACACATGAAATACACATGGTTAAAAAAGCCAGAATTAGCCAGAAGGCTAGTTTTCATCTGTAGTCCCCTGGCCATGATGTAAAAAATCAGTAAAATACATCTACAAGACAATATAATATAAAACAGGATACATAAAGACTTACTATTAAGAGAGAATAAAACCACAAATCATTTGATCATAAAAAAAAAATAAAAAATAAATAAATAAATTAAAAGAAAACATCATAACATACTTGTCTTTTAGTGTTGGCAGCTATAGGTGTTAACTAACCACATTTTCAGTTTTTTTGTGAAGGCCCTGTATGTTGTAAGCAGTTTAACCTCCTCAGGTACTGAGTTCCACTCACCAGCGCTCCTCACTGGCCCGATACTTTAGCACAGTACTGTATGTTCCGTTTGCACGCTGAGAAAATTAATATGCATTTGCCTGACGCTTGTTCTGCCTCAGTGATTTTTTTTTTTTTTTTTTTTTTTTTTTTGCTGACTTGCACTATAGTACGCACAACATTCAGCTAAAGGGGTGCAGAAACAGTGAAGGACATGACTCCCAGACACACACGCACACACCTACACGCACGCACGCACACACACACACACACACACGCACACACTTATACACGGATGGGCCCAAGGCTGTGTAGTCTGCAGCAAAGCGTCCGTCAAGCGTGACGTCTGCCTTGTTTTAAAAAAAGTCACGTGCTCACGTTGCCGTTTTGGCGAGGGGACATAAGGATATTTGTCCCCAACTCGTCCAGTCCGTTAAAGATGTAATTTATAGTTCAATATAGGTGAAAGGAAAGAACTCTGTTCACCTGACAGCCCTTGAATTCATCGTACACTTGCTGGCAGCTGCCGACGAGATGACATTGTCAGTGGGTTTATTTTGTTCTGCTGCCCTCCGAGTGCTTTTTGTGTTCTTATGTAGGCCGTCACTTGTGCTAACTGACTAGAGGCTTCAGTCAGCTATCCAGAGGAAGCGTAAGGCTTTAGAACCCGGCGGAGCAATGGCAAGTTCAAGAACGACTGGGAATTCAGCATGTTCGATGGGAGCGGGGAGATGTCGGTTTGTTGCCAATGAGTGCCCTCGTTTTCGGAGAAAAGAAAAGAAACTCTCACTCTTAGTCCGTATTCTTATATCAAGCCAGTAAGCGTTGTCAGGAGAAGTTGAAGAATATAATGCAGGCGTTCAAACACACATTCAAACCAGTCAACATATACATCGACGCTTATCAACGATAAGTCTCGTAGAAGCTCGAGTTTAAAATCTGCAGAACTCCGTGTGGAGTTTGCATGTTCATGGTCAGTCCAGTGTGTACCCCGCTTCTCTCACCAATGGTCAACTGGGGCAGGCTTCAGTTCACTCGCAACCCTAAATTGTCCATAGGCGTGAACGGTTGTCTGTCTATTTGTGCTCTGCGACTGACTGGCAACCAGTCCAGGTTCAAGTTTACTTATTTACTTATTATTACTTATTTTCCAGTAACAAGTTTACTGTGACTGACACATAAAAGAAGAGAACTAAACATTGTAGATGTAAACACCAAAATGTCCAACCAAAACATCACTTTATCTAACGAAAGTCCATTAGCTTAATGCGAAAGGCCATTAAAAGGCTAAGAGAAATTAGCATACATGTAGCTGTAATTATAAACATTCAAAAAACAACTGCCACTTTAACACACATGGAGCAGCAACACATACAAGCAGAGCATGCAACAATAAAAGAACTACAGAAAATTCTCCCCACTCTTTGGAAACAACTACTGGAAGTTAGTTAGGGACCTTCTTTGCCTCTTCTTCTTGGTCTCAACAATGCTGCATCTCGTCCAGTAGATCGCAACGCTCCCCAGCATAACGCTACTACGTTGAAGTACTGTATACTGGCCTGTATACTGTAAAAACCTATTTTAAAAAAAGAAGAAAAAAAAAAAAAAACATTGTAAGCCGATTAGTGCTGTAAGCCCCGAATGCAAACTCTTGTAATATTCATGACTTAGTGTAGTGAAAAGCGAATGTGTGTCGAGGCTCGCCTTCATGTCGTCTTTTCCCCTCAACTGAGCGGCAAAAAGGCCTCAGGGAAGTCGCTCTTTAACCCTTCCAGCGAGAAGGAAGTCGCTGATCCAGGTATCGCCATAAACGCGCCGCCGCCATCTGCCTCGCCCGCGGCGTCTGTTGGCTCGCCCGCTCCCTCGATTCTTCTCCCCTCGCCGGCGTCCAAATGACGGCGTGACCTTTCTACCTGGGCCAGCACTGCGGCGACGGTCACAGCCGGAGCCTCAAACTCATCTCCTCGCTAAACGCTCCACGTGGCGCCTCTCTCTTCCTTAGCTCGCGCCCCTCTTCATTTTCCCGGCCCGCCGCGAGGAAAGGTCACACTTCTGCTTGCTTGTGATTCATGATTTGCAGCAGTTATTGTTTGTACGCATCGCAACACAATTATCAGTGCTCGCTATTAGTGCTGTGATGTATGTATGAATTCTCTTTTGCACCCACTGTAGCCTACTTTACACTTGAACTCACTGGATTAAACTCATTTTAACGCTGTTGGGTTTTTCTTCTGACCCCATTGTTCATTTCTGTTGTGCCACGGCAAAGTCAACGCTTTTCATTCGTTTTTGATTCCTTAACATACAGTACGGTACGTGTCGGCAGCACGGGGTCCTCGTGCTTCGAATCTGCGACCCTCCTGTGTGGAATATATGTTCTCTGTGTTTTTTTGGGTTTTTTTTTTTTTTTTCAGTTACTCCAGCGTTTCCAACATTCCAAATACATGCATGTTAGCTGCATTGAAGACTTGAAATTGTCCATAGGTGTGAATGGGAGAGTGAATTCTTGTTTGTCCATATGTGCCCAATGATTGGCTGGCAACTCGTCCAGGATGATAGCTCCTCCTGTGATCCTAGAAAGCACCAACACTGTAGAAAATGGATGAATCAACTTATGTATCTTCATGTTTAAAAAACAATTGTCAACATTTTCCATCATTTTTTTTTATGAAAAGAAAACACTGCACAAGGAAATAATTGCTTAATCCAAAAATAATAAATAATATGTATATATATGTGGGCGGCACGTTGGCCGACTGGTTAGAGCGTAGAGTTAGAGAAGAAAATTGTGCCTTGAGTTGAATTCCTTTCATAATCTTACGTTACCATGGAGACCATTACATGTTAAAGAAGGAAAAAAACTCAACTTAAAAGTGAGTTGTGATATTGTTTGTACACCACAATTCTTTGATTCTTGCTTGCGTTCTTCTTCACGAGTGACCCAAAGAGGTCCGTGCTCGATCCGTGGTCCGTGCGACGTCCTGTCACGAGCTCAGCTGGAGTCTGGCAAAGACGTGGCCTCGCCGTGTCACCGCCAGCAAACACAAACCACAAAGGAACACATTGCCACTGAAGCAATCTGTGTGGAACAGACATTTTCTCCATGGTGGAGATGAAGAGTGACTCTGTGCTTGTAAAACTTGTAAGGTCCAATTTAAGGAGGTTGTGTAGATATTTGAAACTGCTTTTTATTACCTGACTAATTGTATACACAGTGACAATACAGTAGTGTAAATATGTATTTTTAAAAAATGTAAACATAAACAAAAAATACTTCTTGTGTAACAGATTAAGCGTGGGTGCAGGCATTACCAGTCATTTTCGTTGGGCGCTGCCCAATTTGCCCCTTCAACTGCAGCGGGAACTTACGACGGGAGATTTGGCTGTCACGCCGCGGGACGTCCTGGCGGCTCGTTATACAACAAAACAGTCTTGAGGGACGAGAGACGACGGTGCAACAACATCATTAATATGAGAGTCATTAATCGTGGAGCGCAGAATCTGGGAATAATGAGACCACGCCGTGATTAGTGTTTTTGTATCACAAATTTATTATTAATGTAAGAAAAGAATTACGGGAAGCGTAGCATTTATGCTGCAATTGTGTTTGTTTTGCAGTATGCGTGTCTGCATTTGTGTCGAAACCGCACACTCACCGCTGACCTTGGCCTCGTCCTGCTTCCTTCCCTCCAGATGAGCGGCGTCCCCTCGGCCCACCTGACAGCGCGACTGAAGCCGGAAGAACGTCACCCCACGAGGGCGAGAGGTGGAACGTCGCCCCCCCCCCCCCTCTCCCAAAGAGCAGCGGTAAACCCCCACCCGCCCTCCCTGAGAACAGCATGCCACTTCATTTAAATTCTGCAAGGAGACATCCCATAAATCACCAGCATTCTGACTAATGGCTTTCCCGTTGAGGGAAAACTCGCGCCTCGCTACCTGGAGACGATGGTGTGTGCTCCAAAAAGTGTGCGCCATGGGTGTCTTTTTTTTTTTTTTTTTTGGGGGGGGGTTATTGTAATTGAGCACTTGGACCACACAAAGCTCCCATGTGCTCCCCCACAATTAGCAATCATGGTTCTAATGTGTGATGTCAAAAATGTGACATATTAAAGTAATCTTGGCTTGCGCTCCAAAACATCTTAATGGTTAATGCACACGCAAATTATTTGACTGCAACACGTTGGAATAAAGCCGGCACAGGGGCATCTTTACCACTGTGTTACGTCACCTTTGCTTTTAACAACCCTCAATAAGCGTTTGGGAACTGAGGACACAAAATGTTGAAGCTTTATAGCTAGAATTGTTTCCCATTCTTGCTTGATATTCAACTTCAGTTGCTTAACCGTCCAGGGTCTCTGTTGTCGTATTTCTTGTTTCATCGTGCACCTGCACACATTTCCGATGGGAGACATGTCTGGACTCGCCGGCGGGCCGGTCTGGTATTCGCGCTGTTTTACTACGAAGGCACGCTGTTGTAACATGTACAGAATGCAGTTTGGCAGTCTTGCTGCAATAGGCAGGGATGTCCCTAAAAAGACTTTTGCTTGGATGGCAGTGGTTTCTTGAAAACCTAATTAGAGGTACAAGATGGAGCCAGAGAGGGATGTTTTTGTTTTTTCACAGATCATTTCACTAATGATCGACTATCAGGTTGTACTGACAGCTTTAGCAAACATGACAAAAAGGGATTTTGGGGGAAATTGCACACTCCCCTTCAATGTCAGTCAATCACAGATGTCAACAAAGTTTTCTGTATTTTACTTTGGATTACAGTAGATTGGATGAGGCTCAGGCAATACCCAGCAATTGACTGCAATTTTTACATTATATTTTTGTTTCGATGACAGTTGATTGGAATACATTGCATTTGATTAATAAATGGCCAGATGTCAAATATTTTGGTCAAATGTATTTTATTTTATTTTATTTAGTTTTACTTGACTAAATTAAATGCAGGCAAATCAATTAGATTTTTAAACCTGGGGGTATTTGAGTATATGTTAATAAATTAATATTGATCTATTATTTTAAAAGATTCCATGGTCTATCAGTGTGATCAGGTATGTGTGTTTGTTGTCTTCAGTCTGCCGCTCTGATGTTTTTGTTTTCTATGATTAATAATCACTTCTTCATCTATAAATCTGATAATGACGTTTGAACAGTTAACACGCGCAGTCTTGCAGAGAAGATAAAGGGGCTGAGCACCGTACCCTGCGGGATGCCAGTGTTCGGCGTGGTTTCTAACAAGACTGGAAACCAAGATTATTTCTTCCATCGATAATCATTTCCCTTTAAGCACCCATCCATGTGAACAGATGATTGTACCTATGAGAGGAGGCCTTCGTTTACACTGTTGCGTGGTGACGCTCATTTGTAATATTGTGCGCACATCTTGTCCAGACTGAAGCAGACAAGCCGAGGTTGAGGTCAGTATGTGCGACTTGTTTGCATTGTGATGAGACACAGCACCTCGGGGGCCGTGTTTGCATCCTCGTGTAACCCCCGCCCTCATGGCCTGTCACTTCCCATGCAACGGCACGTTAGACGCACACCCCAAGCCACTAAATAAATCAGCTCCGTGATCGCTCTCGTGGGTAAAAGACAATCTGTGTGTGTTTGTGGTGTGACTATATTTCATGGACTATTGCCGACTGGAATATGTCCATCACTTCCGTCTGACCAAGTGTGTGTTTTTTCAGGGGGAAAATGTGGTCAAACATTGGAATGCTGCACACACGACTGACTTCACACGAACACATTCACTGGGAAGAAAAAGGAAAAAGGGTTGTTTGTTACTCACGACATTTAAGAAAAACATTTACACCACACCCAGTGTTTTCTGTGGGGGATTTGAAAAGCTTTGCACAAAGACTGACATCCAATCTCTGTTCATCCCTGTTGTAATATGCATGCCGGACCACTAGGTGGCAGTTTGCATTTTTTTGTTTTACTTTTAATGCCATCTAATCTGTTCCTGCTTACACAAAACATAAGCAGTTTTATGTTCGACATGTTGTTACCTGACTTTACCCAGTGCAAACCAAACCTTAAAACCAAGACACAAGTTGTGTTACACCCCAGAGTTCTTCTTGTTTCGCTGCTTCCGTCTATCTATCCGTCTAAGCGAGCTCCGAACACGCCCCGACGTGAGCTCGCGCGAGACTCGGGGGCAGTCTCATCGCTGCATACGTCCATGCGCCTGTGGCCCTGAGATAGGAGCCGTCTCCGTTGCCTCGTCGCGATGCGGCCCACCCAGTCACTACGCAGTCACGATGCGGTCACTAGCCAGGCTCAGCAGCGTGACACCTTGCACACAGTGCGCGAGAACACGGTCAGAGCAAACTCTCAGTGGTGTGATTCCGCCTGATGTGAGGGGTCACTTCTCATCTTCAACCCTCCTTTTTTTGTCCCCTCGTGTGTGTTTTCCTCTTCATCTTCTGTAATCCAATCTCATTAGCCCCATGAACGGGAGGCTCGCTGTGTGAATCCATTAAGAACGCCTCCCTCTCTCTGTGCAGCCACTCTCTTTTTCTCCTAATCTCTCGAACCCCGTGGGATTAATCACCCACGGAGAACAGAAATCGACCCATTTAATCGCTAAGAGATGTGACAAAAGCGCTGCGAGTGGAGAGGATGTGCTGGGAAATTATCGGCCAATTGATATTCACTGGAGAGAGAGTAGTGAGTATTAAGTACCAATGCTGTGTTGAAATGCTTGCCCAATTAGTTTAGTTATTACCTCCACCAAGGAGGTAATATTCTAATGGGTGGCAGTTTAATTTTAATTGTGTGCTACTTCCTACTGACAGTTTTGAATTTGGCAACCTGGACTTTTTTTTTTTTTTTAACCTAGGTGCTGAAAAACTAAAATGTCACAAGAGTGCACCAAAGCGCTGGCTAATAGGAAACCAGTCATTTCCTATATTTAAGCACCGTCTCAAAGTTCAGTCTATGCATGTTATTTTAGTTGCCCGAAAAAATCTAATTCCTTTTTTAAAAATGTAGTTTTTAGGCATAAAACCTCTGCCTTGTTTTTGATGAGCAGTTCAGCGTACCGCGCTCATTTATTTGAAAGTTGGTCACGATCCGGTACTTGGAGAGCCAAGTATTTGTTTAGGTGGTACTTGGTATAAAAAGTTTGCGTCGCGCCATTTTTATTTTTAAAAGACGGGCAGCAAAAAAAAGTGTGGCGTTTCATTAATAATTAATAGCATTTCCAATGGGAATGTCGCTTTGCGATACAATTGATTTGAACTCCACGTGCGGCCACGCAACGAATTAAACTTGAAATTCAAAGTACCGTTGTGTACTTTTTGTGACATTTGTCTTTGGTGGTGTGCTGTGATTATTATTATATATGTATTTTTTTGAATTCAAATATATGCCTTGACTCAACAAAGCACAGAAGCGGCCCGTTGGTCAATTTGAAAGCTCTCGCCAGTTCCCTCACTTCTCCTTTAATTGGCCATACGCGTCACCTCAAGGTGATCGTTGTCGACATCTCTGACCTTGACACGCCGGCAAACGCCCTTCACCCCGAACCCGCTTGCGTGATGTCAGTGCGTCTGATTGCCGTCGCTGTTTCGGTCCCACTAAAGAGTCGAGGGGATCGTTATGAAATATTAATAAACCGTCTGGAGAGTACAGTGAAGGGCCAAAGCGGCGTGGAAGCTGAATTCACGATGGGCCAAAGCGGGCCGGGGGGCGCGGGGGCCGCGTGGCGTTTGCTGAGCATTCATTAACCTTTCGCGGCTGCCGCGCGTACCTGCGCTCGCTTAGCGCCACCACTCTTTATTCAAAAGATGGCCGCCACCGGCCCGAGCGTTATCTTGAAATTCAGTGCAATTCCCACAGCAGTGCCGGTATTGAAATTGTCACCGAGGATGCCAGGGAAGTGGGAGGGGGAGTAAAAGGTCAGAGTTTGGATCGGGGTTCGGACCCCCGAAGTTCAGTTCTACAGGCTGACTTCATTTGAATTGCAAATGTGTCAGCAATCAGCAGCGGGGCGCTTCGGAGTGCAAGCGGGGATCACGTGAGGGGACGAGTTACAGCAGCAACAGCAGCCTGTTGAGAATTTAGTGGGAGTTTGTCGCCAAAAAAAAAAGTAGAAAACTAAGGCACTCTCTACTGGAGGCTGTTGGAACTGTGTTTTCCTTCAAACAAATCATGAAATAGAACGTACGGTGAGTTTAAATCGTTCCGTGACCATGGTCTTAACTCAAAACGCTCGCATCTCAAATCATCTTTTGCCATTAAAATGAATGGAAAGGACATTTTTAAACAGCTCTATGGAAGTAAAGTGCAATAAAAATATATATTTTCAAAATTATTATTATTAAATGCTCTTTTTCAAATATGGAAGAAACCCAGGTGTGTTTGTGTTGAACTTTCAGTAAGATTATATTATATTAACGTTATAATATGCACTATGTTTGTGGAGTTTGTTCCAACCGGATGCATTCGGGCTCAATTATTTTGCCCAGTTAATAAATGTGACATAGTGAACGATTTCCTACTAAATTCTCATGGCAACTTGCAATTTTTGGGGAGTGCTTTTCTGTGGTGGACTTGATCTTATTGAATTTTCCACCAAATATTTAGCTTACAAGGTTTATGGGGCGAAAACAGTTATTTTCAAAAAGAAGTGAGGTGGTGGAAGTTTTAGCACACAAGTCCCCACATGGGCAAAAATGACAGGTTTCCATGTGTTGAAGTGAAAGGAGGGCACGATAGCTGTCAGGCAAGTTCGAAGGCTCGATGGCCTGACACGTTTTATTTCGTGCCATCGGCGGCCTCTAATCGCACAAGCGCCCGCTCTGCAATGTGTTTGAGGCACAGTGACACGAGGGCCGTGTCGCGTTGTTGTTCCGAGGCTCCTTCCTCCTGCTGATGAGAATGATAATAACGCGCCGCTCGCTAACGATGATAATGAAGCATTTCCCGGAAGGGTATTAAGACGGTATCTTCATCTTTTGACACACGGGGCGGCAGCAGACGAGCAGCGTGTGTCTAATTACGGGATGGCGGCGATCCCGACGGCCCGTCTGTTTGAAGAACATGGCAACTGTACAGCTTTATTTCGAGTAGTCATTCATTTCGGTAAGACAACATCATTTGTTTCTAATAAGATCAAACTGTGACTGCACCTCTGCAACACACAGCAGAGAACGGACGGAGGAAGTTGGCTGGAACGTAGTCAAGACGAAATTATTCTGGGGAAAAAAAAGGAATAATTTATCTGGCAGCTGAGTCAGTACTCTGTGTTAAATGCAAAATTGGAATAACGTCATTTAAATTGACCGCATTTTCCATTGGGAAATAATATCATGGCTTCTGCATTAATAGTGTTACGTTAGCAGCCCCACATCGGTCAAAGACGCACGTTGTTCATTTGTGTTTTCACTTGTTGCTAGGCAGAATTCTTGGGGCACGACAATTTGCGCCCCTCAAGCCAAGTTTCCAGGAAAAAGCAGCTACCACACTGGTAAATTATTTCAGAAACTGAAAAGAATATTACACAAGATTATACATTATTGTAGCAACTACAGTATAGCCGACTGTATTTAAAATACAAAGTATTTGTGTTAACTCGAACGAAGTGAAACCACTCAACACCAGTGCCAACTACTGGCTCTGGGGCACTGCTAAAACTGCCCCCGTGTAAGTGAAGAATTCACAGGGTCGTTATGATTTGCACCCTGAAGCAAAAGGTTGAAAAAAAAATAACGGCATCCGCCGATCGTGCTTTGCGTGCCATTTCCTTGGCAGCATTGGGGCAGTCGACGCAGCTGCCCCACATAGCAGAGAAAGGACGGGGAGATGCCGCAGCTACACTCAGGAAATTATTCGAGAAATTGTAGGGGTATGAGTCACGTTTACATATGATTGTTGCAACTAGTCAACTCTTTATTTCATTTTTTAATATGTTACCATTTCCTTAGTAACGTGGGGCAGAGGGCGCTGCTGCCCCACATAGAGAAACTGCAAACAAACCCCAAAAAAACATATTTCTGAAACTTTGAGAAATATGAGACAAGTTTACTCATTATTGTCGCAATTATAGCTGACATTATATTAAGAATGAGATCAAATAGAAATAAAACTAACGTATTTGCCGTGTTTGATAGCAGATTATTTTCCCTCCTCGAATAACATGGAGCGGTTGCGATTCACGGCCTGACAAGCCAGCCCGGAGCGATTGAGATCTTTTGGCCTCGATTTTGATGCGCTCCCACGGTGTCTATTATTTACATTATTTCTTCACATAGCTGTTTATGCGCTGCGGCAACAACACAAACACCTGGCACGACGACCCCGCCGCAGATTGATGTCATCTGGCGACAGCGGCGAGACCGCTGCGTTAACGAGCCCCGCTTCATTTCCACCGTGACTTCCTTCGCCGCGCGTCACATTTTGAAAAATTCCCTCCTTTCCCTTTCATTTTGCGCTCCGCTTTGTCACCCGCGCATTGACGACGCCCTCCCATCAGCAACAATTAGGAAGTCCAGCAGCACTGCAAGCACATTGTCCCGGCTCGTTATTGTTTCGGTCACTCGTAGCATATCAATGCATTTACGGGGAAATTAGCATGCCGGGCCGCGCGGTATTAACACGGTGCGACACCTCGGCACATCCTCCATGCACCCTTGGGTCACTCCGGTTCGAAACACACACGGCGAGGCCATTAGCGAGGACGTGAACACGGCTTCAAATTTTAAACCGACCTCTCAAATCTATTTTTCAAACAGATTTATTGCACTGCTGTACCTTTAGACAATGATAAGCGCTATCATATTGTGCTATAAAACACCCTGCATACATTACTTTTAAAAGTAAAATAAATGGCCATTTTGAAGGCTACGTCATTATGACATTTCTGGTGAAACTTTATATAGTGCTGCCTTGACATATGAGTGACGCGACTTGCGAGTTTTCCCAGATACGAGGTGTCATTCGGATCTTTTTTTTTTTTATTTGACTTGAGAGCTCAAACCGAAGTTACGAGCACTGTATGGTGACAGCGAACTCAACGTCGCAATCACGGCACGCTAAAAAATAGAGAAAGAAGTCTTCAAAAAAAAAAAGAGTCTTTAGCTCTTTAATGCCACTCCAAGTCCAGGTTTACTGTCCAAGTAAACATCAAACTAGGTGTATGACGCGTGTATTTAAAACAAAAGCATAGCTTAGCCTTTAGTCAACCTAGTTTAATGCTAACGCTAACACATAACGGGAAAAGCGCTATATCGCCCTTTAAGCAACTGATACTCGAACACAAATGGTGCCGTGACACATTTATAAACACAGTATGACAGTACTCACAGGCATATATCCTCGAGAAGGAGCTCAGAGGAGTTGTGAGGTCTGTACGCTCCAGACATGCATGAACTGTGCTGCGTATCTGTCTGTCTGTCTTCTCCTGCCCCCAGGTGGCAAAGGCGGCAGGAGCACAATGTGCTTTGAAATTAATGAAAAAAAAAAGTGTGACAAAAATATTGAATTCTTTTGAATTCTATTATGTCTTTACTGTATGTTTTTGTAGA
Organism: Phycodurus eques; assembly: GCF_024500275.1. Taxonomy (NCBI): domain Eukaryota; kingdom Metazoa; phylum Chordata; class Actinopteri; order Syngnathiformes; family Syngnathidae; genus Phycodurus; species Phycodurus eques. The sequence goes on from NC_084540.1 coordinate 19,265,273, forward strand.
GTACAATATGATAGGGTGCTGTTTTTCTCATTCAAAAGCACATTACAACATTTTTCTGTTGTTATTTTTCAGGGAGTCTGGATCAGATTGAGGGCATGTTCATTGATTTGAATGGGGGACAATGATTTGAGATATGAGGGATTTTGAGGGATTTTCTCAGGCGTTTTTTTTTAGTCATTCTTCTTAATTTCTTAATTGGGGGGGGGGGGGGGGACCTTAAGGACCAAATTCAATCAAATTCAAATTCAGGAGGTTGGTTTCTCAAGTTATAGAATTGTTTGGCTTGAATTTTTGCCCCTCGTAAAGGTATGTTTCTTTTTCTGCACGCTTGCATTGTGCGCATGAATAACAATGAGTCTGTGGTCTGCTGCGCTCGCCTCGACTCCCGTCTTAACCTTATACATGATGAATCAAAGAGACATTTATGCATATGAGGATGGAAGACGGTAGAGGAAGAACGCAGGGGGTGTTTTGGCTTCCCGGCTCGTCTCTGGAAGCACCTGAGAGTATTGGAAGCGGAACGAGGCCGAGGCTTTGGGGAGATGATCTCCAAAAGGAATGCCAGAGGAGGGCGACTGGCACGGTGTCCGTCCCGCGCCGCACGCGGGACGCGCCGGTGACTGGGCCACCGTCTGCCGTCTGTCGCTGAGGCTACGTAACGCGGCCCTGCCTCTCTTTTGGACTCGTCGCATGCCCGTTCGCACCGAGACCGCCCCGCCTCCTCCGCTCCGAAGGTGTACGAGAATCTATCGTGGGATTATGTGCTGCGAGCTGCTAATAACGGTGAAAAGTCTCCTTGGCGCACGCTCCCGAAGCAGCGGCGCAATAAAGCCAAGAGCTAGGAAGCGCATGTGGAAAGGGAAGCTTGTGAGCCGCCGTGCTATATTTGCAGGCAGCCTCTCTGTTTGAGCACCCCCGCCCACCTCCCTTCAACACACACTCCACCCGCTCTCCTCGCCAGCGCACCACCACCTTTGGAGGAGACCTGACATCTCTCGGTCGTCGCGGCGTGGGCGGGCGCAGACGCCGCACAGACAACAAACAGTGCACAAGATGGCGGGAAGTGAAACTGAATAACAGACCAACAGAAGTGGAGTCTGCTTTCTGTTACGGGGAAGAATTCATGGCGCCACATTGTTTCGGCAGAGGGATCCGCTGTCCTGCATGGAAGAGAAAGGACAAGGAGAGGCGGCAGGAACCTGGGAAACGCACGCACACAAAAAATAACCCTGCAAAATATATTATGTGCTGCAAGTTCATTTTTATTCATTCGTTTTGGTTTCATTCGACTATAACACATTTTCCCCACATGATTTTTGGGTAGATTTTTCTCCCCCCGAAAATGTCAGGAAAAGCATACTAGAACACCTGAACTTTATTTAGGATTCATCAAAGGCACTTTGAATGTGATTGGTGAATTCTGAACACAGGCACAGGCCAGTTATTAAAAGGGTGTGCACACTTGTCCAACCACATAATCCATGTGTTCATTTTTACTTTATCTCTCGATTTTTGGATTTTTTTTTTTTTTGTTGTATTCAATTGAGTTGCACACGTCATAGATCACATAAATGTTGTAAAATGTTTTGAAATAATTTATCTTGAGCTCATCTATCTATATCACAAAAACCTGGCTTTTAAGCGGGGGTGTGCAGACTTTTTATATCCACTGTTGGTTCAGTCCTGTCAGATTTTTGGATTTCGCGATTAGTGCTGCCCCCAAAACGCTTCAAATGTCATCTTTTGCGATTTTCGTACCATCTGCCCAGGGCAGACGTCAGGATGGCGACGACACAACGGGGCCCCTCTTGTGTTGTCTTCTTCTATTTATTCCTCGATAATGAGAAACCAGCAGCGGGATCAGGTTGGCGCTCGATGCCATTGACGCCCGTGAAAAAGTCTCCCTCGCGCACATGGCTTACACATATGGTGGGGGGGGCTTGACTCCACCGACCGGGTGACGGATCTGTGGTGTCGCCATGAGTCGTTATGTTTTCAGGAAAGTATTTCCCACCGTCATAATTCTCCTTCCGTCGTGTGGGCCACTTTGTCCACACACACACTGATTCCAGTTTTGGCCACGTGCGTGTGTCAGTGTGTGTGTGTGTGTGTGTGTGTGTTCGCAGAGGAGTGCTGTGAGACTAATTGCACACTCTTGGAAGGTTTGAGTGGCCACAGATTGAGGATGGCACGCGTGCAAATGTTTAATTCAGCGCCGGCCTCAAGTCGAGCGTCGAGCCGGGCCCACATGTAATCCCCCAGCGCCACAAACATGGACGCCCGCGCTCCTGTGAAGTCTTCTGATGTTGCGTCGCACGTGACGCGGCGCTCGCTCGCTCTCTCCCGCGTGTCACAGCACGCTCAATGAAATGAGAAATTCTGCCAGGGTCCAACAGGAACTACAAAGTATGGGATTTCATTTCCAGGAAGAAAAAAAAAAGTCGTATGTAAAATATAAAAATTGTAATCCCACCAGAAGGAATTTCATTAAAAAAGTTATAATATTCTGTATTTTTCAAGAAAAATACTATGAAAATGGACATTTTTTGATAAAAAGTAAAGGTTATGAGAATAGTCCTATTTTTATGCATGTACTTTCATAAATATTTGTATTTTTTAATGAATACTATTGGAATAAAGGCATTTTTCAAATACTGTATTTATTTATATAATATATTATATTTGTATAGAAAAAAACAAGTGAAGTTTGTATTTTTCTAGAAATAAGGTTTGATATTACTTTTTCTTTTTTAAGAAAAATGTGGTAGTCTTGTGAGAAAAAATTGCAGTTTTTTAGAGAAAAAGAACATAATAGGTTGAAGTCATGTTTTTTAAGAAAAAAAAGTAATATTACAAGAATAAAGTTGTATTGTTTCAACAAATTCTCATGTTTATTTTTAAAGAAAAACATAGTTTGTTTTTTATTAAAAAATTATAGTCAGAAAATACTATTTTATTTTTAGAGGAAAAAAAGGTTAATACCATAGGATGATGTCATTTTAAAAAATTATATAATATGTATGTATTTTTTGAAAATTTGCAGTGTTACAAAAATAAAGTTGTCTTTCATGCAAATTTTTTCTTTATTACATTTGTTGTGTATTGATTCAAAAACAATGGTGTAATATCATAATAGTCATTTTTTAAATGACAATTGAATGTATATCTACTATTACGAGAACATAGTTTGTATTTTTCGAGAAAAAAAGTTTAATACTGCTCAATTTTTTTTAAAGGAGCAGTCTTGTGAGAATAAATGATAGATTTTTTTTTAACGCAGTCACGATAGCAGGAGATTAATATTGTTTTTTTAGAAAAAAGTTTTAATGTTAAAACAACTGGTCTATAAAACAGGCTTATTTCAAATATGAGGGTATCACAGCGGCCCCTCACCCAAACACAATGTGCTTCAACATTCACTTGCTTGTGTAAGCCAATAAAAAAGTCTATTTTCCTCCCAAATTCTGCAAACTTGTGCATCCATCCATAGCTCGATCAGAACTCCAATTGAACCGTGTCGTCACAGTATGCATTCCAGAGCTGTTGTTGTTGTTGTTGTTTTTTTGTAGCACTTCTAGAAGAATCCATATCCCGGCGGGACGGGGGCAGAGGGAGCGCCTCTGGCAGCGAGACCAATAGCGTCCAAAAAACAAAGAGCGAGGCCTCCCCTGCGGAGCGCACCTGTGGAGAGGTGACCAGCCGAGCACGACGTCACCATTACGGACCCCCGCCTCAGGTCGGACCACGCTTGTCTTGGTGCATTACAATCATGCTGTTAGTGTGCCCGACGCTCACCCGAATGAAAATGTATGGAGACATTTAAGTCACACGAACGTCATGTTTCATATGCATTATTCGAAAGTGGCAGGAGTACTTTCAATAATTGTTCCTTTACAAAGATAATCATGCTCACTTTTGATTGACGCTGTCAGAGAGGTTATCATTTACCAATGTGTTAATTATTGTGATTGGTACATCATACTGAGGCCTTATTGAGCAACAAGTGGGGGGAAATGTGTTCCTTGACTTGCAAGTTTAATTTGTTCCATGACTCCATCTCAAAACACATATTTCCCCACTGAAATGAATTAAATGTCATTTATCCATTCTGGCCCTTGCATGGTGTGCGCCTTGGCCACTGGGGGGCAGCATAATAAAAGCACACAGACACAAACTAAGAAGAGTTTCACAACAAAGTGACTTAGTAAGCTGCAGTAATATTAGTCGTTTTTCACAGAGAATAATGAATATATGCCCATGAGTGTTGTTATACTGTCTGTCTACATGCGTTGCTATCGTTTGTGTTCAAATGTCCATTGCTTTAACCCACATGGATGCTATTTGTTGGCTCGTCTATGGCATTTCGCATTGTGTTTTAGCATTAAGCTAGCGGACATTCAAAGTAATGTGGTTGTTTTAAATACACAACTTGTAGTTGTCTTTGTTTGATGTTTAGTTTGACAGTGAACTTCAAGAGGGGGTGGTAATATACAAACCTTTTCATTATGTGTCAAATTGCTGCTTGTTGTGAAGTGAGTTGCATCAAAAGAGTCAATTTAGTTGTAAATCACTCCAAAAAGTTGGATTTATTGACTTTTTAAAATTTTAAATATGCAGTTCACCAAAAAAAAAAAAAAAAAAAAAGAGTTTAAAATCTACAATAAGAATTAATGATGCACCGAAATGCACCGAAAGGAGGAAACCAATGCCGAAAATGGAAAGGCTGAAATAATTTTTTTTATGCCAGTTATAATATAATTATCCCATACTGAAGTCTGAAAAGGAGTAGGGAGAAGTTAAAAGTTGAAAACAAGTTTAAGCACAGTAATACGTTACAAATGTAAATATTTCTTTACACGCCAAGAAAATCTTGAGTCCCGCCTCAACATACCCACATCGGATCATTTCAACGCTGTTCCGGTTAGGGCTTCAGGAATTTAATTATCACTTCAATATTTTTGATATGCTTTAATTATTCATGTAGATAATATTTGTATTGTATTTTTATAATTTAATATGTTTTTATTATTCCATCATTTTATCAAAATGTCTTTTTTTTCATTTAATGTACTGAACTCAGTGCATAAACTGGCATTTTGCTATTAATCAACGGAGCCCATATTTAAAAAACAAAAAGTATCCCTAAAAATATCTCACTTTACTACCAATTATGGTGCTATATGTACAAATTTCTGCTAATTACTAAGTATGATGACAACAAGCGAATAGCAAAATGTCAAGAATCTCACTTGACTTCACATTAATCATAAAAGTTTTCTAAAGTCAGTCTTCCCCCCCCCCCGATGCAACTTTTCTCGGCTGAAGTGAGTCTCCCGAGCGGCCCCTTCAACCGTTTAACATCTGTCGGAAGGCATCGCTTTCTGTTCATTTGCTGTCTTTCATGCGGCGAGGAAATGAATCACGGCGCTGTCGAGCAGAGACGCAAGAGCAATAACAGCTTGAGTGGGGGAAGAAACTTTTACTGTACATTGTGTCGTTTGAGCGACTGCTAACAAACCTGATGGTGTCCTCTCCGCACATGTCAACTTTTCGTTCACATTCTCTATAGCAGTGGCGTAGAAAGAAGGGGGGGGGGGGGGGGGGGGGGGGTTGCACAGCCATCCAAATGTCATTTGAAGCAGGAACATTTCCACCAATAATAATAATAATAATTAGAGCTCAGACTTGCCGTCTAAATCCCCAATCGCTATTCACATTGACTGTAAAGAATGAGTAGCAATTGCACACCTGGAGAATTTTCAGGCATGTCAAGGACCCAGATCGGCGATTCTTCTACTGGAAGTTTCATCGGGCCCTAAATATAGTATATATTGGATTTCCTCTCATGAATTAATTTGTCAGTGTGGTATTGTAGGAAGTATCCGAATAATGTTTCGCAATCGATGCAGTTATTAAAATGTTCTTGTAAATGTCGTTTAGGCTTTATGGGAACATAACATTAAACGTGCTGTAAGTCCTTTGTAATCACTCACCAGGACACAAAAAGGTTGGATGGGCTCCAATTTATGCTTTTTAAAGAAAGCCACGCTGATTAATACTTCCTGTGGGAAGCATTTAAATGTGTTTCACAGCTGTGCAGCCTAATGAGATATTTAACGAGGACACATGGACAAATAGTGTAAAAAAAAAAATTTAAAAAAAAAACTTTTTTTTTGTTTTTTTAATAAATGACTTTACAAAGGGAAAACTGATTCTACAGGAGTTTGGAGGTTAACCAACATGTTGAAAAATGAAGTTCTTTTTTTGTTTTTATTAAGTTCAACCTTCAAGGTCTCCCTGTTCAAGCAGTTGAACAATTAAAGATTTTTTGCAGTCAACTGTGTGAAGTCCAAGTCGATTAATCGATGATGTTGTTGATATTTTCCCCAAAACTTCATTGCGCCACGGATCGTTTTCACGTTAAGACGTATTACGACGGACAGAGAAAGAAATCAAAACAAATGACTAAAAATCCAGCTCCCCACTAAGACGCAACGTCGTAGCCGCGCCTGCGCATTACGAGACATAATATTTTGCCGATCGAGATGGAGCTTCGCCTCGCAACGCTGCCCCCTGTTCCTCGTCCAGTCCTGCGGTCCCGCCGGTAGAATAAATTTAAGACTAGCGGCGATCGTAATCACACTGCTAGCGAGGCTAACCGCTATTCTCATCCACAACCAGTGTATTTCTCGTACTCTCAGACCCGCGCAGATGTATGAAGACGAGTTGCCAAAAACACACGATTAGCGATTAGTCGACTACAAGCTTTGAATGTCGATGCGGAGTAGTAAAGTCGATTCTTCATCGACTAGTCGACTAATCGGTTCGACCCCCACAGTATCTGACCCATTTTTAGTGCGCCTACAATTGTCTGTGTGTCTGTGTGTTTGTGAAGCCAATTGCGTTGTGGTTCTGGTTTATATTTGTACAACATCCAACAAAACCTCTCTGCATCTCAAGATCAGACTCCTGAAATAAAGAACTGAAACAAAGAGGACCTAAGAATTAAAAAAAAATTATTTCCATCGTGTGTGCGCACGTGCTGGCTGCCTTTGGCTTTCTCGCACGCTCTCCTCTCACCTCGGCAAACAGAGCAGAGCGGACGAGTATTTCGAGGTCTGCCATCTGCGCAGGTGCCATAGCGTCCCGGGAGCTCTCGCTGGACGGATCGGCGCGTGATGAGGTGCCAGCTCCTGACTGGAGGAGAACTGGCCCGCAGTGCACGACCTGCAGGGCACACGCACGCACAACCTGCGTGAATTGAGAAGTGGAGAAAACAATTATGAAAAGGCGGCGGCATGAGAGGAGTGAAAGCCGAAAGGGACGTGTTGCAGATATTACACACTTCGGCCAATCGAAAGGAAGAGCGTGTTCGTTTATTCCGGGGGGCTTGTACGCAGGTGGCGGTTATCTGAGGGATCCGATCCAGTTCTCGATTGGACACTTTGGCTTTGCAAAACACTCACAAGTGATGACTAGAGGCCAAAGATTGCTGAATTGGGAGCAGTGGAAAAGACAGTTTATCCGCACTAATCCAGCGCAGAGAGTTTTGAACCAGCCTCACTTTCTGAATCTTTATCAGGCCTGCTGTATTTAAAGATGAAGCGTCTCGTCTGCATTGCGAGACTAACAATTACGGTATTTGCAATTTAAAAGACGAGCAAAAGTCAAAGAAAGTTTCAATGATATGACATCTACTCAACAATTTTCTGTTTTGGTGTTGGAACATGCCTTCACAAAATGTATTCTATGTAGTTATGAGCCCCTAAAATCTGTTGCTCTAGTGCGAGGATAATAAAGTTGACCATGTTCCCGGTCAGCCTCGGAAGAAAAAGGCAGACACTTCCTCCAGCCTTCTTGTTGCATGCAAATGCGTATTCAATTGTATCTCATTATTCTCAAAGTGCTTGTCTCTTGTCCACTCAAGGCTTAACATTTTTCCCTTGACATCTGGAGAGGATTTCTTTTGTCTCTAAATTGCATTTCCCCAGTGTTTTCTAATACAAGGTGTTTGAAAGACAATTTAGTCGGAAATGATCCAAAAAGTAGTGCCTGTGCAGCGAGCGAGGGATGCGTCGCAAAATAATTGCAACACACCAATGCCACACACATTGATGCACTGAAATAGAAATTCAATCAAATATAGTTTTCTACCTCCAATTGCCATGCGTTTAAAGATATTCATGGCATATACATTTTAGTTTTAATTCTTCATTTTACTATACATTGTTTTATTTATTTTTAATGTAACATTTAATTTCCATTTTTTTATTATTTTGAGTTAGATTTTTGGTTTGTAATTCTGATTTGGATTTTTTAGTTTGATTTTCTTTATGTTGATTTCTTTATTTTGATTTTTGATTCAGAATTTGAATTTTAAATTCAATTGTATTTCCTATACATTTTTTTCAATTGTTTTGTTTTTTTTTATTTTAAATTCCAATTTGGTTTGTTTTGCATTTTTGACTTCAGATGTATTTATTCTATTCTAATTCAAATTTAAAATTGTTCATGTACGTTAATTTGTCATTTAAATTCAATTATTAGTTTCGTTTAATTTGATAGATTTTAAAGTAACTTAGTTTAACTTACTGTAACTTACTATAAAATAGATCAGTTTATCTAAATATGATACAGCCAATCAGCTGCCTTCCACCATGTTCAAACCAGCTGTGTTGTTTGCCATGAGTTCTCATTTCCTTACTTATTTTCAAATGTTCCGTTCCTCTGTTTTTCAATTTTCTTCCGCTGGTAACCAAATTCCAATTTGTAGAAAAGACGCGATCAGCTGGCATCCACGCTGCAAAAATTGACAGTCAGGAATTCCTTGAAGAAGTAATTTTCAAATGAAACTTTCCATTGGAACAAGCTAAAGGCCTTTCCGTCGTTGAATCCGCGCTGTAAGCACATATACTCCGCCCTGACATATTGCAGCGGTAATCACAATGTGTCACCAAGATGTATTATTAGCATCATTGGCCCTAAACTCGCATTATGACGTGTCAGGGACATCGGGCCAACGCGCCGGTCGACCTCGCGACCATCAATCTTCGCCGGCCGCCTGCCGCTTTTTAAATATGTGCATTATATAGCCACTTTCTTAGGGGGTAAAAGTGGAATTAATTAGCGGGTGTTTTTTTTTTTTTTTTATATGCCTCAGTGAGTGATAACCTTTCAGAGGGTATCAATTCAAATGTGCCATCTGGAGTTCTTAAATAGTGGCGATGAGCCCTGCGGACGATTTGAGAACACGTTGCTTTTTCCTGCAGCTCCTTGCTCGTGTATCGATATTCAAAATATTCGGGATGGGTCAATATCACTATAATGCGAGTGCCCGTGGTGTCCTCCTCAGAATCGTTCAGTCGTCATGAAACTTCAGCTGAACAATGAAAAGCTGAGCTCTTATTGTAAGCGGCCAAACATTTGCACCCATACAAGTACAATGATAAGTCTCTTCAAATGTTTTTCCTTCATTTTATACAATTTTTGCCCCATTAGATGTATGTGATGTCAGCATGTCCCACACACTGCTCTGCAAGCAACACTGTGTGTACTAAGTGCTTATATGATACTAGATGCAAATATTTTGACATGGTTTTACGGCCCAAAACCATTCTTTGTGATCATGTAGGAAATTGCTGTCCACCCTGTCGTTATGGGGTTACTTCCGCTTTAAGAAAGCCTCTGATATTTTCTGTGATGTTATGACCAGCTTTTTGTCTTTCTTCAATGGAGGTTGAAACAGTGGATAGACGCAACCTAAGTATTAATACTTGTGTGTTCTAATTTTCATATTATGTGTATAGTTGAATGTTGTCAAGCTTAACATGTGTCCACTCTGTCATAGTGAAATATCAATTGATGTCGAACCCTTTGAGAACCCTTTTTGTTAAACGGTACCCAGTCAGCTTGCTCACTGAATCATGTTAAGTGAAGGTCCGCCGTGGACTCATTAAATGCTAACATTAGCCAAAAACATCCACCCTGTCATCGTCCACCCGGTCAGCAAGCTCACGTATTTTGCTGTTTGCGTGTGCAGTTAATTTATATATATATATATGGGGAAAACAATTGTGGGAACTCGACCATTATTGATTTCTAACAGCATAACATCTACTTACCAATGAATATGAAGTTCAATGGAAAATCTATTTTGGGGGGCGAAATGCAGATGTCTTGAAGGCACGTTATGGTGATATTGACTCGGATATAATCTAGTCAGAGAATTCTTGGTAAAGTTATAGCTCTTCAATAGTATCAAAACTAGGCATTATGATCTGTGTAAATCTAATTTGACGTGCAGGTGTACTGAATGTTGTCTATTAGGGTCAGCTGATTTCAGGGCGTCACAATGGACCTCCCCACAGCGCAGTTTGTTTTGCAGGTCAGTCGCAAGAATGCGTCTTTAACCTTCAGGTCTGCGTTGCTCGTGATGCAACGCTGATCGATACGGCGCGCGAGTGTCCCTGATTGTGCGCTTGTTGGCGTTTGGATCAATGTTGCCAGCCAGCACTTTCGATGTCCAATTAATCAAAATCACGCTTGAAGATTGTTGATTTATCATTGGGCAAAACCAAGGCCTTGCTTGGAAAGGCATCGATTTTGGATTGAGATCAATTTTCGTGCTTTGTTTTAATGCAGTCAACCATGAATGTGTTGAGTTTCAGTTTACTACATTTTATTTTATTATTTGTTATTTTATTGTATTTATTTGTAGGACTTTTATTTGGGGTTTTTTTCCATTAAATTGTAGTTATGTGTAGCATTTCTATTTCCATTTTTAATCCAGTTATTTGTATGATTTTATTTTTAATATTTATTATTTTCTATTATGTTAATTAGCATGTTTTGCATGATTTGTTATTTATAGTTTGTCATTTGCAGTAAGCAACAGACTGACAAAAGTTTAAAAGGGAAAGTAGAGGGGGGAAAAAAGCACTATATGACTCAGTCCGTTTCATCACCATGACGACCAGGTGTGACGCGAGGGAGTTGTGACAAGGCGAACAGCAACAGTTAGTTGCCCTAAGTGTTAGGGAAAACCCCTACCCCATAGACAGACAGGAAAAACATTCAGTCGCGGGGGCAGCACTTCGTCACCAAGCCGCCAAATCACACTTTGTCAAGCCGGACATTTGAATGTGTGCCGCTTATCAGGAGGCCATGCCGATAACACTGCAGCTCTGCTTATCTTTTGGCTTCTATGCGGTATAGCGCTTTAGTATACTTTGGCGGTCACTTGAAAATGGCCGATGTTCACCCAGCCGACCTGCCCAAAACTTTCAAACTTCGTAACGGCTCGCTAACAGACGTATTTTTAGAAAGCGGCAGCCCGCAAAAGATTTTCCCGGTTGTGTACTTACTATTGTGGGCCGGCCCACCCGAGATGCAACTATGTGTATACAACTTATTAAAAAAAGTCAATTTGTCAAACCAAGTGAAGCTTTTTTCAAATGTCACTGACGTTTGTCTTGAGAATAAGGCCCAGCTGAGTTCGTCAAATGCTGATTGAATGGAGATTGGGTGGTGGGGAGGTGGGGAATAAAACGCTACTGGTAATAAAAACAGCCGTATAAAGACAAAAAGCGCTTTGAGTCCATCTAACATCAGGCAGCAAAAACAAAAAAAACAACTAAAAAACGTGATAGGCTAGCGAGATGTTATTCTCTGGGTGACAAATGAGCTTGACAGCAAGGAAGCGAACAAACAGATTGACTTTATCAAAGGTGAAGAAGAGGAAGAAAATAACCATGGAAACACTTAAGCGAAACCATCCATTGCATCGAGCCCTGTTAAACTGTCAAGTGGTGATAAAAGAAGCGATTGGGGGCGGCGGAGGGGCCGAGGCGTACGCGCACTCGGCCTCACCTCCGGACGAGGGAAAGGAAGACGCACAGGACGGAACATTAGGGACAGATAAATCCATCCGTCCGTCCGGCCCGTCGCTCCGGATTCATCATCGGTCAACGGCAAAATGTCACACCTTTCATCGCCTGACCCCGGGCGGCGCTCTTTTAATTGCGCAGGCTCGCCTAACTGACTTTGATGGGCCCAGCTTGAAGTGTGTGTGTGTGGGGGGTGGGGGGGGGGGGGGGGTGAAAGCGGCGAGCAACAAGACAAGAAAGCAATAAAACTGATAGATGGTGGCAAGACTCACAGATAAGATGACCCCCACCTCCCGCCCGTCTCCTCCTAGCATCCCTCCGACGAGCCTCTTATTGAGCGTTCGTCTGTTTACAGACCAGCGGTCCCCATCGGCTTTGCGATCAATGAGATTATGTTTCTTATAAAACAGGATGGAGCTGGGCTCACTGAGTGACATTTGTATTATTAAATTTTATGAGCTTCTTTTATTTATTGGTTCATTCTCATTTTCAAACTGATGGAGAAAAACTGCACAAGTCACGCGATAAACACCAACGTTTAGGGTTAGTTTAGGGATGCACCGATGCCACCGATTTGAGGCCAAGTACTTAGATTTGAGTACTCGCCAATACCGAATCCCGATACTTAAATGCAATTACATCTTGCGATTGTAATGAAAATGTGTTTTATTTCCTAGGCATAGGAGAAAAATTCTATGTACCCAAAAATGGAGTGAGCTTTTTCAGAAATAATGTTGCAAATCATTACATTTCATTTGGGACACATAAGGTTAAAGACATTTTGCCATTGAAAGTGTGAACAGTATCACTGTAAAATTTCCTTAGAAACCATTATTACCTTTTGAATGATAACAACTGCCAATAATTCAAATACTCATTGCAGTAGAATTCGTTGATTTTCAAAATGAAATTCTGTGGGGTCTGTCTTTACCGTTATTGATCACATTATATAAAAATGATCCATAATCTTCTTTAGGGTTAGGACTTAAAGGGGGGGGGGCGTTTATTCTTGTAACCCACCCGCTGAAAATATATATACGATATATGTGGTGCATACATTTGCATAACTGAGCCATCAAATAGTTTGGCTTCAAAAAAGTTAGCCCAAGTGCCCATTTTAGATGCCCGTAATTCCCACAGATGAAGAAAACGGCAGAGAAGGAGAAGCTCGCTAATTGCAAGCAGCTCCGCAGTTTGGCTTGTTTTTCGATCCGGCATTGTCTCTGTCTCCAGCCCGTTTTCTCCTTTGTTGTGTTTTGTCACCCAAATGTATTCCTGCGTTGCACAATATTGATTCAGCTCAGGCAGAGGATGGCGGCGGCTATTAATCCGTACAAATTATCTCCCAGGTGTGCGTTTTTTTGTTTGTTTTATTCCCGCTCTCACCTCTGGCGCGTCGGCCCGCATGAGTTTTATCTGCTGCTAATTTGAGCGGGCGGATGCACTGGCATGCTCTTGTCAACTTAAAGCACCAACCCGCAACCCCCCTCGCCTTCTTCAGTCCATGCCCTCTTCAAAACACACACACTCACACTCACACGCACACACAGGCCGATTAATGTCAAGGACTTTGACTAAACATTGCCCATGCAGATTAAAGCCATGTGTCTGGATGCACTTTCATGGGATATTTCTACAGGTTTTGTCCTCTTCACCCCCACCCCCCTCCTTCAATGTAATCCGCCTACCCCCCCCCCCCCCCTTCCCCTTGTCGTACTTCCCTAATGGGTGTAATATTTACACTTATACCATCATCGCTTCAACATTCATTTACAAGGCCGTATTTGGCACTCGGTGGCCCTGACAGCCTATTCATCAGCAAGTAAATGTGCAGAACCTCACGACCCCCTGCAGCAATCAATCAATATGCTCGTCTCCCAGCGAAACATCATCCCACATACCCAAATTAATCACTGTGAAGTTTGCATAATGCCCCCCCCCCCCATCCCCCCTTACACCCCTGCCTCCCTCCTTCGGATGGGCCGTGCCCTTTATGTTGCTTTTTAGAGCGTTTACCTTCGAATCAGGCCTCCCACGCGCTCATGTGTGATGAATGCAGACGATAGCGCAGGATTGCCTAATTGGATCGTTGGATTGTTTGGCAGGAATGTCCCAAGTTTAAAAAAAGGGCTTGTATGTTGTTCACGTATAAAATGACCGACCATGTAAGTTCAGCGTGCTGAGTGGTTAGCACGTCTTCCTCGCGGTTCTGAGGTACGAAGATTTGGCTCTGAGAAGGCCGCGCATGCGACCGGACAGCCTGCAGGTTCCTCCGGTGAAGTTAAACACACGTAAGCCGGCGCCCTTCCTGTCCCGCCCGCTTAATAAGCCGCCAGAGAAGAGGATTTTAATCCAAAGCAAAAAGCGCTGTGACATAAAACGCCACAGCCCGGGGCCGTGATGTCCCCCCCGCTCGCAAAGCGACGTGTTACTGTGGTGGTGAAGCAGAGGAGGAGGAGGAGGAGGAAGGGGGGGTGATGATGCCACAGCGTGCCAGGCTGGGTCAGCGAGGGGAGTGTGTTTTTGCACGGCTTGCTGTCAACTTAAGTTCTTTAAAAATGGCCCAAACGGCTTCAATTATAAGCAGGTGACTGATCCCGCTGCAGGTGAGGAGATGCTGTGCAAAGAAGAGCGTCGCTTTAAGCAGGAAAATGCAATTGCATGATTCATTCATCGATTCGGATATTATTAATCATCCATCCATCCATCCATTTTCTGAGCCGCTTATCCTCACTAGGGTCACGGACGTGCTGGAGCCTATCCCAGCTGTCATCGGGCAGGAGGCGGGGTCCACCCTGAACTGGTTGCCAGCCAATTGCAGGGCACATACAAACAAGCAAACAACCATTCGCACTCACATTCACACTTACGGGCAATTTAGAGTCTCCAATTAATGCATGTTTTTGGGATGTGGGAGGAAACCGGAGTGCCCGGAGAAAACCCACGCAGGCACGGGGAGAACATGCAAACTCCGCACAGGCGGGGCCGGGGATTGAACCCGGGTCCTCAGAACGGTGAGGCTGACGCTCTAACCAGTCGGCCACCGTGCCGCCGTATTATTAATCACATGAGGAAAATGTAAATGTCCAACGTGGTGGGATGGTGTGATGAATTTTAAAAATATATAGAATATAAATATATATAATAACAAATATTTGTATGCATTTCAAATTACAAATATTATTCAGTCAAGAAAAGTACTTACAATAAATATCCAAATGGTCAATAAAAATCAAGTTTATATTATTCTCATAATAGTGACTATTATTAAAAATACTATAAAATGAATTAAACAAATCAAATCAAAAGTATTGAGAAAATAATAAATGTTATAAATTGAAATCAATTGCATCATCATTATTAAAATGACAAAAAGGATCATATAAAATACTAAATATATAATATTAAAATTGATAAGATGCAGTTTTGCATTTTATACTAAAAATAATATTGAAAAATATAAATGGTAAGTGGAAGGTGATACCCTTGAGAAATGAACACATTTGAACACAGCACAGTATGGAAAAACATCAATTTACAAAGGCATTCGAAAAATACTATAAAAAGTTTTGCAGGGTCATTTTTGGTTCAATTTTGTCTTTTGTGAGCAGGAGGAAATAAAAAGGCACCTGGGATTTAGCGCCTATCCCACACCTGTCCACTAGGTGTCACCAGACTCTTCCGTTCAAATCAACCAGACAGCTTTCTTATTACCTTTTGTTGTTGTTGTTGTTCAATTCAAATATTTGGTCTTGCTTGTTATATTTAAGGCTTTAATTCATTTTTTTACTATTTTAGGATGCTAACATCTCCACGTAAAACCTCCAAAAACAAAGATGAAGGATTTACATGATCTTTTTTATGCTTTACATGAGTATTTAATGACTTGTTTTATAAGGAGGCGAGAAGGTTGAAGACTAAAACCTGAGTGACACTGATACCGCAGTCGCTGTAATTGAATACGATTTTATCTCCGGCTAAATTTGTCTCTTTGAATGTATCCGTGAAGTCCTTTTGTCACCAAGATAACAACACGGGTAAGTATCGCGAGAACAGAAAATTGGTAATTTTGTGTTTTTAAAGGCCAGGACCGACGCACTTCAAATTCAGTTATATATACAAGCTCTAAAGCCATGTCAAACTGGTCCATGTCAAAACTTTTTTTTCCCTCCCCACATTTCTCTATGTAATGTGCATGCACCCACGGCTGACAACGAGGCGCTCTAAAGCATCCACACCGACGGACTATCGGAAGGGAAGATGCATTTTGAGGCTTTGGTGTTAGCTAGCTAGCTAACGGCATGTTGCAGTTGCACCAGATAACCCCTGATGTCACGAAGCCGCTTAAGTTTAAGAGGGGTGGGGGGACTCATGCCGGACCACAATTCACTACTACCTAGTTCTCGCTCTCAGACGTTTTCGGCAAGTTTTTTCAAACATGTATAATGTATCTAGAAACAAATCGATGAATTTACTTTATCGGGTCTTTAGTTTATTGTTCCTCCAAATATTCCAACGTTATTATGTCTTTATTGTCGTATTTTTACAACTTTATTCAAGCAAAATTCAACTTTTTAGGGTAAAAATTGTACTCATGAAATTGTACTCATGAAATCTCTGAATATTCAAAGTTTATAATCAACATCAAATTTTTATTTTTGACTTTTTTGGTAGTAAAATGAGCAGGTTTTTTATGTTGTTGTTCTTGTCAATCTGGGCTTAGTAGCCATTTGTAGGAACAAGTTGACATGAACTTTAGAAGAAATTGCTTTGTGGTTTAAATAAAAAAGAAAAGCAACATAAAGTGCTCATTAGCATTCGTTTGCTTTTGTTTTCTGGATGAATGTAACCTCACCCCTGCTAGCATTTTATTCCACATCATGATTAATGTTGTTGCAGAATATAATGAAGGCTGTGCTCAGCGCCTCATGTTTAATGCAGTTTTCTGCCAAGGTAACTGGCTTAGCATCACATGGAATGCTTTACCATACAAAGTCTGTCTAATGCAAATGTATTTTGTTAATATTCTCTTCTTTTTTGCAGTCGTTTGTGACCATCTGCTGACTTGAAGCACTGGAGATGAAGGTTCCCCAACAGCTGCCGCCACGTCACATGTACAAGTTAAGCACATCTCCAAGCGTGTGAAAGAAAAATGGGAAACATACTTAATTGGGAAATGGCTATAATTTTATTTTCAAGTACACACTGGAGCGCCTCTGTGTGTGTGTTTGTTTGCGGGTCCCTCCAGGGGAAGCATGCAGCGAGCCAGGAATATTCGACATGAGTCGCACGATGTGATGAGACGTGGGATCGGCATTCCCGCCGGAATACCAAGCGAGTCCTCACCTGCAGCCACACGCGTGCCGCTGTGCAATAACGGGGGGAACGCGTACGCTGCCGACTGCAAGTCACGGCCCGGAACGTCCCACAGAGACGTCTGCGACTTGTCTCGTGTGAATGAGGAGTTTGGCAATCATATTAAAATAGTCAAATATTTGCTTCAAAAGAAAAAATTAAATAAATACCCTGAGGCAATGCATGGAAAGAATTGTTTCTAGTCACACTCCCATGTGACTTCATTAGGTATAATCTAATGCAAAATACAAAGACTTGCATGAAAAAAATCATAATAATATGCCGTATAATGCTTAGTTTTTATTGACAGTGTCACATCAGGATTTCCCCCCCTCGTCATTATTATGTTTTCATAATAGGACCATTATATGCAAAATCATTTACCACCCAGTTGGGTTTTTGTGCCCCCACAAATTCTGCCTAGCAACAAGTGGCCGAGCAAATGCCTGATCAGGAAAAAAAATAACTAAATGGACTAAAAGACACATAAATTGATCCAAAATATATCTATGTATGTATAAATGAATGTATTTAAAAGATTCCCGAAGCAGGAAAATTGTTTTTTATTTAGTTGTTTTTTTTTTACAGACTATTATTATTTACTATCATTGTTACACACAAAATGATTATTGAATTATTCATAATTGATGCAGTATTTTTATATTTTGCGTTTTGTACATGATACATGTATTGTTCAACGAGTAGCAAAACTGCTTTATGATGCTGATTTTTGATACGGGAATCATTGAGATTTGAGATGACTGAGAAGTCCAAGTCTTGTCTCTGCTGTACGGGCGTAGCTCAAATGGACATTTTGTTATTTGTTGCAGTTGCCACAGTGAACACGCCTGCACTTGTGTCAAAAAGTCGACGAGGAGCTTGTTCTCCTCCTCCTCCTCGTCCTTCTTGCTCAGGTCGGGAGAGAAAACAGACGCCGTTGCCTCGCACAAGCCGGCCGATTCACTCCAAAAAGGTAACGACTCGACTCTTAAACGGCGACATGACTAAAAGATAATCATGCTGGCTTTGTTGTAGTTTGCACTTCTTGCGTCGTACCGTTCCGAATATTTGGGTAATTCCGTGACCCCGGGAGGGTGTGAAACTCTGACATGTCTCGTGGTTGTTGCAGCCACGATGCAGACGGCGGAGGCCCTGTCGGCCACCCTCACCACCAACAGGAACTGCGCCTTCGAAATCACCAACGTGAGCTCCGTCTACTGCCTCATTAACCCCAAGTGAGTTTCAGAGTTTGGTACATTTGGGATGAACTAGGCGGGATGGCTCCGTCTCCCAATACGTTTGTCCATATCATAATGATAATGATACCTAGCATATACTGTACATGTAAACATTATTTTCACCAGGCAGACCTTAGAAGATAAATGATTGCTTTTTTTTAACTATATACTATTATTATTATTTATTTATTTATGTCCTAAATGCCTCCAGATTCACAAACAGAGCATCCACCTGGAATTATTATATCTTTAGAAATATATTATTAGTGTTATTTTATTTGATTTAATTTTTTTTATTGTTCAAGAAATATCTCACAAACAGTGCATCGCTCGGAATGTGAGCCACGCTTCCACTGGCATCCATCAAGCTCCTCTGCTGTCTCGGATGGATTTTTTAAATATATATATATATATATATATATATATATTTATTTATTTTTATAAATGTGTGACATCGCTCTGCTGAGCAACACGCACCTATCCATCACGCGGCGACACACACACACACTGCCTCATTGCACGCCGCAGGCAGGTACGCTCAGCGTTGCTTTCAAGTGTGCGGCAGCACACTTCATCGATCAGCATCAGGCGTCACGCGCGCACACACACGCTCACACACGCACACACACACACACACACACCAAACTTTCCTGCCAAACTTGTAGAGAGTGTGTTACACTGTGTCGTGTCATTCGTGTTACTGTCAACCCTCCCTGTCTGTTATCTGCTGTGTGAGGCAGCAAAGCCCGCGAGCCAGGAAATGCTCAAATATTTTGTAACCCAACCCTCCGGCGCTCCCTGGGTCCACCACCAATCTCAAGTATTGAGACATTGCGACCCTTTTAGACCACTGTAGTTGTGGTCAGTTGGGGATATAAGCCAAATGGACGCCTGTACAGTACATAAATCATTCAAAAACAGACTAATAATTGATTGAAATGCGGCCTCCCTGTCCTTCATCTGCTGTGTGAAGCAGCGGAGGCGTCAAGAGTTGAAAATGCCTGTGACGGTCAAATACAAACTTCCAGAGTTATGTTATGTTGTGATTGTATGATACATTTTTATTGGGGTTCAGGGCACAAGCAAGTGTGCCCCAAGAATTCTGCCGAGCAACAAGAGAACATGAAAAACAGTCCATGCAGTTCTTCTTATGTCAGTTTTGTAATGAATCCTTTACGTGATGTGTTGCCAATGTGATTTAGTTACAAATGATTCTGGCTATGTTCGTGTCAGATGTCCCTGTCCTTTATCGGCGTTGTGAGGCAGCAGAGCAGTTGGAACGTATGGGGATTGTCAAATCCAAACTTGTCGAGCGTGCACGGTGTCAAATTGCGTCATGTCCTTTGTGCCTCCCAGGGTGTACATGTCGAGCGGCTTCTGCCACCACCCGCCGCAGCCCACCATCCGCACCATGCAAACCGAGCTATGCTCCTTCATCAAGGACGACCACACGGCCACCGGCGCCGTGGGCCTGCTGACCTACGACCTCTTCAACATGCAGACCCGCGTGTGCTCGCAGCGCATGGCCGTCATGTTTTCGGTGCCCTACGACCACAACCTGTACAAGAACCGGCTGGCGGTGGGCGTGATCGAGGCGTCGCGCGCCTGCGACAAGAAGCTCTACGAGCAAATGTACGATGGCAAGGATACGAGCAACTTCAGCCGGGCGGACGCCAACGGCTCCGGGCTGGTGTACGGCACCAACGAGGTGGACGTCAGGGCCACCATGTCCACAGTGGGCAAAGCCATTGTTAAATTGGAGTTTTATGATCAGTTGAGTCGCTAGTGGTCCACTCCGCTTTTCGCTTGGGCGCTCATTGGCCCTCGGAAGTCAAAATGCGTTTGGCCTTCAATTTGTTGTGATTTTAAATTCATTTTACATAGAATAAATAATATCCACCAATTCATTTTCTATAGCGCGTGTCCTCATTAGCTGACTCTGGGCAGGAGGCCGGGGTACAATCTTGTTTTCATTACCATTTTCTTTGTAACTTTTCTATGGCTATACATGCGTTAAAAAGAAAAGGCCAGAGAATAAGCAAAATAACACTTCAAAATAAAAACTGCCATTTTAGATCGAATACTTGAGTTGCTCGGCCCCCAAATCATTCGACTTCCGAGGCTCTGATGTACCCACAAAAATGACAAAATAATAATAAAAGAGTGCATTTAAAGTGTGCCATCTAAAAGCGCGTTTGTATTGTGCCTTCAATGTTTTTTGATTGATATAATAAAGCACTCACATGAAATCATTTGTTTGTTGATTGGTTTATTGTGACTCATTATTTGGCTCCGGTGAGTAGCAACGAAGGGCACATCTGCGTGGATGTTTTGCATTTTCAATAATAAGCATGTTCAGCGCAGAGTTGTGCGTTTAAGATCGAGTCGGGGTGTGCCCCATTCATCCAGAAGATCCGACTTTTTCCTTCCGCCTTTTCTTTGCTGTGTTGGAAACTATTGTGACATTTTGACCCTTTTGGGCCACTGTACTATCTGAAAGCAAGTCCAAAACATTTGTTTGTAGCGTCAATTCTTCATCACGCATGATGTAAATGTCAGTCTAAATAGGACTGAGCCTTTGGAGAAATCATAGTGAGTTGACTTCGACCATAACTCATTAGGGACTCTTAAATGTTTATAAAATTACCTCTTTTTTAATTGTGACCATTACTACTATATATATTTTTTTTTTAATATTGGCATTGGGTTTGAGGCGCAAACAAGTGCGCCCCATGATTTCTGCATTTTTAAGTAGGACTGTTGATTTTGTCACTTGAATGCAGCTTGTTTGTTTTTCTCTGGAAGTTTCATTTCTTCTTCTTCTTCTGTAGCACCTTTTGGCCTTTTCCACTGTTTCCCCCTCATTTCTGAGTCTTTTGGGCCTTCTTTTTTTTTACTACAGTATCCCGTGGCCGAGACGAGCGGTTTGACACGTTTACTCGGGCATGGCACCTGATTAGCTAACTAAAACTTCTTTCAGACTCTGATGTTGGGGAAGGAAGCATAAGCAAGCCTGAGGGTCTCTTGGGAAAGTCAAATTTCAGGCAGAGAAGTGTGCCCCATAAATTTTGCTTCGCAATAAAAAATAAGCGGCAAATTCTATGTTTCTGTGCCAGCCAGTTGGCTGAAACGCGAGGTAAAATTGGACTTCTGTCCCAAAGTTTTTTAAAGAATCATGTATATTTTGGCTTTGTTTCTGTCATTTAGTCCCAAGCCATCAGAAGAGACAGACTGGAGTACGCTAATTTTACTGTTTCGTAGCCCTGCAATTCCATAGCATGAACAAATGTGTCCCGACTCGCTGGTCGCTTCTGTTGCACAACGACGACGCGAGTGTGGCAATCCTGAGCGCTTGAGTCAGTCCGGGACACAATAAGCCTCCATGATGGAAAACAGGATGGATTTCATCTTTATTTGCTTCCAGTAAAATACACAACGCAGACTCGGGTGTGCCTCCTGTGCACACATTTTTGCTGTCATTATATTGTTGAGGAGGTTCCAGATGACTGACTGACTGACTGAACGACTTTTTCCCTCAAGGGTGTTGTCAAGGGTGTTGTCCTAGCATTAAAAAAAAAGAGGGAAAAAAACTCCTCCTCCGCGTTTCCTCCTTTTTCCCCACTTTGGAACTTGAGAGCACCTACAGGTCGTCTCAGCAGGTAAGAGCTTCGGAATTTTATACATTTCACTGTCGCTTCTTGCGCTCCGTTCATGCATCTTAAGCGGAAAGGCAGATGAGGTGTTTGTGTAATTTGTATAGCCGACTTATATGTATATATATTTTTATTTTTATTTTTTTTTTTTTTTTTCCGTCGACGGACTTCATTGGAGAGCCATAATTGAAAATGTACACTTCCTAATTAGGCCGTTGACAGTCAGAGCGAAGCGCTTCTCCGCTGCCGGCCCGCGTCGCTGCTTTTCACACATCTCATTATCCGGCCCAAATCCATCATTTATAAGCGCAGCAGCTCTACCTGTGCCTCGGAAGGTCAGCGGAATGCCAGCAGAGCAATGTCAGCAGAGTATAGGTCAGGAAGATGTTTTAGATGGAATAATTCGGATGATTGGGGTGAAGGAGAGAGGGTACTGCTAAGTCCTCCATCTCCACCTCCATTTTCGATTCTTTTTTTTTTTTTTTTTTTTTTTTCTCCACTTTAGCCAAGCCAGCATGACGGAATCCGCCGAAGCCGTGGCCGCCGACGTGACGAGCAGGAGGAGCGTGACCATCGAGATCACAAATCTGACCAACAACTACTGCCTCATTAACCCCAAGTAAGCACCGGACATGTTATGAGGCACGCCCACACACAAGAACACCAAAAATAATAATAATAATTTCTACCTTTGAACAGATAATAAAGTATCATCATTATTGATTATTAGTATTATTACATTATTGATTGATTGTTATTGTTGCCCTTTAGAGAGCAAAGTAGTTGAGTGAAGCAATAGCGCCTCTGCTGGTTGTAGCCAAGCAGTGCACTCCATTTTGTGTCAGTCACTAGAAAAAACACACAACCCAGTGAATTCTTAATGATCAATGAACCGATTAACGCTTAGTCCTCAAGAAATGTTTGATTAACGGCCGGACCGCAACAGGGTGTACCTGGAGAGCGGGGAGGTGTACAATCCGCCTCAGCCCACGGTGCGCCCCCTGAAGACCGAGGTGTGCACCTTCACCAAGTCCAGCAGCTCGGCGACGGGCAGCGTGGGCGTCCTCACCTACGACCTCTTCGAGAGGTCTCAGAAGGACTTCATCGAGACGGTGGCCATCATGTTCTCCGTCCCGTGGGACTACAACCTGTACAAGAACTGGTACGCCGTGGGCATCTACAAGAAGGGCCTCAAGTGCGACAAGGACCTGTTCAAGCAGATGTACAACGAGAGGAAGCAGCTCGAGCACGGCTTCGTGCGCGACGAGTCCACGGGCACGGGAATCAACTACGTGGGCACCTACCTGGATGTCAAGGCCACCATGGGCCCCCTGGGCAAAGCCATCATGAAGGTGGAATTGTGGGATAAGATGTTCACACCCATGGGCCAGCGGGCAATCTAGACAGCCGGCATCCTCACGCTGTCTTTCTGGAAACATGCGTGGTTTTAACAGATGGTTTAACAGATAACTATTAACCCTTTATTGCTCAGTGACTGTTTTTTGTCAATGTCTTCATGTCTCGAAAGTGTTCTCTGTCAATTGACTGTCTGTTGTCGTACTAGAGCGGCTCCAACTACCGGAGACAAATTCCTTGTGTGTTTTTTGGACATACTTGGCAAATAAAGATGATTCTGATTCTGATGTATTGCGTCTGACGTGTGCCTTTAAAGCGGGCTCTTCCCCTTCAATAAATCTGCTTAAGATCAGAGTTTAGTGTGTTTATACATCCAGGCGGCAAGCCTGCCTTCTTTAAAGAGCTGAAGCCTTGTTCAATAGCGCTCTGCTCAAGAATGGCATCTTTAGAAATGGGAATGAAAGAACGACTTTCCAGCAAGACGAGGGCAGATTGCTTAATAAAAGCGTGTGTGTATTTACCTTGACACTGTAACCATGTGAGCAAAATCGACTATTTTTGTTGTTGTTGTTGTTGTCGAAGCAGTTTGTCTGTTGATTGACTCGATGCGGAAAAAATGCCTGAAAATCTGATTAAAATTCATGAGTGCAAAATGGCCTTTTTGATGGCGGCAAACACGTGTGTTTTGCGGCATATTCAACAAGAAGACTTTGAAGTGAGCTGGGTTTTCCAGCACCTACAAGAGCCAACATATCCCCACAGTTGCACAACACACGCAAACCAGGATCTTCTCATATTTTCACAGACATTGCACGGTAAGTTAAGCGCTACTGTACGTTCCTAAATGGGTCCTGCTGCAGCACACTCCACAAACACGGCAGACAGGCTCTGACCCTGACCCTAACACTAACCCAAACCTAAAATAATCCCTAACACTAAACCAAATCCTAACTCTAACCTTAACCCAAACCCTGAGCTAAAACAACCCCTAACGCAGTCATAATTATAATGTGTTTAGAAACAAATCTCTGAATTCACTTGACAGCTATTTAACTAACCTAACCGTAACCTAACCTAATATAAACCCTAAGAACCATAACCATAATCCGAACCCTAACATTAAATAACCACTAAACCTTATTTTTTAAGTTTGCTCCACTTCAGCTGTAAAAATCCAGTTCCTGCAAACTTGTTAAGGAAGCGTTGTGTACTTGCAGCCGCTAAACTCGCACAAACGTGATGTATGATCTTGTCATTTACGTGACAGGCACAGTTGTGTTTTTATTGATTATCTCTTCTCGTTTGGAGCATCGTGTCGCCGCAGGGGCCCGAGCCCTTTTTGCACAAAACGCGATTCAAAAATTGTCGCCAACACTATAAAAGAAGCTACATAAGCAATTTCAGAATATTTGTAAACAAAAGACACCGAGATACCGCCGGGTGGCAGAAAAGTGAGTGACAAATGCTTACCCGAACTGAAAAGAAAAGACAAAAACCTGTTTGGTGTTGCACCACCAGATATTGCCCAATCCTTTTTTTTTTTTTTTTTTTTTTTTTAAATCTTCCAAAAAATAATCATAATAATAAAATAATTAATCCAGGGTGAAGAGAATAAATTGAGTGGATGTCGTAATGGGTTGTACAGAGAAGATCGCAAGACCGCATGTATAAAAATGTAGTTAAAAAATGTTTGGTTGGGTTGTGTTTGCGTAGTTTAGCACAAAAAAAACAAAACCACGGCTGGCACGCTAGCTAACTTCAGCTCTGTAGCGCACTATCGATTTCATCGTCAAAAGAACACATCTGTGGCATTTATCCGAGCAACAGAAAAAGTGAGCTTGAAAAGTTTGATTTGTCATTGCACCACTGTAATTTTGAAGGTAAGTTCGCTAACGTTGGTTGCTGGGCTGACTTTCTGTGGTTTGATAATTAGTCACGTATGTATTAATATGTAGTCGTTCTCAAACTTCCTACACCAAGTGCCACCTCAAAAAACACCTAGCTCTCCAAGGACCACCATCATGGCGGACATTAAAATACAGTAATAGAGTAGACCAAAAAACAACACACCGATTTTATTCGTTTAACGTACATCTGTCAATGCACGTTTATGTTTGAACATTAGCGCTGAGGTTAAATATCGGGAAAAGGGAGCCACTTAAATAATGATACAATTAAAAATGTATTGCACATCAAAGGTAAAGCTGAAAAATTTGAGTTATTTAAAAAAAAAAAAAGGTTTTTTTTTTAAACAAAAGTTTGAACAGGCTGTTTGCATAGCTACGTCATTCTCAAGTTACTGTATCTTGTGTTTTAAATGTACATTTTATTTGTATTTCATTCAGTAATTCTGTTGTGTATCACTAGAGGGAGCTCACATACCACTAGCGGTACTCGTACCACACTTTGAGGATCGCTGGCATCGTATGGTGCAGTGTTGATGTCGCCGTCCTCCAAAACTCGACCGGCCGCCACTGGTTGACGTCAGAAAAGGTCCGTAGGCCTCAGCCCAGTCGGCTTTGGGCGCCGCCCTGGCAGCGTTCGTGTACAGTACGGGGGAATATTTGCTGTAATACACAATATCACAAATATTTCCCTTCCTTATCAGCACAAGGAACACTTCATATACACTTGAACGTGTGTGAAAGTCTGTCCGATGAGCATCTGAGTGTGGGCAGCTGACACATGCACTTGCACTCACACAGATGGGAAGTTATATCAAATGGACGATATTATGTGCAAACTGTGTTTATATTTATCGCCTACGTACTGTGGAAGAAAACAGTATGGCATTTAGACTGTCATTTATTTGGTTATTATTTAAGAAGCTCAGCGTTGGTGATATTTAAACCGCAGTGTATACTGTAGCTGTTTTTTATGCCAGACATCACATGTGTGTGAAAATCCCCCCTATATGTGTTATATTAGAAGTGGATGGATGCAGGATTTTAACACACTGGCACGTCCTTTTATGACATAATCGTCAGCTGATCCGAGTAAATAAGCGCCTAAGCCTCCAGTGGAACCTGCCGGCAGGCAAATGATAGAAAATCATTGTTGGGAAGCTGCCACTTGCAGCAGTGTTGCTGTTTGCTGCTTGCTTTTCAGGCTTGAGAATGGAAAAGTGTGACTAAAGTCAATTGGGATTGTTGCACCCAAATGAAATTTAAAAAAAATAAAAATACACATTTGATATAACAATTGCGTGAAATATTGGACTCAAACATTTCACTGGAGCAGCACCGAATGAAAAGTGCGTGTGCAGCTAATTGGATGCTCACAGCGTCTAAACGCTCTCAGACTGCCATCTTGAGGCCGTAGCTCGTAGTTAGTAGATTAGCCAACATGTGCGGCTATTGAAGCAAAACTGCCCCAAAATGGGGATTCAGAAACATTGGATGTACATTTAGATTGTATTGCATTGTTTTTAAAGAAGAAACGTGTTATTCAACGAGGTGTACGTATGGGCAAAACCTGCTATTTCTTTTGTAAATATATTTAAATATATATATTTTCACTCATACCATTATACTATTTTTAACTTTTGTTTCCAACAGTATTATTATTCACAATTGTTTTGAATTTGGTAGAGACAATTGCACAGCACACTTTAGATTCTCTCACTTTTGATAAACGTTCCAGTGACACCGAGGGCAAACCCCACCCGCCCCCATTTCTACGGCCAAGGTGTGCACGCATGCCGGCCAGAACACCAGCAGACGGTGACACGGTTGCCCTTTGTTGCTTTGCTCTTGGCCTCCCACTGTGAGAGCACACGGCGACCCCCCCAGAGAGACTCCTGCAGCCAAGACCCCCGCCGCCCCCACACAAGTGGAGTTGCAGCTGTGCTCTTGCAATGTTGTGCAAAAACTAATAATCACCTTAAGTTCATCCAAAATACACTGGAGGCACACAAGTATTGGGACGCAGGGACACCGACAGCGACCAATGAAAAAGATAATTGTGTACTTCTTTTTTTTTTTGTTTGTTTTTTTTTTTTTTACATCAACGCCTGCAAATTGTGAGATATATTTTCAACTCGTATTGCGACGTAGCATACATACAGCAATCTAAAAAATAATAATAATAATAATTAAAACAAATAAAATCCCCTTTACTCATTTACTCTATCTACCACTAGAGGTCGATGTCTGCTCGCTTTACTCCAAGCAAAGCGACCGCATTGACATTATTATACTAAATGTATATTACTGAGTGAGACGAGGTAATTGTAACGCGAATCAGCCAATGATGGGTGCTATATTCACACTTGCGCCGCCGTGACGTCAGAGGGCAGTGGCACACATGACCGTGACGTCTGAGGGCAGTGGCACACATGAGTGGGATCATCAACACAGTGTGTGGCTTTCTTTTGGAAGGGGTGGAGAAGAGGACGACCCCACACATCCAGAGAGGAAGGGGGAGGTCTCACACACGCACACACACACAGGGCCCTCCCCCCAGTGTTGCGCCAAAGGCGGGTGTGACAGGAGTGTCAGTGGTGTTTTTATACAATAAGCCGCATATAAGTATTTTCTCTGATATGCGCTTTGCCACTCTGATGGGCAATTATATAAATCACACGACTGCACAACAACTTCAAAACTTGAATTTATTAGCTTGGTAGCAGACTAAATCAAGACGTTTGTCAAGATTTTTCCTGGTCGCAATTGCCCAGCCACTTGCTGCTTGGTAGGGATCAAAGAGTCTATCAAAGCAAAATATGATCAAAGTCATTTTTTTTCTAATACCATTATTATCATAACATTATTTCTATTTTTTATTTCTAATTCAATTTTTTGCACATTTTTTTTATTTATAACTTTAATAGTGTATAGTATGGTAACTATTCACTAATTTGGCATTTCTAGCTTCTTTTTTATGACATTGTTAGACTTACATGACAGCCCAGATGGGTAAATATCACGTGAGAAGCAAACTTAAATCTCAATGTTTGAAATTTTTAATTATTATAATACAGTACATAGTATTGTTTCCTCTCAGACGCTATAGGAAGTTCAGAAAATACACAGAAATATCACATAAATAGCAACTAAATCCGAAATAGCAAAGAGCTTTTTCTCGTCACTCAGACAAGGCGAAACATTATTGAAATCTTTTGCTTCCTGTCATTGAAATTACGTTAAATATAAATCAGCTCTCCATAAGAGGATGAGGATGGCGGAGGAAGGCTTGTCTTTTAAAAGGAGACAATAGCAGGAAAGACGGCTCCGTCTCCTGATAACTGTGTTCCATCACCTCTGGCATCCCATCCTGCCCGACCCGAGCAGATTGCCGGGCTGACTCAATATAATGAATAGCTAGCTACCTGTGCCACCCAACACTTAGTGTGTGTGGGGGGGGGACAAAAACTCCCAATGTAATCAAAATATGTCTTACTAGCAAGCTCTTGCGCTTTTGTCATAATTACACAATGTGCTAAAGGTGCTTGTCGTCATTTGCTTCACATTAAGTGCGACCAATCCACGAAGGTCTTGTCATTAAAAAGATGACGGGGCTGTCTCCACCAAGTAGCACAGGTCTGTTCACTTTGGTACGATTTGTTTGTCAAACGCACCGTTGTCTATCACTTTTGGCATCCTTGCTGTGGGGACACCAAAAAGAGTGGGTGGGTGTCAAAAGGGGCACAGCTGGACAAAGAAAAGTCTCTGCTTGCACAACACAAAACTGCTTTTTGTCATAAAAAGCTTCATGTCGAGAAGAAACTGTCGTCTTGTTTTTTTTATTTAGTTACTGTAATAACTGCGTCCCTAAACCCCGAAACAGAAGCCGCATCAGGATTTACGTGACCAAACTAGACTCGACCGATTGGCAGAAATGTGGATTATTGCGATAAAGCAAGGAGTTGATGGTCCATGTGAACTTACCCCTGGAACTAGGAACCTTCAGACAATCATGGTCTAAAATCTAGTGCCAGGGCAAATCGAGCAACCCCTAACCCTCTAGGGTAGATACATTTCCCCCGGCACGAGTCCAACTCCGATTGGGAGCTGGTTAAAAATGTCTAGGAACTATTTTAATTTACAACAATGTCATCATGTTATGAGATGGATGGACAGCAAGATGACGAGGGAACGGGAAACGGCAGTCCGAAGTAAAAACGTATATGCCAAGAAAACAAAACTGTAGAACCGGCAAACTGTTTTGACCGGATCCTTCTCGTGTCAAATGAAGTTAACCACTTGATGGAAACGTGGCTTCAGATAAAGCAAGGACTTGATCCACAGGAGGTTTTTCCTGGAAATGGTAACGTTCAGAAGATCATGGTCTAAAATGTGCCAGGTCAAATCGATCTCCAAAAAAAGACCCGAGACAAATTCCTTGTGTGTTTTTGGGACATACTTGGCAAATAAAGATGATTCTGATTCTGATCAGAAGGTAGAACTTCATAAAAAGGTTTCAGGTGTTTTGGAGCAGGCTCGGCACTTTCATTACCGTTTCAATTTCGTCATGCTACAAGATGAACGGACAGCGAGGTGGTACGCTTTGTTGAACATTTCTTCTAATGATGATGAAAGATGAAAGCCGAGGGAACTGGAAACGGCAGTCTGACACGAAAATGCCGAGATATTCACAAGGTTGATAACTGATGAGCCAAACGAGTCTGGGAGAAACTAAAAAAGGGTAGAGAATATAACAACAAAGGCAGAACTGGCAAATGGTTCAACCGGATCCTTCCTGCGTCATTGGCCTGATTTGTGTAATTCCCAGAAAATAGATTAAAATAGATCATAGGAAACGTTTTGGTCTTTGAATAACACGACCAGGAACAAAATGTTCCAGGATGTATTTGGCTGAAAAGCACCTATGGTATTCTAAATCTCCAGTGATGTTTTTGATCGTTGGCCCTCCCCCAAATTGGATCAGGAGCTCCCATCTCCATTCTTGGTCTTGAGGACCACCAGACTGACCATGATGGGGATCAGGAGGATGGGCGTGATGACCAGGGCGAAGATGATGGGCGGCGCCGGGTCGCTGAGCTCCTCCATGGGGCAGTCCTTGAAGAACTTGTGGTGGATGTCGACAAACGTCTGCTCCACCAGAGGGTTGGGCCACGGGATGCTCAGGCAGTCAGAGATGTTCTCGGTGCACAGGCTTAAGTTGCTGTACAACCTGTTGAGAGCCGGCGGCTCACCGTCATGCACGTGTGACACCATTTGAAAACACTTCAGCCGTGACGACCGCTTACCCGCTCACATTGCCCCAAGCGCACCAGTCGGTGGTGTTCAACGCCGCCATGGCCATGTCAAAGTTGCACAGGCACATGTGCGCCAGGAGCTCATAAAGGCAGTCCATGGTGGCTCCCCCGTAAAAAGTGTCGCAGAAAATGTGGAAGTTCATACAGCTGACAGTGCTTTTTCCGCAAGCTGGAAGATAGAGATTTTGGGGGGAAAGAATCAATTTAAAAATAACATTCAAATCATACATACACTGGACACTACATTAGGTACACCTAATGTATTCATATGTCTTTGTATTCTTTCTATAATGCTCTAAGATGCCACAAGATGGCGCCAAATCCCTGGCTAAAAGTAAAGTAGTACTTGGTGTCAAGGAAGAATGTTGAAGTGACACGTCTCGACTGAGAGACTTGCATTTTTGTATGTCGGGTTGTTGCACAGGTTTCGGAGAGCTTTCGCTGCACGTGTGTGTTTTTGCTCTGTGTAGAGGCCGCGACCCCCCACCGCCCCCACACTACCCCCATGAGCAGCAGAGTTCGTCATCCATTTCGCAGCGCATAATTTGCAGCGGCTTAAGTGTTGTCATCGGTGTTTGCGCTAATCTAGCGCCACACAGTTAACACGGCTGCTACTCCAACTGGCTGGAAGATATATGCCAGGCTGCTAAAGTGGTATTGGTGTCATAGTATCGGAGCATGTTTACGAGTTTGAGTATCAATGGCAATACTGTACACATCTGTACTCGTACTTGGTCCCCATCCCTTCCTGAATTTCAAATTGGTTCTCATTAGATTGTGCAGGTGTACCTAATGAAATAGTGTATACGATTCGTCCACATACCGCTTGGTGAGGTAGTGCCTCCAATGGTGGTATCTGGGGGGGAAACAGTTAAGATTAGAAGCTAGGATGGAACGTGTGCAATACAAAATACAATTGAAAAACAAAAGGGAAATGTGTCCATTAATTCAGCTTCATGTGTTCTACAGGAAGACATCTGCAGCTGGAAAAAGGGGAAGCGAGTGCATGCAGACTCACGCACGCACGCACACACGCACACACACACACACACACTCACCATAGAGAAAGAAAAGGAACACCCCAATCAAACCAAGCGCTCCCTTCATGTCAGAATAAATGAATCAGGGTGTCTCCTCCCGCACGGATGACCCTGTACGAAGACGCCGAGGTACAGCGAGGCATAACAGGAAGCGGCGGCAGGATGAGAACGACGCGGCTTGAAACCCTCGCCACCAGATGTCCGACGGAGAGCTACCCTGCCCGCCTCACCAGATGTTCCCCTCAGATCCGCCCGACGGCCCCCTCGCCTCGGCAGCAGCTCTTCCCATTCCCGACTCGCGCTTCCCTGGGATGGTCCTTCCTTCTCGAGGGGGTGGAGGCAACAGAGATTGTCCTCTCCATTCTCCCCCAAATGAAAAAAGAAGGGAGCACACCCAAAGCGAGCTGGGCTGGACTCACATCTGAAAACCCTTTAGTCCTCGACTCTTGTTCTGCTTTTTCGTCTCAGTTTCTCACAGTGGAAGGCCTGGCCAGCCTCACAGCATGTGATTTATTTGCCTTTTTTTTCCTTTTTTTTTTTCTGGGGCCGCCTCTGCCAAATAGGAAACATCCGCAAAAATTTAGAGCTTCTCGGGGGCTGGATGGGAATCACGGCCTTGCAAGATCTTCACGATCGATATTTGGCTTCATTTGAACCAAATAAAAAACAAACTAACGTGCGAATCAAGCAACCAACCCAGCACTCCCAAAAGCACAGAGATTGCAATGTTACAGTCAAATAACGCATCTTCCTTGACCCGCGCACCATGCCTCCACGCAGTGAATTCATGTATCTCATGTTCCAGATTCTTGCTTGACCCCTGCACAACCTTGCTCACGGTCCTGACCAAGATGCAATAGCTTCTCCATTCCTTGTGTCCAAAGTAAATTCCAGTATTTACACCATCATTCATATCCTCCTTGACCTGCGCATCACCTGTCTATACAAAATCAATTTCTATATCTGCACTTTTATCTGGATCCTCTCCAAAAAATGTCACAGCTTCTTCCTTGACCCGTGCACCACACCACAGCAAAGCTCCATTGAAATTGGTGTGGTACAATATTTTCCGGGTGCGCTTAACTGTTTGTCAAAAATGACTCCTGTGATTGATCGCAAAGCGGCCAAAATCACGGTACTTTACATGTCACAGAATCAGCTCACGGGGCCTCTCTTTGACATCTGCTAGCCGGGCTTTTTTATTTAGTCATGACATCAGGAAGTGTGTCTTTTCTGCAGAGGAGGCGCTACGACTTGGGGGAGTTGGCAAGCGGGAGGAGGAGAGGGGGCATACGATGAGGAACAGCAAAGGGGCGCTCGTGCCGGTTTCACAACGCCACGTCAGTCGCAGCGCAGCGGGGGGGAGCAATGACGAACAAACTCAGGAAGTTGCGCCAGGTGGGGCACGGTTTCAGTTAACCTTTCAACGAGGCTTCGGCTGATGAGACCTCACCGGGAGTTTGTGTTGGATTGGAGCAGAGGGATCATACACACACGCACACAGATCTTGGCTGAGGTCGTCATCTCCCACAACTCGCAGCTCTTTATGATGCCAAATATTCCCCACAGAAACACCTAACATGTTATGATGTGATACAGGGTGTGGGTGTTATTATGCATTTCTGACTTAAACAGGCACTTACTGGCAATATCGATCGTCATCTCTGTGGATTGATACACTGTAAAGAAAAAGATATCAGTATCAGTAACGTAGAAAATACAGTTTTGAGTACTACAGTATGTGTGCTAGGTCACTTTTCCTCCGCCAAGACTGATTGATTGGTGCACAGGATTACACGCACACAAATATGTTCCAAAATACTACCAAAATGTTAAGAAAATACCGTGCAGTTGCTTGGAGAGCAACGATACACGGAAAGTTGGATATGGATGCAAATGAGGATTGTTCAGCCTTGAGGGAGAATCTTATTGTATTTATTTACAATAACAATATTCTTACCTACTGTGTTGGCTGACTGCATTGATAACGTTTCATCCACCAGACAACCTACTGGGGTACACAAGGCTGTATGAGGGAGAGAAATAAACATCCCTATCAGGAAGTAAATTGAATTTCATCTGCTGTACTTTGGTTCCAAAAGGTGGAACAAATAAACATCAGTGACGAGGCCAAATTGTTATTTTAAACATCTGCATCAGCGCAGGATTTCACAACCAAAGCAGCACTGACTTCATATAACACGAACGGAAAAATTAAATATGTGCGTGCATGTTCAATTAAAGGCCATTTAAAGGCACCTAAAATCAAATTATAGGAAATAAATTGGTAGTACAGCTCTATGACCTACTCTTACACCAATCTTTCTCTGAGCACAGACTTAATCACAGGACTACGCTTGGGAATTCCTACTCTGAGGGGAGCCCCGAAGTACTCACTGTATACAAAGCAAGGCATGTAAAAAGGTTCACTTACCACACATAAGAAGAAAAGAGACAGCAAAAACGAGGGGAAATCTGTTGGCTGTCATGTTGCCCAACAATGCTCTGTGTCCTTCTTGCACTTGGAGGCTAGCCTGTGCTTACATATCCTAACTTTTTTTTCGTTCTTTCCTTTACAGGAAGGCTCCATAAAACAACAGGAAGCCCACATTTCCTAGGATGGGCGTTTTTTCCTGCCAAAGAGGACAGAGATGCTGTGATAAAGTACGCTGCTAACGATGCAGCGCCATCCCTGGCTCTCATCCCTCCCCCTCTGCTTCCACGAGCTGGGAGAGAGAGCCGCTCCATCACTTGTTTGGACTATGTCATAACAACTGCCGTGACCGTGTCATCGTTTGCAGTAGAGCGGGAACTCAAAAATTTAACGCAAATCATGTATTTCCCATCATTAATACAAATACAGAGGAACCTAGACTAAGTGTCGAATTAGTTCCGTGACCAAGCTGAAAACTCAAATCAATATTCCCCACTGAGATGTCATTAATCCATTCCACCCGCCCAAATATGAAAAAAAAAAATAAAAAAAAAGATTTGATCTAAAAAGACAATAAAACTTCACAACACAAATGAATGAAAATTAAACTGGTTTTATGAAGTGTAACTGCTGTACGTTTGAGACAAGCCGAAAGTCATAACAACGGCTGGAGCGTTGAATGTGTGGCTTTAAGTGGCGTGGTCTAGTGAGTCCCTATCAGTCCCTATCCTCAGCCAATTGCGGTGATTCACTGTACCACTGGTTAGGGGCTACCGTACGACTGTATACATACTTAGTGCTAGCTTGTGTATTCTAATGATTGATAATTTAGAGATCAAATATATATATGCTATATATGCTATGATCTGTTCACATTATGCATTCTGCACCGCTGATTTAGGTCGCCAAATTAAATCTTAAACTTGATTTAAAGTCCCTGCCTATTGCTCCAGCGTCTAATAGACACATAACATACATCGTACTGCATTACAGCCGACAGATTTCCCCTCAAGAAGTGAAAGATCATGGCTGATATGCTCTACTTGCATCACTTCAGCCTGTCATCATTCTAATGTACTCATTCTCCACACACTCGCCATCTCTCATGGGCGTTGCATAAACATGTTACAGATTTCCCAACAGCAGGTGCCAAAAGCAACACGCCCGGTTGACATTAAGCGCAAGCAAAACTTCCAGTTGATAACACCTCAATGCTTGACAGCTTTTCTTCCTGTGGGTGTTTGCTTTTGTTTGACAGTTCACTATCAACACACTGTACACACAGACTTCAATTTCCCATTGTGTAATTAGTTAGCAGGAATGCATGAATGTCCACAACACAACAGACCAGTGTTATGTTAGCTTAGCATGATAGCTGTCCAACCCATGCCAGTCTGTTGAACCCAACCCAGTGTAGAACCCGTGTGCATTGGTTTGGCACATTGAAGCATTAAATGAGGCTCAACGGCGCCCTCTTGTGTGACATCCAACTTGACATTTGAGCTGTCATGCAAGGTGCCTTGAAACATGCAACTTTTATTTAGGCCTAAATTTAGATTTAAAAGTCAAAAATGTATTACTAATATAATTTTAAATTATTGAATAATTGCTGAGAATTTACTATACGCACGAATACTAATATTACATTTGGAGGCACAAAATGTTTCACAAGCAAACTATTGCATCATGGAGCTCCCCCCCCCACCCCCCAAAAATATAAATATTGGAAAAGGAAATTGGAAAATATGTTTCCTCTCTCTCTCTCTCTCTCTCGCTCTCGCTCTCTCTCTCTCTCTCTCTCTCTCTCTCTCTCTCTCTCTCTCTCTCTCTCTCTCTCTCTCTCTCTCTCTCTCTCTATATATATATATATATATATATATATATATATATATACACACACACACATTTTTTACAGGTAAAATTTAGTATTTGAGGTCAAATGTGGCGTTTTTGTGTTAAAGGGTTTTTTTGGAAACTAAATAAACCATATTTGGGTAGGAATGTAATTTTTCTGAATGATATTTTAGTAATTAGAGGCAATATATAGTGCTTTGGAGGCAATACAACGTCTATGGGAGGTTAAACATTTTGGAGGGAAAATGTTTCCGTAGCTAGAAAATACAGTAGAACGCTTTTTTGTAGTCTCAAAGGGTTTCACGGGCCCACAGTTGACAAATAGCCCCTAATTTAAACCCCTTACCTTTAAATAATAGTCCCTCTCTTCATGTGTTTCGGGCAAAAAAATCCCCAAACACTACGGATACATTTTATTGGTTCCGGGGGGCGACGGCATGTGGGTGTTAAGTTTTAGGGGTGATTAGTGTCAACGTTTCTGTAGATATTTGTCAGTTTTTGGTTTTGTTATTACCCTTGTTTTTGGTGTATGGATATATATCCATTGAAGACAGATGTTAACATTTTGTGGGTAATTGCTATTCAGTGAACTGTGGACAAAGGGGTTTCGCGATTATCTGCGACAATGGTACATTCCACGAGCCAATAGCCGTCACCTGGATGTACGTAGACGTCTATGGATGTGGACAATTTTGTCGGTTACTTGTTCTGGAAAGTACTATA
This sequence comes from Phycodurus eques, assembly GCF_024500275.1. Taxonomy (NCBI): domain Eukaryota; kingdom Metazoa; phylum Chordata; class Actinopteri; order Syngnathiformes; family Syngnathidae; genus Phycodurus; species Phycodurus eques. The sequence goes on from NC_084540.1 coordinate 19,302,030, forward strand.
CACATCCTAAATTCCCTCGATAATGTGTAGATTTTTTGTATTGCATGTTATTCGCCACGTAGGTATTGTTCAGACAGAATATCCCATTCGAATGGGTCACTTTTTCACCTTTCAGACATAGATGGCGACCATACGTGATGTTCGTGAAGGCACCATTGGCCTAAAAGAATCTTCTTCATCGAACCCAGAGGGGAAATGGCCTCGCTCGCCCCCTACAGGATCATCGGAGAACGACAAATGGGGAGAGTTTTGACGACTGGAAGCAGCAGCTGCTGGATCGCTTCCAACCTTTCTGATCGATTACCAATGATCAGCCAGAAAGTTAGCCGCATCCAAACAAGGAAGTGGCGTTTGTGACTTTGAAGTGTCGTTATATATTTTCCGACAATCTGCGACTCTACGTTACATTAATCGGTGACGTTGGGACGACGAGGAGGAGGCTGGCTGCCCCACGCGCGACATTTCCTCCATTCGCCAGACGGCGCACAACAATTTAGCCATAAATCCTCCTCCCCTGACCCCCGGATACGTCACCGTGCTGCTGCTGCGGCTGCTACTGACGCCGCTGCCAAGTGCGCAGCTCCGTGGACGCCCCCACCCCACTCCCTCTCCACGCCCCCCACCCCACGACAACAAGGTTAGCCCACAGCAGCAGCAGCATGGCCCCGCAGAGCCGCCGCCGAGGGGTCGCTCCGACATCCAGCCGTCGTCATGCGGACGCCGCGTCCGCGCCACGTCCGTAAACCCACGCGGGGCCATCGCTCGCGGAGGTTCGACGCCACGCACGCGTGGATTTGAAGGTAGGTGGCGGATGATGTGCGCGAGTGTGTGTGACGCAGATGTTGGATGTTGCGCAGCTCCTTTTCACGCAACTTCTGAAGCAAGCCACAGGAAAAACACACACGCACACACGCAGCCACTACGCACTTTTCTTGTGACCGGGGCACGCCCACTCGCGACAACCGCGCGTGCCACTGCCGTGTGAACGCCGCGCGCTCGACGTGCGTAACAGCCCCGGCGCACGATTTGACGACGGCGACCACGACGACGACGAAGAGACTTTGAAAGCGTTCGCAGCCTTGAAATGGCCACGAAGGCTGATTTCACCCCAGTGACGCCTTTGTTTTGCTGTCACAAGGGGGCGCTGTTTCCCAGAGAGGTCAGAGTTCAAAGAGGGGGAACGTTCATGCGATAGACACTTCATTAGGGACACCCGCTAGTGAGATCCAATGCAAACATTTTGTCTTTTGAGCCACACTGTCAGATTGTTCTCAATTTAGCAATTTTTATAACGTTGTCGTTTGCAGTGGTGTGCTAACTCGATCTCCATATATGCATGTTTTTATTTTTACCATTCTATTACTATTCCTTTGCATTGAAGTAAATAATTGAGGTGACCAATATTATTAGAAAGAATTTTCCATATAATGATGCATTCAGTGCAAACTGCAACGACACTAATAAACACATTCAATTCATACCTGTGCGAAAAGGCCACATTTTTGATACTAGACCAACTGTGCAAAATGAAGGAAGACTGTGCAGGTGTTCCTCGTATTCTGTCCACTTAAGTGTCCGAAATTACAGGGGGACTTGGAGTATTCACTTGTGCACGTCTCTCATATGTATCATCTTTTATTTACATTAAAGAGCCATGGAGGTAAGCGCTGCCGAAGCTTCGACCCCGGCCAGCGTTGCGCCCGCCGCTGCCCCGCCCGCCCCGAGACCTCAGCCGCCCTTATACCTGGGCCCCGCCCACAGCCTGCTGGAGTGGCGTCGGCGGGTCAGGTCCGAGTATATGCGCCTCCGTCAGCTGAAGCGCCTCAAGAAAGCAGAGGAGGTCAAGGTGGGTCAGGGCCGCTTGTTAAAAACTGTTTTTGTTTTGTTTTTTGTTTTTTCCTGCGCCACTTGTGTTTTAATGTTGCTTTTGGCTGCACTTTTGTGTTTCCAGGCCGTGTTCGTGTCCAACCGGCTCAAGATAGAGGAGCAGACCGGCATCGTGAATGAGGAGTGGTCCAAGCTGAGGGTCCAGCCGGTGCCCTTGTCGAGCTCAGGCGGCCCTGTGGCTACGAAGAAGGTAAAAAATGATGCGGGATCTAAAGAGGGTTGAAAAATCAACAATGCAATGTTATTATTTGCCCATTAAAAAATACAAAAGTCTTTCTGCCAGGTGTGCACCGTGGAGTCCGGCTTCCCAGGGTTCAAAGTTCAGGCCGTCGCCATGAGGCCATTGTCGACAGTGACAGGAATCCCCTTCATGTACTCCTGGTCCCCTTTGCAACACAACTTTATGGTGAACAACACACACGCGCAGCCCCGCTCATTGGGCCAAATCATTAGCTACACCTTCGTCCTTTCATGCCACTTCTGGTCAAAAGATGCACAACATCAAACCACTTCAATTCAGCCGTCGTGATATTATTAGATTGCGCAGGTGTACCTAATAAAGTGGACATTATTATTATTATTATTTTCTCAACTCGGTGCACATGCAATAAAAATAATGTGATGAAATAATGTCATGTGATGCTTCCTCCTAAAAATAGTTACATCCTTTTTGTGGAATAGACACTTCTACACACACTTCTAATTCTTATCTGATTTGTGAAAGGTGGAGGACGAGACATTCCTGCACAACATCCCCTACATGGGCGACGAGGTGTTGGAGCAGGATGAAGCCTTCCTGGAGGAACTGATAGACAATTATGACGGCGTCCATGGCGATCGAGGTGCTTTTTTTTTTTTTTTTCTTCTCTCTTCTCTTCCCACTGTTAATGTCACATTTCCTTCACATCTACTGTGCTCACATTGCTACGTCACGTTCCAGAGGGGGGCTTCATCAACGACGAGATCTTTAAGGAGCTGGTGGAGGCCTTAAGCCAATACTCCGACCACGAGGACGAGGAGGAGGAGGAAGCGGCGACGGCGGCGGTGACCGAAAAGAAGGAAGAAGAACGAGCGACGAGGCGGTGCTCGGCCGAGAGCTCCGAGGAGACCAAAGCGCCGTTCATCCGCAGGAAGAGGAGGAGCGCCATCGAGGGTGAGAGTGCCGCCGCTGTTTATCTCGTCAGACTTTGTCCCGCGTGAGCGAAAACGAGAGCGCGACACAAGGCCGCCGCTGTTTGCGCGGTCACCATGCGACCGCCACCGCTGTTGTTTACATGCGGTCAACGTGTCCCCTGTGTGGTTTCGGTTTGAAAAGGAACCTGTTCTGTGACACAACTACAATAAAAATCTTAAAAAGAACAAGTCATAAAGTCCATTTTAGCTCCCTAGTATCCTTAGTAGAATGAGTTTCATGGATCTTGATGGATCGTGATCAAGCATATGCCGTTCTTTTTGCAATATGCATTATTATTTTTTATTTTTTGAAATAACTCGAATGGCACTGTGCATAACTCCAATGAGGTCACTGGAGGCGATAATGTGCCTATGTAATTCAAATAATGATTTATTGGTAAATTATACAATTGTTTATAGTGCAAAAGGATAGAAAGTAACAAAACAGTAAAAAAAAAATAATAATAATAAATAACACAACCATTTTAAAATGTTCAGTGAGATGATCAATAAAATACAAATAAATTATGTGCGTTAAATATAAAAACATTTTTAAAGAATGTAAAATTTGGGCAGTGATAGCAGAATTCTGTTAAAAGCGCACTTGTTTAAAGGAACAGCAGCATTTGAATTGTTACGCATATACTTACTACAGTCAACATGAATGAGTAAATAAACACTTTTTATCACCAGCGGGGCTACAGATGGCAAATAAGCCATACCTTTAATGCAATTCATTTGCGGATGCTTGAGTATTGACTCTGCCAACTGACTTTGCATAACACTGTATTACCTTTAGATTCACCATGGCAACGCGTTTAAAAAAGGAAAAAAAAAAAAAATGCAAGAGCCACTCGTGTACTGACAAAATGTCCCCCGCGTGTGCCTCTTTCACACAGTACGGGACCCGTCCGGCAGCAAGAAGATCCCCAGCAACAAGATCTTCACCGCCATCGCCTCCATGTTCCCTTACAAGGGCACCACAGAGGAGCTGAAGGAAAAGTAAGAGGGGAAAAAAAAAAAAAACACCCATCAAGGTGGCACAATGCTGAATGGGGCCGTTGCTTAGTGTTGGCCGTGGGGAGGCAAGCATTCGGGGAGGGAGGTAATAATGGTGCCCCCGCCCACGCTTGGGTCCTCTAAAGAGCATTTGTAGCCATAAGAAAGAGCTGGACTGCAAAACAAAATGGCTGAAATGGACTCGAAAGGTTCACCCTCCTCTCACTTATGTTTTGCGCATAGGTACAAGGACCTCCTGGAACCGCCCAGTCCGGTCAAGCTGCCCCCCCTCTGCACCCCCAACCTGGACGGACCCTTCGCAAAGTCGGTGCAGCGAGAGCAGTCGCTGCACTCCTTCCACACGCTCTTCTGCAGGCGATGCTTCAAATACGACTGCTTCCTCCACCGTAAGCGCTTCTTTCCTCCTGATGCCGTGTCCGATCCTTAACAGCATTTCTCCCGTACCTCCGCCGAGGCCAAGGATGGTTTCGATTAGGGACGCTCATACCGTCACCGCAATCGGTATTGATACTGTACGACTACTCACCGATACGGCCAACGGCAAATTATGCTCCGCAAAAGGGACGCCCAAATTTCCCGAGACCCGTCGCCCGCTCCGCAGCGGCCGAGTCGGTCACGTTTCCAGCATTTTCATCACAATCTGCTATATGTGGAACGTCACGGGAGAGCTGACTTCCTGTCTATGCTACGCTAATGACGAGCTCGACTACGGTTTGATGACATGATTGTTTTCTTTATGGCTTTTGTCTTCAGACAAAAGTTAAATACATTTATATCATTTCTAAAGATGATATGATTTGTTTGTTTGTAAACACTAACAAAGGCGAAAGATTAAATATTGTAATCTTTGGTGGCACTGCGGTGACATCTTGTCATTTAAGTCACAAAGGAATGTTTTTGTTTGTTTGTTTACGTCCTCCAACTGGCCACACAGCCACCACACCGTAAATAAAACATTCATTGTCAACTTGAGTGCAGAAATAGAAAAGTGTGATTAAATGTTTTTTTTCTTTTCATTTTAACATTGATACGTTATTTTTGATACAATATTTTCATGTTGGCTAAATGGCCTGCACTTTCTTTGACTTTTACCCCAACTTGGTGGACAAAAAAAAAAAAACCTGTGTGCTTGGCCTCAGAAAACTGCAGCCTGTGTGTGCTAAAACTGTGCCTGTTTGTAAAGCTTTCCACGCGACGCCCAACGTGTACAAGAGGAAGAGCAAAGAGATCCGAATGGAGACGGATCCGTGCGGCGCCGACTGCTTCCTGCTGCAGGTGCGCGCCGTACGGTCGCAAAGTCTCCTGTGACCGCGTGTCGCTAACGTTTCTCCTCGTCCGCTTTCTCCTCTCTGGTGAAGAAAGGGGCGAAAGAGTTTGTGGATCAGAACATGTTGCGCTTGCAGAAGTTTCGGAAGAGGCGCAAGCAGCAGCAGCAGCAGCAGCGTCCCGCCGGCGCAAGTTGCCCCGGACCGTCGGGGTTTGCCGAGGAGAACAAAGAAGGTGAAAGCGACCATGAAACGACATCCTCTTCAGGTACAGATGTGGAGAGTGCGAGAATCCTAATGTTTTGAATTCTTTCTTTGATTCTTAAGTTATATTTGCAATAGCCGAGGGAGACTTAGTGGATGCGTTGTCCTTCTAAACTAATCCTTAAGCTTTCGAAGCAAGACCCCTGTTTTGTTTTGAATGATCTCCCTCCTTAAATGGCCAAAGGCGTTAAAGAGGTCATGTCCTGAACATGCTCTACCACGTTCAAGTTCCTCTTGGCCAAATATGATTTTTCTCAAATGTATTCATGAATAGTTGCACTGCCACAGCGAGAATCTTGCTGATTTTGAAAGCTACGCAACCCGGGGCATGTGAGGTTACTCCAGGTCATCTTTTATGTCCTGCTAGTCCACTAAAGGCCGTTTGCCAGCTGCAGACGCAGTTATTTTAATAGCTGTGTGAGTCAGCGCATGACTCTGAAAGGAGCATCATTTACCATAACCTCAGCCCAAAAGAACCCCTCCTTCCTCCTCCTCGTCTTCCTCCCCTAGCCGACTGCAGCTCTTTCGGAAGAGTGACATTTGGCAGCGGATGACGGCCTCCGAGTCAGATTGTCGTCCACGCTCTCGCCAAGCAAAATCAACAGTTTGGCATGCCACGGCCCCAACATAAATACTTCCTCCCACTCGTCTGCTTTCATTCCTATTGACATCTTCATGCGGAGAACAGTGGGAGGCAAATAAGTCACCACCACCACCACCCCCTTCCCTCCCCTCCCCATCATCAACATCTCACCGGAGGCCTCTCGTTCTGGAAGTCACGTGCGCCTCAGCGGACGCTCTCGCACATTTCGGGTTAATGTGTGTAAGGGGGCGGGGTGGAAAGAAACAGATTGTTGAGCAGATTAATAAAGATACTCGGTAACAGAGCATGCTGCTCCAGCAGTGCTGCATTCAGCCTGTTGCCAAGCAACATTCAGCGCGCCGGCCTCGAGCTGCGAGTGTGCGAACATGCCTTGTGTTGAGTGACCAAAACAAAGCCAATGGTCGTGCGCGCGTTCATGTGTGTAAATTCAAAAGAGCGTGTGTCACGTTTGTGCTACTGTCTTGTGTCTTTACAGTGCACAGTTTTGACCGTGTAGCATCAAATAATGGCCTCGACTCTATTAGACGACGCGCTTTAATTAATCACCAGAATTAAACAAAAGCGGCCGATGATGCTTTTTTTTTTAATCCCCACTTAGGAAAACAAATACCAGGTGACGCCACTCACTCGGTCGCTCTTCTGCCTCATTTCCACCAAGTACTCCATTTCGCTTCAGTTGACATGGGCCGTTTCTGGTGTCTATCTGATTTTGCCGTCTTCTTTAACTCAATGCCTCATACTTTGTGCGAATGAGGAAAGACATCTAACCACTGACAGCGGAAAAGTTTGGCCAAGCAACATACCATAAAAAAACGAAATTCTTTTGTTTCTGTTGTTTGTTTGTTTTTCTGCGATTTTTTTTTTTTTAATGCATTAATTGTCTGTTGCTCGTGTTGTTCTGTTTTCTGTTGTTCGGTTGAAAGGTCTGTTGAATCTCTGTTATGTATTAGTTATAATGTGTATCCTTAACAGCGCCATTTGTACAATTATGAATAATAGTGAGTCATCGTTGTTTTTCGTTCCTCTGTGATAGTAAAGCGCGTGCGTGTGTTTACAGAGGGGAATTCGCGCTGCCAGACGCCCATCAAGCTGCGCCCGGCTGAAGACGAAGCGGAGCAGCTGGCGTGCTGCATGGCGGAGTGGAGCGGTGCGGAGGAATCGCTCTTCAGGGTTCTGCACGGCACCTACTTCAACAACTTCTGCTCCATCGCCCGCCTCATTGGCACCAAGAACTGCAAGGAGGTGAAAAGTTGTCACTGGGCTCTGCATACTATGACTTAGTCACCGGATACTATTCCCTTGAGGAAGATAATACAGCGGGTCCTCAGTTTACGATGGTCCCGAAATGCAACACTTTGAGGTTAGGCACAGCGTGTGATGAACTAAATAGGTGGTAGAGCGGCGAAGAAGACGTACGTGGTCACACAAAGTGTTTTTCATACAAATATTTGCTGTAATTATGACTTTACTACTGCGTTAGCGTTCATACTTGAGTACAAATTTAGGTTCGGAACAGACTTAAGAGGTATTTAACCGTCTCATTTCGCTAAATTATTGAATATTACATATAATAAACGTTGAATTAAATTAAATTCCTATGTGAATCCGGATAAAGGCGCAAATAGGGAATTGTTCATTGTTACAGTCTACTTGCATTGGGCCAAATGAGGCAGTGACAGATGTATTCGGTTGGCGCTGTGGTGACAATTAGCTTGTCATGTGTGTGTAGCATGCTTTACCACCACCTACAGGACTGGGGTGGAACAGTATGGCACGACATGTCCTCATTTGTCCAAAAAGTCACAGTTCATCAGTCGCACTCCCGCTATAATTTCTTGATGGGTATTTACTCACTGTAATGCCCTCACGTGGGAAAGGAGTCACAGTCAGCGATGCACTTTTCAGTTAATTTGATGCCAGGATGAATGGTGTTGCGCTTCAAGTGCAGCTAAAGAGATTTTTTTGTAGTGCTTGGTTTTACAGTATCCCGCTAATCGTTCTCGTCACGTTGATAATTATGCGAGCAGTTAGTCAGCGACCAAGTGGAGACGTGACTTGGTTGTAGTGAAATGACGAAAAGGTCGGAAACCGCAGCGGAGAACATTCTTCCTGCTCCTCAGCAACAGCCTCCATTGTTACTGAGCGCGTGTCCTCAAGTGGAGGCCAAAAAGCGCGTTCACAGTGGACTTCCCGGATGTTCCATAATGGCTGCGTCTGCACTGATTGCCCAATATAATTATTAGACGCACAGACGCCAATGTTTGCACACCGGGTGTCTGTTTTGATGTCTCCCAGGTGTACGCGTTTGCGGTGAAGGAGGCCCTCATCCATCGCGTCCCTCTGGAGGACGGAGGCATCTCTCCGCAGAAGAAGAAAAGGAAGCACAGGCAAGCGTGCTGCTGCTCTCATTTGCGGTTCAATACGGACATGATCGATTATCTCTGAATAACAGACTGATGTAAAATGCCGCTAAAAGTGGATTTTGCACTGACTGTTCTCATTCAGTCTGAATTTTCACGCACGACTGCAACAGTCAAACAAATTCCAACTGATCTTCTCCACAATTAATCCAGAATCTCCGAACTGTGAGACGGCAGATGTCCTAACCACGAATACATCGTGCTGCCCAGTTTGGAACCTTCCACATATTAAAAGTTAAATAAGCCCATAAGTCAAACGCATGCATGTCCCTCATGCATTTTAGGCAAAAAAATATATATATATATAGCTGACAAAACAATGACAATTGACATACAAATAATTCTGCCCATCTCAATAGAATATTAACTTTTTTAGATGTGTTACTACTGCACAAGCTTAATGCTTAAAAGTAAATGTTTCTTATCTCTTTGATGAAACAGGTTATGGGCAAAGATTCAGCTCAAGAAAGGTATGTATCTCTTTCCTTTCTTTTTTTGTTAACGCAATGACACATCGCAGTGTGGCTATTTCTATCCATTTCCTTCCTGAGTGTTCTTGTAGCGTCTGCGCTCTGTCATTCCAGATAACTCGTCCAATCAGGTGTACAACTACCAGCCGTGTGACCACCCCGATCACCCGTGTGACAGCACCTGCCCATGTGTCATCACGCAGAATTTCTGCGAGAAGTTCTGCCAGTGCGAGCATGAGTGTGAGTTCTTTTCTTTACCGCTACAGTATTTCCGTTTTTGAAATATTTTTTTTTTAGACTGCTTCCTTTTCTGTACACAAAACAAGATCTATAAAGGCGTGCTTACATGAGTTTAGTGTTGTAGTTGACGTTCTCCTGTTGAAAATGATAACAATAGTAAAAAATGTTTTTTACTGTAATTATTTTTCAAAAACTTCACATGACCTTTAATAAATTTCAGGTAATTTTATTTGTTTTCCATTTCATTGCGGCCATAAGTTGAAGTCACAATGGTTCCCACAGACAGAACAAAATACAGAAAGGGTTCCCAGATCATTTCATGCCAAAGTTAAAAAGAAAATAAAATAAACTGACTTTGGGAATCAATAAATTGAATAATAATTCTTTGACATAAAAATACAGAAAAAAAAACAATCAAATGGAAACACTGGTTGATTGCAGATTTTCCACTTTTTCAGATTTTTTTTTACATTCTCTTAAAAATGACAACAAAAAGTATTGTAAAATAGGGCTCGTGGCTTTTTTTCTCTAAATATTTTCAACATTTTCTGCATGGCTTTTTTTTTTTTCTGTGATTCTACTTGTAATGCTGCATTCAGAGGACAGAGTGCCCCCTGGCTTAAACACAAGCGCCCACAGTTGCATTCATAATAATAAATGAGCTTCTTCTGCAGCAAGATCCCACGTCTCACTGCTGTGCGCATTCCTACAATATGGAGACGAGTTGGCAAGCGGGGACAACGTAATGCAGAAAATCCAATTTTGCGTGCATGTGTTGCGATTCAGTCAGCCTCGCTTCCTCCTTCCCTCCACCCCCCAACACTCGCGCCGCCTTTTTCCCGTAGCAGCGCGGCGCTCGAGCCAAACAGGAAGTTTCAAATGTGTGCGCTCTAAAGGGCCTGGAGGGGAATCAAAGCAACGTGACGGGCGATGTTCCTGATTTACAACATCAGCACGATTCTGACAGCTAAGGCTAAACAATGCCACAGATGGAACATTTAAATCCAGCTCAGAATTGGAGACAACAGACGTTTTTCTTGGCCAGACATTTTGGTTATTCCCGCCCGCAGAGTGTTATGTTGCGAGCTGCAAACTTGTCTTTTGGCATATCTGCCAGCAGAGGTCCTTCCTCACTGTTAGCTCTCCGCAATGCAGGCCAGAATCGCTTCCCCGGCTGCAGGTGTAAGACCCAGTGCAACACCAAGCAGTGTCCCTGCTACCTGGCGGTGAGGGAGTGCGATCCGGACTTGTGCATGACCTGCGGCGCTGCCGACCACTGGGACAGCAAAGCGGTGTCGTGCAAGAACTGCAGCATCCAGAGGGGGCTCAAAAAGGTACGCACGACACACGGGCCTCTCGTGGTCGCCGGATCTTTCGAATTGCTAATTCTACTGGATAAATATATAAGATCAACATCATTTTTTTTTTTTTTTTTTTTTGCGGCCATTTTTCATGAGCTGAACATAAAAGATCCGAGGCCAGTTGCACACCGCATGATGCAGTCGCACCCATCGCAAAAAAAGGACAGCTATATGGACGCCCTGAACAGCGAGTCTGTATAGTCGTTTGTTGCTGCACTTACAGTATGCTCTACTCTACCACATTTAGTAAACCATACAATGATAGATTAATAGTTAAGGAAGAAGACAGTTCAGTCGGGTTCGGCCGCATCGCTCAGTGTGCGGCAGCCTTAAGACTTTTTCTATGTACACAAAAGGCCTATTTCTCTGAAAATACTATTCTTCACAAATATGTCTAAAACTGTGTTGGTGAGCATTTCTCCTTTGCTGAGATAATACCTCCACCTCACAGGTGTGGCACATCAAGATGTTGATTATTGCACAGGTGTGCCTTAGGCTGCCCACTTTAAAATGGGTTATCATTCTGATTGGCTTGCAGTTTTACTGTACTGGGGTCACCAGTGGCCATGTGCCGTGTGTGGTAAAAGTGCACATTTTAAGGTGGCATTTTATTTTTATACACGGACGTGTATGCATCAACAATCCATGTATTTCGGTGACATCAAGCTACAGCCGACTGGTCCGTATATGCTACATTCGCATTTGCAGATAATCCGATACTTATCGGATTGTATCCACATTTGGAAGAGGTGAAGATAATCAGAGCCCATCCGTTTTTTTCCACTTCATGCTGCCATGACGCTTATCCCAATTGTGTGACTTGAGGGGAAAAAAAAAATCTGAAATGTGTCACTGGAACTTGCCCGGACACTTTTTACTGTTTGGAAAAAAAAATACCTGGTCTAAAGTGCAGTAATTATCCATTTAATGTCAATTATATCAGAAATGGACTCCTGCAGTACCCGTGTTTCTGACAGTGTTAATGTACATTTGACAGCACCTCCTGTTGGCTCCGTCGGACGTCGCGGGATGGGGCACCTTCATCAAAGAGCCTGTGCAGAAGAACGAGTTCATCTCAGAGTATTGTGGAGAGGTAAGGCCAGTTGACCAAATCAGTTGGAATGAGACACGAGGGTCTCCTGTATTTACTTTTTAGCATTTGGGGTTGGATGATGCGGAGATTTATTTTATTAAATAGGAGACTGAGGGCAGCTGCAGCATAGGGGAGGCTATGAAGTAGCAAAAAAAAATAAAATAAAAACGAAGGCAATAGGGTAAGCTAACATTTAGCATGGGTTTATTTTTGACGTTACTAGCCACGTATCCTCAAAAATAGTGCATTTGAAAAAAAATAAAAAGTTTTCTATAGAAAGGGGAAAAGACGATGACAGGTTTTGTGGGGGGCTTAGCTCGTGGCTATAAAAAAGAAGGAAAAAAACCAGGTTCGGCGACAGAAGTGCCAACAGACGTAGCTGGCTTACTAGCTTATTGCGGTCAAAGTCAAAAAGTGTGACATTTCCAATTTGCCAGCAGTCTTGAATGCACCACAGCATTCCAGTGCGGCTTAACAACCGACTGTTTGGTCGTTTCTACGTTGCAGCTCATCTCGCAGGATGAGGCGGACCGTCGAGGCAGAATCTATGACAAATACATGTCCAGCTTCCTTTTCAACCTGAACAATGGCAAGTATTCAGCCGGGCGTCCGTGGCGTCAGGTCACCCTGATGAAATCATTTCTAACGTTTTCCTTTCTGCAGACTTTGTCGTGGATGCCACAAGGAAGGGGAACAAAATCCGCTTTGCTAATCACTCGGTCAATCCCAACTGCTACGCCAAAGGTAATAATAAATGATTGATCGAGTCAGGGGCGTCAAACGGGGGGGGGAAGTGGACAACTGTCCAGGGGCCATTTGTGTGGCCCCAACGAATTTGACTGGTTTACAAAAACCTGGCATCTGAATAGGGGCGTGTAGACTTTTTATATCCAGCATAGATGGAAAGACGTCAAAAGCAAGTGAAAGTCGAAGAGTGTTTAAAGATTTGACTTTGCGTTTGCAGTGGTGATGGTGAACGGAGACCACCGCATCGGGATCTTCGCCAAGCGGGCCATCATGCAAGGGGAAGAGCTCTTCTTCGACTACAGGTAAGAGCCAATAGGAAAATGCTGCATTAAACGGGGTGTTCCACTTCCCTAAAAACTTGTGAATTTGAGGTCCCAAAAATGGAGGACTTTATACAGATACACTTCATTCATCCCGAGGGGGAAATTAGTTAATTAATTATCCTTAAAGTTGTCCTTAAATTCACCATCCAAAGGTCTTAAAATCTTAATTTTAAAAAGAAGTGGAACTTTGTATTTAATTTGCAAGTTTCACATTTAATCTAAATTGATGAATGTATTCAATTTTATTGTTACATGTCAATAAAAAGGTCTTAAAAAGCATTGATTGTATCTTCCTCAAACCTATTCAAATTCTTGCCTTCTAACTGCGGCTTTTCGCTTCCTCCCGCAGATACAGCCAAGCCGACGCCCTCAAATACGTCGGCATCGAGAGGGAGGTGGACATGTCTTAGCCGCCCAGCGCAATACATAAATACTGTATATCCCGATCTTAACTTCTGCAGCCCTCCACTCGCGTCTCCTCCTTCCCGCCCCTGTCCACCTTCCCTCTGCAGCATTGCACGTTGGCTCCGTCCTCCGAAAATAGCGCCTCAAAAAAAGCAGCCTCTCCCTCCTGGATGTTTGCAGGTGCACTTGTCCCCCTCCCCTCATCTACCCAAACGCACGCTCGTACACGCCACGCTTGTCAACCTTATACTGTTATAGTAGTCCGTGATGCTAAGGGGTTTTCCTTTGTGTTCCACTCGGGCCGCACTTAGTTAGCATACAGTGTGTCCGTTTAGTTACAGCGAGCAGTGACGTGCATGTGCTTTATCTCGGGTAAATAAAAACCAGTAATCTCGTTTAGTTGGCAATATTTCGCCTCTCTGTGTTGTCACGTGACACCACAAGAGGCTAAAAGTTGTGCATTTATGTCCAAAAAATATGATAACAGACAAGAAACCGACTGACTGAATGTAATCCTTAGGAGGCAGTGAAGAGTTTGCCTACTTTTTTGTTTTTAACTTAAAGGGGACATATTATGAAAAATTGACTTTGTATACAAATATTTGGGTCTCAGGATTGCCTGCCCACCCATCAAGTATGGAATTAAACAACCAAGTATACCTTTTTGTTATCTGCCTATTTATGAAAATGTGTTACTGAGCGAGCCCTTCTGAATTGAATTTACATAAAACTTCCACCACACTGACTTTATCCACCCAACCAGGCCAGCTGAAGTCTCCACTTTCAAGCAACACAAGGACTACAAAGCAGAACTATCATGTCAAAAACCAAGAGGTAAGCAGAGCTGCAGTGTTAGCACAGATTAGCGGCAGCTTCTTAAAAGCGACACATACTTTTAATAGTCGGTGCGGTTGTCAAGGTACGCGATGTCCGGTGCATGCGCCACATACACTGATCTGCAAAACTGATTTGACAAAATTTTATTTGGTGGCTCGGTCATGAAGTAAAAATGCCTTTTTTTTTTTTTTTTTTTTTTTTTTTTTTCCCCCCTTCCACGGTGTGACAAGTGGATTTTAACTCATTCAATGCCTGCCTTCCCAGTTAACATGGATATTTGACTTCTAAAGCCTTCAATGGCAGTGTAAGTGTGCTGTAATTCTTTATCGTTTGCGTATTTTGACTGAAGAATGTCAGATACCTTTTTTTTAGACACCTGGGAGCTTCTTAACATTGTGAAATAAAAATTAATAATATGTCTCCTTTAATACTAAAACCTGTTGAATGGTCCTCAAAGCAGTTGTCGTATTTAGTTGAGAGGCAAGTAATTAATGGATTAATAATGTCTTCCTGGTTCAAAGGAGTATTTGGGCAGTAAAAATAAAAAATATGTCTGAAAATACATTTCTTTTAGCTATTTTTAGAGAATAATTTTGAGAGAGAAAAAGTCAAAAGAGAAGTCTCTCAAAGATGCAGTGTGTGTGGGAATTTTGACACGCATTAAAAATAAAGGTTTTTGTAATATTTTTGTTTCCCTATAACTGACCTTTTCTCCTAAGTGTACTATTTATTTTTTTCATTTCATGGTGGCCCGCTGTACAAAAAGTGTGCGCAAAGATATGACGAAAGTTCAAAAAATAAGCCAAAAAAAGAAAACTAAAGGTACAAGGAGTATTAGGGCCACACTAAAAAGAAGAAAAAAAAAGACTTGGAATAAAATTGTATTCGTTATTTGTATAAAGTCAGTCATGAACGAGAAGGGGGGGGGGGGGGGAGACAATGGCAGTAAATGATAAATCGATGAGCTTTCGTAGTCCATCATTGGCATTAAAACAGCGACTTCTGCTACCGAGCTCGGAAAAAAAGGCTTACGGTACCGTGTATTCCCGGGCGGTCTCCCATCCAAATACTAACCCTGCCCGACCCTTCTTAGCTTCCGAGGTCGGGGGTTTTCGGGATACTATGGCCGTAAGCCGTTGGACTATGAAAAACTATTACTTTTAAATCTTCAAAATCATTCTTATTTTTTTTTCCTCAGACAACGCGTCGCATTATTATTCGTTGTTTTAGTTTTCAGAACGTGTAGCATTATTATTTTTATAGTTTTACAGACAAACCGTCGCAACCAAACCACCCCAACAGTATCAGCCAATCACAAGTCCTTGACTACATAATAGTCCCGCCCAAACGCCGTTTTTCGTTTGAAGTTCCAAGACTCAAAACGATAAAATATTGTAATTGTACTACTGATTGAAATTTCACCTGTATTCTGACCTGAATATCATATGTAAACATACTTGCGTAGTTTTTTTTTTAATGCCTGTGCCAGACTGCCAGTGTTATTTTCATGAATCTAAATGGGTAGATACGCCAGCGCAATGTAGCAGCCCGGCTAACCGACGTGCCCATATGTCGGCCATATTGAGGAGGTCGACGTTCCCATAGAACGCAATGCATCCATCCATCCAATTTTGACCTCCCTAGCTTACCTGGTTGCTCCCTCCACTTTCTGTTGGAATTTTAAAACCATCCATCCATTTTCAACACCGCTTATCCTGGTTAGGGTCGCGGGACGCTGGAGCCTATCTCAGCTGACTTCGGGTGAAAGGCGGACTACACCCTGAACCGGTCGCCAGTCAGTCGCAGGGCACATATAGACAAGGACAACCATTCGCATTCACATTCACACCGTCACTGAGTGGGAACTGAACCCACGCTGCCTGCACCAAAGTCAGGCGAGTGTACCACTACACCATCAGCGACTTGAATTTTAAAACCGAGATGTCTATTGTCTAATTTTTGTGTTTGTTTTAACTAACATTGCAAATCCGAAGAACTGTTTAATAAACACATGCTTAAAGGCATTTAAAAGAAGTTTTGGAGTGTGTATCTGGAAACATTTTGACGCCAATATTTTCCCTTTTACTGCAAATGAATATCGGCTCCAAATATCTGTTATCGGCCTCGGTCTGGGAAAAAAAAAAAAAAAAAAAACGTATCGGTCCATCTCTAGTATGATAGTATAGGCTATGCAATCATGGTATGCTTTTCACCATGACGAGCATTGTATTCTATACTTTTAAATTTGAGTTCACTATTTTTTGTGTACTTCTTATTTTGTGTTGCAGTTACTGCCAGTGACCACTAGAGGGGAATAATGTCAAATTATTCCAAAAGTCCAACAAACAAGATACATTTAAAAAATAAAAGTACATAAATTAACCATTACATGGTTAGGGAAGGTTTACGCGCATTCACTTTATATACATTATAACTTGTATTAAGATTGAAAACAGTAGAAAAACAAATGAAGCTTATCTTCTCGAAGATGGCGTGCAAAGAGTTATGTGAAGTCGTTGGGGGGGATTTGGTTTGTGAATGGCAGGGTGAAAGGTGTTGTCAAATGTTCTGTATTCACAGAGCTAAAGATTAGAATAAAAGGTTTTGGACAAAAGCGGGTAAAATGATCCCCATTTCACCCGCTAGGCCGCTCTTTCAGCCTTAACAATGTGTGCGCTAGAAGGTGTACTTAATACTGTGTGAACACTCATGAGGCACTGCTATAATATTTTTATTATCTCCACAGTCCTGATTGATTCTCTAGTTCTCTAGTGGTCGTGCTGTGGCAAATCAAAATGAAAAACCAAGTGTAATTCCATGTTTTTTTTTTGGTCATTTGTCTTACAAGAGCGAATGTGACAGGACTTTTGTGTTCCAGTGTGGGAACACACTGCTTAATCTTGTTGTTGTGAGTGAACACAAAAGAAGGTATCATTGTAGACCATGAAAAACAAAAGCTTCAATACAAGTGCTTCTCTCCACACAGTCATTATGCAGGTCAGATTTTACACGTCATTGTTGGCCCCAAGCTTATCATTTGGAAAAGATGTCTGTTGAGTAACTACAAACTTATGTACAATTAAGAAATGTAAATTAGTTATATTTTGTATATCCAGGTTGTGCCAAAAGTTACTATTCACTTATTTTTGTTCTATTTCGTGTCAGGTATCATTTGGACAAGCGTGGTCATCAGCATTTAACAGCTTAGGCTATGTAGTTTTTTCAAGCATATCATTGCTCGCTTGCACATTGCTTGGCAATTTACACGGGCGCGACATTGCAAAATTGCCACCTGGCAAGACGTTTTTCTGTCCCCAACTGCAGTTCCGCGCCAGTATGAGAAGCTTTGTGGCATAATACAGTATTACGCTATCCATGGCAAATTTCTTGAAATAGGATTTGTTCTTGACAAATCATCAGTTGCGTGCCAAGGGGCTGGGCGTCCACCTGTAAGGGGGCATCCAATGGGCATGGCCCACATCCCAAAAACATGCGTGGTAGGTTGATTGAAGACTCTAAATTGTCTGTAGGTGTGAATGTGAGTACGAATGGTTGTTTGTCTCTATGTGCCCTGCGATTGGCTGGCGACCGGTTCAGGGTGTACCCCGCCGAAAATAGCTGGGATAGGCTTCAGCAGCCCGCGACCCTTAGTGAGGATGAGCGGTAAAGAAAATGGATGGATGGATGGATATACAATTCCAAGTGCAAGCCTGTGTTCCATACAAAAAAAGTTAGATTTAAGTTGTGTCCAACGTGACCGCATTGCCCGTTCAGTGGTCCGCAAAAGTATTCACAGTAGAAAATTAGTAGAAGAATGGTGTACAAGTACAATGGATGGCAATGAGGCTGTGTAGTGTTGCACGTGTTGTGTGCAGTGTGTGTGTGTGTTGCTTTTTTTCCTTCTGGTATTGTCTGGACTTTCAGGGTGTGGTCACATTTCCTTTTATAACTTGTCTTGGGATCTTGTTTTGCGCCACTGCACCAAACAATCTGCCACCATGTAAGTATTCAACGCATTCTTGTCGTGGGTGAACTGCAACATCATGCCGCATGACTAAGTACCTCTGTATTTCTCTAGATGAACAGAAAAGGATGTTCTAGTTGAGGGAAAGACTTTTTTTTTTTTTTTTTTTTTTACTCTTTTTGTCCCAGGTTTCTGCTTGCAGGACTTGTTGGCTGCCTGCTATCCCTCACAGCGGAGGCCAGAGTTGGGTAAGAACATTTCCAAGACATTGGGTCATTGTGTCATCATACAAGAGGATGTATTGACAAACTAGTGCCACGTCTGGAAAGCCTGCTATGATGCCTTTAATTTGAGGTAAAATACTACAGTGGTGCTTTCAGATACGAGTTCAATTTGTTCATTGACTACGCTTGGAACTCAAAACACTCGTATCTCAAATCATCGTTTGCCACTGGAATGAATGGAAATGCCATTAATCCGTTCCAGCCTCCCAAATAACAACGAACGTTAGTAATGTGTATTTTAATAATTCAAATATCACCCTGAAATATAGTACTTTTAAAAATATTTAGTAATGAAATACTTAAGTAGAAATTGTGTAAAGAAATTTAAGTTTTTGCCACATTATTTGCTTCAATTTAATAGACTGTGCTGCTCCTTCTGGTGTGCATGCCTTGTCCATTTGGGGGCAGTATAATACAGACATACAGATATACTGAACACAGAGACTGTCTCAGCTCCTCAGTAAGCCACAATAGTGTTAGTTGTTCTTAACAGAGGATAAAGAATATATGCCTGTTTCCCCATTATGTGTTAGCAATAAGTTACTAGACTTATGTTTAGTTATGTGGTTGTTTTAAATACACAATATGTAATTCTCTTTGTTGTATCTTTAGTTTGTTACTAAACAAACTGGCAGTGGCAATAAACACATTAATCCTCTTTTTGGAAGAATCGTTCACTATCTTCCAAACTGCTGCTTGTTGTGCAGTGAGCTGAGTTGCGTTCAAGGCCACAACTGAAATTTTTGCTCGGAAGTCAAAACAAAAAATCGTCTGAATGACGCCTCGTGTCTCGAAAAACTCATACAGTAAGATGGTTCAATTTTATCTTAAGACACCACTGTATGAGGTTTGCGGTTTTGTGTGGGGGAGGGGTGCAGAAGGAAAATTTCCCACCTTCAATTATGTTTTTCCCTGAGCAAAATTCACTTTGGTGGGTTTAGATACCCAACCAAACCTGGGGCCACCACCTCGTCCACCCACTTTGCACGCCACTGTCTCAGACCCTCACCTTGCATCTTTGACACGTGAAAAGCTCTCCAACCAAAGAACCTACGCCTTTTGTGCCGATTTGCGAGTCTGAGCGTGAAAAGCGAGACACAAAAGCACAGAAACACACAAAGCATCAGTGCATTGTCGCCACAGGAACTGCTCTGAGATGTCATTCTTTACCGAGACAAGCCAGTGTCTGATGTTTAAGGTCATCTGCAAGACTGACACGTATGAGGTGAGTGAGTAACAGGGTCACAGACGAAAACAAAACACGCTTGACATCGTCCACCGTGGCGTGACGGCCGTGTGTCTATCTCTAGGCGCGCCACTATGACGCTGCGAAGTGGGTGTCAACCACAGAGAGCTACTGGTCCATGGACATTGCCTGTATGAGAGCATTTATGCGGCTGTACAAGTACATCAGTGGTGAAAACGAGATGGGTGCGTGTATACTGCAAAATCCAGATCAAAAATGGTGCCTCTCCAAAGAGAATCAACAATATGTTTGTCATACATAGTGGATATAAAAAGTCTACACACCCCTGTTCAAATCAGTGTGAGCACAAAACCCTTCTGGATTCTGCTAGAAAGCAAAAGATAGGACATAAAAAGCCTACGAGAACAGCTGGAATTTATTTGGGGTTAATCAGAGGCATTTTAAATGGTGGCAGGATTGTCCTGACTCCCTTTTAACATGAGTCTGAATGCAATTGGTTAATTCTGAACACAGCCACATCCCAGTTATAAAAGTGCACACCCCAGTGCAACCATATTATTTCAATTGTTTATTTTTCCTTCCCCTTTCTATTTTTTTTTTCATTTGCATTGTAAAGGTTAAGTCACGGTAATGGCAGAAAAAAGTTTTGAAATGATTTATCTTGGTCTTATTTTTCACTAAAACCTGGCATGCGAACATGGGTGTGAAGACTTTTTATATTCAGAGTAACACTGTTCTGCTTCAATTCGCTCGTGTGTGATTTTGTTCATCTCCAGGACAAAAGATTCAAATGACGACACCTGTCGTGGTCAAGATGGGCGAAAAGAAGTGGTTTTGGCAAACAAAAGAATTCACAGTGAGCTTTTTGCTGCCCCGGGAGCACCTGGCCAATCCTCCAGTGCCTACGAACGACAAGGTAACGTGTCGCTCTCGGAGAAAGTCAAGGCTTGAAAGAAATCTCCATATTTGTGCTCACTGCTGTAATACTCGGTGGCGTACTCGAGCTGACAAACTGTACACCACACACATTAACCATATCTACGACTGACCTGCGAGAGGCAGCATTGTGCCAAAGAGTGTCAAGAAGAAATTGAAGAAGTTTAGCTCCTCTGGTAACTACATTGTGGATTTAGGATTGTAAATATTAAACAGGTTTAACATTTACAATTGTCTGCTCTTACTGTTTTCCAGAGGAGAGCAGAGAGGGAAAAAATCTTGTCTTAACAGACCGCACACCACAGGCTAATCGTTCGGCATAATTTTACAGAGACATCCAATCAGGCCTTTGTTGACTTGATCGAAATGGAGGGAAAATTCAGCAATTTGCCCAATTGTCAATACGTGTGTACCCCGCTTAAGTGACAATGGCTCGCAGGTGTTCCTCAGTGAGTCGCCTGCTCAAAATGTGTACGTGCGGACCTACAGCGGGTGGATGAACTCGCTGAGTGACTGTCATGAAAATGAAGCGCTGATGTACGACCTGATGAAGAATGCCGCTTCGTTCAAAGAAGACTGCCACTTTGGCGTTGGATATAACAGGTGATTTTCTTTTGTATAGGTCGACACTAGGGCTGCACGATATTGGGGAAAAAAATGACATTGCGATTTTTTTTGAAAATCATCGATATATATATTGCAATGTGAAATAATACAGGATCAGTGTTGGGAAAGGTCTTTTTCTACGTGAACTACTTCAAAGTTCAGTTTGTCGTTCCAAAAATGAACTAGTTGAGTTCATGGTTCATAAGTCAAAATTTTGAACTAAGTTCACCAGTCCAAAAACAAACTAGTTCATAGGTTTTTTTTCCTAATATGTTGCTGACGGGCTATTACCCTCAATATACTGGCAATACATTTCCCCATTGTTGCCACCCATTCAGTCCACACTGGTAGCCAGCTGCAGCTTACACCCTACAATCTCAAAAACATGAGAAAAAAAACGTGCTGGTTGAATTGTGTTTTTTTAAATGAATTAAACCAAAACAGGACTTTGGTCCCTAATGTGCAAACAAAAACATGAAACAGTATGACAGGAACAATGGTGATAGGACATTGATAACTTTGGATTTCTCGCAGCTCTGGCTGACCATATTAACAAAATAATTCATCTATTCTTATAAACAAACTCAATTCCAAATTATCGCAGTGTGATTGTACAGTGTTTTAACTAAAGCATTCTGATACAAATAATAATTTTCAGAGTAATCCATTTTTACAATTATGTATTGTAATACAAAAGAACACATTCACTCTCATTTATGCAGCATCCCTGAACGCACCTCGCGCACTCACGAAGCAGCCGCGTGCCTGCCTAGTTTCATTCTGAAGAGCCACATCGGAAATGCAGCAAGTGTACAAGCGTTTAATCTTTTGAGCGTCTCCAAACACGTCCCTCTGCTGGTCACTTTTAATATTACAGTTGATTCGCTGTATTTAACAGTACACCAACTTCGCAGCTGACTCTGCGATGTGACTATTGCGCAGACGTACATTGCGATGACAATGCTCAAACAAAATATCATACAGCCCTAGTCAACACACATTTGAATGATCAGGATGACTTGTGTATTGCAGTGATTTTGAAAGTGTGGTATTCCCTCTAGGGGTGTGCAAAATGATCACTGCATAAGTACAGTTCGCTTGTATTTAACTTTCTAGTACAATGCATTTAATATTTTAGAATTGTTTATACTTTTTAGGAATAAAACCTGTCTTGATTTTGTATGTGCATGCACATGCGTGTGTGCAGCCCCTGGACAATGTTCAATAGGCGCAACGAGGTGTGGTTGATGATAGAGGACGACCCCGTGTGTTCCAGCAGTGAAGAACTGGACTGATGCATCGAATTTCATCGCACAGGGTGTGCCAAAAACAAAAAAACAAAGGCATGTTGTAGCTTTAAGACACCCAGCAGCATATATTAGAGATTGGTTCTGCATTTGAGGAGAAATTAAAAAAAATAAAATAAAATAAAATAAATAAAAAAAGTTTTTTTTTCTTTTCTTTCCCCCAGATAGTAATCAATAAAGTTACTAGTTTGCAAGTACTTCTTGTTATTTTGAAGTGTGAAATATAATAAATATAATGAGATGGAAGAGATTATAATTCCCAAAGATACTAATGCTCGGTTTCCAATTACATTGTTAACAATATAATTATTATTGTGGTGCCATTTGCAGTGGTGTTGACACCTACATAGATGGGGATAAATACAAAAATATACTTATAAATTACTATTATTATTATTATATACAGACAGTATCATTTAAAGGCAGATCTCTTTCAATTATGCAGGTGTACCTATTAAAGTGTCCAGTGTGTGTATTTGTTGATGCAGTTTTTTTCTGTTTGTTTGTTTTAAACTTACCATGTTCATGCCATATACTGTATTAAACGATGTTCGTTATCGGTAATATTTTTACACCTAGTTTTTTTTTTTTTACCGTGTTGTACTGATATATTTAAAATGCTAAAAAAAAGATAGATAAAATAATGAAGGCAGATATTTATTAAAGCACCTTTACTACTTTGTACTACGAATGAAGTGTATGGTGAGGTCAGCCGTTTTTTGCCACCAGATGTCGCCAAAAAGCTCAGTAAAGCACAGCAGAGTCTGTGTTGAATGAATGATAATTGGGCTTTTGTTGAGTTTGATCAGGAGGGGTGTCCCCAATTTTAAAAAGTGCACCATTTTTTTTTTTATTGGACTGTTTTCATACTGTGTGTCAAATCCCCCATACAAACGGCAATGATTTACATGCAGCGATACCAACAGAAAAACACGTCACGTAGCATTTATTTTGGTGGGGTGGGCGCGTTGCCACCCCTACAAGAAATGCCGCGGAGTGCGGCCGCCTATATTGCACATACCAGAAACCGCCAGTGAGCACACGTGTAGCATTTCTATCAGAGGGATCTTGAGAGTGACAAATTGTTTCGTAATGCACTTCCTTGGCGACTCCATAAACAACACCCAATACAAAGGAACGAAATTAAGATATGAAATCTGTGAATGGTCACAATTTGCAGCGGTGTGCAATTGAGTGTTATCTTATCAAGCCCCCAGCTCCAAAGAGAGATGACTCAGTGACTTCACTACAGAAACATTCCAGCAGGCGGCTATGTGACTGGGTGCCTAGCGGACGGACATAGGCTAGGAGTGCCAGTCAGGAGAGTTTTTTTTTTTTTTTTTTTTTTTTTTTTTTTTTTAAATACAACTACCGATCAAAGTCCGCATGTGGCCCTCGAACGGCTGTCAGTCCACTGGCAGTGCTCGGGGCTGCATGGCAGCCTTCCCGCAATGTGCGTCCGCTCCCCTTGTAGCTGAGACTATGAAGACCTGACCTCATCTGACCGTGGACCTGTTGCACCTGTAGACAGTATGGAGGACGTTCCTGATCTTGGATCCCGTATGGACAACTACCACGAAGACATCTTTCCTTTAGAAGGAGCATCAACGTGTGAGTAGGACCTGGGAACGTAACAGGGATCATTTCATTAGGTACACCAGCCCGATCCACACTCTCAAACCTGTATTGAACAATTGTAATGGTTATTACGGTGGTTGCAGTTTTCACTGCATCATAATGAGAGCTGTTCCTCTCCTTTTTTTTAACCCTCTCATGTAAGCCAAGCTTGCTGATGGCCTATGTCCTTAGAAGCATTATAGTCGTAAATAAGTAATGTAGCTAAATGAAGACCACGATATTAGAAATAGCTCCTCGTGCAGTTCTACACCACTGCAAACTCTGACCATAACACATTTAAATCGATACCTTTACTGACAGTCACGCGGAATATGATGAATATCGTTTATCATCATTTACTGTATGATGCAGGTGTACCTAATAATATAATATAAGTAGAGGGTGCCAAAATGGTTCAGATGGAAGTTCTAATGTGAATTATGTAAGTATCATAACTGTGATGACGCATGTCAAACTGAATGGAGCGACACGATAGTCTTATACTATTGATGGGACGATTCTCTTTATGGCATAGCAATAAAAGAAGCTGAATGGTGAACGGTTACAGCAAACCATTGTCTCCTATACTGATTAAACCTGCTATTATTTTCAGTAATTTACATTTTGGGATGCATCTGACACCTAATTAACAATATATCACGATGCTAAATTGTTTCCTTACCATCGCTACAATAACTACACGGCAGCTTTATGATTAGAGAAGGTGGAAGGTTCCATTGATACCACAGTGATTGCATATAACTTCTTATAACCCGTTTGAGATGAAGGTAATAACTAATTAAAGCAGCAGAGGAGCTGTTGTTTGACTACTAGTTTTAAAGAAGAACAAGTTTAGCAAGAGAACTCGTCCCATCCGTCCTTTTTCTATAAGAACCACTTTTGTCTAAGTCACAACTATCGAACCCAAGGCCCGGGGGCCAGATCCAGCCCACCACACTATTTTATGTGGCCTGTGAAAGTAAATCATGTGTCTCACCTGCCATGATTCTTGCTGTAATCTGTACCAAAATTTCAAATTGTCAAATGTCATAAATAATGTTAAGACCTTGCAAGCAATTATTTCTTACCAAACCCATTTTTACAGTAATTTGAACAAGACTTAAACAAGGTATGATCCTTGACTTCTGATTTTTAAAACTAGTGATCCATCAATTTGTTGTGTTATGTATTCATATAGTGAGGAGAATAAAAATTTCTGTGGTTTCAGTCATAACGGCCCTCTTTGGGAAACCGAAATACACTGTAGCCCGCAACAACAAAAAGTTTGACACCCCTGAAATTAAGTTCCTCAACTCACTTCAACATAGTTCCTTGGCACCAAGATGGCAGCAAAGCAACACTTTTATTGCTTTGGCTTATTCAAAAATGCTATTGCTATTGAAAAAAATGTGCCTTGGCTCAATAAAGGTTGGGAAACACTGGCACATAGAAAGCAGTTCCCATTAGAAAGTATGTGTTATCAATAGCTTGGAAGCTCATCAGTTCACAACTTATCTCAGCCTGTGATGCACACGCAAACCTTGTCCGCTCCAGCGTGTATCTTTGGACTTAGTTGTGTTTTCACTGTGCTTGCACAGCTCAGGAGCTCAGGAGGGCCGCGGACGCGAGGCCCGAGTCGGACGAGGGCTGTCCCGTGTGCGGAGACAAAATATCGGGGTACCACTACGGCCTGCTCACCTGCGAGAGCTGCAAGGTGAAGCAAACGACAGTAAACGTGGCGCCACAGTCAAGGCAGGACCCGTAACTGTGATGTCATCGCAGGGCTTCTTCAAACGCTCGGTGCAGAACGACAAACACTACACCTGCGCAGAGGGACAGAGCTGCCCCATGAACGTCTCGCAGAGGAAGCGCTGCCCCTTCTGCCGCTTCCAGAAGTGTCTGGCGGTGGGCATGAAGAAAGAAGGTAAGTCTTCAGCGTTTGCACTTTGCTCCTCCAATTTTGCTCCACTGACACGCATGTTCACTCCGCTGTATCTAAAAGCTCATAAAAAGCAACACGAGCACTGCCTGTAATGACCCAGTTTACATAAGATAACTTTATAGGGCAGAGGTAAGCCGTGCTCTTAAAAAAATAGCTGTGAGAGCTTTTCAGCTGAGTACACACTTACCAATTTTAACCAATTGTTTTTTTTTTTTTTTTTAAAAGATGAGCGACCTTTAATAGCAATCTAATTATGGGGCCACCGGTGATTCTTAACACACCGCACACCACAGAATAATAGCTCAAGATAATCTTTTACAGAGATCTGATAATCGGGCCTTTGGTCATTTTAATCGGAAAGGGGTGGGGGGGGGGGGGGGGGGGGAGTCACTCAAATCACTCTTAGCACTTCTCACACCACAGGATAATCTCTCACGATAATTTTCTAGCGACACCCAATAAACGGGCCTTTGCTTATTTTGATTGAGACGGCATGCTCCAATTTTTCCCAGTTGTCAGTATGCGTGTACCTCGCTTTGAAATGTCTTTAAAAGTGTGCACTCGGGTGTGTTTCATGCCCTGTGGGACAGCAGTGAGAGCGGACCGCATGCGAGGCGGCAGGAACAAGTTTGGGCCTTTCTACAGGCAGATGAAAGACCAAAAAGTGCATCCCAAGGCCAACGTCGCCCCCTATAGGTCCAAAATGGAACCGACGCAAAGGCTCTGGCCTGCAGCGTCCAATGACTGCCCGCTCATGTGCAACCACACCAGCACTCCCCTGCCCCCGGATGTTTTCCGTCAGTCGCACATGTATCCCTCCGGAATGGCACCCTTGCCTTTAGACTGCAGTGTGAGCGACGACAGGGTCGTCCCTCCTCTGCCGCTTCCCCAAACGTTCCCCGGTTACCGCTCGGAAGAACTACAAACGCCTCTGAGCTACAGCCCGACTCCTTCACACTACTCCGTGCACAGAACCCCAAGCAGCCCGTACACGTTACAAACCCCCTCGACGTCGCCGTGTTCAACCGTCACGCCCATCCCGCCGCCGCAAGGCCCCGTCGGCTTCCCGGCCGCCTGCGGCGCGTACCCACCGTCCGGCTTTCTCGCTCAGCTCCTGGAAGGGGAGCAGGACGAGAGCCAGCTGTGCGCCAAGGTGGTGGCTAGTCTGCAGAGGGAGCAGGCCAACCGGGGCAAGCACGACTGCCTCAACACGTTCAGCATCATGTGCAAAATGGCGGACCAGACTCTGTTTGGCCTGGTGGAGTGGTCCAGGAACAGTGCGCTCTTCAAGGAGCTCAAGGTGAACAGCTTTACTAATCATATCTGCAAAAACAATGTATTGTAGGTAGCTTTTTCACCATAGTTTCAGCAAAGCTCCTGAAGGTAAGCTAATTTACCTTAATTTACGTAGGTACGCTAACAGGTCAGCGTGAGGCTAGGGTTAAGCGCCCGCCATGACAAAGCCGTGCTGTGTGTGTGCCCGTGAGTTGATGATTGACACCTTGTCCATCACACCTTCTGTCTCTGTTTGGATGTTTTTCCTCGGACGTGGCGGTTTTTTAGGTCTAATTAAAGGTATAAGATGGGGCCGCAGAGGGCTGAATTTTGCACAGATCCTTTTCATACCGTACTACTATTAGGTCAGACTGAAAAAGAGAGATTTTTTTATTTTTAAATGACTAACTGACAAATATTAACACATTTGTGAGACCAGTTGAAGTGAAATAGGCCTTTTGTTGCTTTACAGGAAATCCCACGTGTTGTAATTGTCATTTTTACAACCTAATGAGCTGTTTGACTTGTGTTTACTCAATGATAAATGTCAATCTAGTCATTAAATTGAGATACATGTTACTCTACCCAAAAGGTGGAGGACCAGATGGTTCTTCTGCAGAGTTGCTGGAGTGAGCTCCTGGTTCTGGACCACCTCTGCAGACAGGTGACCTACGGAAAAGAGGGTTGCATATATCTGGTCATGGGACAGCAGGTAACACGGGCCACCCGCAGTTAAACTTCATTGTGTGGGTGACAATCCCGAATCTTACGTGTGGATTTCATTCTCCTCCTCTCCAGATCGAGATGTCAACAATCATCTCTCAGGCGGGATCCACACTGAGCAGTTTGGTCACCAGAACGCAGGACTTAGTGTCCAAACTGAAGGCGCTCCACTTTGACAGGCACGAGTTTGTCTGTCTCAAATATTTGGTGCTTTTTAACCCTGGTGAGCTTTAAGTTCTTCAGAGAAGTGTGACTCCTCTACACAGGATTTCAATAAATTTGAGAATGATAATGCTGATGCATACACTACAGCATAGGCCTACCATCTAGCAAATCCAATCTACCGATTTTGCGCTCAAGCAATCTGGTGGCATTTTGGTGTTGAGGTGAGTTGAGGAGCTTCATTTAGACCAAAGAAGTCCTAAAAGTAGCGTGTAGTAGAGTATATTGCACATTTGTATTTAAAGCTTTAGAGAAAGTCACTTTGCAGTGTTAAAACTGCAACTTTGCATGTTCAGCTTCAACAAATTAGCAGGGCTACCAATAGTAAAGCTAGCATTAGCACAGTAGTAAACAAAGGGCTGCTACATTGATGGCATAGCTTAATTGCAATGGAGTTACGACAACACTAAATGCTTTTTGTCTTGAAGTTTGATTTTTTTTTAGGGGGGGGGGGGGGAATGTACTACCGATTAAAAATAAAAACAATTATACACCAGTTTAAAAAAATAAATAAAAACTAAGTGATAAACGTACCTATCAAGCAGAAATGTTGCCAACTCCACATTGCTTCTGAATCCTCATGAAAAGGGTTTCACCTGAGATTTCACCTGTAAGCCCAATATCCCTAACTTTTTAGCTGTGTATTTATTCTGTCACATTAGCGCGGAAGCTAAGAATGGTTGTCAATACAATGTGTGTGTGGTTTTTTTTTGTCTGGTGAAGATGTGAAGTCCGTGCAGAGTCGGCGGCAAGTGGAGCACACGCAGGAGCGGGTGAACAGGGCACTGATGGAGCACACCCAACGGACTCACCTGGGTCACTCGGACAAATTCGGCCAGTTGCTGCTGCGGCTGCCCGAGGTGCGCAGCATCAGCCTGCAGGTGGAGGAGTATTTGTACCAGCGCCACCTGCTGGGTGATTTGCCTTGTAACTCTCTGCTCACAGAGATGCTGCACACCAAATACAGCTGAGATCACAGGAAGACGACCAATTAAAATTGGGAGTTTTTCCTCTGATATTTACATGGCAACCACCTCAACCTGCTGCTGTAATATAAAAAAAAAAAAAAAAATGAAAAAAAAAAAAAGTAAATAAAGAGAACGCTAACATGAACATGAAACAACAAAAGGTGACAATGATTTAAAAATGATTTTTATTCTGGTCCTGACGCCAAGGAGAGTCGATGAATGAAATAAACGCACATACTGGCAAAGATTTTATGATGCCCACAAAAAAAAATAAAAAATAAAAAAAATAAAGAAAAAGTGTTATGACTACAGGAGAGGGGAAGAGAAAAAAATATACTACCCGAACCGACAAAAATACATCAGTAGAACCTGAAATTAAACATCAACTCTAAAGCAAACTAAATAAATAGACCCCCGGTTGGCAAGGATTTTAAGGGGGAGGATTGCACAGAATCAAAATAAAGTTACTGCATAACCACATACTACTCTTGATAAACAAATAAATACACACATCCATAGTACGTGCACACATTCTTGGTTTTTTTGCCTTTTTTGTTTATTTTCCTGTCTTTACAGCCCTATTTAAATGTCATTAATATCAACACGTGTTGGAGGCAGCCAGTGATTTTAAAGAGGCGGCAGAAGGAAGATAATGGGGGACAATTTACCGTGGCAACTACGTAGTGTAATAGTAAAGATGTGGCCATTTTACATTCCCACAGTTTTACATGGAGTCTAAATAGACTGAGTGGCTTAGATTTAGGGCTGCTACAGTGCGGAATAATCCTTCAAGAAGCCTGGACAAAAAAGAAGGGAATCAATTTATGGTAATAAACAGAATCCCTAGAGACAAAAAGTCTCTTCTCACACACGCATTTGATGCCAAACGCACATCTAACCAACGCTTAAGCAGCAGACTAGCTTATTCTTACAAAAGGGAAATATGCAGCTTTTATTTGTAAGCAAATTATTCTCGAAAGGAAAGTGATCAGCATTCATTTTGTGTCAAATCAGCACTGGTTAGCAGAGTACAAAAAGTAGCCCTCCTTCATTGTTTCCTTTCCAGTTGTGTTTCTCCGTAAAAGTGCACCACGTGTCAATCGAGGAAAAGTCATCCAGCAAACATGAGTGCAAAATTAACATCCAGATGTCTTACAGCAGAAGGAGTCGAGTGCACGGCTGGCGGAATCTCACTCGCACACACACACGCGCGCATCACTTCCATGGCTGTGCGTGGCAGACATTCATACGAGAGACGTCTTTTCCAGATGTGAACTCTGTGAATATAGCGAGCGAGCCCTTGAGAGGAAAAAAAAGGCAGCGAAAAAAAAGGAAGCAGCAATGAGAAGCGTGGGAACGAACTACTCTGGGCTTAAATACTGTTGCACCAAGGCAAGGCAGTCAGGTTGTCCTATCTTGAGTCTCGAGCCATGGAAAGGCAAAAGGCATGAAGGAGGCAGAGTGTGAGGAAAGACACAAAATCCCCCACAGCTACTGAACTGGGCTTTTTTTTTTTTTCCCCCCCATGTACAATCGTCCATCCAGGAACTCTAAGGGAAGCAATCAAAAGGATTCATCCGTTTTCTTGGCACATAGCCTTCATTGTTTGCATGGTCCTCAGTCACTCCGTTTGTCTGCTGCTAAACTATTTAAAAAGAAAAAAAAGCAAGACGACGTTTCCCCAACTGGCCAGAATAGAAAACCTGAATAGCAATATCGTGTTCATTTTGGGGCGCTGAGCTTCTTGGGAGTTCCCGGGCGCTTTTGCCAGAAGTGTCCGGGGATGGTGACGGCGTCCACGCTCATGGACATGGTCTTGGACGGGATGGCGGTGAACTGCTTGCGGTCGGAGCTGTACTTGTAGATGGACTCCACCATGTCCAGCGTGATGACCCGCGGGCCAATGCCGGTGAGGCGTGACATCTCCTCCGTTTCGGGGTTCATGGTGTACACGGCCCGGAACTGGCAACTGGAGTCCCTGAAGAGGATGAGGAAGTGGTTGGCTGTGCTCTTCTCCATTTCCTGGAAAGGGATGGAGAAAGGGGACACACACACACACACACACACACACACACACAAGCGAAGAACACATTGGACCTTGTTAGGAGGGACCTCAGTGTTGGACTCTGCCACAGTGAGTGGATTGCTCACCTCTACAATCTTGTTTTTCTGGGGTTCGTTGACCTTGCCGGCCAGGCAACAGCGGGAGATAGCATTATGGATGATGAACTTGTTGGACTTAAAGCTTGGCTCCTTATACAGCTTTGGTCCTGAAAAGGAAAAAAACAAACAAAAAAAAACATACCTTTTTTTAATGCTGCTTTTTTTCCCCGAGCTCTGCTCGTCACTTTAAGATAGTACCACGGGAAACTACGAACACCAAACCACGATTTATTGAATGCATCAGACAGAATGACTCAAACTAACAAATAGGACTGTAATGATAAGCCAAAATTAAGATTAAATTCATATCAATCTCACAATTAGATTTTTTTATCAATAAATTATTGATCACCAGAAAAGATTGGATCACATTTGTATGCCTTTAGTTTGGAGTTGCGTCTCTCTATATTTGCATGGGTTTTGTCTGGGTACATTGGCTTTCTGCCACATTCCCAAAACACACTTGTAGCTTCGTTTAAGACTCAAAATTGTCCATAGGTGTGAATGGTTGCTTGTCTAAATCTGGCCTGCGATTGGCTGGCCACCATTCCAGGGTGTACTCTCACCCAGTTCACCCAATCAGGACAAGAGCTATAGAAAATGGACTGATGGCTGGAAAGTTTGGAGCGCAAGTCCTACCCGTGTACTCGGGAATGGAGGCAGAGGATGAAACCGTGGAACCGTTCTCCCAGTCCCTGTCTCCATTATGAGCACTCATTCGTCCTGGGGACATGAGGCGGGAGGGAGAGTGCGAACGACTGGCAGGAGGAAAGGAGAGGATTAAACTCTCAAGTCAAGGTACCAACTCCACTTGAGAATCACGTGTTAAGTGTCACCTGGCAGATTTCCTGACAGTCAAGCCTCCAGAGTCATTCGCCATGGACGACAAGTTCATCGTGGAGTGGGAGTAGACTTTGTTCAACCTGCTGCCTAAGAGGGGAACAAGCATATTGGTAAAGCACCCAGACGGAAATATGATGGCGGTTTAATACTAAAGAGTCTAGTTACCCAGAAGACCCTTGACTGGGCTATGCGCGAGTGCCGAGTCGTCCCTGAACACGGTCTTGGGTCTCTGCTTCTTGACACCGCGCACCGTGGTGGGCTTTTGCCTGAGCACCTTGTCCAGGTCTTCCATGATCTTCAGCTGCTGTCTGCGCTCGTACTCCTGCCGCGTGAAGTCTCCCCTGCGCTGGGGGGTTCCCTCGGCCAGGGGGGTGCGCGACGCTGGAGGGGTGCCGGGGGTCTGAGGCCTGTCGTCACTCTTATTGCCCCAGCCTTCGATGATCATCCACTGAGGCTTGCTGGGGTAGGGATGGAAAGTAATTGAAGAGTTTTAAATGTGGAAAATTCATTCTATTCTTTTGAGTCATGGGTGAGCTGAAGCCTATTATTATTAATACAATCAAAACTAACATCAAAATAACACACGAAAAGCCTTTATTATGTGTGGAGTCTACGAAGGAAGTCTCACTTTGATTCTTTTTCCTGCTCCAGCTTGCGTCTCTTCATCTCCTCTGTTCTCTTCTGCTGTTTCTCCAGCAAGGCAGCTCTTCTCTGCGCCATCTCATCCTCCGGTCGCTCCTTTTTGTCCTAATAAAAAGGACCAGTTTTAAACTGGCAGCAAGTAATTAACCTTACGCAAAGCAGGTTTCAGTCTCCTACCTTGAAGAAGAAGCCGACCCCTCCTTTCGCCTCCGGGTCGACCTTGTCATTCACGAGGTCGGAGAAAGGATCGGGCATTTGGTCCTCCTCTTCTGCATCGCCTTGCAGAGAAGACAGCGAGACCTCGATGAGGCTACTCGGTTTGCCGTTCACGGCCGCCGGTGGGGCGTCGCTCTCAAAGGAGCACTCCGACGGTGCACCGGAGCTGGAGCCCCCCCCTGCCGCCCCCTCCTTCCTGTTTGCATGCAAGGGCCTCGGTTCCATGTCCAAGCTGAATATACTTTCATAGTCGACGGAGCCTGCTTCGGACAGGGCGTCGTCCGCGGGAGGACGGTGAGTCGGGGTGGGCGTCGGCGCAGAGGTGAGCGTCGCTGTGGAAACGGGAGTGGCTGTCAAAGAGCGAAGTTCATCAAAGCTCACAGAATCACCGATGGAGAACGAGGAGGACGTCTGGATTTGATATTGCGAGGGGTTCACACGCCGAAGGTGTGGAATGCGGTCAACACTTTGCGGCGCATTAATGACCCTCGACAGGGCCGGGAGTCTTCCCTCTGAGGGGTGACCGTGTTTGGGGCTCTTAGGGGGCACGGAATGAGTTCTACGATGGACCGCTTGAGGAGACTTTGGAGAAGCGATGTGGTTTGTGAGCTTGCGGGATGGCGACGAGGAGGCCGCATTGAAGTCCCGGGTGGATTCTCGTGAGAGGCGCGCGGGGGAGGGGGTCGGGGTGGAAGTCTTGACCCAAGATTTGTTGCCGGAAGCTTTCTTCTGAACGAGGTGGTTCTGCTGCTCGGTGAGCCGTTGCATGTCACTTTGAAGCGAACTGAGGGCTGCAGTCAGCTTGGATACAGCGTTGTTGTAGTCCCCAAGTGGTGCTGCCGCTTTTTCACCAGGCGTACTTGCCTTCTCTTTGGTGTGGCCAAGTCCCCCTTTAACATGACTTTCATGCTCCACAGAGGGGGGCTGCTCTTCATCCTCAATGCTGGCTAGCCGTTCCTCCAGTGTCAAGCGAGCGAGGTCTTCCTCGGTGGAGGAGGTGCTGAACTGGCCTCCTTCAGCCTCGCCATCCTCCTCATGCTGCTCCTTCTTCAGCTGTAGAAAGACACTCTTGCCCAGCCTTTGCCGGTGCTTCGCAAAGATGGCCTCGATGCGCTTCTTCTGGGCTTCGATAGCCCGCCGCTTCTCCTCGAGACGAACCCCGAGCTCTGACATCTCATTATTGAGCTGAGGGCTCTTGCTGGGGCTTTCTTCAAACTTCACGTCCCACGTGGTCGCGCGGGGAACAGAGGGGTCGCTGGCTTTTCGAGAATCTTCACCTTGTTTCTTTTTGCGTTCCGCAAAGCTGGTCATCTTCACGCCGCTGTCCGATCCCTCCTTACTACTGCGTCTAGCCGAGAGGGCGCTCGCTCCGGGTGTGCTGGGAGTGGACTGGGCCCGGGGCGTGTCTTCTGATGCATCAGAGTCCACGCTGCCGTCTCTTAAGACCGAGTCGTCATCACGCGAGCATTCAGAAGTGTTTCTGGTTCGAGTGGGCTCTTTGGAGTCTCTCACAGGCCGGTGCATCATTCCTGAGTGCGTCGGGGCGGAGCAGCTGACGGGCGCAGAGTTTCTGTGATGTCTTGAACTGGTGGGGTCGTCCGGAGAGTGGAGGTAGAAGCCATCGGGAGCGCCGTCGGGATGTAAGCGAGGCTCCATCTTTCTCTCATTGTGAATGATCTGAAGGGCCTCTTCGATGGTCGGCAGCTCGCCCGTTTCCGTCGCACCGATGCCATTCTCCGCTAATATTGGGTGATTGGGACTCTGGGTGGACCAGGAGGCTCTGTGGACGCCATTAGAAGCAGCCGGTTTGCTCGGGTGCTCGGGAGGCGTGAAGTGTGACCGAGTCACCTTCGGGCTCGTTGGGTTGAGCTGGTCCGAGCTCACTGATCGTGTTATCACAGGGTTGCCCATCACAATGTCCACGTCACTGTCCAGGCCGAAAGGAATGCTGAAGGATACCGCTGACAGGGGGCGGCTAGGCAGAAAAGAACGTGACGAAAGTCAGTACGATTAAAACGCACAGTGTTTACTTAGTCGAGAATACACACCTTTTCTTGCTCCATGTCTTTCCAACTCCTTCTAAATGAGACATTGAGGTAGACTGATTCAAAGACCCTAAGTACAGTGGAAAACACACAAAGTAAAGGCATGCAAACAGAAACAACACAGATGAAAAGGCAACATGCAGAGTTCATACACTGTTTCCTAATTCCTAATTGAAGCACTTTTCAAGATAATTCTTCAAAATACACACAACAGTTGTTGCTGTGGCTTTCAGCTCGTCCCATTAAGAGTCGCCACAGCGAGTAACGCATAGTTTTTACACTGCATGCCCTTCCTGATGCAACACAGCCATTTAAAAAATAATAAAAATGTACCAAAAAAATGGACAGTTAAAGGTATTATTTAAATTAAACGTCAAAAGAAATAATGACATGAACAAACGTGCTTGAAAAGTGTTTTAAATGTGGATTCTGTGAATTAAAATGTTCACTTATATAACTGTCACAAACCATTAACTCAACTAGCTCAATTTTATGCTTTATCCAAATTTAAAGCACTTTTCAAAAACCACATAAATGCAATAATCACTTCATGCCCTACACATGGTCATCAGCCAACACAAAATACAGCGTAAAAAAAACAAGCACCATGAGAAACATTGTAAAACAACACAGCCATAATCTCACCTGATGCAGGGGAGGAAATTGGGAGGAAGGGCTTCCTGAAGACAGACGGAGAAGTGCTGTAAAGAAGAAACAGGCTTCAGATACCGAAAAGAGCTTCATCCAAAGTAGATACTGTAC
The DNA here is from genome assembly GCF_024500275.1 of Phycodurus eques. Taxonomy (NCBI): domain Eukaryota; kingdom Metazoa; phylum Chordata; class Actinopteri; order Syngnathiformes; family Syngnathidae; genus Phycodurus; species Phycodurus eques. The sequence continues at coordinate 19,337,861 of NC_084540.1, forward strand.
AGAATTCCGTTTTTATTCATGAGGTAACACACCTGTTGCCACTCACAGCGCGAGGCGTCGTTGGTGTGGAGCCCTCTAATGCAAAAGAACACACATGGCAGGATTTGATCAACTTTAAGGTACAGGGTACTCGGTTTAAAATAGTCTTCTGGTCCTACGGCGGCAGCGTATCCCAAATTTGTACACAAGTCAGAAAGGGCCATACATAGCCAATCACTAACCTAAGCTAACGCAGTAGTAAAGTCAATTACTGTAAATGTTGGCATGAAAAACACTTCTAGACCAACAATCAAATAAAACTGTAAACATGACAATGTACTGCATTCTTATGCCGCTGCACACACTATTTCATTAAGCACCATTCAATACCTTAAAACGTATGTTGGTACCATGGTAAAAAAAGTACCCCCTTAATAAAAATATATTTAACTCAACTAAATTGAGCTAGTTGAGTTATATTTCCATAGGATCAGTAAATGATTGATACCTACCTAATGTGTCCACTGGCTGAACAAAGTCTGGCCTTTGTACTTCAAACCAGTTTAGCAGCTCTGCTAAAAAGCTCAGCGTGTTCAGCTAAACAAATCACAAAGAAATACAGAACGATTGAGCGGGACAATTTTTTGTCACGTGATTACTGGTCAAGAGGGTAAACGTCACAGTACCCGAAGCTCGTCTGGTGAGTACAGCACATCCTCCAGGGCCAAGTGGCAGCAGCTCTTTAGACAGCTGTCACAGAACTCCCGGATGAACTGCAAGTTGTACAAGCTGTCAGCGGTCGACATGGTCTCCTTCATGCAAACGTCTATATTGAGAGGACAACAAGACGTGCATTAAACACCTGCATAGTTCAAGGGCTAACAGCTAGCTGGTACCTTCAAGTCTTAGCAGGCCGGGGCAGTAGTAATGTACGACAGCGGCGATAGCACAGCCGTTAGACAGGTCTCGGACTTCATTCACCACTGGAAAAAAGGGATTCTGTTTGGACTGAACTTTATCTTTTCTGTAGCGGAGCTGAAACGCACAAAGAAAAGCAATGAGACAACTAGATATTGACGTCACATAATAAAAAAAAGATGCCGCTGAACTAAAATGACAAATAAAGAAATGAATTTGCGGTTAATACATCACAGCATATCATAGCTATTAATTACCCTGATACCATGCAAATATGCCTCGTAGTGCTTGTGAATGGCATCTGCTAGGATTTTCCAGCAATTAAGTTAGATTGCTTTTCTGTCATGATTTTGCGTTGATCCATACAGGTGCGTCTTAATACATTCCAATATTGTGGAAAACTTAATTTCAGTAGTTTAATTGAAAAAGTGAAATTCATACATTATATACATTCACAACACAGAGTAAAATAATTACAATAATTTTGGTGATTGTAGCCTACAGTTAACCAAAGGGGCAAAATTCACCACTTCATAAAAAAAAAAATTAAAAACTGCTTTTTTTAATTATTATTGAAACTAGGTATTGGCCTTTCAAAAAGTATTTTCCTATATGTTTGATGAATCTATATAACATATAGTGGTGCCTTGAGTTACCAGAAAGTAGTTACTGAGAAGCTGCAACCAGCTCCATATATCAGTATGTCTGTATTCTACTGCCCCCAGGTGGCCATAGTGCACACACTAGAAGGAGAAATACAATGCCCATTGTATTGAAGCAAAAAAAAAAATCAATGTGGCGAAAAAGCTGTGAAAGAACAATAGTATAGAGCAGTATTTTTCCTCAATAAAAAACAGAATTCAGTTTTTCTCGTGGGGGAGGCTTAATGGCATTTCCATTAGTTTCAATGGAAAAAGATGACTTGAGATACACGTGTTTTGCATACAAGTGCAGTCACGGAACAAAAAAAATTGTATCTCAAAGCACCACTGTACTCAAATAAATGAACTTTCCTACTAATTCATTGAGATGCACCTGTAATTTGTGCAATTTGCATCAAAAATAAAATGAAAAAAAGATCCTTATTGTTGTTATTATACATATTTAATGCAAAGTTAATGTGTGAATGCTTGATTCTCTGCAATATCTCCCGTTCAGTGGTACTCTACTTGGTGTTCCAAGTGGAAAACTAAATACAGTAGGTCGGTGCAGTGTGACACAGACTGTAAACAGATGAGGTGGAGGCCAAACAAAGAGTTACATTGTGTATAATAGAGTACAGGTGAATACATGGTAATCCTTGCTTCTGTATGAAAAAGTAGGGCAAATAAAGATGGGATAAAAGCAAAGAGTTAAGGGAGTGAGCACAAATTCCCACATGTAAACAAACCACTGCTGTTATTACCATTGGAACATGTGCAGACATGCCGTGCATGCACTCGGCCATCATGCACCCACTCGCGTGTTAATCAACCGTGTTATAGCCTGCACTTGCAGAACTGAAATTACATGTAGCAAAAGAACAAAACACAAAGAAAAAAAAACAAAAAAAAACAGCCTAACCTGTCAGACATTGGCTGTTACATTTGATGAGGACACTGGAAGGATGGAGGTAGAGGGGGAAAAAGGAACAGAGCAAAGAAAGGGAACTTACAGGAACTAGTTTCCAGTACCAGCGAGTAGGACACTGTCAAAGAGGCGTTAAAGTACAGGAAGGAGACAGAGACCATAAAGAGGAGAAATTGAGGACAGGAGCACAAGGAGAGATTTAAAGCCTGACAGTAAAGGAAGTCACAGTGAAACAAAAAACAAGGATTGTGTCGCTTCTTCCAAATGACCTTGTTGACGCAGCTCTCAGATTTACAGTATTTAGTGTCAGCAAAGAAATGTGCGCTGGTGCAAAATAAAAGATTGTCAGCTTGCAAATGTGGCAGAACCAGCAACGTCGCAAATACACGAAAACAGAGTTACAAGCTTGTTTGTATATACCATCAGGGGACAGCGAGACGTGCTCGTGGAATACTCACAGCGGGTTGAAGGGGTTGGAGCTCACTCTCTGTGATGGCCTGAGGTGTTTGCTCACTTTGGGCTCCCTCTGTGGATTCCCTCAGCTTCTGGTTGAGCTGAAAGCATCAAAACAAGTTCATTAATTCTGCAATAGCCAATACATCCATTTCCTATAGTGCTTGTCCTCATTAAAGTCATAGGTCATCTGGAGCCGATACCAGCTGACTTTAGGCAAGAGACGGGTGTACACCCTGCCTTTTCGAGATTGTGCAGATGCACCTCATGTTGCGGTCAAGTAGTGTAGACAGAAATATGCCGACTCACCGCTTTAACCCAGTGCAGCAGAGCATCTTCCCAGCGCGAAGCCCCGCCCAGGAGCTCTCTTGCAGCACCCGTTTTCACCGAAGTCACTGTCTCCGAGGCTCCCACGGCCATCAGGGCGTCGATCACGGCCAGGTGAGCACTCTGCAAGGAGTGGGACGGAACAGGGTCACATACACAAACAAATGCATACATAAATAAAAATTCCACAGTGGATTTTCGGAACAAAACAAAACACTGAACAACTAAGAGCCCGTGAACATTGTTGATGTTAATTTACACAGAGCCTCCTGTAGGCGTCATCCTAAGCCACATGTGAGTCAGCACAAACACAGCCAAGGTCCGAATCAAGAAAACACGTCAGTTCAAACGTGTGAACTTTGGACTTGTATGTGTTCTATCGTTAAATCATTACATTGGAAGCGGATCAGCAATATGGTTACACATATGCGTGTGTGTGTGTGTGGGAGAGCTGCGTTTTGACATTCATTCCTCAGCTGCTTCCTGCTCTCTCTTTTGTATAGCAAAACATAACTCAGAGGCTTGTTTGCATTCACAGTTGCACGTCACAGACTTTAAACAGTTGTTTGTCGCCCCCTTACTAAGTGAATTTTCCCATACCTGCATAAATTCTCTTTTGGCAACAGCCCATTAAAAGACAGCTCAGATAGAATGTTTTAACTCTATAAACCTGTTAGCTCGTTAATTGATTGTGCTTCTTGTGCACCACGAGACAGCAACCAAGCGATGCTTTATTTGCTGTAAACAGACTCAGATGTTTCAAATATTAAGGTGTTCTTTCTCTGTGCCCAAAAAAAAAAAAAAACTGTTTATAGCCTTGAGTTTGCCTGCTTGGAATAACTATTAGACAATAATTACTGTCGCCAGTGACCGTTTAAAATCAGAATTCTAAAAAAGAAGACAGGAGGGGGAAAGTTTTCTTGAATTGAACAAATGGACCCTGCCCACCTCCCTAAGATTAAAAAGAAGGAAGCAAGCAAAAAAAAAAAAAAAAAAAAAAAATCACCTCAGGTTTCACAATGTCTGGACTATTGGTTATTATAAACTGTGCCAGTTCTGCTCTGGACATGCAGATTCTTAATGGCAAGGAGACCCCCCTTAACAACAACGTCAGCCTCCGAAATAATTCTCACAAACAGCACATTCTGGTCATGGGTCCATTCTTCAGTCCTGAGCCTAATCTGTACAAATCAGTGCCTGTTCCCTTTGACACGGCATAAATTCCACTTTACAGGCTAGACATTCCTACATGGGATGGGGATAGGAGAGAGCGGGATGATGGCGGTCCAGCTGCGTGCATGCATGCATGAGCCTCGTCTGCCAAAATGCTGACCTTCGCTGGTCACGTGCCAGCAAACGCTTGTCTGACAGTTTTGGGCGATGCTGTGTGGATGCGCTGCCCCTTCCTGACATGATCGCCAAGGGCAGGAATGCCTCTTCCATGTCTGTGGGGGAGCTTTTAGCTCTCCTGTGGAAATGATGCTCTGCAGCAACAAAATTAAGGCAAAAGGGTAGTGGATGCTGACGAACGGCTGCTCTCAGAGCAGATAACCATCTGACCGATTCAAGTTTTGTTAAAAAAAAAAATAGCTAAAATTTTAAGATTACAGGGTAAAAAAAAAGTTAGTTATGAGAATGTTAGATGCAACAAGAAAAAAAAGTTATGAGAGGAAAATGCTGTAATATTAGAATACAGTTATTTTAAAAGAATAAAGTTATAATAAAAAGTAATATGATGCTATATTGTCATAATTTTACCATTTTAATTAGGGCGTTGCTAAAGAGGGATGAGAATTTTAGATTTAACAAAGGGAAAAAATAACTAATATTATAAGAATATGCTAATTTTACAAAAATAAAGTTAGACTAATATAAAAATGTATATGTAGCTATATTGGCATAATTTTACCATTGCTGAAAAGGAAAAAAACTGCAACAAAAAATTTGTAAAGAGGGGGGGTGGGGGGGGATTTTATTTTCCAAGAAAAAAAAAAGACAAAATAATGAAAAAGTCAAAATAAGAGAATGATACCTTCTAAGCATTTCCACTATCAAAATATATTTACTGCGTATAATTCTCATGTGGCAACAAGCAAGTAACATGTTTGGGAAAATATTCTATTGTATGTTCTATCAATTTGGTATTATTACAGTGAAAATTAAAAAGAATTGCAATGTTAGATGACGAAAGTAAGAATTTATTTTTTAATTCATGAGGAAAAAGTCGTGATGAGAATTAAGTAATAATTTAACAAATGACACTTAAGAATAATATGTAGATCTATAGTCAGAATTTTACCAGAATAAAAAATAAGGACTTTCTGAAAAATAAATTCCATTAAAAAACAGATTTTTGCGAGAAAAAGAAAAATACAAGAAAAACATCTTTTCAAGAAACAAAATAAACTCCTACTAAAATCAAGTGGACTGTATGATCTCTGGATGATGTCAGTGAGACTACCTGGTGGGGAACGGGGGGAAACAAAAAAACATTGCAACACCTTTTGTGATTCCCCGCCCAGCAGACTTGGCAACAGGAGATGAAAGCAGAAATAAACAAAACAGACTGGCGAGTGGATGCACGGTAATTAATCAGAGGAGTAATTCATGAGCAAAAGTGCAAAATGAAAGGGTGGGGGGGTGTTTGTTGGTAGAATCCCCCCGCTGCTGAGCAGGTCGGTCCAGTCTCCCTAATGAGAAGGGAGAGGGGAGACACTCTAGAATGCACGAGGCAGAGGCTGCCAGATCACCATGACAACCAGCCAGCTGACCCACAATGCATCTCAACACAAGCCTTGGCCTCTGCAAGCAAAGAGCTCCATGCTCCTGGCTCACAAATATCACTTCCTTGGTGACCCCGGTGGCATTAGTTCTCCCTCCATTAGCCTCATCAACAGAGCAATTTGGAAAATATGCATGGAAAACTGTTGCAGTAACAGAAGCAAACAAATAACACCAGGGCCTCTTTTTTTGGCTCATTAAGCGAGATTATGATGAGTATGATTATGTCTGAAATATGACTTAACAACACCCCCCCAACACTGCACAACCCCTGCTAGTGCCCACTGAGGGGGAAACAAACAGGGATCAGGCAGATCTGGGGCCCAGAAGGGGGATTTTGTCCAGGAGGGCACATGTACAGTGCGTTATTTAAGTTGTGTGCGCAGGGTTACGAATGAATGGTTAGCACAAGCACTGTATTTGGACACACGGGCATAACACAGGAGAGGGCAAAGTATTATGCATTCTTTGATACGGCCCACCATTATCAAGAGTCCTGAAATAGTTGTTGCACAATTTTAGACTCTCTCTTCCACCTAAAATTGGTCTATAAAAAAAAAAATCATTTAACATGGTGTTTATTTATTGTAGCTAATAATATTTATAAATAAACAATTTTACTTATACAGTTAACATTTATTTAATTAAATTTATTAAATATTTGGTTAATTTGTTTATTGTAAATACAATAAAATATATTTTTAAAATAAAAAATTTTAGATATACATTCAACTTTATTTTATTGTTTGTTGTACTGTTCATTTTAAAATAAAAATATTACTAAAATAAATTAACATGTACCTTTATTTTTGTTTTATATAAATTAGTATTTGTATTTACTGTATTTCACATGTAGCTTTATTTTTCATGTACTATAAATAAATGTTTAATTGGAAAAAATAAAATTATTTCATACCAACAACGGTAAGGAAAGTGAGCTATATCAACAATGGGAAACTATAGCAGATGCCAACGGTGTTATAAAACAACTCTTCCAGCAATGCTAATAGACAACATAGCACCGATGATAAGGAAACAAAGTAAAAACATTCACTAGTAAGAGTAAACTGGAGTAAAAGTTAAACAGTAAAACTCTGTCCAAAACACATTCAATCAAGATTGAGGAAACTAGGCTAAATTCTTATTGATTAATTAATCAATTAAGGTGATTTTCATCCTTGCCAACACTGCAGTGTGATTAAATAGCCAATAATTTTTTTTTTAAAAACACAGCAGATGACTCACTCGGCTTCTCTCACACTGCAAATTAAAATGAAGCAAATCAATTTGATGTTGGTAGGCAGACCCATGAGCGTCAGTCTGCTGTGTCATCCAATCACGGGTCATGACGTTCAGTCTAGTGGCAGATTACCTCTAATCTTTATCCTCAATCGGAGGAGTTACACACTCCATCACTACCAAAGGGGCAGGATAGCGCGCACTCTCAAACTCATTGTTTTGGTCGACCTTTTAATACAGTATCTTATCAAAACAGGCAATTAATAACTCTTCAATATAATTGCAGTGGATTTACATAGTAGTAAGCAAGGTTAAAAGAAATAAAACAAGTTCGAGACAAACTAAAACCTTGTTGACGCTACACTAGTTTTAAAGTTAAAACTAGTGTAAGTAATCAGACCCGCACATGAACATTTGAGATGATTATATGCCGGCCTGCATTTAGTGTCCTCCAAAATAGTTAGTTATTATAGTGTTGAGTTAAACAATTGTTCTGTTGAAAGTTATGGCTTAATGTTTGATAAGAGAAGGAACAATTTGTGCGGTTTCAGTGAGCCGTGACGATTTGTCTTTTGTCCTACTATGATCATATCGCACGGCGTATCGCTTTATAAACAACAGATATGTGGCGCTTGCTCCTGATGCTACAACTTTGTTTCTCACGGATCTTACAAAGATAAGTCTTGATTGACACTGTCGGAGAGGTTTCCATCTAAAAATGTCTTTTGCTGTGGTTTGCAGTAGTGATGCACCAAATATTTGGTCTCCAAATATTTTTTCCCAAAATTCCCCAAATTAATAAGTGTCTGGGGATAAAATAATACGCAATAACGCTGCACAGCCGCAAAAGGACCGAAACCCGAATTTTTTTTAAATTAATTAGTACGTCACCACTCACCGCTACATCAGATGAGAAAAGGGGCCTATGAGTTTAATAGTAAATATTTATAAGATAACCTTTATTTCCCACAATAGGTAAATTTGCATTTGTTTCCAGAAACAGTGGATACAGGAAATACAAAAATAGTATGCAGGAAAAGACATTTGGGTGCAACTCATCCTCCATTACAAGGTTGTTGCAATAAATACACTAAAATTACAAATACTGAAGCCATATTTAACGATTACAATTGTAGAGTAGTGCTTATGTTGTGCAATTGAACAGTATGCGGAATTATTTTTATCCTATTACATATTATACTGCAATTACTGTCTCGCGGTATTGTTCTTGACTTAATTTTAATAATATGGAAATTCACTCAAAATTATTCTGGAAGTGAATTTCTATAGGTTGGTAAATCTGCAGTCATAGCCATAGATGCAATTTTACTAATAATTGGCATTGTAATTTAATTTCTTTCAGCGCTTCGGTTTTTGGCCTTGGTTTCCACATTTTTGGCTTTCTGTTTTGGCCAAGATTTTTTTTATTTCGTTGCATCACTAGTTTGCAGTGGTGTAGAACTGCACTCCATCTCACTGAAAAGGTCATCTCATGAGATTGTGTGATACACTTGATGCAAAGCCTTCATCTACGGCAGATTGCGGCCTCTCCAAAGCCGTTTAGCGGCCAAGACCACCGCTGAGGCTGCATCCTTCAATGCGGCTGCAACGTGACCCACTTTCCTTGGCTACCAACAAGGGGCAGACTGGCTCAGGACGGACGCAGTCGCGGCTGATGCAGCGGGGTGGGGGAAAAAAAGAAAAGAAAAAAAAAAAAAAAAAAAAAATGCAGCATGGACAGTAGCAGCCAAAAAAAAAAAAGTGTTTAGTGGTCAGGATTTGGATCAGAGGCACGCAAGCAACACAACGTAATTATTACAGCAACACCATGCATAAAAGGAACCTCCTCCTTTACACTACTGTACAAAACATTACTAAAACGAGCTCCCTCTGGTTTCTCATTTCCCCAAAATAATGTTTTAGTTTACAACAATTCTGTAACATTACAAATAAAGCATCTAACTGCCATAATGGACTGTGGGAGGCCCTGGAGACTGAATAAAGTACGCTAGTGTACCGCATCGAGCTCATCTGGCTTTTGTTCTTTCCACGTACAAATACTGTACATATTTTACAGGAGTGACGATTAATAAACTGCTTGAAGCAAGCACACAATGCTTATTTTTTTGCCAAACTGCACAGACGGACCTGCACTAAAAGTATGTACCGATATACCGTGTAACCCTAAACCTAACACCTCTTTCAGACTGGACAGCCATGACATCACTCTTTGATGTTTGTGCCTTGGAGGCGTATGATTTACGGCCAAATGTTGGATCTGGATTAGCTTCCAAAGTATTACGCTGTGCCCTAATTCCTGCCTCTTTCAAAACCTGATTTCAATGAGCGCTGTGAAAATGTGGATTTTCCACCATGAATGTCAAAGTGTCACACAACGCACAGTGAAACAAAACAGTTTGTGACCACAGGGCCATATATGACCAACATCCGATCTGGTGTGTATGTCTGTCAAAAAACAAATCGGTCGTTAAAAACGTCTTTGAAGGGGTATGAGGTCAAATTCTTCCTCACCAAACCCATCCAAACATGCCTTTCGAGACATTGTTTTGTGCATTAGGACACAGTCATGCTGGAAGGGGCTGTCCCCAGAGGGTTGAAACTGTCCCAAGACAAGTTAAGATTCAGGGGTGGCACTGATTAATTCATCAATACGTGGTTGAGTCGCAAGCATTTACATTATCAAGAGACCTGTAATATTCGTTGCAGCAATTATGCATTTTTTTTCCTTCAACTGGTTAATTCAAATTCATCATTTAATATTTATTATGTATTTATCGCTATAAATAATTGTTTTCAGGCCGATCTGTCGGTTCTAAAAATCAATTTGGGCTCTTCAGCACAAACGTTTGCCCACCACTGGTCTATATGGTATCTTAAAATCAGGTCCCGGCTGAGGAACAGAGATGTTGAGAGGTCACATGAGACCAAATTACCAGGAAAACACTCTCTTTCAGACAACTTAATTGTAGGCGAAGCATCAAGACGCTGGTTTTTAACGGCCATGTGATCGAGTGGGAGTGAGGGACAGAGACAGGTTCATTGTCTAAAAAGGGGACGAGGACAAACCAGTTTCTCTTGACGAGACTTACAAGACCTAGCCCAGGGTGTGCTTGCGACACACAATCCTGAGTTTCACTAGAACTGTTCGGCTATTGTGCTGTTAGGGAGCATCCATTGTAGCACCCTCTACACACACTGGAATACAACCATGACCCCTCTTACACAAGTGGGAATATTATGCCTTTGTGGGAAGTATGAACACACATCGATAGGTTTTGGTTAAACAAGCAGGATGGCATAATGGTGGAGGATTCGCTTTTACTGTGGGCGAAAGAGGCTTGTGGCTGTCGTCGTGCTGGCAGCTGGCTCCTCTCATCCTCTGGGATAAGCAGAATGAGTAGGAGGGGGTAATGTAAAGGAGGGGCGCACGGACGAATAAACAGGGGTCTTTCAGGAGGTTCTTTAATCCCACGAATCAAAGCATAAACAACCCAAATTCAACAGCCCACACGACCAGTTGGACCAGTAGGTAGTCAAGTGGTCAGCCTGATACAGAAGCTTATCCCCACTGACCACTTCATTTGGTACACCTGAGTACTTTAATAAGATCCAGCACAAGATAGGTATTAGAATGCCTTTATAAAAATATATAAAATTAAATTAAAGCTGAAAGCAGCGATGAACCAGCCCTTTAATTTAGTTTTTATGCCAAATCCTCGACTTTGACGCCATGCTCCACCAACATTTAATGGCTTTGGCGATATAGCTTGGCAACCAAGCACCGCACAATTGTCTAGTCTGCCCGTGTTGTGTTCGGGACTCTTAAATACATAAATTTTCAGCAGAATGCATGCGCTTCCAAAAATTGGTGAGTTTTCGTGCATGCTCAGGGCTTCAAAATTGCAATTCATTCGTCGAATAATAATAAACAGCAATTCCAAGAGGTGAAGCAGGGATTTTAGTTTTGATTGTAATATTTTGGTCACCTAATAATTATGATACACGAGGCATAAATTAGAAATATAAATTAGAGCATTATCAGAAATGCCTGGCATTATGTGATATATCACCAAGTATTCACATGAGAGAAAAGTGAGCATGAGGAGTCCCACAGGGCTCTATCCTGAAACCCTTTCTCCTTAAGTGAGGTAAACCTAAACCACCTAATGACAGTTGTTTCAAGAGTATGCCTCAGAAAACTATGTTCATCACTTTGCATCATATTCCATAAAAAAAAAAAAAAAAAAAAACGTTACCATTTTGATGGGCTTATGTCGCAGGTTTGCGTCGGTCACTTGTGAGTCGGGCTCTTTGGTCACCAGGCCTCGGTCGGCGAGTAGCTCCAGCAGGGCAGCGTTGTCTTTGGGCTGCGCCTCAGTGTGACCAGCGCCCAGCAACAGGAGGCTGTAGGTGCGGCAGTAAAGCTCAGACGACTGCAGGAGGCGCGTGACGGGCGGTTTGAGGTGCTCCTGCTCATACTGGTCACAGTAAAAGGGGTCTCGTAGCTCTGCGGGGACATTTTCTACCGGGAGACAAAAACATTGAGTTAAACAGTGCATATAGAGAGGCACTACAGTGTGTTGTAGGGATGTCATCAAAACATGCACCTTACTGGGTTCAGGGGATTTAGACGACTGGTGAGCTCAAATCCTTGGAAGAGCACAGCAGTGAAACTATCAAGGTCACTAGGACACGAAGAGCTTGGAGATGTGCCTTAGGCAGGGTTTTTTAACATCCTAAACGAAGGTGATGGACGCCACACATGACGAGGAAAAACTCATCCTGTGTGCTTACTGCTCTTAGTGTGTAGTGAAATTGAGATGACCAACACCAAACAAATAACGATATTTCCACTGAAAATTGCAGGTCTTCTTTCCCAAACAAGATGCCTGACGTAATACCAAGACTGACCTGTAAGAGACTGCCAGGAAATAAAAAATAATAATAAATAAAGAAAAAACGTTAGCTGGGACAGGCTCCAGCACTCCCGCGACCCGCTTCAGGATAAGCGGTTAAGAAAATGGATGGATAAAATAAAAAAAGAGTAGTAGTAGAAGAAGAAATTAGGCTAACTGTTGGTTTATATCATAACTACAGAGCGGTTGCAAAATCTGATGAATGATTTGTGAGACACTTTATCCAAATATTCCACGCAACCAGTTCCTCCTCTTTTTGTTTCTGGCAACAGCATGATCTTAAGGTCTATTTCCTAACTGGCTACTCTTCCATTTCACGTCACAATCACGGATACCGCAGCTTGGACGAATTCGGAGTTGACCAGGTTTAATATTTACAACTGCCTTTCCCGATCGTTGTCCGAGTAGATCAGGGAAGAAAAGAAAAAAAAAAAGAAAAACTAATTCCTAAGGAACCCCACACCAAAGGGTAATTGGTCAAGATATCCTCATAGCCATCTGAGAATCTGGCATTTGCAGACTTTAATTAGAAGGGAGGAAAGGCTCAAATTTGTCAAGATTCTCGCTGTGCGTGTATCGCACCTAATTAGAAGCTTTCTTACTCATTTCTTCCCTCAGACAAAACTTCAGATTAACTAATTCAGACATCTCAAACTGGCAGGACGCTTAGAACTCATCAAAACGTGCAGCTTTTTGTAAACTATCGAATGTACAGGAGAAACCTAACACAGTGCGTCGTCTCAGATAAAGTGTACATTGTCATACATTATGACAGGCTCGCTGAGGATACCTTCATTATATCTGCTCCGACTGGTTTTCCTGCAAACAGATTACTGAAAACACACAAACACACATCTGACTCGCCCACTTTTAAACTGGTTTCACCACATGCAGGCTAAACCAGAAGCAAACTCAAAGATGCAAAAACACATTGCGGATCAGACTACTACCTGTACGTACAAAGAGTCTTGGGAATTAAAGCTGAAATACACTAAATGGACCTCTCTATTCATTACTAAATAATCAATCAGGGTTTGGGCTACACCCTTTAGTTCACACCTAAATCATAGTTATTGACATTTGGGAAAATTCTTTCCACACTTCTCAGGGTCCATAAACGCATGCCTTAATGTGGAAGAACACCTTTGGGATAAACTAGAATGTGAGTGACAGATGTGAAAGCTTCTTGTGCTAGAAAACTGGGCAATGACCTCACATACTCTTCTATATTCGCCTACTGTGGGTGTCCCAATACTTTTGTCTCCACAGTGTCCCAGCAGCAGGCCACACTGCCAGTCTTCCATGTAAACATGGATATTTGAATTCAACAGCAGTCAACGGCAGTGAATGAGTTAAAAAGACACGGGTAAACTGAAAGTGCATCTGGGTGCTCTAGATTACACCTAACCATGTAAACAATGGGAGGTGTCGCTGTGTAATGTCATGTAACCGTAAGTCACGCAACAGATCTGCATGGTATCGCGACAACAAAACACTCCGCTTCGCCATTCAAACAACGGCCATGCAGAGCCTCTCTGCGTGTCAACTCACACTGTGAATAGTCAAGTTGGGAGTCACATGGCCCGCTGTGTTGTTGTGTTCCAAAATGCAGTGTCCACATTACCTCTGCAAATGCTGAGAAACAAAAAAACAAAACAAAACAAAAAAAAAAACTTGTCCAGAAGGCAAAGTAGGATGCAAATGACAACTTATTCGGCCGGTGAAAGAGGAGCTGGATAGATGTCATCTGACACCATGTCACAACATGACAACCAATGCCACTCAAGCTGTTGTCCGGTTTTCAATCATCAAAAATCGATCAGGCTATTAAAAGTCCAGTGTCCACAGTACCAGAATTGCCCAACAGTGCACGGCACTTGATTGTTCGCTTGATGATAGCGGCCATATGTCGCTGCAGGCTCATTATTGAGCGACTGAGCTTGCCTATGTCATAGATACCAGCACACTTGTCGACACGCAAAAGTGACAATCAGGCGACGGCAGACTCAACTTTCACCGGCGTGGCTCGCAAAATCAGCACCAGCTTGGCACCATTGCATCAACTACACAAAAGTATTGGGAGACCTGGACATGAAACACGCTGGAAGTCAAAATGGACAAAAATATGGAGTTAGTTGGAGTTTGTAACCTCAAAATGTCTGATACTGAGGAATTTTATTTATAAAACTGGCTTTAACAGAATGCAAGCTGAAACAATGCCTTGAACTACGTAATGTGGCAGGATGCTTAAATAGGAGGAAAATCCTTCTTATTTCCCCATCCAAAAATCATGCAAACATCCAAATGAAGCACCAGCACATGCATTCCTGCTTGGTGACTAACTGTTTCTCATTATGCCGCATTTGTGTTTTCTTTCACTCCTCTATTTTGTTTCAAAAGCATCCTGTTTAGTCGTCCTCCATAACGCACCGTGGCACTGTGACCCACAACTGGTTGCGTTGTTAAGTGTTTGTATAACATGCCACACCAAAATAAAAATGACAAGGACAAGAGTACCTGTAATGTCTTTACCAGTTAGCCTAGCTTCTACTATTTCTTAATTCAATAGTCTGGATGCCCTGTGGCAGTCTTGGGACTACAACAGACATCTGGTCTAGGATAGGAGACTCGCAATTGTCGGCAGCGATACCTTTGTGTGTGTGTGGTGTGTGATGTTGATCGTCTCGAGTTCGCCACATGCTATAGCATCAGTAAACATGCACTCTTCATGTGTGGGGTCTTTCCGCATTTTAAAAAGCTGTCAACAAACATCCATCCCCACAACACGAAGCATTGACAGCGAGAACGACACAACCTAACGCGTTTAATGACACATCACCACAAGCACATGCACCAGGGAAGCTGAGGAGCCTTAAATTGTATCAAAAGGCAGCAAGGCACAGGAGCGTCACCCTGTACTGAAGACAAGATGATTGCATTACACTTGCCTGAGAAGAGGGTTCAGACAGTGTGACACAATATATGGGAGATGATGGGGTTTGCTTTTGTATCCATTATCTTCGCCTACAGGAGCATCTTCAGGTTACACGGCAACTCATAACAAGGCTTCTGTTTGTGTCTAGCGTTTTTATACAGATCAATGATGGACGCACATTAGCATGAAATACACTGCACTGTATACTTCAGCTAGAGAGCCTTGTACAGTATACTAAAGGGTTAGAGGGTAAACGGGAGTAACAAGGTAACAAACATCCTGCTCAGATCCGTGTCGCCTGCTGACTCACCATAGCGACCGCTGATGAGGGGATGAGTAATCATTCTGAGAGAATTTGGAGCACTCCAACAGCTAGACCGTAGGTTTAAAAAAAAAAAAAAAAAAACACACTTCAGAAAAAAAATTAAGGAAATGATTTTGTGTGTGTTTCTTGCAATGGCACCCCAGACAGGTTCCAGGACCAGTGTGGTAATAACAATAGAACAGGAAATTGAACTTGTTGAGATGGAATGCTATTGACAAAAGTGGCTCACGTGTCTCTGTTTTGGCTGCTCAGGACAACATGGCTAAAGCGACAATACGTCAACATCCATTTTTAAAAAAAAAATATATATTTTTTTTTTTTAAAAGTGAAATTTACACTACACTTGTTTAGTAATAATGGTTAGAGACTTTCCAAAAAGGCATACACACTACTTATCCTCCCTCTGCATGGAAGTTAATGGCAAGTACATCATTTAACGTTCTCAGGTTCTAATTCGAGCCATTAATGCAGTAGAGCATTGTATTTTTTATAATTTTTTTTAAATAAAGGTCATTTTCCAGAATTTTTTTTTTTTTTTCTACTGTTTTATGCATCACATAAGTCAAAATGAGTCTGTGACCTGGTATAAGTTTGTCATCTATTTGGTTTGTCGATTGAATACAACAGCCTTTGAACACCTAACCGCTTGCAAATGACAGGATTTGAAATCGGCGTCATTGTGATGTAGTTTTGACAAATTAATCAAGTATCTGGCCTGCCCGCTCAACTAAAATTCGCATGACGCTACATCGTGACAGCCAATCTGAGAGTACGAGTAGAGTACGCTCAAGAGTACGCTGCGTCACTCATAACGTTCTCAAATGATGGCGGATACAATGATCGTCGCGATTTGTTGGGACCCGGCGCTCCTGCTGAAAAATGAGCCAGCCTGGAGAATGGTGAAATTGGCCTATCTGGTAAGTACGACTTGTTTACAGCTGTCGGTTGCAGAAGCGAATACACGTTTGATTTGTATGCTGCTACTGGTGGTCATATGGCATATTAAAATTACAGTATACAGCGATCCAATCAACACAAAGCTTATTTACATTTCTAATATGAATGAGAAATCTGTGTGACTCAACTGCCAAGTGAAAAAGACCAACTAGAATGGGTTGAAAAGGGGCATTATAGGCATTTTGAAACCAAATACCTCGTGAGTATAAGCGGTACAGAAAATGTAAATGGATTATCTTGCAAACCAGGTAAAAGGACACCAAAGATTTTTTTATTTTTTTTTAAATCTAAGAATTGATTAAAAAGGACCTTAAAGATTTAACATGCAGTGGTTCACTTACACTTCGATTACAGTTACGAATGCAAAAAGTACATTTCCAGTATTTCCCATGGGAAAAATTGGTTGTAATCAGAATAAAACAAGCTACTTTCTCTTTACGTCTAGCATGAATCTATTAAATAATAATGAGCCATGTAAATCTTCCTGATGAACGTTTCAATGCGCACGTTGGCCAGAACCGGCGAATCAAGAGTTTCTGGTCTCGTTCCAGTGTAAATCCAGAAAGTCGTCCCGAGTCATTTATCTGTCACATCACCCGGCATCAAGGCCGGATCCGAAATTCCCTGCTCGCACACAATCACAACGGCCTTCACCTTGATGCAAAACATAGCTCCGTGTCAGGATAATAACACACTGCCTGAGTGCTGAGAAGCCAAACATCAACCAAACCAATACATATACTATTTAAAACTCACACGCCACTTTATTGTGTACACTTGCACAATCTAATGCAGTTTCCCGCAAACCTAAACAGGTTCACGGTCATCCATCCTTTTTTGAGAGAGAGTTTCCTAATTTAAGTGAACCGAAGCGCACTATTTACAGATATACTACCCAGCATTAAGACACATTGCTATGGGTCACATACAGCAATTATGAGATTATTATGGAAATCGAAACCCGTAGTGCCAGTGGGTGGATCAAACAACGTCTGCAGGAAACACCCATTTTGTCAGGTCCAACAACAAGGATCTGCGGGCGACGGTATTATCACAGTCCTGTCATAAGGACGTCTCTGTGTTTTGACTCTAATTAGGATGTGGTCGAGCACGGCACCAGACACCCTGGCCACAATCTCAGCATGCCTTTGTGTTTTTCTCACTGGGAATAGATGTCATGTCGTCATCACGGCAGCAGGAGTTGACTCGGACAGAAAAACTACAATTGAAGCCAATATTTTTTAAGCACTACCCTGCATGCTGGAGGACTGGGAAGTGACTTTGACCCAGAGGGCGTGGCTAGGAAGGACAAACAAAGTAGCTGCTGCTGGGAGATCCGGACCCTGGAATTGTGTATGCGAGCTATGTTTTGTACATAACATGCTACACTGCTCTCACGCCTTTCAAGCCGCTGTTACTGAACTGGATTAAGTGGAAAATATTTGTGGCGTTTTACCTGAAACTTGACAGAGATGTGTGGTATGGATTAAGGAACAATTACAATTTCATGCACCTCTGGATAAAGGAGTGGCAACAGCATGTTTCCCCCCCCACTGTTGTTTCCTTTTTTTTTTTTTTTTTTTTTTTTTTTAAAAGCATTCTGCAACATTTACCGACATTGCATTTTTCATCCTGTCCAGTTTATTACATCCCATAGGGTCTATAATACATCCCTATATTTACAATTTGGAAAGGGTAAATATACAACATATGATACCCAAGTGTGTTTTTCAAATGAAACCCTGGGGTGATGCAATTACAACAGTTACTGTGTTCCCTTGCTGAGCCACTGCAATGATTATTTTGATGACGCACTCCAAGAGTCAAGTGTTACAGGGCCTGTCATCCATCAAGGATATAAACAGTTTTCTTAATTGGGTACATATAAAGGTGAAAAAAAGATGGTGCTGAACCATATTGCAGACCATTCAGCCTTGTTTTATTATTTTATTTTGCAGTTTACTTCTTCCCAAAGCACCGAACTTACGCTTTACAGTTTAGACAAATTACAATATCTAACACATTATGTTTCATAGATGGGTGTGTTCTTTAGTGATACCCAGGGGTCATGCAGTTATAGTAGTAACTATGTTCCCTTGCTGAGACACTGCAATGCTTATTTTAATGATAAACTGTGAGAACCAAGTGTCACAGTGGCCTGCCATCACTAAGTGGCAGTGCATGTGTTTAAAATTCAGTGCAGATCTATAAAATGGATTGTTCAGCCTTGTTTTATGATTCCTTTGTCCAGTTTGCTACTTCCCATAGCATTTAATACTGTATAGGAGGGGTGGGGGGATACACATTCTGAGTGAAAATGTGGGGTCAGGCAAGTACAAGAGCAACTTTTGTTGCATATTTTCCTTTATTTAGTGCATAGAAACGGATAGTTAGGATAGGGATAAGGATCTTATTTTGTGCCACTTAGCAGAGCTTTGAGTTTACTATTTAGTTTAAAAATGGTAAAAGACAGTCTATTTTGACACTTATCATGATTTTTTTTAATAGATCAGTGAGTTTATAGTAAAGCCTGAGGCCATGCAATTATACAGTAGCAGTGTTCCCCTGATGACTTTTTTTTTTTTTTGATTAACTGCAATAGTCAAGTGTTACAGGGCCTGTCACCCCTGAGAGGCAGCACATTATCCACGCCCAATGTGGCATGTCAAAAAGGATTTCACAGCGTATAAAAGAGTGATTCTGATGGATTGAAGGCTACGAGCGACATAGAACGGACAGAGAGGCTTGTTTCTGACACGAATA
The DNA here is from genome assembly GCF_024500275.1 of Phycodurus eques. Classification (NCBI taxonomy): domain Eukaryota; kingdom Metazoa; phylum Chordata; class Actinopteri; order Syngnathiformes; family Syngnathidae; genus Phycodurus; species Phycodurus eques. Next base: position 19,357,044 of record NC_084540.1, read on the forward strand.
CACCTTCCAAAAAAAATAAATAATAATATACATATATACAAATATATATTTTTTTTAAAGCTGAGTAGCCAGCCATTGAATGAGAACAAATGTGTCAGAGTCCTGCCTGTGCACAGCGTGCTCTCAGCCCTTTCATGTGCGCCTCTTTGTGCTCCAAAAACCGCTGAGTGGGACATTAAAACGTTTTTCCAACACGCTAAAAACCACACTTTACAAACACGGGGCGAGATAAATAAAGGCTTTAAAGCTGCAAGCATCGTCCGCGGGGCCTGTGAACCTACCTGCACTGCCGTAGGACCTCGCCAACAACCAGGCGACACTGGAGCATATTTTGGCTTTAGTGCTGTCGTACAAATCCAATGGCTTGATTTCGGGGACTACAAAAGTCTTCCTCATGGAGTCCACCATGGCGGGGTTATTAATCTTTAAAATATACAATGCGGTACTAGCACAAAAAAAGGCCTCTAAAAGCGGGTAGAAAATATTTAAACAAGCATTGTCACTCCAATCCCGAATGACGGCTGGGAATACGGATGTGACCGAGGGATTAAATCAGGGAAATATCCAAACCCCGGGTCGCTTCCGAGCCCGCTAACGTCCTCCTCGATGCGGTTAAAGAGGCTCCAATCCTTCGCGGAACGTTCCTCGGGGCTGAAGCGAGGTTAAAGCGGGCAATTCCCCCAGTTTGTCCCCTCATTCGACCGCATAGCTCTGTGTGCGTTGTTGGTCGAGTAGGTTTACCGTCGAGCCCCGCCGACGACGACGGACTACCTGCTGCATGCCGGCGACGTCACTCAACCGGAGGACCAATAGAAATAGAGATCGAGGGGCAAAGGGGGCGGGATTTCCTGCTTGTGAACGTCGACGTTGATTTACAGGTGCTTTTCACTGCAGGGCCTAATAATAATACACCTTTCGCTAAAAAAACAAACAACAACAAAAAAAACTATTCTTGCAGCGATGTATAATTCACTTTATGAAACATCAGTCACACCAGTGCTTTTAATTGGTCCAACAGTAAGAGAGGGAAGAGTGAGTTTTATTGGCAAACCGGGCCCCATATTTAGTGCTTTTTTTTTAAATGATACAACATAATTTATTGCTTATTTTGCAAACTCCCCCCCCCCCCTAAATAATATTATTTAGAGATTTATTTAAAAATTTGATTTTTTTTTTCTTTTTCTTCCAGTTGTTTTGAAGGCTTGTTTCCAGTGGCACTCCCTCCACAGGAAAGCAAATGTCAAGGCTCCCTCATCACATGATGTTGTTCCACTTGCATCCCACTGCAGTAACTTTCTAAGAGGATTACCTTTCAACTATGTTAATCTAATTATGAAAATATTTCTCCCCTTGTTGGTACCTTTGGAAAAAAGACAAAAGTCCAGCCTACATTGACTGTGCCTCTAAGGAATGCAATAATGGTATATTTGGTAAAGAAAAAAAATATTTCAGAAATTCGAGGAGATATTTAAATGTGTGGTATGTGTGATATCACTGAAAATCAGGGATATAAGGTTTAACCTCTTTGATTACATCAATGTTGCAAAAATGCAAGGCTGTTACCAGTCTTTATTTTTGTAACTTTTCATGACATTATGCAAAAATATAAGTACAAATACACATTGTATTATTTGTTAAAGGACAGACTTTTTAACAGTATATGACAGAGTTCAATTTACCTAAACAATTATTTCTTCCAGGACTGTTCGATTGCTCAACTACATACATCACTTGAGAAAGCCTGACCTACTCTGGTCATCACTAAGAAGTGCATCTTATTTTATCTAAGCAAAAGATGGGAGCCATGTTGTCATCACACATTACATTCAATTGACAGAGGGGTGAATGCAAGAATATACACAAATTCACAAGTTTTTAGTTTATTATACGAGTAGAAATGACTCCGTTGTTACAAAAGTCAGTAAGTGTTCTTGAGAGCGCTTGCTCAATCATCTTTCAGGCCTCCGTAGACAGCAGCGGGGACGCTCTTCTGTTCCAGCTGCACCTCTGTAAGTGAGGGAAAGAAGGGGAAACAAAACGCATGTTGTTCTGGATGAAATCAAGTTTAAAAACAAATTTTTGAGGCCTGTCGTATCACTCACCCTCCGGGCCTTGCCCATCGTCCTCATCCTCATCATCGATATCTATCTCATCTGGATTGGCTTGCTTGGCGAGCTCGGCCAACTCGCTGCGAGATGTGTCACTCCTGCACATGTAGAAAATAAGGTTAATAAGTTCCTTTTGTATACATTTTAAAATCTATTAAAATTCTTATAGGTTTATAGGAATACCACATAAGGAAATACCTAATAAAAAGAATCTTTTCTTTTGGCTTGGGTTTATCCTGTGCTGCCTCTGCTGCAAGCTCCTGCGCTTTCTGCTCCAACATCTTCATGTCGTCAATTCCCAACTGGCCTGGAGCAAGATCTGACACTGGACACACAAAAAAGTGGAGACAATTAATGATCAATTACGAACTAAGAGCATTCTCAGATCTGCCCAAGGATTGACAAAGACCACTAGTAGTTGTCTTACCAGTGCCTGTAGAGCTTGTTGTGGCCTTCAGCATCTGAGAGGACATGAAGTTGACCTGCGTATTGTAAGTAGCCTGGACGCTGCGCTTGATTCGCAGCATCTCTCGAATGGTGTCCTCGTTTCCGTGACGTATCTCAAATTCCTTCCACGTCTGCCAGAAAACAGCTGTGACCTAACGGGTGGGGGGGGGAAATTAACTGAATACATGTGAAAATCATTGGCAGAAAAGGGACACGCAGCGGGAGGCGGCTGCTCTTACCCTGGGGTCGCAGATCTGGGAGCAGTAGGAATAGATGGCTCTGGCCCGATCGATTTCGCCCAGTTTGCTCTCCATGTCGGCGAATCGCAAGCACATGTCCCTGGAATGCTCATCAGGGAGTACCTGGAGAAATAAGGGGGGGGGGAGTTTACCCACTACAGCAAGTACAGTAACATTGTTCTTATTAGGGATGCACCGATTCTGCATGTCTGTACAGTATCGGTACTCGTAAAAAGTCTCAGATACTACATCTGATACGACTTCAGCAGCCTGGTGGATACCTTCCAGGTAGAAGCCATGTCAGCCGTGTGGAGACACTTTAAAGGACATGCATGAAATCATTTTTTGTTAATCATCGATTAACTTAACTCTGCTTGCGACTGAGGCGACCGCCACCTGGCAAGAACTGCGTGAGCCCTGTCGCACGTGCTACTCCACATGCACAGTGGTGCGTCAAGTGTATTTAAAAAATAATTAGATGTTCATATTGGTGCTTTGCATTTTTGTGTAATGTGCTCATAACAGCTTTCGTTACTGATGAACCCAGCCTGGGATCTGTGTTGCCTTAGAAGTGGCATTTTGCAGACGGAAACGCACTTTTTCCACATTCAACCAGTTTGGAGTTGTTTATGTATTATGCAGAAGAAACGGTGTTGCAGGTAACAATGAATCTCTGTGTCAGTTTCGTTGGATCTTGTTTCTTTCTGTTATTTGTCACCCCTTTGCTTGTGTAATAAATGCAATTCTTGTTTTCACTGGCACTGCCGTAATGGCTGCGTGAACTGCGTTCAGGCCAGGGACACCTTGTAAATAAGAGTGTTGTTCTCTCTTTCTGTATAGTATCATAAAATTAATTAGTAGAGGGATCATTACTTGTATTTGAATGCTTTAGCGGCCCCTAGTGTTCAGACTGAGACAACACAAATGAAATACCTTGTGTTACAGGCTACGTTTAAAAATGTTTACCAATATTTGACTAAAAGAAAACATTTTTCTCATAATTGCAATATGTAATAAATAGCATTATAAAGTATCGGTACCAACGAGTACTCAAATGTTAGTAGTTGTATTCGGTTTGAAAAAAAGCGGTATCGGTGCATCTCTAGTACTCAGGTCATTGACCGCTGAATGTACCTCAATAGACTTCTGGTAAATGGCCCTGGTGTACGTGACGCCATATATTTCAGCCGCTCTCTTGATGTAGATATTGAACATCTGGTGTCTCTCCTCATTTTCTACCGCCTCCGTTGCTCTTTCATAAACCGCCATGGCGTGGCGTGCCAGTCCGTACTCCTCCTCCAGCTTGGCATACAGCAGGTAGATGGCTGGCAGGTCGTGCACGGTGAGTATCAAATTGGATCTAACAATGTGAACGATGATTGACGATTTTTAAAAAGCTACTCACTCTTTGCAAATTTGGCAGGGCAGCCATCGACGGCTTGCTCGAATAGATCTCTGGCTCGCTCCAGCTTCTTGCCTCCGTATCGGTCAATGAACTTGGTGAGGTAAGTGTTCCAGATGTCATAAACGTTTGGCCACTTGAAGAGGGCGATGCCACGCTCATACGCCTGGAGAAAAAGGGTGATTCATTCAACAGACACCAGAATTGATGGTTCAGTGACTAAAACATTTCCATAGCTATGTTTTTACTTTAAAGCTCTCCTCAAAGTAGTTGTGCTCTTCAAGGAACATGGCATAGTTGATGACGATCTGCGGCGTGGCAATGCGCAGGTCAATAATGCGGTCATACACTGCTTTTGTAGACTGGAGGGAGAGAGGAATTAGACAAAATGTTTACAATTACCAGAAATAGAGGTACTTTACTGTATGTATTGATGAACAATCCAAAAGACATACAGATACATACCTGGAACGTGCCAAGACTCTCTTCTAAGTCTGCTAACATGGACCAGACCTTCAAAGACTTGTAGACTCTGTTTTGGACCGGCTCAGAGGCATCAAAGTACTCAGCCTTCTTGGAGGGGATGGCTGTGGCTTTCTATATTCATCAAATGAATAGTATACAAGAACACCAAATGTGTGAGTGATTTTAAGAGCTTATACAGTAAACCCCCGTTCATCGCGGGACTTCGATTCCAGAACCACCTGCAATGTGGGAAAATCCATAAAATAGAGACCGTATAAATAAATTATGGTTTTACCCCACACACATACACACACACACTTAAAAAACATTTAAACTTATCAAAACACTTTTTAAAAATGTCCCACCCCCCAAAAATATGCAATATAGCATGGCAACACTGTACTATTGACTCGCTTCGACTATTTTACTAATTTCATCCGGAATGAAAAGGCATTTCTCACCCTAAGTATCCTCAGTGCCTGCTCGTAGTTCTCGTGCCGGAGTTCCGTCTCTCCATATTCGCACCACACTGTGGCCAGGTCGTCCACCTGCTTGTAGTTCACTTTGGTGGCCCGCTCAAAGATGGTCCTGGCCTAAATGACACCAAGTATTGTACATTACATTCCCCCCCCCCCCTACACAGGTGGTCCATTGAGAATTTTACAGGCTTTATGAACTACTACTTACATCATCCAGCTGTTCATTTTCCTCATAGAATTTTGCAAACGTGACCCAAAGCGTGTGAGGCTTCCCAGTGGCTTTCAGGGGATCAACGGTCTGCACTGCCTCTGTGTACGTGTTGATGATCTGTAGAGGATGGGACGTGCACATATGTAAGTCATGTATTGCCAAAGTACTGACACACAATGTAAATAACAAGCCTCTTTTTTGTGGAGGGCGGGGGAGTCAGGCAGGGCTCGCTCCCTACACCCCACCAATAACGGGGCTTGACTGCATTCGTTGTTGCTGTGTGCCCTTAAGGGGGCGTAGCCTCGTTAGGAGCAGTTTGTCTGCATGTTAGTGCCTGCTTCTTGCAAATGTTTTCATTTTGTATTTGCCTTGTCCTTTTTTTTTACCCCCACTTCACTCAAGCAAGCTGTGTATCCAAATCTCACTCCAAAATAAAATTTGGGCTCACAACACAAAGCAAAAAATAAAAAATAATCAACTCGGCGGCTCGTAATTTGGGGCACTTCTAAATGCTTTTTTATACTCGAGCGGACGGCGACCTCGCTGACGTAATTGCGGCTGTCCCTCGCATAGTTTGCCTTTATACTCGAGCGCAACCCACGCACGCTGTTTTGAAAGTGTGCTGCAGTTCTCCTCCAAGTCGGGGGTGTCGGTACGGCTGGTATTTGATAGGACACCACAGGGTGGAGTTTCCTCTGCATTTGTTTGGGGGCCGTTTCCAGTAACCGTTTTTACTTTCCTTTCAGTAATAACAATGGCGACCGCGACAGAACAAATGGACCTAGATGACCAGATGATACGTTTAAATATGCTGCAAAATCGGTCGAGAAGGCGGCGACGTAGATGTATGTAGAACCAAGGGGCACGCTGACTACGTCATCATAGGATGTGACTAAAAAGGACCAATCACGAGAGATGACCGCTGCGGCATTCGGCGCACAGCAACTATTTTTGTCGGGTGGGCGGCAACCTACACAAACTCACCTGTCGTGGAACGCCCTCGTACAGTTTTACACGTTTGTGCCACTCATGGACATTGTGGGGGTTCTGGCGCAACAGTACACTGTTCAGAAGAAGAGGTCGTCGTGCTATCAGTTCCTCAAAGCGGGTGAGTCGAAGCTCTAGGTCGATGTCCTCTAGGGAGCGAAGGACAAAGTGAACAAACGGACAAAGTAAACTTGGGATGTTGTCCGTTTCCCACGACTCCACACGAACCCTCTTCGTCCTGGCCCAACTCGGAGGTTGTCTCCATCTTGGCTGCGATCATGCTCTCCTCAAACTGAGCGTAACTGTCAAAGACTTGTGTGAAATCCCTGACAGTTACCACGGTAAGAATGGCCTCCTCATACACATCACGGGCCTGCAAGATATGATAAGAAAGTTACATTCTTCTTTCCCAGTGTATTTACTGTATTTTGGGGCTGAGTCATTTTCAAACGCAAAATTCTTTTTGGGATCAATGTGTAAAGCACTTTCCCATAAACTGCATCCAAGTCAGCTTTACAGATGCCATGTCTATAGCCATTATGTGCCGTGGTAATGACTTCCAGGTAGCATTTATTTATTCAAGGAGTTGTCTATTAGAGCGAAGACAGTTATCTGAGGAAATAATGGTATCAAATATCCAGAGTTGTAAGCTTTGGACAGTTATTTGTCTACAAACCTTCTCAAAGAGGCCGCTCCTGATGTAATAATCAGCTAAGGAGCACCAAAGCTTGCCGAGCTGGTCTGTAAAGCGAGTGAGCCCACCCCGGATGATGGCGCCAACATTTAGAGAAGTCACCTTGTCGGGGTTCTGTGAAATCAGGTCGCATAACTCGTGCCACAACTGCATCAAGAAAAAAAAAAAAATAACGATAATATAATATAAATTTGTCATGTTGGATTCAAATATTTGTGTCATTTACCAGAGAATGAAGAAAAAAAAAAAAAAAAAAAAAATTTACCTGATAGTTAGATTTGCCTTCTTTGGAGACAAAGCTTTCATCATTGACAACAGCCCCGAGACGCACAGCAGCTTCATCCAGGCGCCCAACAGATTTTAAGTACTCAATGTAATTCTCTGCATTCTCTGGGGAAAGCTGCACATACACAATTTGGCAATTTAAAAAAAAAAAAAAAAAAAAAAAAACATTTCTAAACAAATGCGGCAGATAACGGCAACTCTTCCTAGTCAGTACCTTAAGGTATCTGCGGTAGACTCGTATAGCCGTCTCTGGCAGAGGCAGGCTTCGGACGAAGCGAAGATAGAGAGGCCAGATGCGTGGATGCTGAGTAACAGGAAGCGCTCGGAGTGCACGGTCAAATGATCGCCGACTCCTTGTGATCTTACACTGCAACACCAGGAACTGGCAATAATCGATCCATATCCTTGGCATCTGGAGTCACAATCGACAGACGCACAACTTAAAAAAAAAAAAAAACACCTTTATATATTAAAAACAAGCTAAATCCAATATTTGGCTTTTTAACATAGTTATCACCTTGTGCATAAACACTAGTGCTCTTTCATGGCAGTTGTTGATTTCTTCATAAACTGGTTCATTGATACATTTCCCTTTGACTTGTTTCCTCCTCTCCCTCAGGTAATTGTACCATAGTTTATAACTGTGGGAAAGGGTAGTTAAAGAGCGTTAGAGCGCCATATATGTTGATCTTTGACATAAATATATTCCAGACAAGTAAGACAATGTATAAGCAATGGATCTCTGAAGAACATATTTACCTTCCAGGTAGCTCTTTCAGAGCCCTTTCATAGATCATATTGAGGACGGATTTGGCCGCATTCTGTTTAAACTCGATGTAACGCATCCAGCACTTGACTGAATATGGATTTCTGATAATTTCCTCTTCATACGGAAGATCGTCGTCCTCCTAAAAAGGCAGGAAATTGAATCGCACATTAGGTTGAAAAAGCAATGGCAAGAACACAAGTTAGCTCGAATCTCTCCAAGTGTACCGTCATCACAACGACTGTTTTCACGTACTCTTACATACAATTGATCGATTAGCGCGATTGTACACGACATAAGAACACGTACAAAATGCATTCAATAGCCAAAATGTGCAGTCAGAAAACATTGTTCATAACAATAAGTTAACTTCATCAACGTCGCACATAGCAAGACTAGCAGTCGTGCAAAGCCTTACTCTTAGGCCGTATCAACCGAGCAGTTGTATACCACATTTAGATAAACAGCATATTTAAATGAAAACTTACAAATATAACATCTTGTTTTCCATTTAGCGACGGCATTTCTACCATGGTAAATGGCGGACTCAATGTGAAATATTACTGTTCGCTTTAGCTAATGCTAGCTAGCTAATTTCCCAGAGCGTGTATATCAGAGAACTTCCAAACGAGGAGATATGAATGCGTCCACTGGCAAACTAAGGGTCACGTGTTTCCCTTTGAGCCAATGATAAGTGAATTTGGTGAAAGCTGTAAAGTCATTCCGTCTGTCGTAACACGTTACTTTGCATCCCCAAATACCAAAAATCAGTCGTGATAAACCTTTATGGTGAATTTATATCTATAAAATAAATATTTTTTTATTGAGGCATTTTTTTCCCCATTAGATTTCACTCAGCCATTAACTACGTCGACACCAATAAAGAAACGACTAAATTAGACGTCTTCTCTCTTAGAAAATCTCTGGGTAGTTCATCTGTAGTACTTCCGCATTCGGCACCGCGCAAGTGAAGAGAACGTAATCGCGATTTTCACACAAAATACATTCTATTCATGTATGGTTCCACTCTTTCTTGACCAGGATTATTAAGGATGTATGCAGTTATTTTGTTCCCGGTAACTATCTAAAATACACACATACATACAGTGGGTACGGAAAGTATTCAGACTCCTTTAAATTTTTCGTTCTTTTGTTATATTGCAGCCATTTGCTGAAATCGTTGAAGTTCTTTTTTTCCCTCATTAATGTACACACAACACCGCATATTGACAGAAAAAAATTGATTTCCAGATTTTTCCAGATTTATTAAAAGAAAAAAAAACTAAAATATCACACAGCCATAAGTATTCAGACTCTTTGCTCAGTATTTAGGAGAAGCACCCTTTTGAGCTAATACAGCCATGAGTCTTTTTGGGAATGATGCAACAAGTTTTTCACACCTGGATTTGGGGATCATCTGCCATTCCTCCTTTCAGATCCTCTCCAGTTCTGTCAGTTTGGACGGTGAACGTTGGACAGCCCTTTTCAGGCCTCTCCAGAGATGCTCAATTGGGTTTAAGTCAGGGGTCTGGCTGGGTCTTTGGGTTCTTCTTTAACTCTCTCACCAAGGCTCTCCTCCCCCGATTGCTCAGTTTGGCCGCACGGCCAGCTCTAGGAAGGGTTCTGGTCGTCCCAAACATCTTCCATTTAAGTATTATGGAGGCCACTGTTCTCTTAGGAACTTAAGTGCAGCAGTTTTTTTTTTTTTTTTTTTTGTAACCTTGGCCAGATCTGTGCCTTGCCACAATTCTGTCCCTGAGCTCTTCAGGCAGTTCCTTTGACCTCATGATTCTCATTTGCTCCGACCTGCACTGTGAACTGTAAGCTCTTATATAGACAGGTGTGTGGCTTTCCTAATCAAGTCCAATCAGTATAATCAAACACAGCTGGACTCCAATGAAGGTGTCAAACCATCTCACGGATGATCAGAAGAAAGTGTCACAGCAAAGGGTCTGAATACTTGTGGCTGTGTGATATTTCGGTTTTTCTTTTTTAATAAATCTGCAAAAATTTCAGTTTTTTTCTGTCAATATGGGATGCTGTGTGTACATTAATGAGGGGGAGAAATGAACTTAAACGAGTTTAGCAAATGGCTGCAATATAACGAAGATTGAAAGATTTAAGGGGTTCTGAATACTTTCCTTACCCACTGTACATAAATACATACATACATACATAAACTTGAATCTGGGGAAAAGCATTTAAATGCTTTCCTCCAGGTTCATAAAATAAATAAAAACTTCTATTTATTTTTGTACTGTCTTTCTGTACTAAACATCCACACACGTATTTAAAAGCATCGTTTTAGTATTGTATTCATTTTAAGTAAAATGTTATTTTGGAAGAAAAAAATAAACTTGATTAAAAGTGGGTAGTATATACTTTCCATTGGATGGTTACTGTGTGTTTCAGCACATTTGGCTGTAACATAAGATACATACATTTAATAATCAGTCAGAGTCAGTACATTCCTTGTCAAAGGGGATGGGATACTGCCCTTGTGTTAACTGTCACTCAAACTGTCTGAGGCCAAAGGTTGTTTTGGGTCAAATGTTAAATGCCTCCCCTAACCCGCCGTTTACGATTCACCTGGCTGGTAAAACCCATATAATATTAATGCTGGCAACATTATAGAATGAATGAATGTTTACAACTATTCAAAAGAAGAAACAGAAATAAATGGATGTCACAAGTGTCCACAAATAGATAGGCAGAGGCACACTTGCTCATATTTGTCAACCTTTGGAATTGGCTCCCGATCCAGCATATATGAAATCCAGCACGCATATGCGGTCTGAAGAGTATCACTGTCGATATGTATCAGCCTCTGTTTTTTGTCCCTCCTTGTTATTTGTCACAATTAATAGACACAGAATTTTGACACATACCTGGCCATAATCATATGCCTTTATGGGACACATTCTCTTTAGATTATACTGTTTACACTATACCAGACCCTTCATTAGATTAATCTGCGTAATAAAACGTGACCCGAGACAAAAGATAATTCAAAATCCACCCTTTTTTAACCAAATCTAAAACGATACACACAAAAAAACGACCATATTATTAAATTAAAACCTTTCTGATAAAGTAAATTATAACTGGATGTTATTAGATTTAATACGGCTTTGCTTGTGCATTTAATGCTGTCTAGAATTGGCTGACCCTTGTTTAATACACAAACCTTAACAGCTATAAATATACAAATGAATAATATAGCTTTCTACTTCTTATGATGATAACTATCATGTGAAAGGTTTGATAATGTAGACTTTAAAGTACATTTAAAAATAAATAAATTGCGACGAAACCCTAGTTGTTCTGACTTGGACAAACAAAAAAAGAGAGCCCATAATCCCAGTAGAGTATTGTAAAATCCTCTTGTTCAATTTTTCCCAAGTACAATTTAAAAACAATTTGTTCAATAAACAGCGGAAGAGCTGACTCCACAGCACATTGTAGACATGTTGTCAATTTATCATCTTGGTCCATCTCGACTGTCAGAGAGTGGAAATCCAAGTCATTTTGTAGGTTTTGGCCAAAATGATATTCCTAAATCATGGAACAGATGGCCTACCGACAGTGCGTTTCAACTAAGGAAGTTCTTGTTCATAAGCCAATATTTTGTTGGTTTAAGATTTATTTTTACACGTGTAACAATCATACTCATCCAAGAACTTTGAGCCAGTTGGAACTCAAATTAGGAGCCCACAGCGTCTCCAAACCAGAGTCGTATAGTTTTACAAGGGCAGCGACTTTCCATCTCAACCTCATCCTTAGAGTCAAATGCATTCCAAGGATGAAGCTCTTGACATCTGAGTGGGACTTAATATAGGTCTAGTTGGCAAATGTTCCACAATTCCTTTTAAGGGCTGGTGTAATGAGAACTTGAACTTAATATCTTCTCTTTGGTTTTATTAGAAGCAGATGAGAAGTACAAGTGTTCTGCAACTATATCCAGAACCTGTTGGGTTCAAAATTGTTGGCCACTTATCAGAATCAGAATCATCTTTATTTGCCAAGTATGTCCAGAAAACACACAAGGAATTTGTCTCCGGTAGTTGGAGCCGCTCTAGTATGACAACAGACGGTCAATTGGCAAAGAACACTTTGGAGACAGAAAGACATTGAGAAAAACAGTCACTGAGCAATAAAGGGTTACTAGTTATCTGGTAATGCCGGTACAATTATTATTATTATTATTTTTTTGACAATTGTGGAAAAAGATGCAGAGTCCTCCAGCACTTAGAGCAGTTCGAATGACTAATCTCGCAATAGTCCGGAGCAATGACCATTGTGCAAAGTGCGCCAAGACTTCAAGGAGTGTATGCAGTTTAAATATGCAAGATACGAAGGCAGCTCATTGTCAAGTAGTGTAATAAATATTTCTCAAGTAAGTCAGATTCTAAATTTGTTCCAGTATTTATTGGAGCAAGGTCTGGGTTTAAAGACTAGTTGATGGATTCATAGTCATTATCATCTATTTGGAGACATTGTTCAGACATTACTTTCACACCCAACATTTTATTGGCTTAGCTCAAGCATTTCTGTGCAGATAATTACATACAATGTCTCCTCCAAATCAAATTATAGTGTTATAAAGTTACAAATTGTTTTTTTCATTTAGTGATACAAAATGTCCCTATAAAATGTGTACTATATTATTTCAATGAGTTGAAACAACAACCTTAACTTCACACCATGACATTTGTATTTCAATAAGGGCAAAGATTTTAGGTGCTCAAAAAAATGATATCCAATCGTTCTTTTAATTTTGGATGTGTCATCGTCCTTTACTGCAGACATTATTGGTTTACAGTTTCATCTTCTGACACAAAAAGCTTTACCAAAGCTCTGGTTTCAAAGGATGTCTCTGATGATGACAGACATACTTGACCAAATTGAGTTGGGCTCATCTGCTGACCTGGCATGTCCAGCCGAAATAAAAGCAAGCGCTTCACATCCACTGACAACTGACAGGCATCTCACCCAGGTTAGTGCTGTAAGCTGTTTATCTAGTCGCATGCTTTTTTTTAATGCATGTCTTATTGAATGATTTAATGTAATACCATTTTGAAGTGTCAGTGAATAGATCTTTAGAACAATAGACCTTCTTTGAACAATACTTTTGTTGATTTTAGATGCAGCAATGCTCTTAGTACAGCTCACTCTATAAGTAACTGTTTAAGACGCTAAATAAATATATACTAAAATTACAAGTTCTTAAAATGTATTATTTAATGTACAATACCGATTTTAATCTCTATATGAAAATTCAGCGCTACGTTGCATGATAACCATGATCAATTAGATTTTTATCACTATTTTCAGGCCACCGCCAAGATACTCGCCCCACTTGTTTAAGTGAGGTATGATGTCAGAATATCAGACATAACACCATTATAATTTTTAAGAATGTCTTGTACATAAGAACAAACATCTTTGTTAGCGTAATGCTTAGTCTTTGTTTCAGTCCCAAATAAGGTGCCATCATGGGGGACAAGGACATGGACGGCTTTGGGCCTGCGGCCATTTACCTCCGCAAACCAGAGAGGGAGAGGATTGAGGCTCAAAATACGCCGTTTGATGCGAAAACAGCATTCTTTGTGACTGTTCCTGATGAGATGTACGTCAAGGGTAAACTCGTCAAGAAAGAGGGTGGCAAAGCTATCGTTGAGGTCCTTGGAGTTGCTGGAAAGGTAGGTGAATTACAAAAAAAACTAGATACTGCAGTACTGTATGACATAATTTATCTTCTGATCATTTACAGTGCTAGATGTCCATGCCATATGATGCGATAATATTTTTTTTTTGGTGCATCTCCAATGCAGACAGTCACCGTCAAAGAAGATGAAATTCATGCCATGAACCCTCCCAAGTTCGATAAAATTGAGGATATGGCCATGATGACCCACCTCAATGAGCCTGCTGTGTTGTATAACCTCAAAGAGCGTTTTGCATCATGGATGATTTACGTGAGTCGATACCAGTGTACTGCTTTTCTACCCTGGATAGTTTGAATTTAAGCAACGGATTAGCCATAGGCGGGAGCTTTATGGGAGCAATACAATCTCATTCCAGACCTACTCCGGCCTGTTCTGCGTCGTCGTGAACCCCTACAAGTGGCTTCCTGTGTACGACGCTAAAGTTGTTGTGGCCTACAGAGGCAAGAAGAGGATTGAAGCTCCACCCCACATCTTCTCCATCTCTGACAATGCCTATCAGTCCATGCTCACTGGTAATATATTTCGTGAAGTCCTGACACATTGTACTTGTAGAAACTACAATTAGTATCAAACATATTTGACGACTTCTTTTATTTTAGACCGTGAGAACCAGTCTATCCTCATCACGTAAGTCATTAAAACAACAACTTTATTTGAAACTTTGAGAAACTGGACTGAAATATTATTATCTTCCCCAGTGGAGAATCCGGTGCTGGGAAGACTGTCAACACCAAGCGTGTCATCCAGTACTTTGCAACAATTGCAGTTGCTGGAGCCAAAAAGGCTGAGGCACAATCTGGGAAAATTCAGGTAAAACGAGAATTTCCCCCAGAAGAGCATGACCCAAATGAAAATTATTTTTAGCATATACCCAATTCCTGCATATGTATAAATTTGGCATGTAAGGTGGATTTACAGAGAAATTAAAATGTGTCAGTGTTAACAAAACTACTGTGGTGAAAATTACTACAAAAAGCTACCATACAAATGAACATATGCCCTTCTCTTGATGGAACCTAATTAGTTAGTCAACTAAAAATCTTTGTTGACAGCATAATTATGCCCTTGTAGGGTTCCCTGGAAGATCAAATTATTGCAGCTAACCCTCTGCTGGAAGCCTACGGTAATGCCAAGACTGTGAGGAATGACAACTCATCTCGTTTTGTAAGTTGTCAAATTATAACACTCTACTTTAACAATTGTATATTTTTAGTCAACAAGCCAACCGACATATTTACTAATGATGATACATTTAGGGTAAATTCATCAGAATCCACTTTGGCACGACTGGCAAGCTGGCCTCAGCTGATATTGAAACTTGTGAGTTTTCAGTTGACCACATGAATGACACAATAAACAAAATGTTGGCTCCATATGAATTTCTTTTTGTCTAACAAATGGTCAGATCTGCTGGAGAAGTCCCGTGTCACCTTCCAGTTGTCTGCAGAGAGGAGCTACCATATCTTCTATCAGCTCATGACTGGACACAAGCCTGAGCTGCTGGGTATGTCACATTAAATGAAATCGAAAAGTCAGTTTAAAAAATGATTCATGTGTTCCCTCAACTTTATTCCAGAGGCTCTTCTGATCACGACAAACCCATATGACTACCCAATGATCAGTCAGGGTGAAATTACTGTCAAGAGCATCAATGACATTGAGGAGTTCATCGCAACAGATGTAAGGACAACATTTTAATTCTATTATCCAGGTTTATTTATTTACGAGAGCTGGAAAGAATGGTTAAAATCTATTAACCTCGGCTAATGTACATTACAGACAGCTATTGACATCCTGGGATTCAGTGGAGAAGAGAAAATGGGTATCTACAAGCTCACTGGTGCTGTCATGCATCATGGCAACATGAAATTCAAGCAGAAGCAGCGTGAGGAGCAGGCTGAACCTGATGGCACTGAGGGTATGTCTTGTAATATTAGCTAAAAATAACTGTGTCAAGGGTCATACTATGTCTGTCTTAAGCAAATTACAAATAACTGTCTTTTTATCAGTGGCTGATAAAATTGCGTACCTCACGGGTCTGAACTCCGCTGATATGCTGAAAGCTCTGTGCTACCCCAGAGTCAAAGTTGGCAACGAGATGGTGACCAAAGGTCAGACCGTCCCACAGGTCAGAAAAATTATATTTAAATCCAAAATGTTAAAGAGCATCAATATTAAAATTTTAAATATGCATGTGAACTGGAGAATTATTATTATTTTTTTTACAAGTAATTCAATTTGTAGGTCCACAATGCTGTCTCAGCTCTGTGCAAGTCCATCTATGAGAAAATGTTCTTATGGATGGTCATCCGCATCAATGAGATGTTGGACACAAAGCAGCCAAGACAGTTCTTCATTGGTGTGTTGGATATCGCTGGATTTGAGATCTTCGATGTATGTCACAGAACCTTCAAATCAGCACACACACACACACACACACACACACACACACACACACACACACACACACACACACACACACACACACACAAACACACACACACACACACACACACACACAGACGCACACGCACACACACACACAACAAACACACGCACACAAACATATCAGTGGAGTAATCATATATCTGTATCCTGTAGTTCAACAGCTTGGAGCAACTGTGCATCAATTTCACTAATGAGAAACTGCAACAGTTCTTCAACCACCACATGTTTGTCCTTGAGCAAGAGGAATACAAGAAAGAGGGCATTGAATGGGAATTCATTGACTTTGGTATGGACTTGGCTGCTTGCATTGAGCTTATTGAGAAGGTGAGACAAATCTCCCAGGCAAGATTCAAATTCAATTTGATTCCAAAACTTGATTTGTTTGTGTCTGACACATAATTTAATGCTTGTTACTTTACGTCAGCCAATGGGAATCTTCTCCATCCTTGAAGAGGAGTGCATGTTCCCTAAGGCCTCTGACACAACCTTCAAGAACAAGCTGCATGATCAGCACCTTGGCAAGACCAAGGCCTTTGAGAAGCCAAAGCCTGCCAAGGGCAAAGCTGAGGCCCACTTTTCATTGGTTCACTATGCTGGTACTGTGGACTACAATATCAGTGGCTGGTTGGACAAGAACAAGGACCCACTGAATGACTCAGTTGTCCAGCTCTACCAGAAGTCTTCAAACAAACTGCTGGCTATGTTGTATTTTACCCATGCTGGAGCTGAAGGTATGACGCTCATGCAGTTGCTGCCACCAGGCAATTAGATTGACCTTGAAATGTGTATAATCTCCGTTGCTTACGCTCAAAAGGCTGCTGAAAAATATTAAGTGCAGATAACTTAGTGACAGTGACACAATTACATGTTTTGGAAAACAGATAGTGGTGCAAAGAAGGGAGGAAAGAGGAAGGGTGGTTCTTTCCAGACTGTCTCTGCTCTATTCAGGGTAATGTAAAAAATAAACAAAAACATTTAATGCTTCCACGATTTCAAGCTGACATGTAAAAATTGTCATATTTCACCTCACAGGAGAACCTGGGCAAGCTGATGACCAACTTGAGGAGCACTCATCCTCACTTTGTGCGTTGCCTGATTCCCAACGAATCAAAGACCCCAGGTTAGATGTTTACAGATGAGCCATTTTCTTTAACTGTCACCCGGGAAAAGAAAGAGAGAATTGACCAAAACCTTTTGCATTCAGGTCTTATGGAGAACTTCTTGGTCATCCACCAGCTGAGGTGTAACGGTGTGCTGGAGGGCATCAGAATCTGCAGAAAAGGCTTCCCCAGCAGAATCCTTTATGGTGATTTCAAGCAGAGGTACATTTCTAATGTACTAAAGTATAATGAGGGACATTACAGTCAAGATAAAATGCCAAGTATCAACATAACACTTCCTGTCTCACAGATATAAAGTATTGAATGCCAGTGTCATCCCTGAAGGTCAGTTCATTGACAACAAGAAGGCTTCAGAGAAACTGCTGGGCTCCATTGATGTGGATCACACTCAGTACAAATTTGGCCACACAAAGGTGTGCCACAGGGACTACATGTTCTATGAGTTGTTGTGTGCATATATTTTCAACTAATATTTTTATTACAAAGGTGTTCTTCAAAGCTGGTCTGCTGGGAACTCTGGAGGAGATGAGAGATGAGAAACTGGCTGAGCTGGTGACCATGACTCAGGCTCTCTGCAGAGGATTTGTTATGAGGAAAGAATTTGTTAAGATGATGGAGAGGAGGTATGGCTATGCTCTTTATTATGCAAATGTTCTCATTTATTCCAGATAAAATCAAATGTTAATATTCTTCAACAATCCCAAAGAAAACATACTGCAATAAAATACCAATGCTTCTTTTTTTTCCAGAGAATCTATCTTCAGCATCCAGTATAACCTCCGTTCCTTCATGAATGTGAAAAACTGGCCATGGCTGAAGCTGTATTTCAAGATCAAGCCTCTCCTGAAGAGCGCTGAGACTGAGAAAGAGCTGCAACAGATGAAGGAGAATTATGACAAGATGCAATCAGACCTGGCTACTGCACTGGCTAAAAAGAAAGAACTGGAGGAGAAAATGGTTTCCCTGCTACAGGAGAAGAATGACCTGCAACTGCAAATAGCAGCGGTAAGTCAAAAGTACAGCACATGCTTTGCAAGGACCTGCTCTAAATGCAGTCTCCAACTGTGCCAACTATCTTTTATATACAAATATAAAATATTCTGATGAATAATTGGATGAATTCATGGTTTACATGTAGGAAGGTGAGAACCTTTCAGATGCGGAGGAAAGGTGTGAGGGGCTCATTAAGAGCAAAATCCAGCTCGAGGCTAAAGTCAAAGAAACAACGGAGAGACTGGAAGATGAAGAGGAAATCAATGCTGAGCTTACAGCTAAGAAGAGGAAGCTGGAGGATGAATGCTCAGAGCTGAAGAAAGATATTGATGATATGGAACTCACCTTGGCTAAAGTGGAGAAAGAGAAACATGCCACTGAAAACAAGGTCCAAGTTTTTTTATTATGGACACAGAAATTCCAAATTAATCCATTAACTAAATAAAGTACATTTAACGAACAAAGTCACAATATTTCAGGTGAAAAACCTGACAGAGGAGTTGGCTACTCAAGATGAGTCTATTGCCAAGTTAACAAAGGAGAAGAAAGCCCTCCAAGAGGCCCACCAGCAAACACTGGACGATCTTCAGGCAGAGGAAGACAAAGTCAACACTCTGACCAAGGCCAAGACAAAGCTGGAACAGCAAGTGGATGATGTAAGAACACCATTGTGTTGACTTAAAAGATTTGCCTCGTAATGAGTTACTGAATCTTGAGCAGTATCATCGGTGTTATGTCATTTAAAGATCATAACTCATTTATATAACCAAAATATGGCATGTAACAGCTTGAGGGCTCACTGGAGCAAGAGAAGAAGCTCCGCATGGACCTTGAGCGAGCCAAGAGGAAGCTTGAGGGAGATCTGAAACTGGCTCAGGAATCCATAATGGATCTCGAGAATGACAAACAGCAATCTGATGAAAAACTCAAGAAGTAAGACAGAAATATATGGTAACCTCTAAGAGTTTCCTGCTGAATCCGAATGCAAACAGAAATATACTGTAACATGTATTTTTCCTTTCTCCTCAAAGGAAAGAATTTGAGAACAGCCACCTTCTCAGCAAGATTGAGGATGAACAGTCTCTTGGTGTTCAACTCCAGAAGAAAATCAAGGAACTCCAGGTAAATCTATCAACATATTAGACTTGATATATGAAGATCTAATACTGTTTGAGGTAATACACTTTTTTTGTCAATACTATCATCAAACCTAGGCTCGGATTGAGGAGCTGGAGGAGGAGATTGAGGCTGAGAGGGCAGCTCGAGCCAAGGTGGAGAAGCAGAGAGCTGACCTCTCCAGGGAACTAGAGGAGATCAGTGAGAGGCTCGAGGAAGCCGGTGGAGCAACAGGCGCTCAGATTGAGATGAACAAGAAGCGCGAGGCCGAGTTCCAGAAGCTGCGTCGTGATCTCGAAGAGTCCACCCTGCAGCATGAGGCTACAGCAGCCACTCTCCGCAAGAAGCAGGCTGACAGCGTTGCAGAGCTGGGCGAGCAGATCGACAACCTCCAGCGTGTCAAGCAGAAGCTGGAGAAGGAAAAGAGCGAGTACAAGATGGAAATTGATGACCTCTCCGGCAACATGGAGGCTGTTGCTAAAGCAAAGGCAAGATTTTTTCATGAGGGGGGAAATATATCTGAATGATAATATGCTAAATACTGAGAATCCATTACGCTTTCTTCATGACAGGGTAACTTGGAAAAAATGTCCAGGACCCTCGAAGACCAGCTGGCAGAGCTCAAGTCCAAATATGATGAGAATATCCGTCAGCAGAATGACATGAATGCACAGAGGGCAAGGCTCCAAACTGAGAATGGTAGGTCACCCAAAATACATCATACTATAGTATAGTGAGCCTTCATTGTTATTAACTGATTGTCACTTTGCCTCTTAGGTGAGTTTTCACGCCAGCTTGAGGAAAAAGAAGCTCTGGTTTCCCAACTGACCAGGGGCAAACAGGCCTATACTCAGCAGATTGAGGAACTCAAGAGACTTGTTGAGGAGGAAGTGAAGGTATATGTGAATGCGTGTCCTGAATCCTTTAAGATACAGTACTTGTTAACCATCAATGCTTTCATTAATTTGACCATAAATTCATAAGCTATGACAAAAAGGGCTACACGAATATATTATCAGTACACAAAAAAATCTTACTTATTTTAACAAAGTCACATTTCTTTCTCTGCTTACCAGGCCAAGAATGCTCTGGCCCACGCTGTTCAATCTTCCCGTCATGACTGCGATCTGCTCAGAGAGCAGTACGAAGAGGAGCAGGAAGCTAAAGCTGAACTGCAGAGAGGAATGTCCAAAGCCAACAGCGAGGTCGCACAGTGGAGATCTAAGTATGAGACTGATGCTATCCAGCGCACTGAGGAGCTGGAGGAGGCCAAGTAAGTAAAACTTAGACACCTCGCTACAATACATTTACTGTATGTCTTAAGTGTTTTCTGAGGAGGTAATTTTGAAATGACAACAAAAATTATTGCCTGTTACAGGAAGAAGCTTGCCCAGCGTCTTCAGGAGGCCGAGGAGTCCACTGAATCTGTGAACTCCAAGTGCGCCTCTTTGGAGAAGACCAAGCAGAGGCTGCAGGGTGAGGTGGAGGACCTCATGATTGATGTGGAGAGAGCTAATGCTCTGGCGGCCAACCTTGACAAGAAGCAGAGGAACTTTGATAAGGTAAACTAACAATTAAAATTTAAATGATCCAAGTGAAACACAGTGCCTCATTGCTAAGCCTAAAAAAAATTTCTAGGTTCTGGCAGAATGGAAGCAGAAGTTTGAGGAGGGCCAGGCAGAGCTGGAAGGATCCCAAAAGGAGGCTCGTTCTCTCAGCACTGAACTGTTCAAGTTGAAGAACTCCTATGAGGAGGCTCTGGATCAGCTGGAGACCATGAAGAGGGAAAACAAGAACCTGCAGCGTGAGTCATTCCTACATAGAGGATGGACCTCATATTAATTAGAATCTCTATTTTGACAAACAAAAATCACAATAAATTTTAATTTCGATGTCATCTTAAGTTTATGGTATTTTTTAAAATTAATTTCAAAGACAATTTGCCAAAATTAATTTTCAAT
Organism: Phycodurus eques; assembly: GCF_024500275.1. Classification (NCBI taxonomy): domain Eukaryota; kingdom Metazoa; phylum Chordata; class Actinopteri; order Syngnathiformes; family Syngnathidae; genus Phycodurus; species Phycodurus eques. Next base: position 19,378,495 of record NC_084540.1, read on the forward strand.
GAATGTATTATGTTTATGAATATGCAGAGGAGATCTCTGACTTGACTGAACAGATTGGTGAGAGTGGAAAGACCATTCATGAGCTGGAAAAGGCCAAGAAGACCGTCGAGAGTGAGAAATCTGAAATCCAGTCAGCACTGGAGGAGGCCGAGGTAAAACAAAGTTCGAGTCTCTCTAAACTCTTGATTTGATGGGATTACGATACCAAATAGATTATTTTTTCAACTGGATAAAATGTAATTTGGGGAACCAAAGGCACTATCTGAATATTTCCCTTCAGGGCACACTGGAGCATGAGGAAGCCAAGATTCTCCGCATTCAGCTTGAGCTCAACCAAGTCAAGGGTGAAGTCGACAGGAAGCTGGCCGAGAAGGACGAGGAGATGGAGACGATCAAGAGGAACAGCCAGAGAGTCATTGACTCCATGCAGAGCACTCTTGATGCGGAGGTCAGGAGCAGGAATGATGCCCTGAGAATCAAGAAGAAGATGGAGGGAGACCTGAATGAGATGGAGATTCAACTGACCCACGCCAACAGACAGGCTGCTGAAGCCCAGAAACAACTGAGGAATATCCAGGGACAACTCAAGGTGAGCTTCTCATCATTGCATCAGAAATGCTGATGGCCATAGAAATGATAATTCGTTTATTTATCAGGATACCCAATTGCACCTTGACGAGGCTATCAGAGGACAGGAGGACATGAAGGAGCAGTTTGCCATGGTAGAGCGCAGAAATGGCCTGATGCTGGCTGAAATCGAGGAGCTTCGAGCTGGTCTGGACCAAACAGAGAGAGCACGCAAAGTGGCTGAGCAGGAGCTGGTTGATGCTAGTGAGCGTGTTGGACTGCTTCACTCACAGGTGCATGCTCACTGATTCAAACCGAACTGTGCTTCTTAAACAATAATATAGATAGACGGTTTCAGGTAAAACAGATCTAACATTACTCTTTTTCACATTCAGAATACCAGCCTTATCAACACCAAGAAGAAGCTGGAGTCTGACTTTGTCCAGGTTCAAGGTGAAGTTGACGATGCTGTTCAGGAAGCACGAAATGCTGAGGAGAAGGCCAAAAAGGCTATCACTGATGTGAGTTACCATCTGCACCAGCTTGACGGAAATAAGAAAAAAAATCTCAACATTGAAATTATGGGAAAGACATTCAATTAAAAAAGCATTCTTGGGCTGGACATTGCATTTCATTTACAACTGGGATTCCTTTGCAGAGGTTTGCCATCAGTGAGGTATAGTTTAATTTGAGTAAAATGTAAATTTTCAGGCTGCCATGATGGCTGAGGAGCTGAAGAAGGAACAGGACACCAGTGCTCATCTGGAGAGGATGAAGAAGAACCTGGAGCTCACTGTCAAGGATCTGCAGCATCGTCTTGATGAGGCCGAGAGCCTTGCCATGAAGGGTGGCAAGAAGCAACTTCAGAAACTGGAGGCTAGGGTATGACCTGTAACCTGCATCCATGTAGCCCCAGAAACACATCACACTTTCAATGTGATATAGGATTTATGTTAGTTCCAATAGAGCGTAAAATACAGATGCACAACATCATGCGCCCTATAGGTGCGTGAGCTTGAATCAGAAGTTGATGCAGAACAGAGACGTGGAGCTGAGGCTATTAAAGGAGTCCGCAAATATGAAAGGAGGGTAAAGGAGCTGACTTATCAGGTACTGTACAACTAGCTCGATAAAAACTAAACTTGTAGCTCATGAATGTATTTCATTGCTAACTATGGAATGTTTTATCTACAGACTGAGGAGGACAAGAAGAACAGCATCAGGCTTCAGGATCTGGTGGATAAACTGCAGATGAAGGTCAAGGCTTATAAGAGACAAGCTGAGGAGGCTGTAAGTGAAATTGTGTGCCTCTTCCCATCCTCAGTTGCAGCAATAACTTAACTTTACTGTAACTTTGCGAATGTTACCCTTTTAAACCACAGGAGGAGCAGGCCAACACTAACATGTCCAGGTACAGGAAGGTCCAGCATGAGATGGAGGAGGCTCAGGAGCGTGCTGACATTGCTGAGTCCCAGGTCAACAAGCTAAGGGCAAAGAGCCGTGATATAGGAAAGGTAATGTTTGTGGAATTGCAGTGATGTAAAAAGCAATATTTACGCATTGTTGTTGTTTTGAATTAGTTCCTTAACAGACTGATCCTTTTCCTTTTTTCTAGAGTGACTCTGCCGAGTAAGACTGCCACGAAGATACCTTTAAATAGTGCTCATAAAATATGATGCAAATGATTACGGGTCTCCTCAATAAAGAATATATTTATCATCACTATCCTGAATCATTTTTCTGTTTTCTGGAAACTTTGTTTTTACTAAAACATTCAGTTGAAACAGTTGCCCTGTGATTGGCTAGCAACTATTCTAAGGTGTACCCCACCTAACTTAAGTTAACTGGGGTAGACTCCAGCTCCATCTGACTCTAATGAGCATAATGAGGATACGCGATGTATAAAATGGATGGATGGATTGAGGAAAGTTATGACTGGAAGGAAGATTCACCCTGTTGAGCTTTTTGTCTTTTAGCATGCTATTGAATTAACAAAGTGGTATAAATACATTGTTTTGCATTTAGACTTAATTGAAAGGCATACTCCAATTTCACAAATGAATCCAAAATGAAAACTAAAAGCAAGAAAACTCACTTCCCATTGTCATGATTAGTCTGTATGCTGAAATTTTACTCAAATTGCAGTTAAAGTCTAAATGAAGAATCTTGGTTTAATTTACATCGAGAAAATACCTCAAAAGAGGCAAATTTTAAAAAGTAGTAAGAGCAGGTGCCAATGAAATGCAACAAAGGCAACTATATTTTCGGTCCTCCCACTCTTTTCTTACATAAGGGCTAAACTGTACCAAAGAGAGCAACAAACATACAGTGAAAGTCTGCAGAATTAACAGATGTCAGCGCCTTAAAGTATCATATGCAGCAAGAGGATTAAGTTCAATTGGTTTATGTAGAACTTATTTTGGGCCTGATCTCAAATGAGTTGCCAAGTGTTTACTTATCCATTTAGGGACACACATCGGTGGCTTACTTAGCATGTATGGGTTGAACCACATCTTTAATTTTATTGCAAGAATTTGAGATGCACGGGAGGCAGGTAAGTGAAGACCACTAATGTCTGGGTGCTGTTTCAAAATTAAACCTGATGCAAGGCGATATGGAACCTGATGGAAAAATAGGTGACGTACATATTTATTCAATGGTGCACAAAAGATGGAGACACTAATGTAATATGCTTAATACTAAATATCATATCCTACAAAACTAGTTTATTGGTCATCCTGGCTTGAAGAGATGTTATAAGCATATACAACTTTTAGTTAATATAGATTTACAATCAGGCCATAATTCTTTCATAAGTATTGCATATACATTTCAGTAAGAAGCAGAAAATAGTTTTTATGAAAGAGGCCAATGAACTCTTCAGGGAGGGTGGGGGCAACTTTCTTTCATTACAGAAATCTCAAACATGCAACTGTCCTGCAACTGAACACCAGTGGAATTTGGATGAGGCTTCCAGCCATCAAGATATCCTATCCTTCAAGATATCCCAGATTAGAGATGGTTGATGTTACTGACATGTTGTCATGTCCATTTAAATCAAGAACTACATTTATTGGAGGCATACACACAATATTCTGGCTATTTCATGAATGATATCAATGGACATCAGCATCAGCAAGGATGAGCCTTCCAGCCATCAAGATATCCTATCCTTCAAGATATCCCAGATTAGAGATGGTTGATGTTACTGACATGTTGTAATGTCCTTTTAAATCAAGAACTACATTTATTGGAAGCATACACAAACAATATTCTGGCTATTTCATGAATGATATCAATGGACATCAGCAGTGACATCCCTTTCATGCCTGCACTTGGTGGCAACAGAGATACTACATCCAGAGCTGCTGTAAAAAAAATTCTCAATAAATGTCTCAGTCATAATGATTTTGTCAATTTCTCATGAAATAGTTATTAATATACAGACTTAAATATGTAGGGTGTTGTTTCTTTATTTCTGTGAAGTGTATTTTTTTCACTGTGATTGCTCATTTAATCTTTGTGTATAAAACTGGTTGTATAAATGTTATCCCTGCATTCCTTAATATATGCCTTGCATACATGTATTTCCCTGTAACCTGCACATCCCATAAGCAACAGTGTTTAAAAAAATTTGTCCTTCTGGCACCAAGGTCACTTTTTAGAATTAACTTGAGCATTTTATGTTATACTTGTGTTTGAACAATAAATTAGGTATTTTAACTATTTCCCCCCCCCCCCCAATAATTAATGGTCAGATGTTTTGAAGATTTACCACCTTTTCTTCATTTGATTTCTGTGTGAGTGCTATGGGGTTGGACTTTCAACCGGGATTGGAACCATTAAAGCAGGTGGTGTAACTTCATACTACATTTTTCAAATTCTAATTACAAATGTCCCAGTCACAAAATAGGCAACAGGTCGAAAAGGGGCCATGACCAAACTTGAATGAGAGACTCATGCTGACCAGGCATTCCAACCCTCTATAAAAGAAGCAGCCCTGCGCTACTCCATGAACTGATAGGCTTCCAACACAGGTAAGTGTGTGGACGTGGGTTTCAGTTTGAATTCCTCTTGATTAGTGAGTTGATATATTGATAATTGGTTTGAGGTCAGTTCAGGTCCATACGCCCAGGTTAAATGTTCTTTTTTAGGACATCATTTTAATCATTAATTGGTGTTACACAAATGCATGTGGGGGATTCAACTGATTAGATAATCTAATATATAGTTCCATGTGCAATGACTCCCTCGGTCTCAATGATTTTGTAAATTATTTATGCGATTCTGGAACTGCGTGTATAAAATGATTTAAAGTGTTGTACTAAATTCTAAATGTGTTTTCATAGCATCGCGAGACGTCATTGGAGACATTAATTCATTTCTTTGACCAAGAAGAGGTAAAACGGCATAAAAACGTTAGGCTCATTAATTTTTAATGTGTATGGAGGAAAAACCAAAGTCACTGACATTTGAATGCTTTCGCAGTCTCCATTAGACTGCCACCATGAGCACCGATGCAGAGATGGAGCAGTATGGCGCTGCAGCCATTTACCTCAGGAAGCCAGAAAAGGAGAGGATTGAAGCACAGGCAGCTCCCTTTGATGCCAAAACCGCATTCTTTGTGGTTGATCCAGCTGAGATGTACCTTAAGGGTAAACTCACGAAGAGGGAGGGTGGAAAAGTTACCATTGAAATTGATGGTGGAAAGGTAGGCGACTGATTGTACGATGTCCTTTAACAACTTTCCATTTCACAAAAAAAATGTAAAACCATTTTGATAATATGAGATGTTCTTGTTTCTTTAACTTTGTAGAATTGTTTTAGTGGTTTTAGACTCACTCTCCATAATCTTCCAATGAATACATTATGTAGACTAATACTGTATCGTTATCCAGACTGTCACTGTGAAAGAGGATGACATTCACCCCAGAAATCCTCCCAAATTCGATAAAATTGAGGACATGGCCATGATGACTCACCTCAATGAACCTTGCGTATTGTATAATCTCAAAGAGCGTTATGCATCATGGATGATCTACGTGAGTTTTCACATGATAGCACCCAATATTTATTGGTCATATGTATTTACAATGCTAACATTGTATCTCAACCTTCTCAGACCTACTCTGGGTTGTTCTGCGTTGTTGTGAATCCCTACAAGTGGCTTCCAGTGTACGACGTCACATGTGTTGCAGCATACAGAGGAAAGAAGAGGATTGAGGCACCACCCCACATCTTCTCCATTTCTGATAACGCTTATCAGTCCATGCTCACAGGTAAGAAATGACTTAAGGAACTAGATGTTGACAATATTGAATGAATGGCAAGTGAATTTGTGTATAATATGCTCATATTGCAGATCGTGAAAATCAGTCTGTCCTGATTACGTGAGTATAGCAAATAATGTTGGCTTGAATTTCTATTCATAGAAAGTAACGCCAAAACCTTATTTTTGTATGATCTAACGCAGTGGAGAATCTGGTGCAGGAAAGACTGTCAACACCAAGCGTGTTATCCAGTACTTTGCAACAATTGCAGCTATTGGATCCAAGAAGGCAGAAGCAGCATCAGCAGGCAAAATACAGGTAAAGAGGTTACTTGTACATATTAACAGGATATTCATCATGTGAAATTATCTTTTGCAGGGCTCCCTTGAGGACCAAATTGTGGCAGCCAACCCTCTGCTGGAGGCCTATGGTAATGCTAAAACTGTGAGGAATGACAACTCATCTCGGTTTGTAAGTAAATCAAATCCTTTTTTTTATGCGTTATTATGCTGCAGATATTAATTGTACCAAAAAGCTTCAGCTTTTGTTGTCAAATTTCAAGATATATATTTTCTTTTTTTAGGGGAAATTTATTAGGATCCACTTTGGCTCCAGTGGAAAGTTGGCCTCAGCTGATATCGAAACATGTGAGTTAAAACTGTGACAAATATAAATAAATCAGCGCAGCCCGCGACCCTGGTGAGGATAAGCGGTCAAGAAAATGCATGTATGGATGGAATATTACACCAGTCTCACATTTAATTTGCTACTCTAAGATCTCCTGGAGAAGTCCCGGGTCACCTTCCAGTTGTCGGCTGAGAGGAGCTACCATATCTTCTATCAGCTGATGACTGGACACAAACCTGAACTGCTGGGTAAATTAGGATTATGAGAAAAATATGGATTGAAATAATGTTGCAAGAAAATGGCCCACTTCAAAATAGTGAATTATCTTTAATCTGTGTTTTTCAACCCTGGCAGAGGCTCTTCTGATCACCACCAACCCATATGACTACCCAATGATCAGTCAGGGTGAAATCACTGTCAAGAGCATCAATGATGTTGAGGAGTTCATTGCAACAGATGTAAGGATACAATTCAGATGCTATTATTGAGTTTTGTTCAATGATGAGAACTAGAAAGAATTAATAAAATCCAATAATTGCGGCTAATGTGCATTACAGACAGCTATTGACATCCTGGGATTCAATGCCGAAGAGAAACTTGGCATCTACAAGCTGACCGGTGCTGTGATGCATCATGGCAACATGAAATTTAAGCAGAAGCAGCGTGAGGAGCAAGCTGAACCTGATGGCACTGAGGGTATGTCTTGTAATATTAGCTTAAAATAGCTGTGTCAAGGGTCATACTATTGTATATTATAAGAACTGTATTAAGGGGTTGACTATAATGCTGCATGCTGTACGTCTTAACTTATGGTTAAATCACGTCTTTTTGTTAGTGGCTGACAAGATTGCCTATCTTCTGGGCCTGAACTCAGCGGATATGCTGAAAGCATTGTGTTACCCCAGAGTCAAAGTTGGCAACGAGATGGTGACCAAAGGTCAGACCGTTCCACAGGTAAGTAAAATAAAATTGAGACTCCATAAGTATTTCCATATTGAGCTAAACCTTTTTAAACAAATTGTTACTCTAACGTCTCTACACTAGGTCAACAATTCTGTCTCAGCTCTTTGCAAGTCCGTCTATGAGAAGATGTTCTTGTGGATGGTCATCCGCATCAATGAGATGTTGGACACAAAGCAGCCAAGACAGTTCTTCATCGGGGTGTTGGATATCGCTGGATTTGAGATCTTCGATGTGAGTCACCTGACATACTTTAGGTAAAAAATCTGCACATGAGATCACTCACTTAAATCATCTGTGTACTGCAGTTTAACAGTTTGGAGCAACTGTGCATCAACTTCACCAATGAAAAACTGCAACAGTTTTTCAACCAACACATGTTTGTCCTGGAGCAAGAGGAATACAAGAAAGAGGGCATTGAATGGGAATTCATTGACTTTGGTATGGACTTGGCTGCTTGCATTGAGCTTATTGAGAAGGTGGGACAAATCTCTCTGACAAAATTCAATGTGATTCAAAATCTTGATTTGTAAGTATCTGTCAAGTAATACATTTATTTTTATTGTTAAATTAGCCATTGGGCATCTTCTCAATCCTTGAAGAGGAGTGCATGTTCCCTAAGGCCTCTGACACAACCTTCAAGAACAAGCTGTATGATCAACATCTTGGCAAGACCAAGGCCTTTGAGAAGCCAAAGCCTGCAAAGGGCAAGGCTGAGGCTCACTTCTCACTGGTTCACTATGCTGGTACTGTGGACTACTATATTGCTGGCTGGTTGGACAAGAACAAGGATCCACTGAATGACTCCGTTGTCCAGCTCTACCAGAAGGCAGCAAACAAACTGCTGGCTATGTTGTATGCTTCCCATGCTTCGGGTGAAGGTATTATAATCTGAAATATGAATGCATAAAAAGGTGAACTATAGCCTATAGGATCCTATATAAATAGAACAAATTAAACCACCAATGCTTACAATCCACAACTATTGGGAAGTTAATTGTCAAGGATACACATAACAGATTTTCTACTCACACGTTTTGATACACAGATGGTGGCGCAAAGAAGGGTGGTGGAAAGAAGAAGGGTGGTTCCTTCCAGACTGTGTCTGCTCTTTTCAGAGTATGTTTTGCATAAGAGTTTAAAAAGTCATCTTTTGGTCAATTTGGAAAGTGGTTACCCAGTAATCTGTTGGCTGATCCGCAGGAAAACTTGGCCAAGCTAATGAGCAACTTGAGGAGCACTCATCCTCACTTTGTGCGCTGCCTGATTCCCAACGAATCAAAGACCCCAGGTTAGATGTTTTATCGATGAGACATAATCCTTAACTGTTAACAGTAGAGAATTGACTAAAATCCTTTGCGTTCAGGTCTTATGGAGAACTTCTTGGTCATCCACCAGCTGAGGTGTAATGGTGTGCTTGAGGGCATCAGAATCTGCAGAAAGGGCTTCCCCAGCAGAATCCTCTATGGTGATTTCAAGCAGAGGTAACAGTATTTTTTTTTCAAATGTCTCCACTCTCCACTTATCAAAGTGAAAGACACTAGGTCCAGCCTTTATTTGCAGATACAAAGTATTGAATGCCAGTGTCATCCCTGATGGTCAGTTCATTGACAACAAGAAGGCTGCAGAGAAACTGCTGGGCTCTATTGACGTGGATCACACTCAGTATAGATTTGGACACACAAAGGTGCATTTCCAGAGTACAAAATAGAGATGGCATGGATATATTGCGCGGTATCCATATTTCCAAATGACTAATTTCCTTCAATTGCTGACCGACTGTAGGTGTTCTTCAAAGCTGGTCTGCTGGGTACCCTGGAGGAGATGAGAGATGAGAAACTGGCTGAGCTGGTGACCATGACTCAGGCTCTCTGCAGAGGATTTGTTATGAGGAAAGAGTTTGTTAAGATGATGGAGAGGAGGTATGTCTATGCTCTTTAATATGAAGATGTTCTCATTTATTGCAGATAAAACCAAATGTTAATATTCTTCAACAATCCCAAAGAAAACATACTGCGATGAAATACCAATGTTTCTTTTTTTCAGAGAATCTATCTTCAGCATCCAGTATAACCTCCGTTCCTTCATGAATGTGAAAAACTGGCCATGGCTGAAGCTGTATTTCAAGATCAAGCCTCTCCTGAAGAGCGCTGAGACTGAGAAAGAGCTGCAACAGATGAAGGAGAATTATGACAAGATGCAATCAGACCTGGCTACTGCACTGGCTAAAAAGAAAGAACTGGAGGAGAAAATGGTTTCCCTGCTACAGGAGAAGAATGACCTGCAACTGCAAATAGCAGCGGTAAGTCAAAAGTACACCACATGCTTTGCAAGGACCTGCTCTAAATGCAGTCTCCAACTGTGCCAACTATCTTTTATATACGAATATAAAATATTCTGATGAATAATTGGATGAATTCATGGTTTACATGTAGGAAGGTGAGAACCTTTCAGATGCGGAGGAAAGGTGTGAGGGGCTCATTAAGAGCAAAATCCAGCTCGAGGCTAAAGTCAAAGAAACAACGGAGAGACTGGAAGATGAAGAGGAAATCAATGCTGAGCTTACAGCTAAGAAGAGGAAGCTGGAGGATGAATGCTCAGAGCTGAAGAAAGATATTGATGATATGGAACTCACCTTGGCTAAAGTGGAGAAAGAGAAACATGCCACTGAAAACAAGGTCCAAGTTTTTTTTATTATGGACACAGAAATTCCAAATCAATCCATTAACTAAATAAAGTACATTTAACGAACAAAGTCACAATATTTCAGGTGAAAAACCTGACAGAGGAGTTGGCTACTCAAGATGAGTCTATTGCCAAGTTAACAAAGGAGAAGAAAGCCCTCCAAGAGGCCCACCAGCAAACACTGGACGATCTTCAGGCAGAGGAAGACAAAGTCAACACTCTGACCAAGGCCAAGACAAAGCTGGAACAGCAAGTGGATGATGTAAGAACACCATTGTGTTGACTTAAAAGATTTGCCTCGTAATGAGTTACTGAATCTTGAGCAGTATCATCGGTGTTATGTCATTTAAAGATCATAACTCATTTATATAACCAAAATATGGCATGTAACAGCTTGAGGGCTCACTGGAGCAAGAGAAGAAGCTCCGCATGGATCTTGAGCGAGCCAAGAGGAAGCTTGAGGGAGATCTGAAACTGGCTCAGGAATCCATAATGGATCTCGAGAATGACAAACAGCAATCTGATGAAAAACTCAAGAAGTAAGACAGAAATATATGGTAACCTCTAAGAGTTTCCTGCTGAATCCGAATGCAAACAGAAATATACTGTAACATGTATTTTTCCTTTCTCCTCAAAGGAAAGACTTTGAGAACAGCCACCTTCTCAGCAAGATTGAGGATGAACAGTCTCTTGGTGTTCAACTCCAGAAGAAAATCAAGGAACTCCAGGTAAATCTATCAACATATTAGACTTGATATATGAAGATCTAATACTGTTTGAGGTAATACACTTTTTTTGTCAATACTATCATCAAACCTAGGCTCGGATTGAGGAGCTGGAGGAGGAGATTGAGGCTGAGAGGGCAGCTCGAGCCAAGGTGGAGAAGCAGAGAGCTGACCTCTCCAGGGAACTAGAGGAGATCAGTGAGAGGCTCGAGGAAGCCGGTGGAGCAACAGGCGCTCAGATTGAGATGAACAAGAAGCGCGAGGCCGAGTTCCAGAAGCTGCGTCGTGATCTCGAAGAGTCCACCCTGCAGCATGAGGCTACAGCAGCCACTCTCCGCAAGAAGCAGGCTGACAGCGTTGCAGAGCTGGGCGAGCAGATCGACAACCTCCAGCGTGTCAAGCAGAAGCTGGAGAAGGAAAAGAGCGAGTACAAGATGGAGATTGATGACCTCTCCGGCAACATGGAGGCTGTTGCTAAAGCAAAGGCAAGATTTTTTCATGAGGGGGGAAATATATCTGAATGATAATATGCTAAATACTGAGAATCCATTACGCTTTTTTCATGACAGGGTAACTTGGAAAAAATGTCCAGGACCCTCGAAGACCAGCTGGCAGAGCTCAAGTCCAAATATGATGAGAATATCCGTCAGCAGAATGACATGAATGCACAGAGGGCAAGGCTCCAAACTGAGAATGGTAGGTCACCCAAAATACATCATATTATAGTATAGTGAGCCTTCATTGTTTTGAACTGATTGTCACTTTGCCTCTTAGGTGAGTTTTCACGCCAGCTTGAGGAAAAAGAAGCTCTGGTTTCCCAACTGACCAGGGGCAAACAGGCCTATACTCAGCAGATTGAGGAACTCAAGAGACTTGTTGAGGAGGAAGTGAAGGTATATGTGAATGCATGTCCTGAATCCTTTAAGATACAGTACTTGTTAACCATCAATGCTTTCATTAATTTGACCATAAATTCATAAGCTATGACAAAAAGGGCTACACGAATATATTATCAGTACACAAAAAAATCTTACTAATTTTAACAAAGTCACATTTCTTTCTCTGCTTACCAGGCCAAGAATGCTCTGGCCCACGCTGTTCAATCTTCCCGCCATGACTGCGATCTGCTCAGAGAGCAGTACGAAGAGGAGCAGGAAGCTAAAGCTGAGCTGCAGAGAGGAATGTCCAAAGCCAACAGCGAGGTCGCACAGTGGAGATCTAAGTACGAGACTGATGCTATCCAGCGCACTGAGGAGCTGGAGGAGGCCAAGTAAGTAAAACTTAGACACCTCGCTACAATACATTTACTGTATGTCTTAAGTGTTTTCTGAGTAGCTAATTTTCTCCTTATAAATGACAACAAAAATTATTGCCTGTTACAGGAAGAAGCTTGCCCAGCGTCTTCAGGAGGCCGAGGAGTCCATTGAAGCTGTGAACTCCAAGTGCGCCTCTTTGGAGAAGACCAAGCAGAGGCTGCAGGGTGAGGTGGAGGACCTCATGATTGATGTGGAGAGAGCTAATGCTCTGGCGGCCAACCTTGACAAGAAGCAGAGAAACTTTGATAAAGTAAACTCACAATTAAAATTTAAATGATCCAAGTGAAACACAGTGCCTCATTGCTAAGCCTAAAAAAATTTCTAGGTTCTGGCAGAATGGAAGCAGAAGTTTGAGGAGGGCCAGGCAGAGCTGGAAGGATCCCAAAAGGAGGCTCGTTCTCTCAGCACTGAACTGTTCAAGTTGAAGAACTCCTATGAGGAGGCTCTGGATCAGCTGGAGACTGATGAAGAGGGAAAACAAGAACCTGCAGCGTGAGTCATTCCTACATAGAGAATGGACCTCATATTAATTAGAATTTCTATTTTGACAAAGAAAAATCACAACAAATTTTTATTTCAATGTCATCTTAAGTTTATGGTATTTTTGTATTAATTTCAAAGACAATTTGCCAAAATTAATTTTCAATGAATGCTTTATGTTTATTAATATGCAGAGGAGATCTCTGACTTGACTGAACAGATTGGTGAGAGTGGAAAGACCATTCATGAGCTGGAAAAGGCCAAGAAGACCGTCGAGAGTGAGAAAACTGAAATCCAGTCAGCACTGGAGGAGGCCGAGGTAAAACAAAGTTCGAGTCTCTCTAAACTCTCGATTTGTTGGGATTACGATAGCAAATATATAATTTTTTCAACTGGATAAAATGTAACTTGGGTAACCAAAGGCACTATCTGAATATTTCCCTTGAGGGCACACTGGAGCATGAGGAAGCCAAGATTCTCCGCATTCAGCTTGAGCTCAACCAAGTCAAGGGTGAAGTTGACAGGAAGCTGGCCGAGAAGGACGAGGAGATGGAGACGATCAAGAAGAACAGCCAGAGAGTCATTGACTCCATGCAGAGCACTCTTGATGCGGAGGTCAGGAGCAGGAATGATGCCCTGAGAATCAAGAAGAAGATGGAGGGAGACCTGAATGAGATGGAGATTCAGCTGAGCCACTGCCAACAGACAGGCTGCTGAAGCCCAGAAACAACTGAGGAATGTCCAGGGACAACTCAAGGTGAGATTCTCATCATTGAATCAGAAGTGCCAATGGCCATAGAAATGATTATTCGTTTATTTGTCAGGATACCCAATTGCACCTTGACGAGGCTATCAGAGGACAGGAGGACATGAAGGAGCAGGTTGCCATGGTAGAGCGCAGAAATGGCCTGATGCTGGCTGAAATCGAGGAGCTTCGAGCTGGTCTGGACCAAACAGAGAGAGCACGCAAAGTGGCTGAGCAGGAGCTGGTTGATGCTAGTGAGCGTGTCGGACTGCTTCACTCACAGGTTCATGCTCAGTAATTCAAACCGAACTGTGCTTCTTAAACAATAATATAGATAGACGATAAAAAACAAATCTAACATTACTCTTTTTCACATTCAGAATACCAGCCTTATCAACACCAAGAAGAAGCTGGAGTCTGACTTTGTCCAGGTTCAAAGTGAAGTTGACGATGCTGTTCAGGAAGCACGAAATGCTGAGGAGAAAGCCAAAAAGGCTATCACTGATGTGAGTTACCATCTGCACCAAGAAAAAAAATCTCAACATTGAAATTATGGGAAAGACATTCAATTAAAAAAGCATTCTTGGGCTGGACATTGCATTTCATTTACAACTGGGATTCCTTTGCAGAGGTTTGCCATCAGTGAGGTATAGTTTAATTTGAGTAAAATGTAAATTTTCAGGCTGCCATGATGGCTGAGGAGCTGAAGAAGGAACAGGACACCAGTGCTCATCTGGAGAGGATGAAGAAGAACCTGGAGCTCACTGTCAAGGATCTGCAGCATCGTCTTGATGAGGCCGAGACCCTTGCCATGAAGGGTGGCAAGAAGCAACTTCAGAAACTGGAGGCTAGGGTATGACCTGTAACCTGCATCCATCTAGCCCCAGAAATACATCACACTTTCAATGTGATATAGGATTTATGTTAGTTCCAATAGAGCGTAAAATACAGATGCACAACATCATGCGCCCTATAGGTGCGTGAGCTTGAATCAGAAGTTGATGCAGAACAGAGACGTGGAGCTGAGGCTATTAAAGGAGTCCGCAAATATGAAAGGAGGGTAAAGGAGCTGACTTATCAGGTACTGTACAACTAGCTCGATAAAAACTAAACTTGTAGCTCATGAATGTATTTCATTGCTAACTATGGAATGTTTTATCTACAGACTGAGGAGGACAAGAAGAACAGCATCAGGCTTCAGGATCTGGTGGATAAACTGCAGATGAAGGTCAAGGCTTATAAGAGACAAGCTGAGGAGGCTGTAAGTCAAATTGTGTCCCTCTTACCATCCTCAGTTGCAGCAATAACTTAACTTTACTGTAACTTTGCGAATGTTATCCTTTTAAACCACAGGAGGAGCAGGCCAACACTCACATGTCCAGGTACAGGAAGGTCCAGCATGAGATGGAGGAGGCTCAGGAGCGTGCTGACATTGCTGAGTCCCAGGTCAACAAGCTAAGGGCAAAGAGCCGTGATATAGGAAAGGTAATGTTTGTGCAATTGCAGTGATGTGAAAAGCAATATTTACGTATTCTTGTTGTTTTGAATTAGTTCCTTAACAGACTGATCCTTTTCCTTTTTTCTAGAGTGACTCTGCCGAGTAAGACTGCCACGAAGATACCTTTAAATAGTGCTCATAAAATATGATGCAAATTGATTAAGGGTCTCCTCAATAAAGAATATATTTATCATCACTACCCTGAATCATTTTTCTGTTTTCTGGAAACTTTGTTCTTACTAAAAGATTCAGTTGAAACAGTTGCCCTGTGATTGGCTAGCAACTATTCTAAGGTGTACGCCGCCTAACTTAAGTTAACTGGGATAGACTCCAGCTCCATCTGACTCTGATGAGCATAATGAGGATACGTGATGTATAAAATGGATGGATGGATTGAGGAAAGTTATGACTGGAAGGAAGATTCACCCTGTTGAGCTTGTTGTCTTTTAGCATGCTATTGAATTAACAAAGTGGTATAAATACATTGTTTTGCATTTAGACTTAATTGAAAGGCATACTCCAATTTCACAAATGAATCCAAAATGAAAACTAAAAACAAGAAAACTCACTTCCCATTGTTATTATTAGTGTGTATGCTGAAATCTTACTCTAATTGCAGTTAAAGTCTAAATGAAGAATCTTGGTTTAATTTACATCGAGAAAATACCTCAAAAGAGGCAAATTTTAAAAAGTAGTAAGAGCAGGTGCCAATGAAATGCAACAAAGGCAACTATATTTTCGGTCCTCCCACTTTTTTTTTTACATCAGGGCTAAACAGTACAAAAGAGAGCAAAAAACATACAATGAAAGTCTGCAGAATTAACAGATGTCAGCGTCTTAAAGTATCACATGCAGCAAGAGGATTAAGTTCAATTGGCTTGTGTAGAATTTATTTTGGGCCGGATCTCAAATTAGTTGCCAAGTGTTTACTTATCCATTTAGGGACACACATAGCTGGCTTACTTAGCATGTATGGGTTGAACCACATCTTTAATTTTATTGCAAGAATTTGAGATGCACGGGAGGCAGGTAAGTGAAGACCACTAATGTCTGGGTGCTGTTCCAAAATTAAACCTGATGCCAGGCGATATGGAACCTGATGGAAAAATAGGTGACGTACATATTTGTTCAATGGTGCACAAAAGATGGAGACACTAATGTAATATGCTTAATACTAACTATCATATACTACAAAACTAGTTTATTGGTCATACTAGCTTGAAGAGATGTTATAAGCATATAAAACTTGGTATAATATGCTCATATTACAGATTGTGACAATCAGTCTGTCCTGATTACGTGAGTATAGCAAAACATGTTGGCTTGAATTTCTATTCATAGAAAGTAACGGCAAGAACTTATTTTTGTCTTCTCTAACGCAGTGGAGAATCCGGTGCAGGAAAGACTGTCAACACCAAGCCTGTTATCCAGTACTTTGCAACAATTGCAGCTATTGGATCCAAGAAGGCAGAAGCAGCATCAGTAAGGCAAAATACAGGTAAAGAGGTTACTTGTACATATTAACAGGATTCACCGCCCCCCCCCCCCCACCCACACACCCAAATAAGAGCTTTGAAGCCACATTGGTTAAGTTTTGTTACATGTGGGGTTTTCATGAATTTGTCTCAGCAAAAAACTAATAAAGGTGGTTCGCGATAAACCAGTAAAACAGCAGGAAATAGTCAAAGATTACTCTTGCCTTCTGACCTTGATCACTTCATTTCCATTCACAAAGTAATACATATACGAAGCAAGATTACAACATAGAAGGACAACGAATATTAGATGAGTATTCTGCTAGAAGTCCTGCTTTCAGGTCTACTTATAAATGTAACCCCCTATTAATGGTTTTACAAGCCAACTGGCAAGAACCCAATCCCATTTATTATTTCTTTATACTGTACTCTTAATTAGGGTTGCCTGAGAACCTCAAAACAAAACATCAAGTGCAAGACTGACTGTACTACCCACAATAAACCCTGCAAGTCGTTGCAACACTCTCTGCACTTGTGTTGTGCTGATTGATACCAGTCATGCAATCTGCTGCAAATGTTAAACTCGGAAACTTAACCTACAGCTATTCCACGACAGTAACAGTCATCTGAACACACCATGTTGCACCTTGTTAGAATCAACTTTCACCTCTTTCGGCAAGTTGACGTACAAATTATCTGCCACCCACTGTGTAAAACACATAAGCAGTTCATGCTAAATTCACAGCATGTTTGTGACTGCCACGTATTGAAGAGGCACGACACGCTAGTAGAAATGGATACTGAGCCAGCATGAAGTCCCTTATGAGATGCTATGTATGTAACCTCTGATCACTTTAAACCTGATGGCACCGGGCCAAAATGGTTAAAATGCCTTTCTATTTTTAAAGAAGCTGCCTTTTCTGAAAATGCATGCACTTAAAACTAATTTCACATGCAACATATAGTGTGATATGTTTCTTAAACTCACATTTTACCATGTTGACTACATTGATTATGTACGTCACTAAAATTAAAAATAACATTACTGTCTTGTGGGCGGCACAGTGGCCTACTGGTGAGCACATCTGCCTCACAGTTCTGAGGACCCAGGTTCAAAATCCGGCCTAGCCTGCATGTTCCCCCAGTGCCTGCGTGGGTTTCCTCCCACATTCCAGAAACATGCGTGGTGGGTTAATTGAGGACTCTACATAGCCCGTAGGTGCGAATGGTTCTTTGTTTATATGTGCCCTGCGATTGGCTGGCGACCAGTTCAGGGTGTGCCCGGAGTCAGATGGGATAGGCTCCAGCACGCTCGTGGCCCTAGTGAGGATAAGCAGTATGGAAAATGGTCTACTTGTACTGTATGAATTATTCAATATTTGAAAATTTGTTTTTGAATTCATTAACAATTCACCCTATCTAGCTTGCTGCTCACAGACCTGCCACTTCCCTAACCAAAACATCTATTTTCATCCATCCATCCATTTTCTGTACCGATACCGATACATTACATAAGAACGATTTGGACAGGTTCTGGATTTCCTCATACGTACGTTGAAGAGCAAAATAAAAGGGTGTAGTTGCACCATCTAGTGGAGGAATTATTTAGCAAACTTGTTATAAATTATTCAAAATTGAAGATAAAGGCTATGAATTAATGAATGAACACAGAACTATCCAGTGGAATTCAATTAAACAATACTTTTAAAACTGTTTTTGTAGTTCAGCCTTTTTGGAGGATGAACCTCGTGTGCATGTTGTAGATCCATATAATCCAAGTGACTGGATGTCGTTCTTGTTCAACCAACGTTATTTTTGGATGTAGACTACTTAATATGGTTAGCTCATCAAGACCTTAAAGACACCAACAATCTACTGTACATTTGTACACACATAATAATGCAAAACAATACATACAATAATAAAATGTTTAGTTTTTTGCAAAAGCAATTCGAACCTTTATTTGTTTTATGTTTATAAAATATGACACCAGACCAGACAGCTAAATTGTTATTCTATCCAGCAAAACATCATCTGGTTTTGTGATCCTGTCATTATGTTTAAGTTGCTCAACCCTTGTTTGCTCCCACAAGAATACACAACAATAACACTTGCTCATCCTTAAGGGAAACAAATGAGACTTAATTTTACGTAAGAGACTGGAGATAAACAATTGTACACAAGTGATATTCAGTACTTCTCCAAATGTAAAAGAAATTACTCAAAGGAGTATCAGAATATGTGGCCTCACCTGTGTGTAGTACTGTATGTATAGCATCCACACCAGCAGTCTGACAGTGCAACCAAGAAAAATAGATGGGGGTTAAAGGTTAATTGAGGACTCTGAACCCCCCACCCCACTCTACCCTACCCTACCCTACCCTGTGGTCAGGTCACATAGCAGCGGTTGTAGGGCAACTCTGCAATGAGGAGCTGCTGGAAGGCTTTTCTAAGTTTTAATCACATCGTTTCGTGATATAAGGACAAACTAAAATACCAACACACCTCTGGAAAGCTGTCTTGAAGGTTTGAAGACCATGAGACCCAGTTCTCTGACTGCCAACCTCCAATTAAATGACTGCGTTATTTCCACATTACTTTATTATGTAACATAATTATCACCTTTTCAAAAAATAATTAATTGTATAACACTGAGGATAAGTGCCATTGTGAAATGTTTTTTTTTGCATTATTATTTGGTGGGTTTAAGTCAGGGCTCTGGCTGGGCCATTCAAGAACAGTCACAGAGTTGTTCTGAAGCCACTTCTTCGGTATTTTAGCTGTGTGCTTAGGGTCATTGTCTTGTTTTTCAGGTGAACCTTCGGCCCAGTCTGCGGTTCTGAGCACTCTGGAGAAGGTTTTCGTCCAGGATAACCCTGGACTTGGACGCATTCATCTTTCCTTTCCTTCGATTGCAACAAGTCACTGCAGCTGAAAAACACCCCCACAGCATGATGCTGCCACCACCATCCTTCACTGTTGGGACTGTATTGGACAGGTGATGAGCAGTGCCTGGTTTTCGCCACACATGCCAATTAGAGTTAAGGCCAACAATTTCTATCTTGGTCTCATCAGACCAGAGAATCTTATTTCTCACCATCTTGGAGTCCTTCAGGTGTTTTTTTTAGCAAACTCCATGCTGGCTTTCATGTGTCTTGCACTGAGGAGAGGCTTCCGTCGACCTACTCTGCCATAAAGCCCCGACTGATACCGGCCTGCAGTGATGGTTGACTTTCTAGAACTTTCGCCCATCTCCCGACTGCATCTCTGGCGCTCAGCCACAGTGATCTTTGGGTTCTTCTTTAACTCTCTCACCAAGGCTCTTCTCCCCCAATTGTTCAGTTTGGCTGGACGGCCAGCTCTTGGAAGGGTTCTGATCGTCCCAAACGTCTTCCATTTCAGGATTATGGAGGCCACTGTGCTCTTAGGAACCTTAAGTGCAGCAGAAATTGTTTTGTCACCCTGGCCAGATATGTGCCTTGTCACAATTCTGTCTCTGCGCTCCTCAGGCAGTTCCTTTGACCTCATGATTCTCATTTGCTCTGACATGCACTGTGAACTGTAAGCTCTTATATAGACAGGTGTGTGGCTTTATTAATCAAGTCCAATCAGTATAATCAAAAACAGCTGGACCCCAATGAAGGTGTCAAACCATCTCACGGATGATCAGAAGAAATGGACAGCAGCCGAGTGAAATATATGAGTGTCACAGCAAAGGGTCTGAATACTTATGGCTGTGTGATATTTCAGTTTTTCTTTTTTAATAAATCTGCAAAAATTTCAACAATTCTTTTTTTTCTGTCAATATGTGGTGCTGTGTGTACATTAATGAGGGGAAAATTGGCTTAAATGATTTTAACAAATGACTGCAATATAACAAAGAGTGAAAATTTTAAAAGGGGTCTGAAAATTTTCCGGACCCACTGTATATTCAATAAAATGGGGATACTTCCTCAAATATTTAGTTGTTTTTTTGTTATTTCTAAGAAGACAGCATTGCATATAAAACACAACAGCGGTAAGACCCTGGATTTAAGACAAAATGTTCATAATAATATTTAGGTAGCACCTAAATGTTTATATTCTTTAAAAATAAAATTAAAACAAAGTAAATGGAGCTAAAACTGTCTTTCTTGCTCACTAGCTACCCCAAACTTACTAGCCTGCTAAATAATAGCTAACGCTATGCTAATGGTAGTTATTGTAAGAAGGTATTTTGTCTCCTTCATTTTTATATAAGTACCATTAAGTGTGTTTGTGTGCGATAGTATGTGTGATAAAAGACAAAGCTTACCACTCATAATTTTAGACGTCTTTTGTTCACATTTTTCCACACTTGATGTCTCCCACAGTCTTGGTGATGCTAGCGTTAATGCTACATTAGCCAAACCTACCAGGTGCAATAATTAATAATTCGCTTCTGAATTGGAATTGACGTTAAGAGCTATTTTAAAAGAGATATTTTAAATGTCTAGACTGGCGAGGTAGAACTATACAAGTCAATAAGAAATCCATTAGAAAGGTATGAGCAATTTTACACTAAAATTGTGGCGATGCAAATAACTCAAGTAGGCCCAAGTTTAATGAAAAACAAATTCATTTTGTTGTTTCTTGTTGGTTAAGCCTCCCTAATACTTAATGTAATTTACTGGATACACATCTTATGAGCTAATTGTCAAGATTCTTTCACGATACAAATATTCATTACAGATATATTGTATATGTTCTATGTTATTAAACGCTCTTTTAGCATTAATACTGCCTTTACGTACTTGGTAATTTCCAATTACAGGGGCAATACTATGGAACCATTCATCACTGATGCTTGCTTGCTTTTCAACTTTACAGTTAAAGACTCAATACCACTGACAAGTTGAGTATAACAGTACATAATTATAGCACTGCTGTGTAAGTGATACTTGTTGTGGAATGACAATAGGCTTAATATAAACTCAGAACCATTGCAGAAATTTTAAGTACTCTTCCTCTCTGGTGCCACTTGATTTACTTACGAGCTCTAACTGACCAAGAGATGACAGGATAAATTAACAGTAATCCCTTAACCAGTCAACAGGCCCATCCATTAGCAAATCTCAACAGCCTCAGTCAGACCATATTTGAAACACAAAAGTTGTTGTATAGCTTGATGAGACACTGGTGAACACATGTGCATTTCCTCAAATGCTGTCCATCCTAATTAACACTGCGCCCCAATTAGTCGCCTCCCTGTTCCTGAAAAAAAGAAAGAAAAAAAAACATGTTGTAACTCTAATTACCTCAGTTCATAGACGCTATTACTTCGACCATAACTTTCAACAGTTAACCACTGAACCTCTGCAAACCCAAACAGCAGCAGCAAAGTAAACAGTTGCTCAAATATCTGACGAAATAAATGCCCTGAGCACTGTGTCTGCATAAGAGCACAGCTGCGAGCGGGGCTTTAGGTTAGCAACTACACGTACACACAGAAATAAGAATTTTAAACATAATGCCATGGTGGGCATTGTTGGGAAAATAAAATAATGCTTAGCTTTAGAAGAGTTGTAGGTGGCGAGTGCGGGCCCTTTTCTATATGAGACATTGTCCTTCCACTCATTTGTGCATTTTGGGGTTATCCATCCATCCATTTTCTGAGTCGCTTCTCCTCACTAGGGTCGCGGGCGTGCTGGAGCCTATCCCAGCTGTCATCAGGCAGGAGGCGGGGTACACCCTGAACTGGTTGCCAGCCAATCGCAGGGCACATACAAACAAACAACCATTCGCACTCACAGTCACATCTACGGGCAATTTAGAGTCTCCTTTTGGGATGTGGGAGGAAACCGGAGTGCCCGGAGAAAACCCACGCAGGCACGGGGAGAACATGCAAACTCCACACAGGCGGGGCCGGGGATTGAACCCGGGCCCTCAGAACTGTGAGGCTGACGCTCTAACCAGTGGGCCACCGTGCCGCCCATTTTGGGGTTATGTTTCTCAAAATTCCATCTTATCCAACAGGGCCTTTTATTTTATGGAGTATTGTGCGCCTCTGTTCTGAAAATACAATTCTCGCATATTGCCGTGGAAGTGTTATATTATATGTTTGGCCAAGTTGGAAAGCTGTCAGCTCACTTGACATCGGTATCAGATGCGTTTGACACAGTATTTTGACAGGATGTGAGCAATACTGCTTTTCTTACATAGTGCCGTACTTACATTCTTTCAAGGATTCATGATGAACACAAAGATGCTCTTGTCTTTGTGGCTACATTTACAATGGAAGCACATGTGGAAACACTTGCTACTTTGTTCTGCTCTGAGATAATGGCAGTGGACCACCCATGAAGACATACAAATAATGACTTTGTTGATAATGACGAAGGGAATATTCATTGTCCAGAATTGTCCAACATCGTTAACCAAAAGCATTCTCATTTTCACCAACGATTATCTTCTACTTTTGCTTGTTGGGATGCTCAGATTAACTGAAAATACTCCACTGTCAGGAACTTAGATGTGAAGCAATACATTACTATATTTTTGGTCGCAGAGTCTGATCTCCTCCTATGCGCCATTCTAAATTATTGATTTGACCTTTAAAAAGCACTTTCTACACCGAAGAGGTGAA
This sequence comes from Phycodurus eques, assembly GCF_024500275.1. Lineage (NCBI taxonomy): Eukaryota > Metazoa > Chordata > Actinopteri > Syngnathiformes > Syngnathidae > Phycodurus > Phycodurus eques. Next base: position 19,401,447 of record NC_084540.1, read on the forward strand.
AGTCTAAAGACGTCAGAGAGAACTTGGCCACCTTTGTTCTTTTAAACGGTGTCAGACTCCTCCTCTCCAAACTTGTTGGGCGTGTTTTATTTTGGTTCAAGGCCTTGATGTCGGGGGAGTTGGTGTGGGGGGACACTTAAAAAGGATCTACCGACACAAGGACATACTCAGGAGAGAACATAACCATACCATACCATTCAGACAAGTATGATTAGTTAACAAGAAAATATAATGAAGACTATAACCAGTTTCTGACAAGGTTGAGTTCAAGAGTCTGGATTTCTCTACAAAGCAGACATGAAAAGCCGTCAAGAATGAATACATTTAGGTCCATTATGACTCACACTATATATAACTTGACAAATTGAAGAGGTTATCGAGTCAAACAGTGACGCCACCTTGCTGCAAGTGTGATCTGGGGTGCAACATTGTCACATTTTGTCACCGCTCTGAACAATGGGCAGGCAGTGTGTTTGCAGCTCAAGTCAAGGTGACCCAGGAAGTAGTCATGTGCAACATTCGCGAACCCGCAACTTTATTGGAGATGAACGGTAGGCAGAGAGGTGTCAAACAACTGGACGCATGCATCTCACTCCCAGTGAACTGGCGCTTATTTACGAGACTGCCTATAAACCTTTGCTATTTCAAAAATAGACCCTAATGGAAAATCAGTGCAACAGGAAGGACTCATATAAGCCCAATAAAAGCACTGCTGATGAACTTTGATTCAAGTTTAGTAGATGTCAGGACCAATTCTATTCAGGCCAGCTGAACAAACCTTTAACCTTTTTTGAAATACCTTGTGTCCAACACGTTTAAACACTTAGCTATGCTTCAAGGTCATCTCCCTTTTGGAAGAAAGCTGAGCTGGGATAACATTTTGTTAAACCCATTCTTTAAAAGTTACATTAATCTTGCTTTATGACTTTATTGATATTGTTGTCTTGGCGCCGGCACGGTGAACGATTGGTTAGCACATTTGCCTCACAGTTCTGGGGACTGGGGTTCCCGGCCCTGCCTGTGTGGAGTTTGCATGTTCTCCCCGTGCCTAGGTGGGTTTTCTCCGGGCACTCCTGTTTCCTCCCACATCCCAAAAACATGCGTGGTAGGTTGATTGTGGACTCTAAATTGCCCATAGGTGTGAATGTGAGTGTGAATGGTTATTTGTTTCGATGTGCCATGCGATTGGCTGGCGAGCAGTTCAGGGTGTACCCGGCCTTCCCCCCGAAGATAGCTGGGATAGGCTCCAGCAGCCTGCAACCCTAGTGAGGATAAGCGGTAATGAAAATGGATGGATGGATGTTGTCTTGGCATCTCTAACATTTTGTTTATTGACACAGGACTAATTTGGGGCCTTATCCCAGTCGAGATGCCAACTGTTCATCCACCGCATTCCAAGGGGATATGTAATCCCTCCTCAACTTTTATGGAATGGCTCTCAGCCTAACTTTTATTTCAGACATGTGAGATGTGTGGTGCTTCTGCAACTGTATACCAATGACATTTGTGTGCTACTCCAAAATCACAGCCAGTGCCTGGCATGGTGCACCACACCAAGATGATCATATAATGCCGATGATTAGTTGGAAACATTTGCACATCATAGATCCCAAACAACCTCAAATTTGTGGGCCTGAATTTTATTTATCTGAACATCTGAACATTTTTTTAGAGAAAGGACAATTCACTTATAAATGAATTACACATAATATAAAAACATTTAAGTAGTTCATTTTCAACAATAATATAACACATGGTGTTATTTTTTTCCATTAAGCGTGGGCACAGGGGGGCAAACACAAGGCAGCCATAAAACTAGGCACAAGGCAACACAATCACGGTAAATGTCAATGTCACAGGATTAGCGACGAACATGACAAGAAAACATGACCAAACTGAGCAGGTCACACCTACCAAGCAGCAGACCTCTATAAAAGACAGTACCCTGGACTCTGACAATAACTGATAGGCTTCCAACACAGGTCAGTGAATAAATGGCATGGATATGTATATTTTCTGTCATATTTTAAAAATAAATACACAAAGCTTGACTCATCTGTGATGTACCCATCTATTCCTTATTTATAGGATCATAAAAACAGATCTGATTTTCATCTTCTGTTGGGACCTTAAGAGGTAAATTACAATTTCATGTAATTTAAAACATTTGGTAAGTGATTCATTCAGGTGATGAGCACACTGATGACGACTTCGAATGAGACAGAAATGGGAAATGGAGTAGTAATCATATGAATTGTGCCTTTTTGCAGTCTCCATTAAAGTGCCACCATGAGCACCGATGCGGAGATGGAGGCGTATGGCCTCGCAGCCATTTACCTGCGAAAGACAGAGAAGGAAAGGCTTGAGGCTCAGACATCTCCCTTTGATGCCAAAACTGCCTACTTTGTGGTCGATGCTAGTGAGATGTACCTCAAGGGTAAACTCGTGAAAAGAGAAGGGGGCAAAGCCACTGTTGAAACCCTAGATGAAAAAAAGGTAAGCGTATCGAGGCTCCAAATTAAACCTACTTGACTACCTTTCACCACAAAATAACTAAATTATCATTGTGTTACATACAGTAGATCATTGTATTAACAAATTTACTCTCTACCCTATTTACTTGCCATTCAGTCAATCACTGTCAAAGAAGACGACATCCATCCAATGAACCCTCCCAAGTTCGATAAAATTGAGGACATGGCCATGATGACCCACCTCAACGAGCCTGCTGTGTTGTATAACCTCAAAGAACGTTTTTCATCATGGATGATCTACGTGAGTCAACACCAGAGTACTGCTTTTGTACTCTGTCAAGTTGGAATTGAAGTAATGGGCTTGTCACAGGCATGGGGCTTTATGAGAGTAATACAATCTCTTTCCAGACCTACTCCGGCCTCGTTCTGTGTTGTGGTGAACCCCTACAAGTGGCTTCCTGTGTACGATTCCAAGGTTGTTGTGGCCTACAGAGGCAAGAAGAGGATTGAGGCTCCACCCCACATCTTTTCTATCTCTGACAATGCCTATCAGTTCATGCTCACTGGTAAGACCACAATAGACTTGTGCAAAATAATTTTCTCTATTAGCTCTGGTTTCAATGTAATGTATTTATTTTCCCTTTCAATCACACAGATCGTGAGAACCAGTCTGTTCTGATCACGTGAGTTTTACACATCTTAACAAAAAACCTGACAATTTCATAAAGTACAAAACACAACATAAGTATTCAATACCATTCTTGTGTTCCCAAAGTGGAGAATCCGGTGCAGGAAAGACTGTCAACACCAAGCGTGTCATCCAGTACTTTGCAACAATTGCTGTTGCTGGAGGCAAAAAGATTGAGGGAAGTGGGAAGATCCAGGTAAAACTAGAATGGCAATCAGAAGAGCATTGACCCAATTCCAACTGTTGTTCACAGATATCCGCCTGCATATGACTGAATTTTGACATTTAAAATGTATGCATGATTAACAAAGAAATGTCCAGTGTTATCAAAAATACAAAAAAATCACAACAACAACAAAATACCGGTGGAGCTCAATTCGTAAGTCAACTAAAAAGCTTGTTGATAGCATACTTATACCCTTGTAGGGTTCCCTGGAAGATCAAATCATTGCAGCCAACCCTCTGCTGGAGGCCTACGGTAATGCCAAGACTGTGAGGAACGACAACTCCTCTCGTTTCGTAAGTTGTCAAATTATAAGGCTCAACCTTTTAACGCTCGCATATTGACTGTTAACAAGCCACACTGACGTGTTATTGGTAATACATTTAGGGTAAATTCATCAGAATCCACTTTAGCACGACTGGCAAGCTGGCCTCAGCTGATATTGAAACTTGTGAGTTTTCAGTTGACCACATGAATGACACAATAAACAAAATGTTGGCTCCATATGAATTTCTTTTTGTCTAACAAACAAATGGTCAGATCTACTGGAGAAGTCCCGTGTCACCTTCCAGTTGTCTGCAGAGAGGAGCTACCATATCTTCTATCAGCTGATGACCGGACACAAGCCCGAGCTGCTGGGTATGTCATGTTAAATAAAACAAAAACTTAATTAAAATAGCAACACTAATTTATGTTCCCACAACTTTTATTACAGAGGCTCTTCTGATCACCACCAACCCATATGACTACCATATGATCAGTCAGGGTGAGATTACTGTCAAGAGCATCAATGATATCGAGGAGTTCATTGCAACTGATGTGAGTCAGTGATGATGATGAGGAAAAAAGCTACTCATAGCTAACAGTAACCTCATTGCAAACAATATTTATGTGATAATTCTGTCATTTTTTTAAATAAATGCAGACTGCTGTTGACATCCTGGGTTTTACTGGTGAGGAAAAGATTAGCATCTACAAGCTGACTGGTGCTGTGGTGCATCATGGCAACATGAAATTCAAGCAGAAGCAACGTGAGGAGCAGGCCGAACCTGATGGCACTGAGGGTAAGCACACTAATGTTGTCATGTCGCCACACACAGTACAAAAGCTTCAGAAGATTTGTATTATTCTCATCAGAGGCTGATAAAATCGCTTACCTGATGGGTCTGAACTCAGCTGATATGTTGAAAGCGCTGTGCTACCCTAGAGTCAAAGTTGGGAATGAATTTGTTACCAAAGGTCAGACTGTCCCACAGGTAAATAACTTACTCAACATATCAATGTTGCTTTTTTTTTTTTTTTAATGTGACATTTAAGACTACACGAAACTGCTTCTAGGTCAACAATTCTGTCTCAGCTCTTTGCAAGTCCGTCTATGAGAAAATGTTCTTATGGATGGTCATCCGCATCAATGAGATGTTGGACACAAAGCAGCCAAGACAGTTCTTCATCGGGGTGTTGGATATCGCTGGATTTGAGATCTTTGATGTGAGTCACCTGACATACTTTAGGTAAAAAATCTGCACACGAAATCACTCACTTAAATCATCTGTGTACTGCAGTATAACAGTTTGGAGCAACTGTGCATCAACTTCACCAATGAGAAACTGCAACAATTCTTCAACCACCACATGTTTGTCCTGGAGCAAGAGGAATACAAGAAAGAGGGTATTGATTGGGACTTCATTGATTTCGGTATGGACTTGGCTGCTTGCATTGAGCTTATTGAGAAGGTGAGACAAATGTGCTTGCAGGTATCTAAGAAAATGTGTGTGAATCTCAGAGTTCCTACGAAATGATTGATATAATTTCCCCCAATAGCCAATGGGCATCTTCTCCATCCTTGAAGAGGAGTGCATGTTCCCCAAGGCTACAGACACATCTTTCAAGAACAAGCTATATGATCAGCACCTTGGAAAGACCAAGGCCTTTGAGAAGCCAAAGCCTACAAAGGGCAAGGCTGAGGCCCACTTCTCATTAGTTCACTATGCTGGTACTGTGGACTACAATATTACTGGCTGGTTGGACAAGAATAAGGACCCACTGAATGACTCAGTTGTCCAGCTCTACCAGAAGTCTTGTAACAAACTGCTGTGCATGTTGTACGCTACCCATGCTTCAGGTGACGGTATGAAGCTCATACTGTTACTATTGGAAATGTTGTTTTGGTATGTATACAAGTTATTAATCATTTGTAAAACAGAGACTGGTGGTGGTAAGAAAGGAGGTGGAAAGAAGAAGGGTGGTTCCTTCCAGACTGTCTCAGCTCTATTCAGGGTAATTGTTTTATATATATATATATATATATATATATATATATATATATATATATATATGAGAATAATTTACCTCATGAATTCATGTTTTGAAGTTGATGGTTGTTAGAATGACAATATTTCACCTCAAAGGAGAACTTGGGCAAGCTGATGACCAACTTGAGGAGCACTCATCCTCACTTTGTGCGTTGCCTGATTCCCAACGAATCAAAGACCCCAGGTTAGATGTTTTACGGATGAGCCATTTTCCTTAACCATAGCCAGTGAAAAGTAAGAGAGAATTGTCTAAAATCTTTTGCATTCAGGTCTTATGGAGAACTTCTTGGTCATCCACCAGCTGAGGTGTAATGGTGTGCTGGAGGGCATCAGAATCTGCAGAAAGGGCTTCCCCAGCAGAATCCTCTATGGTGATTTCAAGCAGAGGTAACTGCAAAAATCTACATGTTGTTTTCAGCAGACCTACAGTATAATGGCGCAACATAAAAACAACTAATTCTTTCTATTTCTCTTGCAGATACAAAGTATTAAATGCCAGTGTCATCCCTGAGGGTCAGTTCATTGACAACAAAAAGGCTGCAGAGAAACTCCTAGGCTCAATTGATGTGGATCACACTCAGTACAGATTCGGACACACTAAGGTGGGTCACCAGTACTACATGTTGTTTGGGCACTCTTGGGTGTAGATTGGCAAGTTACAACTATTATTGATACCACTCAGGTGTTCTTCAAAGCTGGTCTTCTGGGTACCCTGGAGGAGATGAGAGATGATAAACTGGCTGCATTGGTGACCTTGACTCAGGGTCTCTGCAGAGGATTCCTCATGAGGAAAGAGTTTGTAAAAATGATGGAGAGGAGGTAGAAATACTTTTAATTTTGGAAAAAAAAGACAAATGAGTTACACCAACACAGGAGTTAATGAATATTATTTCATGCTGTGCTACATAGAGATGCAATCTTCACCATCCAGTACAACATGCGCTCATTTATGAATGTGAAAAATTGGCCATGGATGCATCTGTACTTCAAGATCAAGCCTCTCCTGAAGAGTGCTGAGACTGAAAAAGAGCTCCAGCAGATGAAGGAGAATTATGGGAAGATGCAAGCTGACCTGGCTACTGCTCTGGCTAAAAAGAAAGAGCTGGAAGAGAAGATGGTTTCCCTGTTACAGGAGAAGAATGACCTGCAACTCCAAGTAGCATCTGTGAGTGATCACTGAGACATGTTTTCAGCTCAGTCAAACAGCTGTTATTTATCGCTCTCTTTTTTTGGACAGTTACATTTGTTTTAAATATTGTTTTTATTCCACAACAAACAATA